>NC_046320.1:61243976-61876194 GCF_009819535.1 Lacerta agilis
AAGCCCTATGCGGCTTAGGACCCTCGTACCTAAGGGACCGCCTCTCCTGGTATGTCCCGGGTAGGACCTTAAGGTCCTCAAATAATAACTTTTTGGAGGTCCCGAGCCACAAGAATGCTAGGTTGGCTTCAACTAGGGCCAGAGCCTTCTCAGTACTGGCCCCGACTTGATGGAACGGTCTGTCACAAGAGACCAGGGCCCTGCGGGATTTGGCATCTTTCCTCAGGGCCTGCAAGACGGAGCTTGTTCCACCTGGCCTTTGGGTTGGTTTCAGTTTAACCCTGATGTTTCATTCTTTTGGTGTGGTTGATGGGCTACTTAAAAATGAGGCTGCAGTCTAAATTAAATTTTAAATTGTATTTTAATCTGTATTTTAATGAATTGTTTTATGTTTTTGTTGTGATTTTATTGGTGTTAGCCGCCCTGAATATTATTATTATTCTCTGTTAGGTTTCCAGAGAAGCCTCCAAATCACACCTTTGGATCCAGCGCAGAAGAAGACATGTTTCTCATCTCCAGCTTCCAACATCACCCAACTCACACAAACATTATGCTACTGTTCTTCTACCCCCAGGTGAGGGGGTGAGGGAAAGGTCCATCCATTTGTTTCTTTGGCAATGGAGTGCGTTCTTTTAAGATGCAGGTGTTGGATACATAACTGAGTGACTAAGGGCATTGCCTTGAGAAGGGGATTAGTTTGACCTCTTCACCAGGTTCCCTCTTATACATTCCAGACTCATAGATACAGGATTGCAGGTTTGGAAGTGACCCAGGGTTTCATCCAGACTGACCCCCCACAAACGCATAACAATCCTGACATCAGTGATAAATGTATGCGTAATTGAAACAGAGACACTCCTGTTCTTATAAACCTCTGTTTTCAAACTAACAGGGAAGGGAAGTTTTTAATGTCTGATGTTTTATCGTATTTTTTATATTGTGCTTGGAGCTGCCCAGAGTGGCTGGGGAAACCCAGCCAGATGGGCAGCATATAAATAATAATTATTTATATGGTTGGCAATTAACTTAGAATGTATCTCTGCTATTCTGTCACAAGGTCTCTAAGGTGCTACTGGAAGGAATTTTTTTTTATTTTGTTTCAACTACGGCAGACTAACATGGCTATCTACTTGTAACTGTCACAAGGTGTTTAACTTTAGATCACAAGGGGAGTATTCAATTGCAAATCTCCATTTTGTGTGAGCAGGTCTTTATTCTCTCTCAAGCACCATAAAAGAAAGGTGTGCTAATGATCTCTCTCTCCAGGAGAGATTGCAGCCTCAGGCTGTTAGTAAAGCTTTTGAACCATATTTTTGGACTGGACAATTTTTATTTCAATAAGACTCAGTTTTTTTATCCATCCTATTGCTTCCAAACATGCAATATTAATAAGTGGAATACCAGTACTAACTTGGGTGGTTTTTGAAGAGGCTTACACAGATTCATGGAGGATAGGGCAATGAATGGCTACTAGCCACAATGACCATTCTAGACCCACAGTCGGAGGCAGCGAGCTTCTGAATACCAGTTGCTGGGGATTCCAACTTTGGAGAATGCTATTGTACTCACTTGCAGGATTCCCGCAGAAATCTGGATGGTCACTGTGAGAAGGAGGCTGTTGGATTAAATGAGTCTCTTGCTAAATCCAGT
The DNA here is from genome assembly GCF_009819535.1 of Lacerta agilis. Classification (NCBI taxonomy): domain Eukaryota; kingdom Metazoa; phylum Chordata; class Lepidosauria; order Squamata; family Lacertidae; genus Lacerta; species Lacerta agilis. Next base: position 61,245,627 of record NC_046320.1, read on the forward strand.
GGGTCTCTCCTCAGGTTCTTATTTGATGAGCGAATTTATTCCATGTTCTAAGAAACAAAAGAACAATGCAGGCAGTTAACCGTGCTGGCAGCATGACAAGATCTCCCCTGATAATTTTCATTTCCTAAGCTCTTTTGGAGCTTGAGCAATTTTTGTAACTTCATAGACTTTTGCCATTTGTCTGAAGCTATTATCTCACCTTCATGTTACCAAAAGGGGCTTTGGAGCAAAGCAAAACAGGAAGGGGGGGGGGAGCCAGTAAGATCTAATCAGAATTTATTGCCATAGATATAGAATGCTCATGCATTCCTCCCTCCTCCATTCTTTTTATATTAAATTTAAAAACTTGAGCGGTACAATGGAGATCAAAAGGTGGTCGGTTAGCAGACTGCTGTGCCATAGTTCTCATATGATAAAAAGCCTTTCCTACTAATTTGTTGGGGAAATGGGTGGCTCTTCATGGCTGAAACAGGGCAAGAAAACTTTTCTTAATATTACACTTAGGACTGTTAATCTCTTTACACGGAAGAGCGGGGAGCGTCAAGCTGTATACCTGAACCTCAGCCCCAGGCATATTGCAATCTCATTCTCTCTACCAGAGTAATCCCATCCGCTCACACAAAGAGCAGGACTGCAAGACTGCCTAGTCAGCAGAAAGCCCAAAGCTTTTGAGGAGTTCATTTGACTAGAAGGGAAAATACCAGCGGAACAACCAACCTCACAGCCCACTTGAGATCAGTATCTGGTAGGTCTGCCACCTGCTGGAGACCTGAGGCAACTGACCTGACTCCACCCCACGTATGAGTCACAAAAAAGGGAACGAATCACACCCAAATGTGAAGACGACAAAAGAAGGCACCGATTTGCAAAAAATAATAATGCTAATTTATGTTGATAGGTGCAAATTTAGACATAACAGCTGTAATTTAAAAAAGAAATGAAATACATCTCACCAGTGCTTTTTTCTGGGGGGGGGGATGTAGGGGTACACATATCCCTAAACATTTTGTGAATCAAAGTTTGGCCTCATTGAAGGGCAGTATTTCAATATGAGTAGGAAAATGAGAGTACCCCTAAACATTGTTTTAGGTGGGAAAGCACTGCATCTCACCATAGTGAGGTAGATTGGGACCAGGTGGATGAATCTGGATAGCTCAGTTGGTAGAACATTATTATTATTATTATTATTATTATTATTATTATTATTATTATTATTATTTACACCCTGCCCATCTGGCTGGGTTTCCCCAGCCACTCTGGCTGGCTTACAGCACATAAAAATTGTAAAACAAGAACATGAGACTCTTAATACCAGGGTTGTGCATTTGAGCCCTATGTTGGGTGAAAAATTCCTGCATTGCAGAGGGCTGGACTACATGACCCTCATGGCCCCTTCCAATCAATTCTATTATTCTACAACTTGTGTGGCATGCTCAGTGTGCAGTCCAGGCACTAACTACTTATACGCAACCTCCAGGCTCTTCTCCTGAACCCCCTTCTTAGGTTTATTTGCCTTTAAACCAGACTTTCACTGGGCAGCCATTCAAATGGAGAACACCTTAAAAAGAGGATTGCCCTCTGAACCATCAAACAGAGGAGTGTCTTCTGTAAAGTAGGACACATGGCTACTCTACCCATCACCTACCATAGAGACGTGGGTGGCGCTGTGGTCTAAACCTCTGAGCCTATTGGGCTTGCCGATCGGAAGGTCGGTGGTTTGAATCCCTATGACGGGGTGAGCTACCGTTGCTCTGTCCCAGCTTCTGCCAACCTAGCAGTTTGAAAGCATATCAGCGCAAGTAGATAAATAGGTACCGCTGTGGTGGGAAGGTAAATGGCATTTCCGTGCACTCTGGCTTCTGTCACGGTGTCCCATTGCACCAGAAGTGATTTAGTCATGCTGGCCACATGACCCGGAAAGCTGTCTGTGGACAAATGCCGGCTCCCTTGGCCTGAAGCGAGATGAGCGTTGCAACCTCATAGTTGCCTTTGATTGGACTTAACCGTCCAGGGGTCCTTTACCTTTTACCTACCATAGTCATATTCATTATAAACTGCTTTGTGGAAATATGGGGTTTACAAAACTCCCTTTGTTAAATGTAATGGAACTTGCTTCTAGGTAAATGTGTTTACAGTACAGTCATACCTCAGGTTACGTACGCTTCGGGTTGCGTACTTTTCGGGTTACGAACTCTGCTAACCCAGAAGCGCAACCCAACACGTGCACGATTCGCACATGCGCAGAAGTGTTTTCGTCATCTGTGCATCTGCAGAAGCAATTTTTCGGTTTTAACGGATTATTCAGGTTACGTCCTTTTTGGGTTACGTACTGTAACCCGGAATGAATTAAGGACGTAACCCGGGGTACCACTGTAAGGAATTCAGTTGAGATGGAAGGATCTGCCCATATTGGTTCTCTGAGCTTCTCGTTTTTCTATTGGTGCTTTTTAGTTCTCATATTATTATACATTTGACTTTAAATGTGAATGCAATGGGATTTCTCTCCCATCTTTAAGGCCAGATGCCTCTATATGAGCACATGCAGCCAGTCTTGAAAGGAGTAGATATGTCCTAATGTGCATTTCAGCAGACAGCAGAAAGTGAGGTGCATTATGGGATAATAAAGCTCACCTTGGAGGGAGCTAATGCTTAATTAAAAGGCCAAAAACTGCAATAAACGCACTAATGAGATGAAATCTCTCTAATTTCTAAATCTTATGGAGCCAAAGTGTCGGGCTGAGTTTTAATTAATAGAGTTCTATGTGGGTTTCTCAGAAATAACAATAAAACGTTCAAGAAATAAATCTTGTCATTTTGAATAAAATTTGTCACGCCTATATTTTGACTCCTACCTTTATTAATAAAAGTGTTTCATTGTTTGTGGCTATAAGTGTGCATTCTTTCAAGGAGAAAGATATATTCCTGCCATTGCTGCACTCTGTGTTTGACATCAATATTATTATTATTATTATTATTATTATTATTATTATATTGTTGTTTTGTTGTTGTTATTCATTTCTTGCAATTAAGTGATATGGGGGGAATACACATATGCAAGCTGATGGCAGCAATAAATTTAAGCTGCAGTCCTCAAATCAGTTAATGTGAAGTTGTGACGCTGAAAGCAATGATATGGCAGTGATGGGAACTAATACAAAATGTTTCACTGTAGTCTCACCAAATGGCACTACGTAGTTCCTACCAGCCAGTCATGTCCACAGTGACACATGCCTAAATTACATCCCATTTGGATCACTATAATGCACTCTACGTGGGGCCGCCTTTGAAAGGTGCTCAGAAACTCCAAGCGGGTTATAGGGAACTTATGACTTCCTTGTTACAACACCTACACTCACTACTGTTCTGTTTCTGGGCCCAACTCAAAGTGCAGGTTGTGACCCATGAAGCCCTACATGGCTTAGATCCAAGGTATCAGAAAGACTGCAGTTCCTCATATAAACTTGCCCAGAGTATGAGATCTTAAGAAGAGGCCCTTCTCTAGCTCCTTGCATGCTTGGTAGGGACTTGGTAGATGGCCTTCTTGGTGGCTGCTCACAGACTTTGGAACTCCAACCCTGGAGAAGTTAGACTGGCTCCCTCCTTGCTGTCCTTCTGCCGGCAGATTGGGAACTTGTGGGAACTGACTGCTTTTAATGAGGGGTACTAGTGCTGCTTTTGTTTTGATTGCCTGTACGTTTTTAATAAATCTCAATTATAGACAGACAGACAGATACAGTCCTACCTTGGTTCTCGAACTTAATCTGTTCTGGGAGTCCGTTTGAAAACTAAGACACGCACCACCCCAGGCGCCCGATCTGCTTCTTCCACTGCTGCTCCTGTGGAGGAAGAAGAGTCACTAAAACCCAGAGTAGTTTAACCAGTGCTTTTTATTATATATAAAAAAACATGTTTAGGGGTGCTCTCATTTTCATTTGTTGTTGTTGTTGTTGTTCAGTCGTTCAGTCGTGTCCGACTCTTCGTGACCCCATGGACCAGAGCACGCCAGGCACCCCTATCCTCCACTGCCTCTCACAGTTTGGCCAAACTCATGTTAGTAGCTTCGAGAACACTGTCCAACAATCTCATCCTGTCATCCCCTTCTCCTTGTGCCCTCCATCTTTCCCAACATCAGGATCTTTTCCAGGGAGTCTTCTCTTCTCATGAGGTGGCCAAAGTACTGGAGCCTCAACTTCAGGATCTGTCCTCCTAGTGAGCACTCAGGGCTGATTTCTTTAAGAATGGATAGGTTTGATCTTCTTGCAGTCCATGGGACTCTCAAGAGTCTCCTCCAGCACCATAATTCAAGAGCATCAATTCTTCGGCAATCAGCCTTCTTGATGGTCCAGCTCTCACTTCCGTACATTACTACTGGGAAAACCATAGCTTTAACTATACGGACCTTTGTCGGCAAGGTGATGTCTTTGCTTTTTAAGATGCTGTCTAGGTTTGTCATTGCTTTTCTCCCAAGAAGCAGGCGTCTTCTAATTTCGTGACTGCTGTCACCATCTGCAGTGATCATGGAGCCCAAGAAAGTAAAATCTCTTACTGCCTCCATTTCTTCCCCTTCTATTTGTCAGAAGGTGATGGCACCAGTGGCCATGATCTTAGTTTTTTTTTATGTTGAGCTTCAGACCATATTTTGCGCTCTCCTCTTTCACCCTCATTTTCATACTCATATAGAAATACTGCCTCTCAATGAGGCCAAACTTAGATTCACAAAATGTTTAGGGAGGACCCTTAACAAGCCACAGTTCCCAGGGTTCTTTGGGGGAAGCCTGTTGAAAGTGGTATAATGGTGCTTTAAACAGTAGGTGAAGATATGGCCTCCATCCCCATTCACTGAGCACAGAGTCCTTATTAGGGGGTTCACTGCCCGGGGCTTGTTTCCCAAAAAAAGTTTGCAGACCTTGACGTTCTCCTTGGCTTGCTGTTGAGACTTCCCTCTTCTGAGTGGGTGGTGATGGTTTGACTACATAAGTGTCGGCACCCACAGGCTGGAGCCTGGAAATGGAGTGATACAGATAATCAAACAGCTAAGGTCTGTTGCCACCAACCAGCCTGGGTGTTTTGTTCTCCCCGCCCCCCCGCTCTTTGTGTGCTCAGCACAGCAGAGTCTTCAGTCACTTACAGCTAGCGTGATAAGGCAGGTGCTTATACTGTTTGGCTTTTCTTTTCATTTTTTGCAGCCCAGCCAAATCAAATGCACCCAGACACCGCTTCCTCGGATGCCCACGTCCCATTTAAACTGGGGAGAAAGCAAAGAAACCGGGATATTGTCTCATCATGCATTCTAAATCAGCCCGTGTAGAAAATAATGGGGAGTTAATCAGATCACTGAAACTCTAATTCACTCGGTATTGATTGGGCCGATTCCTAATGGGACGGCAGACCAATTTCAAATTACAGTAAGCCTACTTATCCTAGAATACCAATGACCAGCCTTGAAGAAGAGCCGGAGCAGATCATGAGGTCCGCTCACATTAGAGAGCTGCCTCGATAGAATGCCGGGGTGCATAATATGATGCGGCATTTAGCTAATTAATAGGAGATTGATGAAAGGTGCCATTTGGAAGCTGCAATCTCCTCTGAACAAAGCATGGGCATGGGGGGGATCGGTGCGCACGTCAGAAACACAGGAGAGGCTTAGGGCAGGAAAAAAAAGAGAAAGAAAATACAGTGGAAGCTAATGGAAGGTAATGCAATTAAATGGGGCTTTTAATTATATTAATCAGAGGCTTCATCACCCAACTCTAATGCATGAAGCATTTAACTCCTTTCCTTTGAACCTTCCCCCACGGTCTCTCTCCTCCTCTGTCTGCAGGTTTTTAGTTTGGCAGCAGAGGAAATAAATTGGACCATTTTATTAGTGGTGGAGGTAATCTATACATATTCTTTTTCTTATTTGTGCTAAGATAGGAAAATAAAAGGCCAGCGGTGATGGAGCAGTATAAAGAGGGTTTACTGGCCTGTTCCCAAAGCAGTTTGGCAGGATTAGAGCATCGTCTATCCAGATCCCTCACATACCTTCTGGAACAGCAGTGGCCAACTTATATAGCCCTAGGGGTGCCTGCAGCCCTTGACCCAGTTTTTTGTGATTCACAAGGGGTGGATAACTCAATCCACATTGGGCTGCAGCCCTGCCCCCCCCCCCAAAAGGTAACCTTGGAAGGGATGTGGCAATAAAAGTAGTCCACACCTTTCCCAGGAGGTGATCCAAAATCTATTCCAAATTCTGAACACCAATTATGGTATTCTTACAAATGTTTGAATAGCAGTTCTGATGTATACTCAGAATCAACAATGATATACAGTGGTACCTCTAGTTGCGGACTTAATCCGTTTTGGGGTGCCGTTCGCACCCCGAAAAGTCCGCAACTAGAGCACCTCCTCTGTGCATGTGCATGGCACGATTGAGTGCTTCTGCGAGTGTGTGGGCGGTGAACCTGGAAGTAAATACTTCTGGGTTTGCCTCGTTCGTAAGCTGAAAGTCCGTAACAAGAGCAGAACACAACATGACTTATGAGTGTATAGGCTATGAAACACATTCAAGGGACTTACATCATGAGATTTTCACTCCTTTCTGTTCTATCTATCATCTGTCTATCTATATCTATCTATATCTATCTATCTATCTATCATCTATCTATCTATCATCTATCTATCTATCTATCTATCTATCTATCATCTATCTATCTATCTATCTATCTATCTATCTATCTCTATGATCTATCTATTTATCTATTTATTTATTTATCTATCACCTCTATCTATCATCTATCTATCTATCTATCTATCTATCTATCTATCTATCATCTCTGTAGATACAAACCATGCAAATTTTAAAAAGAGAAACAAGTGAAAATTGCATGATGTACGTCATCTGGACATTGTCCAGGCAAAATTAAGCATGCCGAAGTCTTTCTGTCAAATTCAATAGAAGTTATTTAAGCAAATGCTTGATGCAATCCATGGGAAATTAAACGTGTTCAGCTTTGGCTTTATCATGCCCTTGCCATTTTCATAGTGCGTCAAAATGCTTCACCAGGAGTGGAGGAAGGGGGTGCGGTGAGGGCGGTCCGCCCCGTGTGTCACCACTGAAGGGGGTGACAAAATGCCAGATGGCACTCACCGCGGAGCCTGCAGCACGCCTGAGCCACGCATCTCTCCGCAGGCCCCGAACAGTCCTTCCGCTGCCTCCTCCCCAGCTGTAGGGCAGCTGACTGGGAGGAGCCAGGCAGACTCTGGAGGCCTGCAGAGCATCCTGCCCCAGTTGGCCCCGCCCCTGGGCACCGCCCCAGGCGCCCAATCAGCTTGCTCCACCACTGTGCTTTGCATACACTTGTAAAGAGAATCACCTCAATGGATTTAAAATAATAATAATAATAATAATAATAATAATAATAACAACAACAACAACAACAACAACAACAACAACAACAACAACAACACCACTTATGCCAATTGACCTGCTGGTGCCAGGATGCCATCTCAGGATGTTATCAACACAGTTGCACTTTGAGACTAGCCGCTGTTAATCATATAATTATCACTTCCTAGACTTTTCTGCATTTCATTTGCTCACTATTTACAATCTTCCTACCAAACCGTGTGTGTCTGCATATATCTGTACATCTACACATGCCTGTAGCTTAGGCTAACACTTAATGCCTCTGATGAAGTAGGCTGCAGTCCACGAAAAAGCTTATGTCATAATAAATGTGGCATGTAAGGTGCCCCAAGTCTTTTTAGGTTTATTTCCTGAAAGAGACGGATGCAGCTACCTCTTAGGAAACAGATGCAGCCCAGTAATTCTTGCAACGACTTGAATGACAGACCATGTTGGGGGAGGGAGGCGAGGGATAAAGCTGAAAAGAAGGTAGCTCAATAGACATTTGAACTGGGGACTCCCAGCACATGTCTCCTTATCCAGTGAGTTAAGTGGTGGAACGCACGTCTGCTAAATATGGCATGAATAGCTGAGTTTGTTTTGAATGTAATTGCAGGTGGCTTAGTCATGGCGAAGAAAGCAAATGGCATCAGACAGGAAGATTGCTGAAACACCACAAGTGCAAAGGGCACAGGTAATGTTGTGCTACGATAAGTTTCCTGCACAGCGGAGAGACTGAAGAGACTTCACAGTGATTTGCTCGCCCAGAGAAAAGATCTGATTGCTTCTGGCATAGTGTGGCAGGTGCCAAACATGCTTGGGAAGCAGTGTTAATGGGGAGGCCACTTTTCACAATAGCAGGCCGCAATTAGCGCGTTTGCATGTTTTACTGGGATGGCGAGTCATCAGCGAATGCACTGACAGAACGCATTGCAAGATCACTTGTAAAATCTTTGTAAGCGTTAAGTACCCAGTTGGGTAATTCCTTGGCAATCATGAGTAATCCTGGTGGTATATGAATTCCCTTCCCCCACCCTTTTAGAGGACATTGTCATGGGTATTCTAAGTCAAATTCTCTAGTTTGTACCACATGATAAAGACAAATAGGCCTCCTTGACACACCTGCAGAAAAATAAAAAAATAAAAATCTGCTGTGGGTGGATGCACAAAATATGCTACACTGATTGTCGGGGACAACTTTGTTGCTAGAAAACTCTGAAGCACAGAGTTTATGTCTGGTGGTTGAAGCAAAGGCACAGCAAAACGTTCCTCCACATGCATCCAGTGCCGGATTTACGTATAAGCTAAACAAGCTATAGCTTAGGGCCCCACTCTCTTGGGGCCCCTCAAAAAGTTTAAAGGGAAAAACAACAAGCTGGATGTACATTTCTAAAATATAAGATAAAAAACAAATAAAATAAAATAAAACCTACACACAGCAACACTGTTTTGTGTTGTGTAGGCTCCTATTTGTTATGTGCAAGCGGCTTTAGATACCTATTAGGTCCATAAATTACCATACAACACAAAAAACCAGTGGTGAATTGTTGTTGACGAAGGACAGCTGGACATATAAAGGGGCCCCATTACCTTCAGTAGCTTAGGGCCTCATCAAACCTAAATCCGGCCCTGCATGCATCATTGGCATGAGAAAGGTGGGGAGGGCATTTCTGAATGATGCCAAGAACCTTCTTTCTCTGCACTGGCTCACATCCCTGATTGTCTACAGATTCACTTCCATTGTTTGCCTGGGGTGGGGGGGTAACCATTCTGCCCCATGCCTCCTGAAACACTTTGCCTGGGTGTTATGGGCAGCTGAGCTGTGATATTGCCTCTTGCATGCCTATATGTGTTTGTAAGCGTCTATTCCCCCCCCCCCCCGGCTGGAATGTCATTTAGTATATACAGGTAAGCTGCCCTGCCCACTTTGCCCTCGGCCCCACCCACTCCAAGCATGACCTCTTCAGAAGGCTGTTCACAAGGGATTGTGGATATCTCGAGCTGAAAAAAGGTATCCTGTCTTATATGAAATTTGCATTGTGCATGCAACTAGTGCTTCAGAGTTATAAACTTGAGGTGCATTTTTAATATATATAAAAAAGGAATTCGAAAGGTATTTGAGCAAATGGAGGTGGTCTCTGAAGAGCAAATGAAACGGGAAAGGTTCAAAATGGTACTCGGAGATAAATCTTTATCAGAGTCTTACAGTAGCCCTTGTGAAACAATAAAATTCCCAACACATTTCATGCCTATCAAGGAGATAACCTTGTGCCCCCAAGAAAGGTTGTCATCAGTCAAAATGCATCATGTATTGTATTGTTTCACAAGGACTTTACTATTGATATTTATCTTTTAGTATCATGTTGAAGCTTTGTTTCCTTTGGGTTGGTGTTTTTTTTTGCACTGTCTCTTCCCTCCCTGCCTGCTAGCTAGTGTGCATGACAATAAACTAGAGAAAATAATGCAAAAAAATCATTATATTGGGAAAAACAGTTTGCAACAATGTGCATATTAGGCAAAGTTGCATGCAAGAATGTGTTTCTTGAAAAATCAGAAAATGAAATGGATAGATTCATTCATTCCTACCACTTGCCAAAGGTACACTTCAACGGGGAGTCATTTGGTCTAGGGCTGGCTCTGGGTGGGGAAAGAAGGGGCTGTCCACGGAGCTCTGTCCTCTTTTTATCCAGTTCACTCGAGAACCCTTGTGGTTGAGAGTCAGGAAGTAATGAATATTGCTAACAAAAAACCCAAACAAATGCAAGTCAACAAGTTAAGAGACACAGCCCAGCTGAGGCACCAAGATACGAGCCCCTGAACCCCATTTCGGAGATGCCCCCACTCCATTTTAGAGATTCAACTTTGCTTGAACTTTGCTTCAACTTTGCCAGCTAAAATCCTTACATTGCAGCTTCTTAGATAAACTTAGACATATCAGCAGTTTCAGCAGTTCAGCAGTTCAGCAGAATGCCAGTAAACGGCCGACCACAGACTTCCTCTTTTTAACACTCTGTCTGGGTAGCTAACCACAACTCACCCCCATGACCGAGCCATTTCCTGTGAACATCAGCAGAAGCCAAAATAAGGTCCCAGGTGCAGTTGGAGGTCAACGGCTAGGCATTTAGGCACTGTAATAATAGCATATAGCACCTCCTGGCGGCTAAAGCAGCTTGAAACAGACAAAGGCAGCCGGACAAAGGAAATGTTCTGATTTGCTAACGCAGTATTATAATATTAGTTCTGATAGGCCAGGAGGAGGGATTTAGGAGGAGCTTTACTATGTCATAGAGGGTACTTAAGCTTGCCCCACAGGAGGTGGGGTGTGCATTTGCCTTTTGCTTACTGAATGCACCTTATTGCAATAAAGAGACTTTTTTTTCTGAAAACTTTGCTGCCTGAAATATTTTCGTCTGGTCTTATTGGGTCAAGGCATACAGGCGTAACATTTCTGGTGCCGTGACTCGGATCGGGCCTTAAGCCCTCGACCAGAGGCAGCCCCTTGCCTACTATGCAGGGCGTGGGAGGTTAACAGCCCTGTGACCTTGCGCGCACCACCTCAGTCTTAAGAGTTGGAAGGGATCAGAAGGCATCTTGACCCCCCTCCGCCCTGCAAGGAGTGGCAACGGACAAAGAACCGGGGAGACAGGGAAGACAGCCGGCTTTTGGTGAGTACTGACCCTCTATATTAATTAGAGGAAGGGGGATTTGATCGCTCCCCAGCGTATGGTATTAGCCAGCAGGTAAGCGGTCCTCTGGCGAACCCATATACGCAGAGGTAGGGCAGGTAGGACAGGTAGGGCAGGTAGATACATAGATATGTGTAGGTAGGCAAGAAAGGACAAAAAGGGGAAAACTTTGGGAGGTATATGTGTGTGGTGTGTGAATAAGGTACTCCAGTGATTGTGTGTATGCATGAGAGGCCGGGGCGTTAGTGCCACTAGCCAAGCGACGTGTGGAGAAAGGTGTGTGATTGTACCCTGGTAGGAGCGGAGTACCTCAGCAGCCCAGGATGGGAGGAGGGTCCAGCAAAGGGACTCCCCTCCAGTGTTTTCTGGACCATTGGAAGGAAGCCACAGAGGGCGACGATTGGGGATTCCCGTTGAGGAAAGAACGCCTACGATCCCTGTGTGAAGTAGACTGGCCAACACAGGGTACAGGCTGGCCCTCCGAGGGAAGCTTTGATGAGAATCTCATTAATCCCTTATGGCGGACTATAATTGACAATCATCCAGACCAGATCCCATATATCTCAACGTGGAAGGATGCTGTAGATGATAACCCCCCGTGGTTGCAAAGATGCAGAAAAACGCCACCAAGGGCAAAGATCTGCAGTATACAGAAGTTAGCAAAACACCCGCCAGTACTGGACAGTCAAGAAGAGGAGCTTATGGTTCCGCGGCCACCCCCTTATGCGCCCCTAGTACAACAGCCTCAGAACGCAGACCCACCGGCTGGGGCAGAAGGGGGACAGGGGAATAGGGTGAAGGTCCCTAACACCCAAACCCTGGAAGAAATATACCCAGACCTCAGAGAATTAAGGGAAAGGATAAGCCGGTATAGGTCCTCCAATCCTAAGCATAAAAGTGCAGCGGCAGCCTACAGCAGGGCCCGTAATCAGGCACTGAAAGACTATGCAAAAAGGTGCAAGGAAGCACCACCAGAAGACCTAATTGCCCCCCTTCGGGTGGTATGGGACAATCCACCCCCACCTGATGCACCTTTAGTCGATGGTGGATCCCCACCTCAGACATACACCATGCAGTATGTTCCCTTTACCACCACAGATTTGATGAATTGGAAGGTACACACACCACCCTTTAGTGAAAAACCTAAAGCTATGGTGGATTTAATGGCATCTATCTTCGCTGCCCACGAACCAACCTGGCCAGATTGCCAGCAGTTGCTGAATACCCTTTTTACCACAGAGGAAAGAAGGAGGATAGATCAACAAGCATTAGAACACTTGAAGGAACAGAGAGTGTTAGAAACAGATTGGCCCACTCGATATCCCTCGTCTGATCCCAAATGGAACGCAAACAATGATGGAGACCGAAACGCCCTGAAAGCATATAGGGAAACTCTCCTACAAGGTATTCGAAGGGCAGCTAGGAAGCCAACAGACCTGTCCAAGGTCTCGGCTGTGACCCAGAAGGCAGATGAGAGCCCTGGAGATTTTCTGGAACGGTTAATGGAAGCCTATAGAATCTGGACTCCATTTGACCCCGACCTCCCCGAGTATGCGGCGATGGTCAATAGCTCATTTATCGCACAATCCACTAAAGATATAAGGACAAAGATACAAAAGCAGGATGGGTTTCAAGGAAAGTCCCGGAGTGAATTGATGGCAATTGCCCAGCGAGTGTATGACTATAGAGGGGAGGAGGAGAAGAAGGAAAAGAGGAAGTGGATGAAGGAGAAGGCGGCAGTTATGGCGGCAGCTTTGGCCCAAGGAGGACCGGCGACTCGGGAGGGCCAGAGGGGCCCAGAGGCCCGAGATAGAGGCCGGTGAAGAGGTCAGCCGCTTGGAAGAAAGCAGTAGAAGAGGCATTGAAGGAGTATGTAAGGATGAAAGGCCAAGCAACAAGCGTCCTAGGACTGGTGACCCGGGTGAGGCCAGAGGGGTCTGACCCGAGGAAGAGGCCGGTGAAAAGGTCAGTTGCTAGGAAGGAAGCAGTGTGTCATATGTAGAAAAGGGAGACACACTGGAAGTGAGAATGGTCCCAGAATAGAGGAGAAGGAAGAGGAAGAGGACAAAGAGGAAGAGGGCTTGGAGGAAGATACCCCAGAGGGACCAACCAGAGATATTTCGCTGGGAGCCCAGTATTCTGTTATAACCACGCCTGTACAATCCAAAAGCCTAGAATCAGTGAACATTGTGGGAGCCACAAGTGATTTGTTCAGGGAGGCATTTGGAATGTCAAATTGAAGGATGCCACCTCACCCATCAGTTCCTGTATATGCCCAAATACCCAGTGCCCTCACTGGAAAGAGACGTCCCCTCAAGGTACAGGCACAAATTATTTTGTCCCCAAAGGACCAGAAATGCAGCTATTTCCACGAGTGACCAGCATATTGTCACTAATGGCGCCTAGAGAATACTCTTAGGAACTTTTGGCAGCCTTGATCACAAAATTCCATCCATTTACTCTTGGGAAAAGTGACAGAATAAATACCTGAAACTCTCCAAGCTCCACCAGGGGTGTGGGCTGAAGATAATCCCCAGAGTTGGCCAAAAATATCCTGCATATAATTCTTAATGTAAGGTCCTAGGCTATGCCAGTCTCAGTAAAACACTACTCTCACTTTCCTGCCACGATGGGCGGCAGAAGGAGCCCAGAAACACTTGAACTGATTATTGAATCTTGGCTTACTCAAACCCCTTTGATTCTGGCCACAAGGATTTTTTTTTAAAAAAAAAATTGGTAAAGATGGCCAAAACTTGGAAGAAAAGGAAAAGAAGTTACAGAAGAACTGTTATACTTGTTATGGGAGACAGGATACAAAGCCTCTCAGAGAAAGGCATAAATTGTATCTGAAGGAAATCAAGTATTTAGGCTTCAATATATCACATCACAGAGGAAAGAAGCCATATGTCTCATAAGAGAGCCCACCACTAGGAAGCAGTTGTGGGACTTCCTAGGGAAATGCAGGGTGGTGCTAAATACCTGGCTTCAGTGTTTTACCAGAATCCCTGAATGATAGTACAGGAGGAGTGAAGGAAGACCCTTTGTGTGGGGACCAGAGCAGCAAGAGGCTTTTGAGACTATTAAGAAATGCCTAATGGAGGCTCCGGCCTTGAGGCTGCCAAACCCAGAGAAGCCCTTCCAACTGTATGTGCATGAGCTGAATGGCGTGGCAGCCACTGCAGCCTTGGTGACAGAAGCAGATAAATTCACCTTTGGCCAAGAAATGAATGTAAATGTACCCTATGCTGTTCTCACCCTCATGGAGTACAAAGGGAGCTACTGGCTGACAAACCCCCGAATGGCCCAATACCAGGGCCTGCTGTGTGAAAACCCAAGAGTGCACCTAAGAGTGGTGAATACCCTTAACCCCGCCACCCTGATGCCCCTACCAGACGACGAGGAAATAGAACACCATGATTGTCTCCAGGTGATGGACGAAGTCTACTCTAGCAGACCAGACTTGAAAGATGAACCCCTGAAAGAGCCTGATGTTGTATATTACACAGATGGGAGCAGCTTTGTATCCAATGGCGTTAGGAGGGCTGGGTATGCTGTGGTGACCAACGATGAGATTGTAGAGGCAGAAGCTCTGCAACCGGGAACCTCTGCCCAGAAGGCCGAAATAATTGCACTCACTAGAGCCCTGCAATTGGCAGCTGGATGTAAGGCGAATATATATACGGATTCAAAGTATGCCTTCTTAACCCTGCATGCGCATGGAGCTCTATGGAAGGAAAGAGGTTTGATAGGAGCCCATGGAAAAGCCTTGAAGTATGGACAAGAAGTGGAAAGTCTATTAGAGGCGGTGTGGGCCTCTGAGAGGATTGCTGTAATGCATTGCAAAGGACATGGGCGAGGCAAGGATTTGGTCACCAGAGGCAACCATAAGGCAGACAAGGCTGCCCGAGAAGCAGCCTTGCAACCACCACCTCCAACCGTGGCTGCACTCATCCCAGAAATATCCACTGAAGACTTGGAACCTCACTATTCTCCTGAAGAGCAAGAATGGGCACAACAGGAGGGAGCCCGACTGCAAGATGGATGGCTACTCCTCCCAGACAACCGAGTGTTCGTGCCCCAACACTTGGCCAGCAAAATTGTGAGAAACTATCATGAGTCCACACACTTGGGTGGCACTGCTGCTAGGGAACATCTCGGGAGAAAATTGTATGTGCCTAACCTCTCACAATTAACTGCTGCTATCTCCCAGAGGTGTATCCTTTGTGCCAAAAACAACCCCAAGCAAGGAATGCAACCCCCACCGGGTGTACAACATGTGGGATCCAGCCCTATGGAGAATGTGATTGTGGATTTTACTGAGTTGCCACCTGCAAGGACTTGCAAATATCTGCTAGTGTTTGTTTGTACGCTGACCGGATGGGTAGAGGCGTTCCCAACATGGACTGAAAAAGCCAGGGAAGTAACTAAGAAACTTCTAACCGAACTAATACCCAGGTTCGGACTGCTCAGGAGTATAGGGAGTGATAATGGACCAGCCTTTATCGATCAGGTAGTGCAGGAAGTGTGCAAGAAACTTCAGATAAAGTGGAGACTGCACTCTGCCTATAGGCCACAGAGTTCGGGAAAAAACTGAAAGGATGAACCGGACTTTGAAAATCCAATTGGCCAAATTAACCCAAGAGACCGGACTGAAGTGGACAGATGTCCTCCCTATAGCTCTGTTCCGAATTCGAAGCGCCCCCACCAAGAGACTTGAACTGTCACCATTTGAGCTCCTGTATGGGAGGCCACCTCCATTTGTTCGTGAAAAACCAGCTGGACTGGACAGGTGGAAGAGCATATCACCTTCCACAAACAAATAATCTCTCTATCTGTCTGTCTGTCTCTCTGTGTCTGTGTGTTGTCGTTCCCTCAGCAGGTGGGCCCTCGAGCAAACACCGTGCAGCTTTGCTGAGCCAGTCCATCAGTTCCAGCCTGGCTATAGCTTGTGGGTAAAGGAGTGGAAGCGCAACCTTCTTACACGGTCCATACACGGTTCTCCTATCCACCCCAACGGCGGTGAAAGGCCGAGGTGACCCCCTGGAGTCGACACCCTGCTGTGCCTAGCCAGGAGTAGGTACTCAACGCACGGTGCACCAGTCTCCCCTGCTGCGTCTGACCGGCAAGGACGCCCAGCGCACGGGAGACCGAATTGAAGTAGCCCCTGCTGTGACACACTGGACGCTGTCACTCGACGCACGGGCCACCGGAAACCTCCAGTTTATGCAACGGAGACCATCTCCAGCAGAACCACATCAGAAAAATTGGTCAGAAGGACATTGTTATTAGTGGTTTGTCGACCAGTTGTTAGACAGGGCTTAACTCTATAGATTGGGAGTGTTAGAGGTTTGAACAATGTTGGTCTAGGCTGTTGGGATTGGACGGGAAATTGGAAGGGAAAATCCTGTTGACCCCTTGAAATTGACTTTGTCAAAGTAACAATATCCCTTTTTATTCCCTTGCGTGTATATAGTTGGGAACCAGAGGGGGAGGGCCTAGTCTTTTATACCTATGGGTGTATTTTTACTGGAAAAGAGAATAGGGAGTCCATTATACAGCCAAACAGTTCTTACTGTTAGAAAGTTATTCCTGACTATTTGCTACATTGCAACTGCTCTCAAGAAGTCAGAATAGGTAAAATATTCACTGATCCTATTCTTCTCACACTAATTTCATTAGTCCCTTCCAGTCCTCCAGTAAATGTCATCACCCTCCATAAGAAATATGGGCCATATTCAGCTGTAACAGTAAACCAGAATTTAGTCCTCGAGGAATGAACTTGGGGTGAGGCACTGGCTCTTATTCGACTTCCTCCAGTGTAGTCACAAGGAGATTTGAAGCTTTCACACCAGGGGACACGCCACCCAGAGTCACCAAAGGGGGGTGGGAAGTCCTTTTATGTACAGGAACCGCAGGCTTACCAAATATACCTGTGGTTGCCACGCAATTGCTTACAGTCCAAGGGACTGACTGGAGAAGGACACCATTACAACGTTCGCCTCATACATGGCAGCGGTTGTGAGTGGGGCTGAGGAGAAGGTGGCTGCAGGAGGAGAAGGGATAGTGGAAAGCGGCAGAGGTATCAATGAATATGATACGGATGTCTTTGAAGTGGAGAAGATCCTGGACATGAAAACCACAGATAGTAAAATACTATACAAAGTACGATGGAAAGGTTATTCACCAGATGATGATACATGGGAACCTGATGAACATTTTGAAGACCCTATAGGGGTGTTTGAACACTGGATGGATCAAGTTATAGAGGAAATCTCAGTAGGTCAATCTGAAGAGGAAGCAGAACAAGCTGCTCCTCTCGATTGAAAGGGGGGAAATGAGGCACCAAGATACGAGCCCCTGAACCCCATTTCGGAGATGCCCCCACTCCATTTTAGAGATTCAACTTTGCTTGAACTTTGCTTCAACTTTGCCAGCTAAAATCCTTACATTGCAGCTTCTTAGATAAACTTAGACATATCAGCAGTTTCAGCAGTTCAGCAGTTCAGCAGAATGCCAGTAAACGGCCGACCACAGACTTCCTCTTTTTAACACTCTGTCTGGGTAGCTAACCACAACTCACCCCCATGACCGAGCCATTTCCTGTGAACATCAGCAGAAGCCAAAATAAGGTCCCAGGTGCAGTTGGAGGTCAACGGCTAGGCATTTAGGCACTGTAATAATAGCATATAGCACCTCCTGGCGGCTAAAGCAGCTTGAAACAGACAAAGGCAGCCGGACAAAGGAAATGTTCTGATTTGCTAACGCAGTATTATAATATTAGTTCTGATAGGCCAGGAGGAGGGATTTAGGAGGAGCTTTACTATGTCATAGAGGGTACTTAAGCTTGCCCCACAGGAGGTGGGGTGTGCATTTGCCTTTTGCTTACTGAATGCACCTTATTGCAATAAAGAGACTTTTTTTTCTGAAAACTTTGCTGCCTGAAATATTTTCGTCTGGTCTTATTGGGTCATACAGGCGTAACACAGCAAAACTGACACAGGAGCATAAATCGCCGCTGCAGACCTAGGAGCTACACCCACGTCCACATACATCCAAGTTATTGATTTCCAGAATTCCTCAGAAGGGATGCCAAAAAAGAAACAAAACATACTGAGAAAAAAACCACTTTTCCTTATGTATTAAATTATCTTTCTATGAAGTTAGAACAAGTAGTGAGGTATATAGTGGGCAATAGAGACATAAATCTTCAGCCGCACAAATCGATTTCTGCCTTGTTCTTCTATTTCCAGTAAATAACGGTCTTGAGATCTTTTTTGTGGTGGCACTACAGTACAGTCTGCTAAGGGAACACTGGCGGTGCTTTGTTTTGTTTCCCCCCGATACGATCAATAGTGCTGCCACTCTTGAAATCATTGCACCCAGCTTATTTCCTATAGCTGAGTGGCAACCGGTAGGATCAAAGGAAATTTGTGGGCAGTGTCCCCCACTCACAACCTCCATCCAAGCATATATATCAGGGGTCCCCAAACTAAGGCCCGGGGGCCAGATGCGGCCCAATCGCCTACTAAATCAGGCCTGCGGATAGTCCGGGAATCAGTGTGTTTTTACATGAGTAGAATGTGTCCTTTCATTTAAAATGCATCTCTGGGTTATTTGTGGGGCATAGGAATTCGTTCATATTTTTTTCCAAAATATAGTCCGGCCCCCCACAAGGTCTGAGTGACAGTGGACCGGCCCCCTGCTGAAAAAGTTTGCTGACCCCTGATATATATGATCAGTAACAAGACATGAAGGATGGCAACTTTAACCCTGCCATGTGGGAATCCCTTGCAGATTATCGCAGTGCCTGGAGACTGACAGTCAGATCATGTATCCACAGCAGTAACCAGAGGAGGAATGACCACTGGGAGGAGCACAGAGAGAAGAAACACCATGGTGCATCTGCAGCACCCCAACCAGATGCTTTCATTTGCCCCAGCTGCAACAGAACATGTCTCTCCCATATCAGTCTCTGCAGCCACAGCAGGCCCTGTAACTCTCTCCACCAAAGGGGCATCCATTGTCTCCCTTAAATGAAGATGCTGGAGGCTGACTGGAAAACTTCTGTACTGTTCTGCTATTTTTTTGAGTGGCCTAGTTTACAGAGGACTGCCCTCCATTTGAAGATGCCTTCAATTGTTGTTGCTGCTGCTGCGGCTGCTGCTGCTGCTGCTGCTGCTGTTAATTTGATTGTAGAAAAAACCTCAAAGCAATTGAAAGCACACACACCAAGAATCCTGAGAACTGTAGTTTGCCCCTTCACAGAGCTACAATTCACAATAGCCTTAATAAACTATATTTCCCAGGATTCTTGAAGGGGGGTTGAGTTAAATGGATGGTGTATTCACAGTCCAAATTTCCACCTAAATATATAAATCAGCAATTGCAGATTTTATGCGACACCGGTGTATTTTTTTATCCTCTGTTATAATGATACATTCCGCCCCTGCTCCCCTTTTTGGTGATGCCTAAGTGGTCATTCTTGCTGCTGTTTTCCTATATTTTACTGTTTCTAGGGACTTTGGCAATTGGCTTCTTAAGACACAGTCATGGCATTTCCTTCTCTCCAGATTCAGCAACAGGTGACTTTGCAAGGGAGATGACATCAGTGGCAATTCGATTTGTTTCCCCCAAGAATTTGCAAATGCGGGCAATAGAGACTGGGAATGATGCATGCCGAATGCAACTTTTGCATTAAGGGAAAGGGAACTTTATTAGATTAGCATTGTAGAGACAGACCCACTAAAAACTAA
The DNA here is from genome assembly GCF_009819535.1 of Lacerta agilis. Classification (NCBI taxonomy): domain Eukaryota; kingdom Metazoa; phylum Chordata; class Lepidosauria; order Squamata; family Lacertidae; genus Lacerta; species Lacerta agilis. The sequence goes on from NC_046320.1 coordinate 61,265,453, forward strand.
AAGTGCCATGTTAGCTAATCATTACCCTGACAATAATTGTCACAAACAGAATTTCTTTATAGATTTTGGATGTTTCTTTTCAAACAAAAAGGCTTAGCAATTGTGAGCTAAAAGGATTTAAAAATTTAATCTTAAGGAGGAGATGTCCCCGAGTTCTGGGCTAAACAGCTTATAAAGGTCATAAAGAATTAACTTATCTTGCTGAATAAAGCCATTTTAATGCACTCTAAGCTACAAAGGAATCACTGCAGAAACCTTTAGGCCAGTGGTCCACTATATTTTTCTCTCATTAGTAAGGGCAGCAAATTTCTACATTTGGATTTTAACACTACAATTGTCTCTGATTCATTATTCTTCATGATTAAATAGAACGAGAGCACGGAGCCAGCTGGGCAAGAATATTCTGTCCTTATTTCATTGAGTCACTTTGCAACTAAAATAGGAATGTGGAATGTGGAGAGCAGGAATAGAGTTGTTACTTCAAGCAATTCCGCTGAGGAGGTGGCCAGGGTGGGGGGCCAAGCTGGCCACAGGCCACAGGACTGGATTATCCTTAGACTAAAAACGCTGCAGCATTTAGCACAGGCAGAGGTCTTGCCCAGTTCTCCTACCTGAGATCTTCTTTAATGGCAAAATGAGCACCAGGGCATCCCATCTTATACCAGGGCAGTTCTTGCAAGACAATACTCCTTCCTCAGGTGGAAGAGTAGTGTTGGTAGCCAAGTTCACAGGTTGGATCCCCACATGGGACAGCTGCATATTCCTACATTGCAGAGGGTTGGACTAGATGATATGGGAAGCAGGTGGCGTTGTGGTCTAAACCACTGAGCCTCTTGGGCTTGCTGATCAGAAGGTTGGAGGTTACTCATCCTCAGTCGGCACCTGAATAGCAGATTGAGCAGACTCAGTGAGCATCTAAGTGGTGGTAGGGTTTTGTTTTGTTTTTTTACCCAAATGTTCACCACTATACATTTTCGGATGCTGATGTTCTTCCTTGGGAGCAAGAGGAGGAGCCTCCCAGTGTCCTGAGATAACAGGGCTTGCGACATTGGCCAGAGTGTGTTTCTGTTCAGCTCTGGCGTCCCAAGTAACGGGCAGTTGGAGCAAAATATTCTTTCATGCAGGTAAGGGAGAAGCAAGCTGCCTACAGTTCCTCCTTACCTGGCCGAAGGATGGAGCCAGGTTGGACTTTCTCTTGCCATGATTTTCTTTCTGGGGGTTGTGGGGCAGCATCCTAGTGGTCCCTCGGTCAGCAGCAGAGCAAGTGTAGGGCTCCCAGTTAGTATATGCTTCCCAGTTAGAGGAAAGATGACTGGGGTTTTTTTGTATTTGTATTTGGCCACTGTATTTGGCCCTTGCTTCCCAGGCAAAGGAGAAACCAACTTGACCAGTAAAGAAAATTAATATTCAGTTTCCTCTTTCCTCCTCATACTTCCCCCCCCCCTTTTTATATTGTATTATCGTAGGGTGTGGAGTTGAGATTTTCCCCCCTACTATGTTTTGTACTGAAGGGTGGAACATCAATGTGTAAAATAAACAATAATAATCTGAAACAAGCAACAAACACAGAGAAAGGAAGAATTGAAAGTTGGGAGCAGGGGGAATAGCATCCGAGCTTCCATTGCCTGGAACAAAATATGGCTATTAAAACTTGCCTTTTGAAACTGAAGGCAAATGTTAGAATTCCAAGACATTCAATGTTTTGGTTTTGTGCCAAATTTTAGATTTGGGGTGGGGGGAGGGTGACTCACTGCATTGACAAAAAAAAAAAAATTCTGAGTTTCCCAACTTAGTGGAAAGTTATTCCACATGTTCAAGATTGCTTTTTAAAATCCAAATATGTTCAGGAAATCGATCTCTTATTATTAAGAGGAGGTTTGAAGTAAATTGCATTATTCCTACTTAGTAATTCCTGGTATAAGAAAAGACTTACGGCACTGGATAGCAGATTAAAACGGAAAAAAGAGAGGAAACTTTGGGATGGATATATCCTCTTATGGCTGCAATTTCTCCCCATTTTGATTAGAACAGCCTCCTACCAACCATATTATTTATTGCAGATTAAATCAAGGGGGGGGGTCATCCTTCATGTCCTCTCTTAATCACAATGATGACAATCCAAATTTGCCACAGTGCTGATCTCCATGCAATGGGATCTTTGATCAAGCATTAATTTCCTAAGATCTGAACATTTTAATCTCCATCTTTAAAACATGTCATTAAGACCTAAAATGAAAGGGGCAATGCAACCTTAGAGGTGGAAGCTCAATAAGTAGCATCTTAGGGCTGGCCCACACACACTTCCTAGGGGGGAAGTGCCACCCAAATTGCACAAGTTGCTGTCAGTCTTATTTTTGACCATCCAGCTCATGAGTTGGGCTAGCCCATGCCTGAGGATGGATCGGGAATGCTTATACAGTGGTATCTCCGGTTGCGAACGGGATCCGTTCCAGAGGTCCGGCCACATCCCGAGGAATTCACAATCGGAGGACCGCTTCTGTGCATGCACAAGCCGCAAAACCCGGAAAAATACTTCTGGCTTTGCCACTTTCACAACCCGAAGTTCCACTGTATAGCTGAGGGTCCACTGTATAGACTGAAAAGTCTTCTTGGATATCCTAGACCTGGGAAGGAACTGCCTTAGCTGCACTGATACAAGCAGGGAATATCCCAGGGGTTGCCAACCTTTTGTGGACACATTTGCAAAATGGATAAACCATTGTGGGCACCACACACACACACACACACACACACACACCACAACCACCTACCACAACCTAGTATCTCGGCTACAATGAAATGCGTTGTTTGAGCCTAATTCCAGTAAGGGGGGGGGGATCCCATGTCCACCATGCAGCAGTCACATTTATACCCATGGGCACCACACATTGGCTACCTCTGGCATAGCCTCCCTCTCCAAAGATCTACACCACAACCATTTATTGTAGGCAACAGAGCCTTGAAATAACTAAGTGGGGTGGAAGCTCATAAAGGTTCCCTTCAGGAGCCAACATGTGGTGACCACTTATGCAAATACCCAAATACCCAAGAAGCTCTAGACAGGGCCAGGCTAAGGTATTTTGCTGTCTGAGTTGAAGGGCAGGATGATGCCCTCCCCCCCCCATTCCATATGCAGAAGCCAAACCGACTGGAAATGGACTCTTACCTCAGCCATGGCAACTACTCTATTCCGAACTTAAAAATGTTGGTGGTCAACAAAAGAGGTTTAAAGAATGTCTCAAGGCAAATCTTAAAAAAATAAACACCGACAACTGGGAAACACTGGCCTGTGAGCACCCCAATTGGAGAACAGCCTTTACCAAAGGTGTCATGGACTTTGAAGACACTCAAACTCAGGACGCAAGAGAGAAAAGTGCTAAGAGGAAGGCATGTTTGGCAAACCCTTTGTGTGATCAACTCCTGCCCGGAAACCTATGTCCCCACTGTGGAAGGACATGTGGATCCAGATTTGGCCTCCACAGTCACTTACGGACTCAGTATTAAAACCGTGTTTATGGAAGACAATCTTACTCAGCTATGAGTGATTGCCAAAGAAGAGGATGTTGAATGCAGAGCTCTGTCCCCCAGTACCTCTCTACGGATCCCCACCACTAGCATCTGCTGCCTTACTCTGCTTAACAGTAGGGCCAAGATTGGGTGCTTGGCACCCAATCTGCTTGTTTCTCCATTCCTCCTTTCAGTATCCCCCCCCCAATGGCTTAAGATACAATAAAAAACGGGGTGAAGAATCTCAGTCCGCCTCTAGGCTTCTCTTTCTGGTTTCAGGACTCTGCCCAGGCCATGCCCCATCTCTAGGTCACACACGTCACTGGTCAGACTCTGCGCCCTACTTTCTTGATTGGAATGTGATTGCAATGTGTCCTTGAGCTGTAATAATATATCTTGCTTGCCCAGATGGAGGACAGATGGTTGTGTTTTTGACTTCTGGAAGACTAGCTATGAGGAAGTGTGAAACGTCAACAAGAGCCTTCCTCATATCTCCAGAAAACATAGAACAAATTATATTAAATTATCTAGGAACATGGAATTCCAATATGAATCAAGTCCCCAGCCCAATATACCTGTTGTCCCTTTTCCTAACCTAAAAATACTGTCATCCTTGCAGTAGCCTGAATCTTATGCATGATTACACAGAAGTAAGCCCCATTTAATGGGACTTACACAAGCAAGTATGCACAGAACTGAAGCCTTTCCCCCGCCTTCCAATAAGATGCAGTTACCAGCTTTACAGGCAGGTAGTTGTAACCAAATCAGAGTGCTCAGCTGATTGCCAGTAGCAGCAAAATGATGCAAATAAATGGATCTTAAGGTATCATAGATCTGACCATTGCATTATTTCACCAGTGTATCTTAATATCTGTTTCCAAAACCAGGCGGTAAGTCAACAATGACCGTTCTGTTCTCCTAGTTGGCATCATTCATGAAGTCAATGAATGCATGGATGCATGCGCTTAAAGTGAATTTCATGTTACTCGGCCTGAAATACTTTCATCCAGATACCCACATGCACTCATATGCACTCATGAATCTCTTTTGCATGCTCACATTGCAAGTAAATAGGGGGACCATTCTGGGGGCTGGCAAATTCAGTATACATTCCTGAGATCCCATACCTTGAACAGATTAAAGTGTTGTGGTGAAAATGTTTGTTTTTCAAACAGCACTCCCATATCTCAAGTTCATCTTGCAGAATATTAACATAAATATTTTGCTAAAAATAACACTGAGCAGTACAACGAGTGGTTAGCTAATGAATTCGTAACCCGTAGCAAAACATCATTTAAAAATACTATGAGTAATACTTAACATGAATCCTTTCCAGAACCATTTGCAAGATATGAACAATTTTCTAAAATAATGGTAGAACTGGCTGGTTTCCAGATTGTACATCTGTTCTAAGATTTAAAAGGAAATAGGTTTCGTAACACAGAGAAAGCTGAATTCATTTTGTAGGGATAATATAGAGTATTTTTCAGATAACCTGAGAAATAATTCATATGTAAAGAGGCTGAAGAACCTTCCCTGTGATTCAAACGCCCCATGAAATTTTGCAGGAAGATTAGCAGAATTGAGGTGTCTTTTTATTTTTAGTTAAATATTTATTAAACCACACTCTCACAGGAAAATATAACAAGCTGGTGTGTTACATAAAATGCAATACTGCAATAATATCAGTTTTTAAAAAAATCAATAGCATATCCATAAAAAACTGGGTGGTGGAAAATAGCACATTCCAAAGGCCTGGCTGAACAATACAGTTTTTTAAAGCTGTCTAAGAGAAAGCAGGGGTGACTTCTGCTATTGGCAAGCAGCAGGGGTGACTTCTATTGGCAAGGAGTTCCACAGGATTGGGGCTACCACACTAAAGCCCCAGTCCCCGGTAACCAAAGCTCAGGCATGGCCAGAGCACAGGGGATGAAATGGGATTAGGATCAGAAGCCAGGACAGCTTCTGTAAATCCAGGATGTCCTGCTTAAAACGGGACAGTTGCTCGGTATGAGATAACAGGTCTTTCTGCTGTGTCCATTAGCACCTCATTTCCCCAGACCCTCCCTTCCTTTTACCGCAAGAAGACATCTTCACAGTGTTTGACTGGAGAACAGCATTTCAAAGTTCGAAGAAGTGCAAATTTCAAAGGCTGGTTGTGTTTCTGTGCACATCTTGTTTCATAAAGTGTGAATTCGGTGGCTCTGCCTTGAAATGTGAACTGAATTCAATTTTATCCATCCCTACCTGTCTGAGCTCCTGTTGCTCAGTCCCAGCTCCTGCCCACCTAGCAGTTCGAAAGCACGTCAAAGTGCAAGTAGATAAATAGGTAGGAGCTACTGCTCCGGCAGGAAGGTAAACGGCGTTTCCGTGCATTGCTCTGGTTCTCCAGAAGCAGCTTAGTCATGCCGGCCACATGACCCAGAAGCTGTACGCCGGCTCCCTCAGCCAGTAATGCAAGATGAGTGCCGCAACCCCAGAGTCGGACACAACTGGACATAATGGTCAGGGGTCCCTTTACCTTTACCTGTCTGTGTGCCTGCTCAGTCTGCTCTCCAGGTAAAATCTGTCATAGGGCATCTTCAAAGCTTCTGTTACTCTCTCTTGTTAGGCTTCCTCCATGCTTTTTTTCCCCCGGGGGCACCTTTTCTTCTACAAGAAAAGCACTGGTTAAAAGTGTGGCACTTACTGTAACAACTTCATGATGTTACAGATGATGATGATGATGATGATGATGATTATCATTATTCTGAGTACCAGCACCATTTTTTTCTAGAACAAAAGCACTGGGCTTTCTTATCTTTAAACCAAACTTGGGTCAGCCCATCAAACAGGGGACTGTCCTCTTTAAAGTAGGACACAGCACGCGTGCACACCCACACCCACACCCAGTTTCCAGCAGCTTCTTAAAAGTCACTTTTTAGATTTGACTGCCCTGGTCCAAATGAGCCTGCCACCTCCGAGGCAAAGCACCTCTGAGCAAAACCACTTAATCTTTTCAAATGAATTTCTCTGATCAGATCCGCTCTGCTTGGTGGGAGGCTCCCTCCACCCCTCCCCTTTTATTTAAATTATTGTATAGGCCATCCTATAGCTCTGCTGTGTATTCAGGAGAAACAATTCTCTCTCAGCTCCCCTTAAGAGACACCAGTATATAAATAGTACTGGTGCTGGGCACCAGGTTTTTTTTTTCCCTTCCCCCTCCTCAGAATACAAGAAGGTCAGGGAAAACATTTTCCTTTGAAATGAAAAAGGAGGCCAAAACAAGAATTTTAATAACAGACTTGACACAAGAGCAGCGTAATACCGGCATGAATTACACTTGGTACTAAGCTTTTATTGGCAGCTTTAGATTGCTTTGTTCCTGTCCCTGACATAATATTCAAGGCAGGGTTTATGTTTGCCCAGAACTGGGTTGTTCACCAGAGTCCATGCAAATCAAACACTTGATTTATGCACCGTTCCATTGGAGGGTGTAACATTAAATTTAATTTTGTAAGGGATGCCTGAGGCTCCACAATGCCCCGGGCTGACATTGTGAACTAGGCAGAGAGGTGCAGAGGAATTCATTACTGTTTCCAATATGCGAAAATGCTGCATTTGAATGAAACATTTGTCTCTTGTCAGAAGGGAGTAATGTCTGTTCTTGGTGCACACATGCGCACGCACGCACACAAAACTTCTCTCACTTCCACTTTTGGCTTTGTCGCTAGTTCAGCAAACTGAGGACTTGGGTGATGGGTGTAGCTTTGTGGGGGAAACGAGGAAAGGGTTATATAATCTTCTTAAGGGTGGGTTGGCAACTTGGAATGTGGATCTCTGGAATACAGGTGAAACAAAATAGAAAATTCTTTCCAGTAGCACCTTAGAGACCATGCACACGAAAGCTCATACCAAGAACAAACTCAGTTGGTCTCTAAGGTGCTACTGGAAAGAATTTTCTATTTTGTTTCGACTATGGCAGACCAACACGGCTACCCACCTGTAACTGGAATACAGGTGTAAGGGACTGCCTGGTACTCAGGGCTGGCTCCAGTGGGTGCCATGTTTGGGCATTTGCCAGGCCTCAAGACCAACACAGACTCACTACCCTAAGAGGGCTACCACTTCTTTTCCACTTTGAAGTCCTCTGTTGAGTCCAAGTTGAATTTAAAGCTAAGCAATCCTAAGAAGGGAGAGCAGGAGGGGTCTGAAGGTTGCCTATCAACAGTGAGCACCTAAGCAGGAGACTAAGCAGGTACACACATGTAACCTGGCCAGTCTTCCCCAATATGGCATGATATGTAATATTTCTATATAAGTGACAGCAACTGTTTCTCAAATCGCAACTATGCATTTTAATTAGCACATGCACATTTTATGCAGATCGGTGTCTTGTCCTCCTTTTTTGGTAATTTAAGTGTAAAAGGTAAAGGTAAAGGGACCCCTGACCATTAGGTCCAGTCATGTCCGACTCTGGGGTTGCGGTGCTCATCTCGCTTTACTGGCCGAGGGAGCTGGCGTACAGCTTCCGGGTCATGTGGCCAGCATGACAAAGCCGCTTCTGGCGAACCAGAGCAGCGCACGGAAACTCCGTTTACCTTCCCGCCGGAGCGGTACCTATTTATCTACTTGCACTTTGACATGCTTTCAAACTGCTAGGTGGGCAGGAGCTGGGACCGAGCAATGGGAGCTCACCCTGTCACAGGGATGCAAACCGCCGACCTTCTGATCACCAAGCCCTAGGCTCTGTGGTTTAACCCACAGCGCCACCCATGTAAGTGTAAGCAATGCCAATTTGATATTTAATAGAGATTGGCCATCCAAGAAGGCTTTGGGTTGTTCTGTCTCCCCAGATGAGTGTTAGAAATATATAAATACTGCAAGAAGGCAGGTACTGGCCACCCCTGTTGCAGAATTTCACAACCCCCAGGAGATTCTCAAAAAAAAACTTTAACAGAAGGGTATCAAGGTCACTCTGGAGTATAGACTCCCACGAAGCAGCCTAATAATGCACTTCAAATCTGAGCCTTTTGTCTTGCCAAACCCTGATAGACTCTTGATCTGAAATGTTGAAGCTATTTTCTTTGTTCAGCTAATGAATGGCATGGTGATGAATACACATAAGGTAAAATTGATCCACTTAATTCATCATTTGTACATATGTATGGATTCGAGCCCTTATAAATGGATCCTGGGATTAAATACCCACGTCTGCACTCCTGAGCTGCTCAGGAAAAACATAAATGCACTACGGGGGAATTGTGTCCCTTGGCTGTCTCAATTTTAAAAGATTGACCTGTACCTTATGTTCTTTTTGGAAGGGGGGGGAAAAGGAGGAAAGAGGTTGACTACACACACACGGCCTGTTCACACTATGTTTTAGGTCAGTGGTTCTCAAACGGTGTGACACTCCACATTGGTGTGATAGGAGAGGATGGCAAGTGTGGCAGGAAGATTCAAGAAAAATGAAAGAAATATTTAAACATTTCATTATTGGTATTAGTAGTATTAGCTGCCCATCTGACTGGTTTGCCCAAGCCACTCTGGGTGACTGGCAACAAAATATTAACACACAAATGACTTCAAACATTAAAAACCTCCCTGTACAGATGTCTTCTAAATAATAATAATAATAATAATATTTATTATTTGTACCCCGCCCATCTGGCTGGATTTCCCCAGCCACTCTGGGCGGCTTCCAACAGAAACCAAATACAACAATATCAAACATTAAAAACTTCCCTAAAAAGGGCTGCCTTCAGGTTTTTTCTGAATGTCAGGTAGTTGTTTATTTCCCTGACCTGTGATGGGAGGGCGTTCCACAGGGCGGGCGCCACTACCGAGAAGGCCCTCTGCCTGGTTCCCTGTAGTTTTGCTTCTCGCAGTGAGGGAACAGACAGAAGGCCCTCGGCGCTGGATCTCAGTGTCCGGGCTGAATGATGGGGGTGGAGACGCTCCTTCAGGTATACAGGACCGAGGCCGTTTAGGGCTTTAAAGGTCAGCACCAACACTTTGAATTGTGCTCGGAAACGTACTGGGAGCCAATGCAGATCTCTCAGGACCGGTGTTATGTGGTCTCGGCGGCCACTCCCAGTCACCAGTCTAGCTGCCGCATTTTGGATTAATTGCAGTTTCCGGGTCACCTTCAAAGGCAGCCCCACATAGAGCGCATTGCAGTAGTCCAAGCGGGAGATAACCAGAGCATGCACCACTTTGGTGAGACAGTCCGCGGGCAGGTAGGGTCTCAGCCTGCGTACCAGGTGGAGCTGGTAGACAGCTGCCCTGGATACAGAATTAACCTGCGCTTCCATGGACAGCTGTGAGTCCAAAATGACTCCCAGGCTGCGCACCTGGTCCTTCAGGGGCACAGTTACCCCATTCAGGACCAGGGAATCCTCCACACCTGCCCTCCTCCTGTCCCCCAAGAACAGTACTTCTGTCTTGTCAGGATTCAACCTCAATCTGTTAGCCGCCATCCATCCTCCAACCGCCTCCAGGCACTCACACAGGACCTTCACGGCCTTCACTGGTTCTGATTTGAAAGAGAGGTAGAGCTGGGTATCATCCGCATACTGATGAACACCCAGCCCAAACCCCCTGATGATCTCTCCCAGCGGCTTCATATAGATATTAAAAAGCATGGGGGAGAGGACAGATCCCTGAGGCACCCCACAAGTGAGAGCCCAGGGGTCTGAACACTCATCCCCCACCACCACTTTCTGAACACGGCCCAGGAGGAAGGAGCGGAACCACTGTATAACAGTGCCTCCAGCTCCCAACCCCTCTAGCCGGTCTAGAAGGATGTTATGGTCGATGGTGTCAAAGGCCGCTGAGAGATCCAGCAGAACTAGGAAACAGCTCTCACCTTTGTCCCTAGCCCGCCGGAGATCATCGACCAGCGCGACCAAGGCGGTTTCAGTCCCATGGTGAGGCCTGAATCCCGATTGGAAGGGATCCAAATGGTCCGCTTCTTCCAGGCGTGCCTGGAGTTGTTCAGCAACCACCCTCTCAATCACCTTGCCCAAGAATGGTAGATTTGAGACTGGGCGATAGTTGGCCATATTGGCCGGGTCTAAAGATGTTTTTTTAAGAAGCGGTTTAATGACCGCCTCTTTCAGCGGGGCTGGGAAGGCTCCCTCACAGAGGGAAGCATTCACCACCCCGCGCAGCCCATCGCCCAGCCCCTCCCGGCTAGCTTTTATAAGCCAGGATGGGCAAGGATCAAGGAGACAGGTGGTTGGTTTCACTCGTCCAAGCAGCCTGTCCACATCCTCGGAGGTAACAGACTGAAATTGATCCCACGCAACTGGACTAGACAGGACTCTACGCAACTGGACTAGACAGGACTCTAAAAGTCAGATAGATGTTTATTTCCTTGATATCTGATGGGATAGTATAGTATAGATATAGTATAGTATAGTATAGTAAAGGATCTGGGAGTCTTGGTAGACCATAAACTTGACATGAGTCAACAGTGTGATGCAGCAGCTAAAAAAGCCAATGCAATTCTGGGCTGCATCAATAGGAGTATAGCATCTAGATCAAGGGAAGTAATAGTACCACTGTATTCCGCTCTGGTCAGACCTCACCTGGAATACTGTGTCCAGTTCTGGGCACCACAGTTCAAGAAGGATACTGACAAGCTGGAACGTGTCCAGAGGAGGGCAACCAAAATGGTCAAAGGCCTGGAAACGATGCCTTATGAGGAACGGCTTAGGGAGCTGGGTATGTTTAGCCTGGAGAAGAGAAGGTTAAGGGGTGATATGATAGCCATGTTCAAATATATCAAAGGATGTCATATAGAGGAGGGTGAAAGGTTGTTTTCTGCTGCTCCAGAGAAGCGGACACGGGGCAATGGATTCAAACTACAAGAAAGAAGATTCCACCTAAACATTAGGAAGAACTTCCTGACAGTGAGAGCTGTCCGACAGTGGAATTTGCTGCCAAGGAGTATGGTGGAGTCTCCTTCTTTGGAGGTCTTTAAGCGGAGGCTTGACAGCCATCTGTCAGGAATGCTTTGATGGTGTTTCCTGCTTGGCAGGGGGTTGGACTGGATGGCCCTTGTGGTCTCTTCCAACTCTATGATTCTATGATTCTAGGTGTTTGTTTGTTTTTAATTTGCAGAATATGGATAGGTATGGAGTTTGTTTGCCTCAAATTAGCAAGCTCACACCTCTCATTGAGTTTTTATACATACTTAAGAGGCTCGTTTATAATTATATTTTGGGAATGTTCTTATGTAGCTGCATTGTTTTACAATTTCTGGATGTCCCGTGGTCATATTATAAAGTAGTTGTGTTCTGTGTTATAAATTAAGCACTGCTAGATCTTGTTTCTTTTTGTTTTCCGAAGTCTTGCTTATCAATAATAATAAAAAATGGTGTGGTGCGAGCAAATTTTTATTCTGAAAGTGTGGCCCAGAGGGAAAAAAAGTTTGAGAACCACTGTTTTAGGTCCATGGCTGTGATATTTCTATAAGAAGAAGATACGCCATTTACATGGGGTTTATTTAGGCTTATTAAGAATACATCTTTCTATAATAGTTAGCTGGTTTTAACATTTTTATATGATTTTTAATGTGTGCTTTTGTTTTAAAACACTCGTGTGTGTATGTGAGTCCGTGAGTGTGACCAGATCCATATGTGCAAATTTGCCGTCTTAAATGACAGAGGCAAATAAATCATGCCAATTGTACATCGAAGTCCTGAAATGGACTACAATGCTTTAATTTATTTATTTAAAGTTTGACATACGGAAGCAAAGTGGAGATTTGGTCTTGATCCAGCTCAACTACCTTCTCCTTTTGCTCCCCTCCCCCCAAAAAAACACTCCATCAGGTTTGCTATACACTTTGCTGTATATATGCAAAGGCACTTCATTCATATCATTAGCTAGGATCCTTAACGACAGAGCTGACTTTTCCCCACATCGCTCCTCTCATAATCTAATCAATTTACATCTTGCCTGCCTAATCCATATTTCCTGTCCAAATATTCACCCAGTATGGTGTCAATTTTCTCAGAGCTTAAGGCACTATGTAATCAAAGAGATCCACACACCCAGAGCCTCTTTAAAATGCATAGGGTGAAGGGACTTGGCACTAAAGGTTCCAGAACATCCTTGACTTTGAATCATCTGACTTCCCCAGGTCTATCACAGACCTTTTACACTTCCATTAACATAGCACAACCCCCACTTCTTCCTCTCCCACCTCGACCCCCCTCTTTGAATTCACGGCAACTACATGGGTCAGAACTGCTTCAAACCTCATTATATAAATATTGATTTCAATAAGGAAATCAATAGGCTCACAGAAGCAGCATTCCTTAAAAATGTTTTTAAAAGCTCTATATTTCACAGCTGCTTTTGAGCTTTTTTTAAAAGGGGGGGCAGCTCGAGCTCCTGTGCAATGTAATGCAGTTTAATAACAATGGCAGCAATTGTGAGTCTGTGGTCTTCAATGGAGTTTGCTAGCCCATGGGTTTTATGGGAGAGAGTTCTAAGCATGTCTGTGTCAGTAGGGTTTTTTTTTGGGGGGGGGGGGTAGAAATTCAATTCAGTTCACATTCAAAGGCAAACCTACCCAGTCTGAGAACCGAAAGACAGCCACCCTTCTCCGAATTTTGTGACGCAGTTCTCCAGCCAAATTTCGTGCACAAAAATGTAGGCGCGAGGGTTACATGTGCATGTAGATTCATGTGTGGATGAAAATAACACCAAAAAATGCATTCGACCGAGAGAGGGAACGGCTTTGCAAAAATCATTGTATTGGGCAAAATTACATACGAAGAAAAAAGGCTGTTAGGAGAAATTCACACTAAAATATTGCTGAATTTTCCTGAGATCTTCTTTAAAAACATTGCAGATTAATGTGGAGAACTGAACTTTGTCAGGGATTATAGCATCCTCCCCTGAGTCTGAGTGTAGCCCTTGTAGAACTCAGCAGAGAGGAAGCTGCAGACAAAGTTAGCATAAGTTGGCTCTGCCTTTCATTGTCTCTACCTCCACCTGACTACTGGCTCTCAATGGGCACCAGTCGCCACTTGACTCTATTAATACTTTCCTTTGAGACACCTACAACAGTCACATCCAACACATCAAGAATTTTTTTAAAAAAAACCCACACACTTTCGTGGTGCCAAACGCCTTTCGTTTCCTTTCCATGCTTTAATTGCATTACATAAACTTAAACCATGTTCTCAATTTTCATTCTCTGATTATTATGCACGCCGCCTCTGGCATAGAGCTGAGCAGGAAGAGGCAGTAAATCTCTGCGGCTGAAACTTGGTTGAAAATGCACATAATTATACATATTAAAACAAAACCTAAGTCGTTCCCAGCGTCTGCTCCGTGCATCCTCCCCCCATAGGCTACCCTGAGGCAATGGTGGCCAGAAAAACACTGCATAGGAAGAAACAAACTTCTTCTAAATATAGGGCATCTCGTAAAACAGCCACACAAGTAGTTGGATGAACAGCACTTGAAAGCCACAAGTGTGGTGTGCTGCTAGGGTACCAATGGCTGTTGTATGCCAACACAAGTTCAGATCCTTGCAGTAAAACAATGGGCCGCATCTAACAGGAGCTAGGTCTATCAGTGACTCTGTGGCAAGGGCACACTCGAGCTTTATGCCAGCTTTCGACTGGGCTGAAGCCTGACTAGATTTTGAAAGTGGTTATCACACATGCAGGCCTCTCCACTAAGTGTTGAGATGCACAAAGGATGGTCGTGGATGATGGGAGGTGTGAGGGGGCAAGTTGTGAGACTGACCCCCAGGTAGGGACAAAGCCTGCGTGCCCTCCTGGCTACTCGAGTCCAGGGGCACATTGATATGTGATTGTTCTCCAGCATGAAGAACAACACACACAAGCCATTAAGGCTAAAGCTACTTTATTGTAGATAAGATGCAGAGTATGCCTCTGCTTTCCAGCTCAGTAAGACAGAGCTGTGCATTAGCATGTCCGGCATCTCTGAGCCAGAACTGAAAGGAAAGTACAATAGTAAAGTACAAAAACATCACGTGTGTGAGAAAGCTGGTAGAACTAGTGGCTTTCCCACAGGATAAAAACAGACACATAGTCATGCTGGCCTCGCTGCTGCAGCTTTTGCAGCTCGGCTTGTAATAATATCCTGACAGAGTCCAACAACTTTTGGAGGGCCACAGGCTCCCCAGCCCCAATCCAACCCATTAGACATCTCCCTCTGAAGATCTAATACAGTGGTACCTCGGTTTTCAAACGTAATCCATTCCAGAAGTCCATTCGAGTTCCAAAATGTTCGAAAACCGAAAACCGTAAGCGGGTGCCTCAAAACGGAAGCCTCAACACAGAAGACTCAAAACAACAGAAGCCATGTTTCCTGTTCAACTTCTGAGGCGCATTCAAAAACCGAGGCATTTACTTCCGGGTTTGGGGCATTTGACTTCTGAAGCGTTCGACTACGGAGGCGTTCGAAACCTGAGGTACTAAGCTTATGGTCAACAGAGGTATTCCTTTTCCTCTGTTGACCATAAGCTTATCTGCCACTAGGGATGGGTGAAGCTGTCATTCTGGTTTCTCATTTTTCCACGTTCAGACACTGGCCATGGAATGCTGGCCCCATTTGGGGGAAGGGAGGATTGAAAACCAGGGAGGGGTGAGATAGAGTGTCATGGAAGAGTTGTGACTGGATGACTGGAAACGTGAGCTGGAATACTAGAAACCTACACCGCAGGTCCCTCTTGTTATTCCTGCTGGTAAACGTACATAGTAGTAGGGTCAGTTTTACACCCAGAGAGACGCACCAGTCCACACAATGAGAGAAAGATCGCACTGCAGGACGGCCTTCCAAGCAAAATTTCATGCTTTTTGCTGTAGAAGGCTGACACCTTCCATTGTTTTGTGGAGCTGACCAGCATTAAAACTCTCTGCGTGTACCATCTGGAACCTACCCCAATAGTGGAATGCAATGCTCCATTAACAAAGTTCCCAGTTCCTTCCAGTGTAAATATACTGGAATGTTTCTTCAAAACTAGCATTTTTCCTGCTGATCTCTCAAACAGAATTATAATGAAAACACAGGCATCTTGCCGACAGTTCCAGCCAGAACACAATGAGAACCGAGCTTATTCTTTCAGATTTATGGAAGACCTATCTGCCTTCTTACATTCATTGGACAGACATTTGCAAAAGATTTATTTGAAAGGCCATCTTCTTCGCACTGAAAGAGCAGCGTGTTTTAGCCTGGTCCAAGGTCATTTGTTACATTACAAGCTTGGTCACTTTCAGCCTGAATCCCATCTTATTGGTGCCACATGTTTACCAACAATAACCACTTAGGTGTGGTAGAGGCTCTCAGGGCAGCCACATCAACTTTAGCGTTACAATGTGTTCTACAAGGGGGAAGAGTGGGCTATTGATGGCTACTAGCTATGTTCTGCTTCCATGGTTGGAGGCTATAAAGCTTCTGAATACCAGTTTCTGGAAATCACAGGACGGGAAGCTCTCTTTGCTCAGGTCCTGATAGAGGGTTTCCCACAGGCATC
Source organism: Lacerta agilis (assembly GCF_009819535.1). Lineage (NCBI taxonomy): Eukaryota > Metazoa > Chordata > Lepidosauria > Squamata > Lacertidae > Lacerta > Lacerta agilis. The sequence goes on from NC_046320.1 coordinate 61,281,465, forward strand.
TGGTTGTCCTATGTGAGAACAGGGTGCTGGACTGGGTGGGCCCTTGGCCTGACCCAACAGGTTCTACTTATGTTCTTAGCTATAGCTACCATTGGACTCAATCCTTTAATAAAGCGGTGCCATTTTCCTTAGCTCAAGTTTTGGGGGAACCGTTTCAACTCTTTGGAGCAACCTTCTGGGGCCCACATGCTAGTAGAAGCTAATCAGAGATCAACGAGACATTCCAGCCAGGCAAAAACACTCAAGGAGGGTGCAGGTCAGGGCTGGTGAGAAATATAGCCTGGGGGGGAGAGAGAGGTTGTGACTGGGAAGAGTCCTGAAGGCCAGAGAGGCCAGGTCCCTGGAAGGCCATATTTGATCCCTGTGCCTGAAGTTCTCCATCCTTGTTTCAGCACCTTAATACAGCTGGATTCTCATGGCAAGCTGTTCCTCACTGCATGGACCTTCTGCTTAGGACTCCTGCCTTTCCTAATTTCCTTTTGGGGAAGCTTGTTTCCGTAATCCCCTTGGACTGGCCTCCAGAGCCTGTTTGGAGCAATGCTGTGAGGCAAAATGACCAGACATAATGACTTTCCAAGGTCCTTGTGATACCTTATTAACATTCTGTTAGCATAAGTCCTGACTTTATTATTGACTACATTGAATACACAATGCACTGACCTCTGCCTCCTGCAACTAAATCTCTTCCTGCAGATCTATCAAACTGATTTCATACCCAGAGGAAGTGGGGTGGATGGAGGAGGAGGAGGAGGAGGAGGAGGAGGAGGGAAAGAACCAGTACTAACTGGCCATTATTTGGTCCTGGGAAACTTTGAGCACTCGATGGGAAAGGTTGCCTGTTCATTTGATGCTAATTAGCATTATCAGGAGGACATTATTATACTGCAATTTGAAATGCTGTGATGTAGCCCTAAGGAAATGAAACATGTTGAAAATAAAAACATCATGATTTTTAAAAGGAACATAATAAAAACCTTGCTAGATCAGACCAAAGTTCCATCTAGCCCAACTTTCTAGTAGCAAGACAGATGCTCAGAAGCAGAATTTGTAGATGATAGCCTTCCATGGGCATAGCCAGGATTTTTGTTGTGGGGACGACGACGACAGAACCGCAGTTAGCAGACGGACCTCAGTTAGAACCTACACACCACCAAAATCTCAAAGAAATAGGAACGGATTCCTTTGAAAAGTACTAATATTCTAGCTAATTCCAAAGCGATAGCCATGTGCCTCTGTTGCAACAAACACAACCACAATCTGTTGGTTGCTTAAAGTAGCCTTCATGTGCTGGCCCCAGGGGTTTGTCCGTGAAGCGAGGTCCAAGTCCAGTCCTGGGTCTAGGGGTCCAAAGGAGGTCAGTCCAGCTGGGAGCGAGGCAGGGAGCAGGTCAAGGTCCAAGGCACAAGGTTGCAGGTTGAGCATACGCTTGCAACTCACGCAACTTGGGCTGGGTCTGGCTGGCTTTTATCTGGCCCTATGCTTAGGGCGGCCCCGATCCTCCGGAGACTCGCCTCTCCTCTGGGCCTGGAGGTGAGCACTCCTCCTGTAGGCACTTAGCTCCCTTCGCCTCTCTGTCCTGAGCCTCTGCAGCTCAGGAGAGGCTGGTGGGTTACTGGACCCAGGGGCTGCCTCAGCTTCCTCTGAAGAGGCTGGGAGTGGAGTACCTGCAGGCAATGGGTCCTCCCTTCCATCAGGAGCCAGAGCAGACTCTGCTGATGCCTGCACCTGGGGATCCAGCACAGGTGGGGATCCTTCAGGCTCAAGCCCTGGCCCCGGCTCAGCTGGTTCTGGAGGCGGGGAATCCTGTGCAGGCTGGGATCCCTCAGGTTCAGCATCAGAGTCTGACTCCCAGGCCATCACACTTCATGAACCTGATGACCTCCAAATATTTTGGACTACAATTCCCATCAGCCTCCGTGATTATAGCCGTATGATGGAAAACCTGATGGGAGAAGTGTCGGTAGCTAATGGCAGTTGCCGTCCGAAACATCTGGAGGGTACCAGGTTGGCAAATGCTGCTCTAACCACACTGCTTCTAGCAAGCCATAAAATTGCCTGTTCATTCCCTAAGAACATGTCAATTCTTCTCTCTATCCCCAAAGAGAAGCAGAACGCTTTGCACCTATAGCAGCATCCCCCAACCTGGTGCCTTCCTTATGTTTTAGACTGCAACTTCCATCATCGCCAGTAAGCAGGAGGGCACCAGGTTGGACATGTCTGTCTCGACTATTTAATATATTGTGGCATTTGTTTTCATTGTGCCCGCTTTATCAGATGCAAGGTGTGATCTTCAGCTGGGACTTATGTGCTAACACGGGAACATACAGAAAATTGAGGGGGGGGGGTATTATTACAAAGTGAGGCTAGAAGACCCAGCAGTCTTGTAACTGTACAGTATTAAAATAAAGCCCTTTATCAAGGTTTGCTGTTCGACTACCCTTGTTCCAATGGCTCTTGAGCAAGAGCTTCTGATGAACAGCACCCAAGTGCAGAAACTTAATTTCAGTTCCCCTCCATATTGGTTTACATAGGTATCCCTCTCATTCTTACAAACTTTTTGTTTAAAACAGAATAATTAAAAGCGTACCTTTCTCCATCTCCATTAACTCCCCAGGCCGGGGGGGGGGGAGGGGGGAGTAAGAACTTGTATTTCATTGACTGTAGTTTATGCAAATGAGGTCAGAGGAATTAACATATTGGAAGGAGCTGACATTTGTCCTGATATATTGAATCGTTAGCATGACAGAATCACTTAAGCTGGATCCACTAACATCAGGTTTCCTCTCATTATTGACCCCTGCAGAGTGGGCCTGACAAGTAGAACTGCCACAAAGTTCATTAATAATGTGAAATAAATCAGTCGTTCGGGAAATACTGAAAACAGATGACACCGAACTCACACTTTTTGCAACTTCAGCACAAATTGTTCTTCGCCAAGGACACTGGTGGGCAATGCTGTCCTTTCCTGACCTAGATTCAGGTGCAACACTTATTAGCAGGTGCCTCTGGAGGAGACGGTTTCAGCTCTTGAGATGTTTCCCCCCCCCTTCCCTCTCTCATAACAGTAGAACTTGGGATACCCAAGGAAGCTAAATCCTGGAAGACCTGGGACAATGGGAAGTACTCCTTCACACATGATGGCTCATAGTTAAACTATGGAATTCACATTAAGAGAGGTTTTTTTTTGTATGCCACGGCAGCTGCTCGAATCTTAATTGCAAAGAGGTGGAAAGAACAAGAACCACCTTTAATAACAGAATGGCAAAGCAAGCTGCAAGAGTTCGCCGAAATGGCCCAGATAACTAATAATCTGAGAGGGGGATCATAGCAAAAGTTTCAAGAAAATTGGGCTAGATATATAATATATGTTCAAAAGTATACTAAGGGACGGATAGCTATGCCAGCTTTTCAATAGTCTTGGAAACAGAAAGAAGGTTTTGATGTGAAAATTGGGTACTGCTTGATATTGCAGTGAAATAAAGATAGTTATGAAGATATGTAGACATGTCGACATACACTCATAAGCAAGAGTGAGCTATACGTTTGGGTCGGACAGGAAGTCGAATGGGTTTGGATTGTTTGCCGGTATTGGGTTTTTGTTTTGTTTTGTTTTTTTTAATTTGGGGGGGTGGGGGTGAGTGTATAATTTTTCTTCCTTTTTTCTTGTTTCTTTTTTGATGTTTTGTCTATGTTTGGCCTAAGGAAATGCTGTGTTTGGTAAATATTATTTAAATTAATATAGATCTTTTTGTAATAATTCAGAGAGAAACGGAACAGTAACCAAACAAAGTGATGACAATAATCGTTAACGGTTTCCTTTCAAAACTTTTATTTTTATTTGTAGTTGGAATATTTATTGTACATTTTTGTTAAACAGTGTATAAACGATGAATAAACAATTAAGGGGGGGAAGAATTCACATCTTCAAGAGGTAGTAATAACAGCAACTTAGAAAGCTTTATAAAAGGATTGGACAAATTAATGGAGGGTAAAGGTTATCAATGGTTCTGCTTCTGCTGTTGTGCCTTGAACTACTGCAATGTGCTCTACGTGAGGCTACCTTTGCAACTTATCCAGAATGCGGCACCTTTGTTAAAGAACGGAAGCGTTTTTAATAGGTATAATTGGAACAGATATACCAAAATAATATAAAAGTTTATTTATGTATGCAACAACAGCCGCACAGACATTGATAGCCCAACAATGGAAAGAAGAACGAGTCCCAACGTAAATTAATGGAATATGCTGAAATGACCAAATTAAGACTAAAAAAATCAAGAGGACAGCAAATATAAAAATAATGGAAAACGTTTATTCCATATTTACAAAAGCACTGTAAAGAACTTAACACAATAGCAGGGTTTTTTTAAAAAAAACAACAAAAAACACTTGTAATATTAAGGATAATGTTTGAAATTGGAAATATTTAAAGATAAGAAAACTATAGACACATATAACATAAACTAACACAAAAGAACCAGGGGATGGAATGAAGGGAAGTCAAGGGATGGGAGGAATCCCAAAATATGGATTTAATATGGTATTAAAATGTCTTATTTTTCATTTATTTTTAATTGCATTTGTTTATTAAGGTATGTGAAGATAATGTTTGATTGTGAAAAATAATTTGAAAAACTATTTAAAAAACACTGCAGCTGCTGCTCCCCCTCCCAGAAACTTACCCAGTGTGGGGTGGGGCAGCAGTTCTTTTCAATGGGGGTCAAGCAGTTGCTCAGATTTAGCCTGGGTCAGGTGGCCCTGCCACCAGGTGAACATGCTTGGGAGGGGCGTTAACTGTCAGCTGCAGTGCCATTGGGGGTGTGTGGAGTGGCTGCTATGGTCAGCAGAAGCGCAGCAGTAGTGCCACCCTAACAGAAACAGGAAATTAAAAGACTCCTGCTTCTTGGGAGAAAAGCAATGACAAACCTAGACAGCATCTTAAAAAGCAGAGACATCACCTTGCCGACAAAGGTCTGTATAGTTAAAGCCATGGTTTTCCCAGTAGTAATGTACGGAAGTGAGAGCTGGACCATCAAGAAGGCTGATCACCGAATAATTGATGCTTTTGAATTATGGTGCTGGAGGAGACTCTTGAGAGTCCCATGGACTGCAAGAAGATCAAACCTATCCATTCTGTAGGAAATCGGCCCTGAGTGCTCACTGGAAGGACTGATCCTGAAGCTGAGGCTCCAATACTTTGGCCACCTCCCTGGAAAAGACCCTGATGCTGGGAAAGATTGAGGGCACAAGGAGAAGGGGACGACAGAAGACGAGATGGTTGGACAGTGTTCTCAAGGCTACTAACATGAGTTTGGCCAAACTGCGAGAGGCAGTGAAAGACAGGCGTGCCTGGCGTGCTCTGGTCCATGGGGTCACGAAGAGTCAGACACGACTAAACGACTGAACAACAGGAACAGGGTCAGTCAGTAACTCTATGCCAAGGGCTCATTCATGCTTAATGGCAGCCTGCAACTGGGCCGAAGCCTAGCTAGATTTTGAAGGCGGTTACCAGCCACTAATGCTTGAAAAGACACCCTCCCTCTCGCTTCGTGCGGAGAAAATTCTAGAAGGGATTTCTGGCCCTTTCCTGCTTAACCTTACCACTTTGCAAGGTTTAAAATATTGATCGTGTTATTTTGGCGCTTAAGCTCTCACGGGCCATTTCCCCTCAAAACAATAATTAGGACACCGCCTGTTGCGGCGGTTGTTGTGTTCCCTGCAGCGGCCTTTCAGGCAGACTCATTTCATTGGTTCATCATTCTTTGCTCTATTGATTACCGCTGTCAACATCTCTACTCCAGATTGTAGGGGCTTGATGAGGACAGGTACCTAGCAAACACTGCACTGCAGAGTCAGCTGTTTGCTTGCAGATCTGAAAGGCAAAGTGTTCCAGGAAGGTGCATTGAGTGTTCAGCCAAGTGCATAATCTTTGTCAGTATATGATATAGAGCACACTGAACTATCTTATATCCCTCGTGGCAAACAGGGCTGTGAAATCCAGCCGAAACCTTTGCATGGTTCTCCTCCTCATGGGCTCACAGAACACAAGACTCGACATAGGGAAATCCCTAGACCAGATTTAGGGCTGATGGGAGGGGGAGTAAGTTCCATTCATCTGTATCCTGTTTCAGGCTTGGTACCAAGGAGGTGAGTTAGCTAAACTCAGGAGGAGTTCAAGCAAAATAGCAGGAGATCAGGACCACGGTCAGCTCACTGTGGTTACAAAGGTTACAGGGCAAACCAACAAGCAAAGAGCTCAGAATGTTGCTCCAGCAATAGCCTAGACCCACCTGCGAGCTTAAGTAGTTCCGCCATGAGGTGGGTGTTTTATGACCCCGACCTCTTTTAGGAAAAGTGCTTTGACTGAAAGGAGCCATGTACAAACCCACAGGCTTTGGTTCTGATAGGGCTGAGAATCCTTCTACTGCCCTGGATTTGACATGAGCGGGCTGGTGCTCTCCCATACTTGAGCTTGCCTCATTTGTTCTGCTTTGTACTTTTTGCATTCTGATGGACCTTTTTTCAAACAGACTCCTCTGGAGGATGGCCAAGTAGGGTGGCACTCAACTAAGTTTTTTTCCGAGCACACCCATTGAAATTAATGAACAGAACTAAGTGAGATCCACTAATTTCAATAGGTCTACTCTTAGTTTATCCATAGAATTTACCTTAATATAGACCAGCATTAATGTTACAGGTGAAATAGTCCCTAGTCTCTAGTCACGAGAGACTATTTTACCTGTAACATTTATGCCGGAGTGTATTAGAGTGAATTCTGTTTGGATTTCCACTCATCTCCACTTAGTCATGGCTAAAACTTATATGCTTATTTGGCATTGTTCGTGGAGGGCTTTTGCTGCTAATTGAGGAGCTGCTTGCAGGTTTGGGCTTTGTGTCTGTTTGTTTAACTTTGCTTTAATGTTGCCTGTTCACTGAGAAGCTGAAGTTTGTTCAGGTTTTTTAGCTGTTCACTGGCAAGCTGTAGGATTTATCCTTTTTTTAAGGAGGGTTTTAATTTATTGTAGCTTATTGTATTTACCTGCCAGTTTTGGCTGTGTTTGTGTGTTTTAATCTTGTCTGTGCACTGAAAAGCTGCAATATTATTATTATTTAAAGCTGTTCACTGGGAAGCTGCAGGATCATTATTTTTTTAGGCATATCCTATTAAAGAACTTAATTTGACTCTCTGTAAGCCCTGCTCACTTAGCTGAACCCACTTAGTCTATGGGCCCTGCCAATTTGGCTCTTGGAAGGGTGACCAGGTAATGAATAAGACCCTTGGCTTGAAAGAGATTTCCCACCCTGTTCTAGACATTCAAAGATTATGCTCAGATAAACCTGCCAATCTGTAAGGTGCCCAAAGACTCTTCGCTGGCTTTGCTACAATAAACTCAAAATCACATTTCACATTTTGAGATGGCTTAGTCATGTTGGCCACATGACCCGGAAAAACTGTCTGCGGACATACGCTGGCTCCCTCGGCCAGTAAAGCAAGATGAGCGCCTCAACCCCAGAGTCGTCCACGTCTGGACTTAACGGCCGGGGTCCCTTTAGGCTTATGTGTTACAGCATCAGTGGGGAGAAAGAAGATTTTGGTCAGCTGGTGGACCACTGAACCAGTTTGTAGTGCAGTTCTTGCACAGAATGCTAGCCTAGGTGGAATTTGGACTGATCTAATAAGGTGTCTTTCAGGCTCTTAAACAAGACTCGGAATCATGATGACACTTTGGATTTTTTATTTTTTTTTTAGCTTTTTAGCATTTATTAAATTCACTCTGTAAAAAATCTGACACACATAAAACCAATGAGAGATAAGGAATGGAAAGTGACCCCACCGAAAGAAACTTTACAGTACAAATTTAGATCCATACAATTTAAATTGGCTTAATCTTGAAGTGTAATCCAATGAGACTGAAGACGAGACACTTGAGGTCCTGGACAAGGTAGTAAAACACTCTAAGACCCTCTGGATCCTTGGACTGATTTACATCAATAAGAGAACCAATTTTTGATGTGGTAAAAGAGATGTGTTCATCACCAATTACAATTTCAAGCTCCTGCCGGCCAACTCTGTCAGGAGGCGGCCATAATGCATCATCTTCTTTTGTGATTTCGCTGTTGTCGATTATCCTCTTTAGCTCTTCCATCACACTTTTGATTTTGTCATGGACAGTATGAAAGAACGACGGCTTCTATTTTCAGATCAGATGAAAGTTGGTTTAAGGGAAAGCACATCAAATAGGAGTATTTCTCAAGAAGCTACATGAGACCTTGTGTACACAGCTTCAAACACCAGCAGTCAGAGCACACTGGAGCCAGAGAAAGTGGTAAGATGTACACAGCCCAAGATTCCTGGCAACTTAAAATGGGTTAGTTATGTCTTAACTGTTAAGAGATCCAGACTATGGAGTCTTGCTTTGTAAAAACTACATCAGACGATCATGGGGATTATGGGAGGAGGCCAGACCACCACGAGAGAAGACAGCTCTGCTTTAAAGCACAATACGTATAATGCACAGCTGAATCTTGTGTGTTGAAAACTGCCTGCCATGTCTTTAGGAACGCAGCCAGACTATGTCATCACCTCACCCTCACTGTTGCTGGGGTATTTTGTTCCTGCATTGTTTCATTCAATTTGGCCTGTTGTTAATGCCTTTTTCTGCTGGTATCCCTGAACACACCATTTAACAGGCTGCAGCTGGCATAAAATGTTGCTACTGGGAGATTTTCACTGGCAACAGATGGCATCAACATATAATTCCTGCTCTGTTTCAGTTGCACGGTTAGTGGGGTTCTTATTGATTAATTTATCATTACTAGCCCTCCTTTTTTTAGGGCAAAGTCCTTACAAGGCGGCTTACATAAAAAGCAACCATTACCAGAACACACAAAATCCTAGCTCGATATACAAATAAAAAAGTCATTTAAAACAACAGTCTAAAACACAGCACAGGCTAGCAAAATTGCATTATAAATGAAATGCAAACAAATTAAACAAATCAACATTGCTGTACATATTTGTGTATTTGGCTAGCTAGCTGTGTTTTTATACTACCTTTCCTCAAAACTGAATTTAGGTGAATGAGTAAAATGAAAACACTTAACCACCCAATAGGCATATAGAGAGGGAGAGGGAGAGGGAGAGGGAGAGGGAGAGGGAGAGGGAGAGGGAGAGAGGGAGAGAGAGAGAGAGAGAGAGAGAGAGAGAGAGAGAGAGAGAGAGAGAGAGAGAGAGAGAGAGAGAGAGAGAGAATAAACACTGACAACTGGGAAACACTGAGCTGTGAGCACCCCAATTGGAGAACAGCCTTTACCAAAGGTGTCATGTACTTTGAAGACACTCATACTCAGGATGAAAGGGAGAAACGTGCCAAGAGGAAGCATGCTTGGCAAACCCTGACCATGATCAACTCCCGCCTGGAAACCTATGCCCCCACTGTGGAAGGATGTGTGGATCCAGAATTTGTCTCCACATTCATTTACAGACTCACTGTTAAAACCATGTTTATGGAAGACAATCTTACTCGGCTACAAGTGATCACCAAAGAAAAGAAGATTGGGGAGGGAGTTCCAAACCATGTTAGCTTCAAGACATTGCTATGATCCAAAGCACCAAGCAGGTACATATGGAAATCACGGTGGGATTCACAATTGTCTAGATGATAACAGTACTGAGAGCTGGTGAAGTCTATTGGGAGTGAGAGCAAGTTAGTGCAATGATGACATTACTGGGGGCTGCTGAAGTCTGTTTGGAGTGAGAGCAAGTCAGTGCAACATATTCCAGGAGGATCCTCACTATAATGTGAGAGCAAGAAATTACTTTATACATGAATTAAAAGCTCAGGTGGATTTTAAGTATAATTCAATTTGGCTGAATCTATAATGAAATCTGGGTTTTCACTCAAAACTCATTTTGTTATCTCAAAAAACAAAACGAAAAACCACCACCTGCTTCTACTTTGGGGAGGTCGCTTGTGCATCACCAGGGAAGGAATGCGAAAGAGGACACCAATTTTCATTACATTTGTACATGCACATTTAGATGACAAGACCCAAATCGAGAAACAATTGTAATTCAAATGGAAAGTCTGTCTCCCTATACAGAGAAACAAGACTATGGCCAAATGATTGTTGTGCCTGCTTGGTCTGCTATCTAGGTAGTAACTGCTTTGATGCAATTTGAGACCCTTGCTGCCTCTTCTTAGAGTTCTTTATCTTTTTATAATGAAATCATTTTTATTGGTTTTACAAATCTAAAGTACAAATAAACACAAACTAGTAAAAAAAAAATCTGCATAAAGAGATTCTACGAATCTCAAGACTTTCCCCCATTCCTTCTTCTTTTAAACATCTACAAGTACATATTCACCTGTACTCCTATTTTTATATCAAACCATATTGTCCATAGTAATTTATACACTGCAAGTGAATCTAAATCTTGCTCTTGTTTCCATCTGCTTACAGTGGTCTAGAGTTCTTTATCTTTAAACAGGACTTGGACCAGACAGCCCTTCACATAGAGACTGTTCTCTGATAATCTGTCAAGGGTTTGTCTCTTGCGAAGCAGGAGAAATGGCCAACCTACTCTAATTTTCATTTTAATCATCAGTGTATGCTTGAGATTCCAGGCTATCATTTCCACACTCCAGGTTTCATTTCGCCATCAGCTCCTTTCCGCTGTTCTATTTAAGGAAAATTTACTTTCACACACGCACACACAAAGCTACCAGATCATTGTTGTCTGGCAAGGCTGTCCTATCGGTAAAAACCCAAATAACAAATCCATCCTTTGTGCCTCTACAATAGACTTGTCATCTAGTTTCACAGCTGATTAGCTCTTTAGCAAAAGATGTCAGGAGTCATAGGTCACCCAATAGCTGATTCTGCTAAATTGACCATAAATATATCCTTCCATTTGCATTCAGTTTCCAGAGGCCACTAACTGATGCCTTCTCAATGAGTGGTAGCTGTTTTGATTAGTTCCACAGGCATGAGAGGGAAATTGCATTGTGCTTCAAGCTGATAATTTGCCATATTTTTCCCCCACTGCAGAAGCACGCAAGCATTTTTTGTGTATAAAGCACTCCGAAAACAGCCTTTCTTTGACTACTGAATTTCTGTATTTCTCTTTTAAAAGCTTAGCAGCTATGTATTAGACAAAAGCAAGTGGAGGCTGCAACAAAATGTTGCAGTGTAGAGTGCTCTGTTTTGGTGTTTGTCAGCTGGCCCACCATTCACAATTCTCCATTCCATTCTGCCCAGTTTTGTTGGATATAGACAAGCTTGCATGCCTCAGGTCAGTAGAGGGCAGGGTTGAGACAAACAGATAGGTTGCGGAAATACATTTTGTAGTTTCCCACTAAAGATCCAGGTTGTGCCCTTTCTTCCTGCTGTCTGTCTGTCTGTCCTTTCGTTCTGCACAAAGCAGCCATGAAAACCTCTCACAATGTAGACTTAGAATCCTTGTGAATATGAAGCAACTGTAAAGAAAGAACCATTTTTCCTTTACCAGTGGGACTCCTCAAGCCTCCCTCTTGTGCATTGGAGGGTCCATTTTAACTCCATAGGATTGGATCCAATTAAGTCCTGCACAGTTAGTCCTATGTTAGTTATATCCATTAATTCTAATGGATCCACTCTGAGGAAGACTTAGTTGGCTCCAACCCGTAAGCATCAGCACTCACAGTCTGAATGAACATCAGAACTAGAGGAAATGATTGACAGGTGACAATTTTTTGCATTAAAAATTGAATTGGAATATCATGCTGTTTACATGCCTGAATTAAGCTGGCATGGCTGGCTGGCTGGAACGTTAACATTAAATTGCACCAGGTTACAATGGGGCTTGGGACGCAGGTGGCGCTGTGGTCTAAGCCACAGAGCCTAGGGCTTGCCGATCAGAAGGTTGGCGGTTCGAATCCCCGCAACGGGGTGAGCTCCTGTTGCTCGGTCCCTGCTCCTGCCAACCTAGCCGTTTGAAAGCACATCAAAGAGCAAGTAGATAAATAGGTACCGCTTCGGCGGAAAGGTAAATGGCATTTCCGTGTGCTGCTCTGGTTCGCCAGAAGCGGCTTAGTCATGCTAGCCACATAACCCAGAAGCTGTATGCCGGCTCCCTTGGCCTATAGAACGAGATGAGCGCTGCAACCCCAGAGTCGTCTGCAACTGGACCTAACGGTCAGGGGTCCCTTTACCTTTACCCTTTACAATGGGGCTTACTCCCAGCTAAGCACACACAGTCATTCATTCATTCATTCATTCATTCATTCATTCATTATTACAGTTATATCCCACCTTGCCTCCAAGGAGCTCAACACGTTTTCTTTCTTCTCCATTTTATCCTCAAACCCTGTGAGGTAGGTGAAGCTGACAGACTGTGACAGGCCCAAGGTCTCTGTTGTAATGTGGGGTTAGTGATTTCGGTAAGTGACTTCAGCTCACTGACATAGTAGGCAGGAGACAGTTTCTTCATGCAACCATTCTTTATTCTGGCAACAAGACTGACTAACTGAGGAGAGGGAAGCTACATTTATAGGGACGGGGAACTTGCTCGAAAGGGATACATTTTGGAGGGAGCAATTTCAAGCAATCACGACTCTGCCTTTTGATGGAAACTAATAAGACTGAGGATCCAAATACAGCAGCTTAAATGAACCAATAGTAGCTGTTCCTTCTGGAACAGAAAGGCAGTTACTTTACCCTAATGTGAATACAGACAATAGTAATACAGATATAAAAACCATTGAATCAATACAGAACAGTCTCACAGTGAGCTCCATAGCTAAGTGGGGATTTGAACCTTGGTCTCTCAGGTCCAAGCCCAACACTCTAACCACTGTAGCCTGCATCTCCGTTCTGGGAAGTTCTGTCCCTGCTGATTCCCACTTGTTTAAGCTAATATTAAACACAGAATTGTGGTGAAATTGACTAGGATAATTAGATAGTGTGGAAGAGGACAAATGGCCAATAGATTATTATTATTATTATTATTATTAGTAGTAGTAGTAGTAGTATCAGAATAACAATAGCTTGGTTCTAAAACCAGGGAGAAGGTTGACTTGGAAATTTTCATTCTATCACCTGAGGTCTATATTGATCTTTTGCAGACCATTCCCTTCTGGACAGCCTTCCAAGTGCCACATGCAAGTGAGGGGTGGAACCAAAGGCAAAGGTGGGCAGGGCAATGGATGTAAAAAAAAAATACTTTTGGCAAGTAGGCAATTTTCTATGCATGCTCACACATTCCTCTGGACCCGCCATCCAGTCATGTAAGAGGCATTACCAGATTTCAAGTACATATTCCAGCTAGGCAAAAACAATCAAGGTGTGAGGCAGAGCCACTGAAGTGGGGTTTACTTGAGGAGAAGGGGTGTGGTTTGGGGGAGAGGGCCAGACAGACTGCTCACAGCTGCAAGGCAGGCAGAAATTCAACAGGTGAAGTTCCCATCTCCGTGCTGGTGGAAACTGCACCAGCTGAATTTCTGCCCATCACTCAACTTGTTAAAAGCTGTCCGGAAAAAGAAGGGGACAACCATGTTTGTTATTTACCTCACCGTCCTGTCCATCCACCCCGGAGCTAGCATTCAACTTTGGTGTATCATGTCGAGAAGGAAAACAACCCTCTCCGTTGACTCAGGGGAAGCCGTTAAGTCTGTGAAGCTGGTAGCTTGCATTCTGTTTCCACAAGCTGCTGTGTGTGTGCTGAGCAGAAGTTTTCGTTTAATCAAATGTTGCTGTCATCTCCAAAAGCCCCAGCTGCAGCTGGGGCCCAACGAAGAACCAGGCTCTCCTGGGAGGCTTTTACTGATGTTGTGTACTCCAGTGGAAACATCAGAAATGCATCTGGGTCGTTTGCCAAGGTGCTGTACCTGGAATTTTCTCGGAGCAATATGGGGGCATGAACTGCGGAGAATGAAGAAACACAGAAAGAGGGATGCACTGGACTAAACATGCACCACTCGGGGAATTCTAGCTAGTGGCAAATAAATTGCAAACACCCGCTTCCTGCTAATGAAAAATTAGTATGAGACCGTGAAATGACAGGGTGAGGAAAGGGAGCATAAAGGAACTATGAGCATCCCAGTGCTATGTAGCAGGAAGCAGGAACCCACAGCCCTTCAGATGCTGTTAGACTCCAAATCCCATCAGCTCCAATTAGCACAGCCAATGGTCAGGGATGATGGGAGCTATCATGCCACATCAGATTCCCCATTCTTGCTATATGGGGGGGGGAGGGGGAGGCAACCCTTGTACAGTGGGCATTAGTTACACGACAGAGTTAGACCAGTTTCAAACTGATTTGTTTGTTTGTTTGTTTGTTTGTTTGTTTGTTTGTTTGTTTGTTTGTTGAATTCATATACTGCCCTTCATAGATCGCAGGGCGGTTCACAGCATAAAAATATACAAAATGGAAACACAAAATATATAAGAAGACAAAAGCTAAGCAAACCAACAGCTCCCTCCTCCCACAAACACATTTTAAAGGACACAGAACATTAATCAGCCAAGGAGGAAAGTTTTCCCTAAAGATATGTCATGAAGGTGCCAGGCCAGGTAAGCCTCCCTTGGGAGAGCATCCCACAAACGGGGACCCACCACAGAAAAGGCCCGTTCTCATGTTGCCGCCCTCTAGACGTCTTGTGGAGAGTGAGAAATCAGATAGATAGACAGATATGATTATTTGCAAGTATCCAATGGTAGAGCTGGAAGGGACTTTGAAAGTAATCTGGTTTTGAATAGTGACATCTCTCTATTTGTTGGGTTTAGCCTGCTTTGCATTGATGCCCTCCTTTTCATTTATATAGTTATATTTATATCACACCTTCCATCTTTCCTTCCTTCCTTCCTTCCTTCCTTCCTTCCTTCCTTCCTTCCTTCCTTCCTTCACAGAAGTCAAAGCAGACTCCGTGGGGTTTCCAAAGGGTCTCCCATCCTGCACTAAACAGATCCAGACACACTTAGTGTCATAGGAGCATGACAGTCAGTAACTACACAGTTCTAAATTCAGGCAGGTAGCCGTGTTGGTCTGACACAGTCAAAATAAATAAATAAAAATTGTCCTGTAGCACCTTAGAGACCAACTATGTTCTGGGCATAAGCTTCCGCGTGCATGCACACTTCAGAACATACTTAGTTGGTGTCTAAGGTGCTACTGGACAATTTTATTTATTTATTACACAGTTCTAAGATGGAGTTAACTCTTTATTAGCAAAAACACGACTTCCACAGACTTGGTGGTCTAATAAGCAGAGCACTTCACTCCCGGTGGTCTTCCTCCATGAAAACCAGTTACCCACCACCACTGCCTGGTCTCTGAGCCTTCTTCTCTTGGTGGTTCCCCAGCTGGTTCTTCCATGGCCAACCAGTCCATGACATCTAGCATCCTCAAGGCTGCTGCATCGCGGATCCTCGTACGGTGCTCAGACTCCTCCTGACAATCAGTTCATTGTGTGCCTGAAAATACACAGTCTCGCCCGTTTGGGGGGAAGCTGCTACACCTAGATGTTGTAAAGTTAAACCTGGGCAGGAGGTAGCCTCAGCTTCTGTTTTTATAAGCAGCATAAGAGAACGGCATCTGCTTTCTCTGCGCCGCCAGCCCTCCTGGACTTCATTTGTGTATATACGGCAGTGGGGAGGGGGAGGGGCAGGAGAGAGAAGCTTCGGGCATTTTTGACATTTCAACCAGCAGTGGCTTGGCTGTGCTATCAAAGCCAGCCTGGCAGATACACAGGATGGAGGGTCCAAGACCCACCGCAGCCATTGCCTGTCCAAATGATCTAATAGGGCAGACACTGCTGGGCCACAGCAAGGAGGCCAGGAGAAAAATAAAATCCCATGGAGACGGGGCTAGGCCAGGGCTATAAAGAATCTGCTTTTCTTAGCAGGTGCTTTAAGTTCCAACATCTGCTGGCTGTTTAAATCAAAGCAGCTGCGAGGGCCTTTTTACGCAAATGAATGACGTTAACGTATAAATACACTGTTAAAGATTTTTCCCCCTTCCTGACTACTATTCTTGGCTTGAGCATAGATAGAAAGCTCAATTTATAAAAAAAATAATAGTAAAAAGTCGAGTATGTCGAGGAAATAGGGGAGGAAGGTACAAAGTCTAACAATTCGGAGTTTCTTTTCTTGCCTTGTTTTGTGCTGTAGATAATTCCAGGCGTCTATTTCTCTATAAAGACTCTTAAAAATTTGCTCTAAGCTGGGCTTGGCTCTGAAGTTTTTAAACCCAAGAAATCTCAGAGCAGTTAACACAAACTGTGGTTGCTCAGGAGTTGATGCATTGCATCTCACCCTTATTTGCATACCAAGGGACGCGGTTGGCGCTGTGGTCTAAACCATTGAGCCTCTTGGCTTGCTGATCAGAAGGTCAGCGGTTCGAATCCCTGCAATGGAGTGAGCTCCCGTTGCTCTGTCCCAGCTCCTGCCAACCTAGCAGTTTGAAAGCAAGCCAGTGCAAGTAGATAAATAGGTACCGCTGCAGCGGGAAGCTAAACGGCATTTCCGTGCACTCTGGCTTCTGTCACGGTGTCCCATTGCGCCAGAAGCAGTTCAGTCATGCTGGCCACATGACCCGGAAAGCTGTCTGTTGACAAACGCCGGCTCCCTCGGCCCGAAGTGAAATGAACTCTACACCCCATAGTCGCCCTTGACTGGACTCAACCATCCAGGGCTCCTTTTTACCTTTTACCTTATATTCCACTATAGTTCCAGGATTGGCTTTTACATCATGTGGAAGATCAAACATAATGTGGAAATTGACAGTTATGAAAATATCATGAAAATTGAATAAACTGCTGGAAACTTCTTATGGACTTTCTGCATGAAAGAGAAAATGAACTTGTAATATCTGGATTTGAAGATTGAAAAAATATTGGTTTAGAGAATAGCTGGGTGCCTGTTTGAGTGAATACTTTCAACAAGTTATTATATTTAGCTGGCAGGCAGAGAACTGGAAGTTTTTTATTTTATTTTATTTTTCCCTTTTCCCTTTTACTTTCTTGTGTTTCTTTTTTCCTTCTTCCTTCTCTTTGCTCCTGTTTTGCAACTGCTAAGGAGCATGTGGACAATACATGGGAGAAATTGGAACAGATTCCTACCACCTGGTGGCTTTCCACTGTTTTGGATGACAACTCCAACCTGGCACCTCTGGCCCAAAGTGTTCCCCTACGAAAAATTTCACTGCATGCCACTGCACACTTAGATTCCATAATCAAGTGTTAAATGCTGGTGGCAATTTGCCACCACAAGCAACCTAGCCTCTGCCTTCTGCACTAGCTGCAGCCTCTGGAGTAACCTCAAGAGTAGCACCACACAGAGAGAATTAGAGAGAGAGAAACAGAAGAACCTGGAATAAATAGGCTAATATATTCACACTTCACTTTGACTCTTAAGTGTGTACAACTCCATCTTCCCACATCATGATTTCTGCTGTCACTGTTGTGCAGTGTTTGTAGACTCCGCTTTTGGCTACCAAATAGCCTTTCTCTTGACATAGCTCACAGTGATTCCCTTTCCAATGTCCCTTGGCACCAAAAGCTCACAGTCCTGGAATTAAGGCTTATCTCTGGCTTTGAAAGGTGCCCTCCATGCCGGCGTCTCCCGCCGCCGCCCGCTCTGCAGCCTTAACTCCCATTTGACATGCACAACAGCATTTTACACCGGAGTCGTTTCCCTGAGCCATAAGGCTATGGTTGACAGCCTGCCCCAGACTCAAAGCTACAGTAAGCTGCTCACTTGAGCTTTCGATTCCAGCCAATAAGCTCGTCCAAGTCCACATGATTCTGGCTGTTTGCTCTTGAGCTATTATGTCCAGCAGAGAGGCTGCTTACCCAGCGAACACCAAGCCTTTGTGTCAGATTCTGCTGTTCCTTTGCCAGAGGAACTCCTTCTCCAGCTGAAGCCAGCTCAAGAGAAACGAAATGCCGCTTCTTAAGCAGAGAATGCATGCTAATAATAAGCATTTGAAAGACAGAGACCGGTTCTGATCTGGGTCCAACTTCTAGATCACCAAGGGTGGCCCTACTGTAAGGCAGAGTGAAGTGGACACTTACAAACAGCCAAAAAAGAAAGAAGAAAGAAATGCATTGCAAAAGGGGGGCAAAAGAGAGTCCTAGGAGGTTGCATAGGGGGTGGCTCCTGGGTGAGGGTCACTGCTTACCTGGGAGTAAATGCCGTTGAACTTAATGGGACTTATATCTGAGTAGACGTGCATAGGATTATGGTTATATTTATTAAATTAGCACACCGCCCTACACCTGCAGCTATTCAACATAAAAATTACAATATAAAAACACAAAATACGTAACAATAACAACCCAATAAACTCCGCCTTCCCAGCACATTTCAAAAGGGCATTGGATGTCAATCAGCCAATGGCCTGGTTAAAGGGGAACGTTTTTGCCTGGCACCTAAAGGTGTATTATGAATGCGCTAGCTAAACCTCCCTGGGGAGAGCATTCCACAAACGGGGAGCCACCATAGAAAAGGCCCATTCTTACACTTAGGACTCATGTAACATACTGGAGAACCAGTGTGGTGTAATGGTTAGAGTGTTGAACTAGGACCTAGGAAACGAGGGTTCAAATCCCCATTCAGCCATGAAGCATACTGGGTGACCTTGGGCCAGTCACTGTCTCACAGCCTAACCTACCTCACAGGGTTGTTGTGAGGATAAAATAAGGAGCGGTGAGAGCCATTTTTAGCTCTCTGAGCTTCTTGCAGGAAAAGGTGGTGTAAATGTAATGAACTAATACAATAAATCAATAAACCTGGTGCCCCCTGATAACTTCCTTCCATCCCAGTCAGCACAGCTGCATTTGATGGGATCTATAGTCTGGAGGGCACTGTTGTTGTTCAGTCGTTGAGTCGTGTCCGACTCTTCATGACCCCATGGACCAGAGCACGCCAGGCACACCTATCTTTCACCGCCTCCTGCAGTTTGGCCAAACTCATGCCACTGGAGGGCACTAGGTTGGCAAAAGATGATGTGACACTTCAGAAACACCCAAAAGCATTTGGACATTGGGCTTGTCCACGCTTCCTCCTGTCCTGCTGCTTCCCCGCCCCCCACAAGGAAAAACGCTCTTTAGTCTCAGCCGGAGGAAACGGCAATTTGGGTTTTCTCTGGATTGACGTTTGCTCCCAGGTTTTCCCTGGGAAACGATCTGTGCAAGGGGGAAAGTGCTTGGACCCATAACTGGAAAGTGTGGGTCAAGCGGAAAACCACTCAGACCCACGGAAGTGTGGAGGAGCCCATTGTCTCCATACGCTTCATGAAAACCATGCTGTTCTTTTTAGAGCTCAGTGAAGGACGGAGTGGGGGTGATTTGCCCACCTTGTGTCCTCACCAAACAAGTGGGACAGCCTCTCTGTCCCAGAGATACTCCACAACATTTATGAAGACCTGCGGTGCCTACTTTAGTCTTTGTGCCCTTGGAGAAACTCTACCCATTTTTTTCTAGCTTTGAACTTCACTCTTTTTCCCCCCTTTCTATTTTGGGGCCTGCCAGGGATGCCGCCTGCTAATTCACAGTCCTGCCTCTTTGAAGTGCCATTGATATCCCAAACTTGTGAAGTCTCCCAAACGAAATGGAGCCCTCCAATGGGGCTCGAGCTGCACTACAAATAAACTTGCTCCAGTGAACCTGCCCAGTTTCCCTTCAGTACAGTAACGTCAGCCTATCTCTGAGAAAAGGCCTTCTGAGGGATAAGCATTGCGAAGGAAAATAAAATCCACAGCAGGTCACCCTGGCAAAGAAAAACAGTGAGATATTTAAACCTCTCTTTTTTCTTCTTCTTAAATGCTTGGGTGTTCCTCGTAGAGCGGGCTTCTCCCTCCCCTCGTCTCCCCGATCCGTAGTGTCCCAAGTGTTACTCATATTGTTGACAAAGCTTTGATGTTTGCCTCCAAGAGTTTTCGTTCAGCCATCAGGAATGCGAAGGTCAGATCATTCTCCCTCGCAGATGAAACCAAGGCTGCAAATTTTAATACCGAAGTTTATTCAGAGCAAGGGAAGTCCATTCAGCCACTCTGTGATTAATACAAAGCTGTGAAGAGTCAAAAACGTTGCAGCGACCAGAGGGCTTTGCGTGTTCAGACTTTGCAGAGACCTCCCCCCTAAATAAAGACACATTTTAACTCAAATTTTAGCTTTGGTTTTTGGCAGAATTTAGGCCACAACTTTATTGATTACAGAAAAGTGAGTGGTTGCATAGGCTCTGGTTCGGCTAGCTCCCTGCACCGTTGCAGGTAGCGCTGACCCAGAGCTCTACCATAGGTCAGCCAAGGGTGAACACCTAAGATAGGTGACAAGCCCGGGAACAGACTCTGTTCACCCCCCCCCCAGTTGCTCCCCTGGAATCAGGCATAGGCACAACCCCCTCTCGGGGGTCGACCAAACTAAATTGAGTCCCTGGATTCCTTTAACGGAATGCCCTTCACATAGGGATGGTGAGACTGTTCTCCCATCCCTATCACCTGAACCAGTGCCTATCCGCAACCTTACAAGTTGTGACAATTTGCTACACTGCAGGCGAAACCCAAATGGCAAAAGCCCATCAGCCAAGTGGGGAAAATTCTTGCCGTGCCCCTGTTCCAATGACAGATGACACACGATGGCATAGCAAGGTCAATCGCAAAATGCCCTAAAAGTAGGGAGAGGTGTGTGGGTGTTCCGATGCACGAGCTGAAAGAGGAAGCTCTGGGTCACGTGCATAGGTATATATAGGTCCCTCGATCTGTTTAGACTGCACCCCATTGGCCAGTTTCAACCCAGCAACGAGGGACCTACCAATTGGGTGTGGTGGCTAACCAATAGACCCACCCACAACCAGGAGGTCAGTATCCAGGTCTCACCGCAACACGCGCCCTCTTTCAGGGAGGACACGATTTTGTTTTCCTTCTCGTCTGCACGGCCCCCTTGAGGTGCATTTGCCCGCTGGGTGGCACATGACTGCTTCTGAGCAACTTCTTTTGGGTGGGAATTATGCTTTATTGGGTTTCAGAAAATACACAGGACAAACAAAAGGTAAATTGGTCCAGTGCTTGATATGGTATTACTATCACTCGGAAAAGATAGGTGGGTATCAACAGTTGTGATCTGTTGGGCATATGGAGGAATAAAACAGTTGGGGGGGATGAATGGTGCAATCCTAACCATGTCTGCTCAGAAGTCCTATGGGGCTTACTTCTAAGTAAGTGGGGCTAGGATCGCAGCCATGGCCTGATTGTTTCACTCACCCTCTTCATAAAAAGGTGTGTTGAATTGGAGAAGGGGAGCAAACTGGTATGGTCCTATTGCTAGATGAAAGGAAGAGGATCCAAACAAAATAGATGCTCAGATTTGATTATGTTTGAACATCTTTTTAAAACACACACGCTGGCAAACTACAATTTTAAAATGTTTGAATCAAGAACTATTGATTCAAAAAGTCTGAGAGTGGTGTCTTCTTCAGACAGGGTTAAAACTGTCGGCTGTTCAAAGAATTTATAAAGAATTTAAAACTGTCGGCTGTTCAAAGAATTTATCTCCCAGGACATTCTATAAAAGATCTCAAAGTAGCTGTCTTAATACAAAGAAATTTCAGAAATAGACTGGAAAGAGAAGTGGCTGAATTGCAACTAATCACCAAACTTAAAACCATGGAGAAACCTGGTCTGAACAAAGACATTGGATTCTTATCTCATTATACATAACAAAGCTATCTTTAGCCATCTCACCCCTTGCCTTTCTCTGCAAGACTAATTGCAGCCGTTAAGAGTCATCAACAGGTTTTCCACACCTATCAGCTGATCACCCATTCCCACCACCCTTCTGAGTAATACCCCTCCCCACCCCCTCACTATATTTAAGGATCTGGTGACTTCTGTTTCAGTGTATCTGAAGAAGTGTGCATGCACACGAAAGCTCATACCAAGAACAAACTTAGTTGGTCTCTAAGGTGCTACTGGAAATAATTTTCTATTTTGTTTCGACTATGGCAGACCAACACGGCTACCCACCTGTAACAAAGAATTTATAGATTATGAAGAATCTGCAATTCTAGCTCGATCACAGCAACTGTCAGATGATGGGCAGTCTACAGTATATTTTAATAATAATAATAATAATAATAATAATAATAATAATAATAATAATAATACAACAGGGTAGAGAATCTCCAGCACACAGACCGAATCAGGCCTGGCAAACCTCTGCATTTTGCCCATGAGACTTCCCCCCCCCTAACATGCCAGCCTATACTTAGGAGGGTGGGGGAAATTTGAATCAAATCACATTTAAAGGCAAATCTAATTCACCCTTTCTGAAACAATACTCAAAATCAACACTGAGACCTCCGGGTACAGGGCGGTATATAAATTCAATTAATAATAATAATAATAATAATAATAATAATAATAATAATAATAATCCCAGACCCTCCAAGTGTCCCTATTTTCCAGAGATGTCCCTGATCTAGGGAAGCAGTCCCAGTTTCAGATTTGATCCCCAAATGTCCCACTTTTACTTAGGATGTCCCTACATTCATTGGAGAAATGTTGGAGGGTATGGAGTTATCTGATCCCTTAACCACCTGAAGGCAATCCTGTATAGGGAAGGTTTTTTAATGTTCAATGTTTTTATGTTTTTATATATGTTGGAAGCTGCCCAGAGAGACTGGGGCAACACAGTAAGATGTGTGGGGTATAAATAGTAAAATCATCATTGTGGAATAGGACTCTCTTATTTTCATCGGAGAAATGTTGGAGACTGTGAATTTTGCAGTGCAGTTTTTCTGCCAAATAATATATACCAAGATGCATATACTGGGTCAAAGTGTTCATTAAAAAAATAAGTATTGGCGAAAATAAAACTAAAATGCTTTGCAAAAATGTGGGGATCAGGCAAAATTAGGTATCCATTCATGTAGATGAGAAGAAATTCAACGATGAATTTTCATGAAGACTTAAAAAAAAAAAAAACCTGCAAACTGATGTGGAAATGTGGATATCAGAATTTTAGAATGGAAGAACGAGAAATTGAGAGAACCTGAAATTGACAAAATTATCCATTCCTACCTACACCTGACATTAGATTCAGGGCAGGTAAAAACACAGCGAAGTGCAAATATGCAATTACCTAGGAGTAAGTTCCATTGAACTTAATGGTACTTACTTCTGGATAGCCAGGCAAAGGATTTCACTGTAAATATAAATGCAGTTTTATACCATCCAAACCTATAGGTGACTTTTCTTTCTTTCTTTCTTTCTTTCTTTCTTTCTTTCGAAACATAAAGAAGTGTAAAAACGTATCCTGTTTTTTTTAAAAAAAATAAATTAATAAATCTACTGCTCATTGCTATCTTGATTTTGTTTTTTACCGTCACACAATAGATCAAAACAATGCTAAAACAAAAAACCAAGTCTGACATTAATTCTCTACACCCAATTAAAACTGCCTCATTGGCTTCCAATTGTCCCCCCCCCCCGACACTTCAGCTGATTAATTTTCCGATTGAAAATTTGCAGCCCTAGTCAGGAACTGTTACGGAAAAAGCAACAACCACCAAAGCACTGTGGTTAATGCTAAGCAAAGTAGCAAGTTGAGAAAATTCCCCGCCTGACAGTGCTGGGCATCGAAATTGATCTTCCTGATGAGCTGCCTTTTGAGCGTGTTTTGTAAAGCCCTCGGAATCTGTGCCAAGTCTCATTTGGCAGTGACTTCAGATCATATGAAGTTAAATACCCTGTTCATGACAAGTTTAAATAATGCAGTAAAAACAAATGCGGTGTAATAGTCAGATGCTATAAATTCAAGGTGAACTTTGAGAGACGCCTTGTATATCCAAGCTCATTAAAACCGATAGCAGTGGAGGGAGACGCACAGTTCTCCCTCCTGGTATATTCTCAATAATAACATACAACGGGGTGGACAACCGCTGGCCCTCTAGATGTTGCTACACACCATCTCCCAAATGTCAGCATTTGGACATGCTGGATGGGGCTGATGGGAGTCAGAGTCCAGCAACTAATGGAAGGCCACAGGTTCCCCACCTCTGGCATACAGCAAAAGTGTGCCACCCACCTTTCTGCACATGCATGCTTCTGCTCCCCCATGATTTCCCCATGAAAACAGCAGGAAATGACTGTAGTAAAAAGGTAAAGGTAAAGGGATCCCTGACCATTAGGTCCAGTCGTGTCCGACTCTGGGGTTGCGGCGCTCATCTCACGTTACTGGCCGAGGGAGCTGGCATACAGCTTCCAGGTCATGTGGCCAGCATGACAAAGCCGCTTCTGGCAAAGCAGAGCAGCGCATGGAAATGCCGTTTACCTTCCCGCTGGAGTGGTACATATTTATCTACTTGCACTTTGATGTGCTTTCGAACTGCTAGGTGGGAAGGAGCTGAGACCGAGCAACAGGAGCTCACTCCGTCACGGGGATTCAAACCGCTGACCTTCTGATCAGCAAGCCCTAGGCTCTGTGGTTTAACCCACAGGACCACCCCAAATCTATACAGTGCTGTATTATGTTAGTTTTCCAAAAGTGGCATTTATGTTGTGTGGAAGCTCAAATATGATACCAAAATCAACACTGAAAAAATTGAAGAAACTGCCGTGTGGATGCAGTCCCGATCTCTCAGAGCACTAGAATCCAATTTCAGGACAGGCAAAAGCAGGCGTGTCAATTCTAGGGGGCCAAAGCCCCTCAGTGTTTGTTGGGAGAGGGCCAGGCCCCCTCAATGTTGAGGGGGCGGAGGAAGCCGAGTGCGGGGCCAAGCATGGCACAGTTTCAGTGGTCATGCACACGTGTATTGCAGTGTGTGTGTGACACCATGCACATGTGCTGCTCCCCAAGCCCCCTGAGTCTTGGGGGCAACTTAGAATCATAGAATATTAGAGTTAGAATGTACCCAAGGGTCATCTAGTCCAACCCCCTGCAACACACCTCTGGGCACCTCTGGGCAAAAGAAAGTATTTTTTCCTCACAGCACACAGGTAAACTTGTGAAATCACAGCCACAAGATGCAGTGATGGCTAATCAGATAGCTGTAAAAGAGGGTTAGATGCATTTCATGGAGGATAAGCTATCAGTGGCTACTGGCTCTGGTAAGTCTATGCTATCTTCAGTTCCAGAAGGCGGTATTCAACTCTGTTTGACTCGGAGGAGTAAAGATAAGAGAAATTAATGAACATGATTATGTGCAGTCCGTTAATTTCAGTGGGTCTAACTTAGAGTAAAACTTACTTGAATAACAATTGCAGCAGCAAGCTATTACAGCCCTGCTTGTGAGCTTCCCAACAAGCAACTCATTGGCCACTGTGGAGGGTCAATGCTGGACTCGAAAGGCCTTCATTTGAACCCGCTGGGATCCTCGTTGGTTCTTATTTAAGACAGCTGCTGTGCTGCTTTCTTGACTTCACGCTGGAGGCTCATATTAAGACTCTCAGAAAGACTCCGTGGATTACCCCACAGCGTCGGACCTCGCAGTTACCGCATCTTATTATCTGCAGAGAAACCAACGCCTGTGCACTAAAATACTGTTTTAGGATCTCCTATAAACATTTCGAAGTCAGCCGAAAAGGCACATTTCCCCAGCTGGAAAAAAGATAGCTTTGTGAAAATGCGTCTGCTGGACAATTTCGGGGAAGATTCCAACTTAGGATATTGCGGAAGAGTCTCCTGGAAGCCTCTGAGAATTGTAATATAATAAAGCCTTTTGAAGTCGCCGTGACACCTCGGCGCTGAATCCCATATGGAACATGAATTGCCAGTCTTATAAATGTACAACATAAAATCAATTACAATATGTCACAAGCGGTTAGCTTGTTTTTTTCTCCCAGCCAAACCTCTACATCTTGTGGAAATAAAGGCTTTTCCACTCCAGCTGTAGCCAAATGTGAGTCTAATGGATATTGCTTTTTAAGACACTAAAATCAGTTTTATCTCTTGTTCTCTGACAGTACAAGGTAGCCCATCATTAATCTGGCACGATTTCCCCCACCCTTTATACTTTTTTTTTCTTCCCCCACCGTCAGAAATACCCTACCAGCAATTTCAACCCCTGGTGATTCCAAATCTTACATACGAATAGGGGGAATCGGGATTATTATTTAAAATAATGGTATTTTCAGTATTTGCATAGTGGTCGGATCTCAATGGTATTTAAGTGGTTAACCTGGTGGGCTTCTTTCTTTGCAAGACATGCCGGCAGTTTTCATATTATTATTATTATTATTATTATTATTATTATTATTATTATTTCCTAGAAGTCCAGATGCAGCAGTTTAAAGGGGCGGCAAGGAGATCTGTAGGGAGCAATTGTGCAACAGGTACCAGCAAGGCTAATCTCCATGGGAGCTTATAGAAAGAAGTGCACCTATGTTTTCTCCCCGGCATTCAGAATGGGCTATCAATTTTAGCCTAGGTCACTGCCACACTGGGCACAGCGAGCTTCTTTTTCAACCTTGGGTTTTTGGGCACCTTGCCAGTAATGAAGATGTATTAATGCTTAATGCAGCTTAATGTAATAGGTGTCATGTTCATAATTTACAGAGGCTGTTTCTAAAGCATTAAATTCATTTATACTCCTTAAAAGCTACTCAATCCTGAGCGCTAAGTTAGTTTGGTTGTGCGGTGGGGGTGGGGGCAGGGCTGGAGGAGGAAGAGGAGGGCTTCTTTTTTAGGATCAGAATGATATATAAATTGTTAACATATCCAAACTCATCCATTAGTGCATGTGAAAGCGATAAATGTGCCAAAGCAGCAATAAGATGATCGAGGAAAGTCATTGTGGTCATTAGGGCTGAAAGGGTTTCATTTATGGCCCCGGCAAAGAGAAGGAAAGCTATAAAATCTGGTCTTCCACCTATGCCTCCACTTGCCCACCACTTGCCCACCCCCTAAAAAAAGGCTCTGCAAAACTTAAACCTAAAGTAAGGTGCATTGATTGTTTTAATAGTCGTGTTTTTGAACCGCACATTCAAGGTGGGTGCAATCGGTTGCGAAAAATGGTTGGGTCTCTTTGCTGACTGTTACTTACCCAGGTAGGCTGGGCATATGGCAAGCAATGAGCATTAGGCTTACGTCACATCTGTGCAGAAACAGCCCGTCCAACACATTTTGTTTTTAACAAAATAGAAAATTGTTTCCAGTAGCACCTTAGACACCAACTGAATTTGTTCCTGGTATGAGCTTTCGTGTGCATGCACACTTCTTCAGATACACTGAAGAAATTTTCTATTTTGTTTCGACTATGGCAGACCAACACGGCTACCCACCTGTAACTGGAATTTTGTTTTTAGTTTTGTTTTTCCCTTGAAAAATGATTTCATTTATAGTGTTCAATTTTACAACAAATACATAATTATTTAAATCATCTCCTTATCCACGACTTCCCTTCCCCGCCTTCTGTGGTTCATAAAAATTTGACCCTTTTATTTTCACCTTCCGCCTCATTTCATTTTAATAAACTTTCTCTGCTCTGATTATTCTAGGCCTGCTAGCGTTTTGTTTTACAATAGTTTTTCACGTATTTTACACAAATTTCCACCGCTCCTTCTTAAAAATCTGCTTCTCTTGGTCTCGAATTCTGCTCGTTAACTCAGCCAGCTCAGCATATTCCCACAGTTTAATCTGCCTTTGCTCTTTTGTCGGTATTACTCAATTCTTCCATTTCTGGGCATGTAAGGACTTGAGGACTGCAGGCTACCTTGCAAGGTACAGTGGAGGCTGTGTGGCACACACAACTCAATCCACTCTCTGTCCATCACGTCCTGACCTCTGAAGCAGCTGCTGAATTTTTCCTAAGGGTAGGGCCGGAGCTATGAACAGAAAATTAGATGTGAATCAGATATAATATTTATCTTCTTCTTCTTCTTCTTCTTTGGCGATCACACAAGTAAGATTGTTTTCCACAAACATGGTCTTAGCAGTGAGTCCATAAGTGACTGTGGAGGCCAGTTCTGGATCCACACATCCTTCCACAGTGGGGACATAGGTTTCCGGGCAGGAGTTGATCACGGTGAGGGTTTGTCGAGTGTGCCTTCCTCTTAGCACGTTTCTCCCTTTTGTCTTGAGTTCGAGCTCCTTCAAAGGCCATGACACCTTTGGTGAAGGCTGTTCTCCAACTGGAGCATTTGCAGGCAAGTGTTTCCCAGTTGTTGGTGTTTATACTACATTTTTAAAGATTTGCCTTGAGAAAGTCTTTAAACTTCTTTTGTTTACCACCAGCATTACGCTTTCCATTTTTAAGTTGTATTTTTATGCATACATAACAGCAGTAAGCCCATGTATTACACAATCCATGTATCCCTTTTTCATGAAAGATACATTATATGAGCATGGTCAATGGATATTGGCATTACATATGGATGTTCAGTTTTGTGTTCTAAGTGCATGTCAGTGCACAAGCCTAAGATTCACTCCTGCAATATGAAATATATAAATCTACACCAGGGATAGGGAACTGCTGTGCCTTGGTAGCTCAGCTGATAGAGCATGAGACTCTTAATTTCAGGGTCATGGGTTTGAGTCCCATGTTGGGCAAAATATTCCTGCATTGCAGTGGGTTGGACTGGATGACCCTTGCGATCCCTTTCAGCCCTACAGTTCTATGATTCTATGATTCCATCCTTACCTGATGGCCTACAACTTCCATTATTCCTACCTCCTGGCCATGCTCATTGGGAGCTGATGGGAGTCAGAGACCAACATGTGGGGAGCAACACATTCCCCATCCCTAATAGCGAGCAGTGCAGTCAGGCAGGGCTATGTTGTTGACCTGTCTTCCAATGCAACACATCATTACTAGTACCAATAAGAGATGGGGCAAGGCAGCAGGGTGCCCAATACCAGAGACACTGCCGCCCATCTCTGTTGCTCTGCACAGAGTCAGAGTCAACTGGGTCCGCGTCTCAGGCAGAGATAGAGAAGGATTTCATTTTTCAGTGAGCAAACCCAATTTGCACCTCCTCCGAGATCAATACACAGGCCGGGTCATAATTCCCCTTCAGATTTTTGACTACTCTGAATTTTGCAATATAATTCTAGATGCAAACAAGTACCAAACTATATTTTTAATGCATATCTGAGTATCGATATATTTAGAAATACATACACTGGGATAATGTATTTTGAAATACGAATTTCTAAAAATAAAATCACAGATTAATGTGGAAATGAGAAGGGACAGACTTATGAAGGAACATGTTCAAAATTGGCATGGAACAAAACTAAATAAATCTGCCCATTGCTAGTTTCAGGTCACTCTTCTTCCCTAACTGAGGAGGTTTGCAAATAACAATTCTTCTGGAGCATTCAGGTTTTTTTTCTGTACTGCTTTCCAGAAGAAACAGGATCTCTCATTCAAGATTGGGGGTGGGATGGCATTTGCAAGATAGTGATGAGAACTTTATTTAGTACACCACCCTTCATTCAAAGATCACAGGGCAGTTCATTTTCTGGGAGAAAGAGAGACAAAGCTGTCTTTCAGCATTCTTAGAACTTCTCCCCAAAACTTCTGCTGCATGAGATTTCCACATTGCCTCCCATCCTCACATTGGCTATACTTAAACCTCAATTGTTTCCAAAAATGGAACAACAGCTGGTACCTTCAGACCTCATCCAGCTATTAGCAGAAATCAGATGCACACATGGAACTCTGTTTACCAGCATGCAGTGCTATTTTTCTAGAAAAAGAGGTGGCGGAACTCACCACGAACACCTCCCTTGTTCTCTTAGAATGGCAGTGGCGCCCATCTGAGAGGTGCCAGAACTGAGTTCTGGTGAGTTCCAGCTGAAAAAAAAGCCCTGCCAGCATGGATTATCTCATTCACTCTGCATGCATAGAACATTCAACGGCACTGATGCAACAAAGCTCTTGTTCATGCGCATCAGGGTTTGGGGTCTTGGCCAAGACCTGAAACATAACCGATGAAAACAAGGCTACGTGGCACACAGGATAATATAAAAAGTATTACAAAACACTTTATTTCCACCCCTCCCTTTCTCAAGTTGGTCAAGCAAAGCCATCTGATCTGGGGGGGGGGGAGCTGGGTCTTTTGCATTTAGGTTGATTGTTACAAAAATCAGGTTGACCTTCATGCTAGGTTAAATGGATCAGCGCGCATGGCACTGATGCACACATCGCTCACAATCTCCAGAAACTGTAACATCCACCCAGATCCAACCCTGCAAGATCAGGGAGTAAGTGTATCTAACAACCTGTAATTAAGTCATGTCATGTAGCCCGATTCAACTTGGAGGGTTGAGGTGGGGGGGGGGGAGAGAGAGAGAGAGAGATGGAGAAATGCCTACAGTAATTGCATTTAGTTCATCTTGTACCGTGCTCCCAATCATAACCGCTAATTCAATTGTGCACTCGTTCTGCCAGCTCATTGCCATTAAGCACACATTTAATTACTTCAATAAAGGATTAATATGCAGCGCACAAAAGGAAGGACATTGCGCCGTGCCAAGGCACACAGCTGCCCGGCCATTTAGCTCGCAGATAAAGAAAGAATATCGTCGGGCAGCAAATCCTGTTACAAATACATCATTATTAGATGAACATTTGAGACTTTTATTTTCGTGCTCAGCACACATATATTTCCCTGGCTAGCGCCAGAAAGAGCTGTAGCGAGCGACTGACAGCTCTCCCATTGTTATCTCAATAATGCCACTAAGAAGGGGGGGGGGGTAGGCCTCATTACTCCCCTCCCCAATCCTTGTAAGGTTCCTCTTATCTTGCTCCCAGGCAAGAGCCTGCAGCTTGCTACATTACAACATCCTGAGATAAGGAGCCTGTCCTGACATTATTCCAGCTTCTGCTGCAAACCTCTGACAAGCATAGCAAGTGTGAGTTTAAAAAAAAGGAGGGTGAGAGAGAGAGAGAGAGAAAGACAATAAAGCCATTGTGCCCCCCCACGCCACCGCCCCCAGTCCCTTCTAGCCTCCGAAGACAACCCATCAATTCTCGAGGTTGTACACAATCATTATTGCAAGAGAAACAAAGGCCCGTGTCAATTGTGGCGTGTTAGAAAGCAGTCCCTCAAATTAAAACCATGTACCTAACTGCATCTGATGGCAGAAGCTATTTAGCAGTGATATTTTACGGAAGGGCAATGAAAAGCAATAACGGCTTTATTTAATGTATCTGTTCAATCCAGCTGCCTTGCGCAGGCCTTAATAGAAGCTGTCGATCAATGTCGGCGCCTTTGAAATAACTATGGCAGACTGCAATAAACACAAAGGGAAAGATAACTAAAACTACTGATCAGCCCCTCGTTACTTTCTCGCGCTCCCGAGATTTGTCACTTGTTTGTGCTGCTATAATAGCGGCGGGCGATGCTTATCGTGGCAGGAGTGTGTGAAGCCGCAGGCAAGGGGAGGCACAGATTGGCACTTGGGGCACATAATCCGTGCGGAGGAGAACAAAGTGGAGCAAATCAGTCTCGGAGATCCCAGAGGTGGCCTCAGACAAACCTTTGTTAATGTTCATGTCTCCTCTTGCTGGCTTGTCAAGTTGGATAGCTCATCTCTCTCTTCTAGCTGACTAGTGCAGCAGGGGTAGTCAACAACATGGCGCCCTCCCAATGTGGCCGGACTACAGCTCCCATCACCCCTGACTATTGGTCATGATGCTTGGGGCTGATGGGAGTTGGAGTCCAGCAGCATCTTTGGTAGTTCACTATTTGCATTAGAAGTTAATGGAAGAAGGCATGGTTGAAAGTTTCATGTGAGACTCCACTGCCGCTAACCTGTGAGTAAGGTCTAGTGCAAAGGTGGGCAACCCTCTTCAGCCACATTCCCTCATGGGTGGGGCCAGAAGCAAAAGTGTGAAGAGAAATAGGTCTGACTCTTTTGTACAACATGCTACATTCAAGGCCCACAAAGGTCAGAGGTTTCTGCACTCATTCACACACACACAGTCACACACAGCAAGTGCTTTTCCCCCCTTAAAAAAACGTTTAGGGGTACTCTCATTTTGACTCAAGAAAATTACCATTTTACCTGTATAGTTCAAATTGGGGGAAATAAATGGACAAAAGGACAAAGAACATGCATTACTCATATTGAAATACTGCCCCTCAATGAGGCCAAAATTTCATCAGTAAAACACCACACATCCACATTCCACACTGCTTCACACGTTAAACGCTCACTTCCGCCTGAGACTCAGGAAACACCATGACAGGAAATGAAGCCGCCATCGGGGGGTAGCAACAGAACTTATGATTCACTGTGCTACAGAAGAAACTAAAAAAATTAATATTTTTAGTTTCTTCTCCAGTTAGATTCACAAAATGTTTAGGGGTATGCATACCCCTGCGCTCCCCCCCCCCCCGGAAAAAGCATTGCACATGGCTTCAAATCCTCCTTCCCGGCAAGCAAGAGATGTTGTTGTTGTTGTTGTTGTTACTCTACCTTTTTCCCTGACAGGGACTCAAGGTGCTTGTAGATAAAACAGAAACAGCTAAAAACATTTGGGGGGGGAGGAACAATCATTAGAAAACAATTAAACAGTAATATAATTAAAGCTATATATAAATATGAAAGAATCATTAAAAACAAACAGATATTTACAAAAAAAAAACCAAGCTCAGTGCTGATACTGCAGAATATAAACTGATCCATATTCTTTATTTTATCTGTCTATTTACCTACCTAACTCCTGTCGGATAAATTTCAATGTGCTTTGCAACCATACAATACTACCATTAAAATCAGAGTGTGCTTTTAAAAAAAAAGGCAACATACATAAATATCCAAGGCAGAGAATTAAAAAGAAATGTTGGAACAAGAACATCTTGAAATAACAGTTGCCTGTCATATCTCAACAGAGATGTTATTCCAACGAAAACAAGGGCAGCCGCTTGAAAGCCCTGTTAGGATTCGCATCTGATATTTTAGGGAGCCGCGAGGAGAGACTCTTCTGTAAAACTGAGTGATCTACTGGGTGTGGAAAGGTAAGGCAGTCTCTCAGGTAACCCAGTCTCAAGGCTCTTATGTTGTTGTTGTTCAGTCGTTCAGTCGTGTCCGACTCTTCGTGACCCCATGGACCAGAGCACGCCAGGCACGCCTATCCTTCACTGCCTCTCACAGTTTGGCCAAACTCATGTTAGTAGCTTCGAGAACACTGTCCAACCATCTCATCCTCTGTCGTCCCCTTCTCCTTGTGCCCTCCATCTTTCCCAACATCAGGGTCTTTTCTAGGGAGTCTTCTCTTCTCATGAGGTGGCCAAAGTACTGGAGCCTCAACTTCAGGATCTGTCCTTCTAGTGAGCACTCAGGGCTGATTCCTTTGAGAATGGATAGGTTTGATCTTCTTGCAGTCCATGGGACTCTCAAGAGTCTCCTGCAGCACCATAATTCAAAAGCATCAATTCTTCGGCGATCAGCCTTCTTTATGGTCCAGTTCTCACTTCCATACATGACTACTGGGAAAACCATAGCTTTAACTATATGGACCTTTGTCGGCAAGGTGATGTCTTTGCTTTTTAAGATGCTGTCTAGGTTTGTCATTGCTTTTCTCCCAAGAAGCAGGCGTCTTCTAATTTCGTGACTTATATGTTAGTACCAAAACCTTGAACTTAGCCTGGGAGCACATTATTAGTAGTGCATTAAAACCCACAGGTGAAATCCCAAGTCTAGTTCTCTTTTCTGAGTCCCAGGCAGCTGGTTTTCTGTGGAATATTTACATGTGCCCTTGTGGGGAGGAGGGGGTGCTTCTGTTCTGCTGTTCCTTTAATACTGTAAATTGCTTGCTTCATTAAATACCTTGTATGCGTTTGTAGATATGCATGCTTCTTTATCAGGGTCAGGAATCAGTATGCTAGGGTACCTGACAAAGTCCAGCAGGGGGTGCACTGCTTGTCCCCAGATCCCTCTGGCCCTGTCTATTGCACCTAGTTCAGCTGCCTTCTCCGAGTGCATGAGCATCAGTTAAGGAAAAGCTGGAAACTCTTACCATGGTTCCTCATTCTGGGCAGTCGCACAGATTGGGAGAAGTGGTGCAGGAGAGGACAATGAATGGGCTGTGTCCACAGTAGAGTAGCAAGAAGGTGAGCCTCACAAGGAGCCCTGCAAAATCTGGAGTTGACTCTGTACTTTCTTACTTGCACTGCAATATGGGTTTTGTAGTCTTAGGTAAACGTAAAGGTACCCCTGACTGTAAGGTCCAGTCGTGGACGACTCTGGGGTTGCGGTGCTCATCTCGCTCTATAGGCCGAGGGAGCTGGCATACAGCTTCCGGGTCATGTGGCCAGCATGACTAAGCCACTTCTGGCGAACCAAAGCAGCGCACGTTAACACCGTTTACCTTCCCGCCAGAGCGGTACATATTTATCTACTTGCACTTTGACGTGCTTTCAAACTGTTAGGTTGGCAGGAGCAGGGACCGAGCAATGGGAGCTCACACTGTCACAGGGATTCGAACGGCCGACCTTCTGATCGGCAAGCCCTAGGCTCAGTGGTTTAGACCACAGCGCCACCTGCATCTTAAGGCTGCCCAAACAGGTACAGTCTTACTTTGGTTTTCTAACAGCTTAGTTCTCGAACGTTTTGGCTCCAGAACGCCGCAAACCCAGAAGTGAGTGTTCTGAGTGCAAACTATTTTTGGAAGCCGATCGTCCGGTGGGGCTTCCGTGGCTTCCGATTTGCTGCAGGAGCTTTCTGCAGCCAATCAGAAGCCACACTTTGGTTTTCGAACATTTTGGAAGTCGAACAGACTTCCGGAGCTGATTCCGTTCAACTTCCAAGGTACAATTATAGTCTTGTGCATGTTCATTCTGCTCACAAGGATAAATATAGTTTGGTGTGAAATAGCAGAAGAACACAGAGAGGTGTTAAAAAACTGAATATGAAAATGTGTGGTGGTTGTTTGGACAAGCATGTAAGTTACCAGCATTTTTGAACCAGATATCAGCAGTGATGGATCTGTGCTATGTTACTCAGAACTGGGATACTGCAAATATGAAACAAGTGGTTATTTGTTATGTTTGCATTCTGCCTTTCTTCCAGGTTGCTCAGAGCAAGTCAAATGGGATCGTCCCATTATATCCTCACGGCAACTCTGAGAGGTCACTTAGGCTGAGAGACGGCAACCGAGCCAAGACCACCTGCTGCTGTGCTTTGCACTAGGTGGGGGAACTGAACCCATACCTCCCTGATCCAAGTCTCACATGCCATCCATGATAGCTATACCACAGTGACTGCAAAGTCATCTTTTGCTTGGGCAATGAAACGGCACAACTGTCCGACATCTCAGTGCATATCCCTACCTGTTTCATAATGCTCCTTGGAGACCCATCACACTTTTTATTTCTTATAGAGACATGCATTTCCATTCGTAGGAATCGGCGGTTCTTACATGTGATTAACCCGACTGTGACTAGAGGTAGATCAGGACCTTTGCCCCTGCTCTTTCGTCTCTGTTGATTTGTATCGAAGAAATCTTTTGTATTTCAGTGAAAGCACCCACCTTTCTATTCCCAAATCTCTTTTCGAGTATCATGCCTTCTCGTGAAGCCTTTTAGTAGCAATCCATCATTTGCAGAAGTGTTATCACTTAACGCTCGGCCGAGGACAGAAAATTCACACTTCAGGCCGGCATGGCACCAAGTCAGCATTTGTGCCCGCGGCATACTTGATCACCTTCGGCAAGTACTGACTTTTTAATGTTGCAATATTAATCAGTGTTATTATTTTAATTGCGCAGAGCGCCCTCTGATCAATAGAGGCAGGCTTTTATCTTTATAATTGATCCCTTATTCATAACCATGCAGATTTTCAACCTCATGCTTGTATGTTTCCCCCTAACCAAATAGAAAAGAAATAGTTATTTCACCATACCTAAGGCTAGTAATGTACGGAATGTCCCAGTAGTAATGTACGGAAGTGAGAGCTGGACCATCAAGAAGGCTGATCGCCGAAGAATTGATGCTTTTGAATTATGGTGCTGGAGGAGACTCTTGAGAGTCCCATGGACTGCAAGAAGATCAAACCTATCCATTCTCAAAGAAATCAGCCCTGAGTGCTCACTAGAAGGACAGATCCTGAAGTTGAGGCTCCAGTACTTTGGCCACCTCATGAGAAGAGAAGACTCCCTAGAAAAGACCCTGATGTTCGGAAAGATGGAGGGCACAAGGAGAAGGGGACGACAGAGGATGAGATGGTTGGACAGTGTTCTCGAAGCTACTAACATGAGTTTGGCCAAACTGCGAGAGGCAGTGAAGGATAGGCGTGCCTGGCGTGCTCTGGTCCATGGGGTCACGAAGAGTCGGACACGACTGAACGACTGAACAACAACAACAACAAGGCTGAGAAGACATTTATTATATTGCTATTAGTAGAATGCTGTTGTTTGTACTTATGGAAGATAGCAGAAGGGAAGTTCATGTGTCCTGTTTTGCAGAGGACAGAGGACTCTGTTATTTGAAGACCTGCCCTAGTCCAGTTTAAGAGCCTTTCCACACTTACCTTTTATACTGGAATAGTTGCCAGCAGGTGGGGTGGGGTGAGATTTTTGGGGCATGTTGCCAAACAATTTGAGCATCATTTTTCTTGTTTATTTGTTTATGCTATTTATTTTGTTTCCTAAAACTGATGCACTGCTTGATTGTAAAAACAAAACAAGAAACCTCAGAGCAGTTTACTACTACTACTACTACTACTACTACTACTACTAATCCATAGGAAAAATTAACAACTGTGCAGGCGCGTGCGCGCACACACACACACACCAATTAAATGAGAGTTACATTCGGAGACCCCACACACATAAACAAAAAGCATGTAAAAGTGGGGAGCTCCCTCTAAGCACCCTTTAAATGCCCTCTCTGCCACTCTCTCTCCCATACCAAAAATACTGTGTCCAAAAATATCCACAACTAGAATTGAAGCTCTGGGGCTGACAGGAGGCTGGAGGTGTGTGGTAATGTGGCTGCGCTACCACGAGCATCAGCTGTTAGGCGGGGAGGCTGAGCAGTGAAGCTCCACTGAACCTCCAGTCCTTTCGGGGCTCCCTCTGCCCTCACTGATGTCATCTTCAGGCTCCAAGGAGGGTCTCCTCACGAGCCACAAGGACTCTCCAGCTCCCTCCCACCATTAAATTCTTTATCTATTTCCTGGTGCCACACATATATGCAGCCGTGCACAAGTCGGTTCGCATGCAAGTGGGGAGATGCCTGTTACCTGGGACATTAGAAAAGTTAAAGTAGCGATAGATTAAAAACAGATTAAATCTTGTATCAGAAAAAAAAAAATTCAGCAGGCGCCAAAAAGAGTAGAGTGGAAGCACCTGCCTGGTATTAATAGGCAAGGGGTCCCAAAGTCTTATGAATATTGTGTGGGACCTGTATCACTGCCACTTCTGCCCGCCTAAGTGGTTGAGTGCGTGTATATACAGCAAGCCCATCTTGCAGGTAAATTGTTCAGCTGATATTCCGGAATAATGTACTCAAATAACTTGCTTTCCTTATATCACAAAAAATCCAGCTTTTGTAAATGATCCAGAATGGATCTTCAATGTTTTCCATTGTGGGGCATGTGTACCAGCATCCTACCTCTTCCCGGATAGAGGGGGGTCCATGTTGCTGGGCATGGTTTGGGAACCTCGTGCACCACCACCCTCTGACCGGCACATACTGTCAGTTCACAAGCTCAGTTCAGAGAAGAGATGTGGCAGATAGAGACTATGGTACTGAGTCAAATCCCTGCCCATGACAGCAATCATTAGCTGCATATAAAATTTTATGAGAAGAAGGAGGTTGTTGAGGTCGGCCATAGCTCAGGAAGACACACAGTTCCCCTTCTAATTTCCTATATTCTCACAAGATTAGTATTCCGGAATACTAGGCATTAAATACATATATTTTTAAAGCTCTGGAAGGGCTTTCCCCATTCTCATGCTCAGAACTCTGACATTTACTGGCTGGGGGAATGTGAAGGTCTGTTAGTGCTATGACCTCAGCCATGGAACTTTTCTCAATTTGGGCACAACTCACCATTAGCATGGAGAGGGAAAACCCTACAATCACGCTCTAAGAATTAGCAACGTGTGAGCAAAGGTGTAGACAGCTACAAATTTGCTCTTAAAAACACCGGCTCAAACAGAAACTAGTGCACTATAAATGGTAAGCATGGGAAAGCCCTAATTTGTTTTTGTTTTGTTTTTTTAGCAGCAGGGCCTTGAAATAACTTGAAATAGAGTTAGCAGCACACTATCCAAGCACCTTCAAAGACAGTGCCTGGTATATCTCCAGCAAAAGATCCCCTCTCCTCGCTAGGAGGTGTGTGTAAAAGAGGCCCGTAGGTGGCAGGTCCACACTGGCCTCCACTCCAAGGGAGTGCCATTAAATGAGGCCCAACATACTGAGTGCATGGCTTGGGGGGGGTGGAAAGAAGCTGTGCTTTCAAGCTGTGGGGGACCACCAAGAGTGACTGCTACAAAGACCTCTGTGGTCAGGCAGGGATATAAGGAATTAGGTGGTCCAGGAGATATCCTGAACCCAAGGAGTAAATGAATGCAAGAACCTTGAACCTCGTCATGAGGGCACAAAGCTTGCAGCCACTGCTCATCAGCCAACGTTAGCCATTCGCACCTGGAACACCGTGTCCAATTCTGGGCAACACAATTTAAGAAGGATGATGACAAACTCGAACATGTGCAGAGGAGGGCAACAAAGATGATCAAGGGTCTGGAAAGAAAGAAAAATGGTCGAAGGAGCTGGATATGTTTAGCCTGGAAAAGAGTAGACAGAGAAGAGATATGATAGCCATCTTCAAATATCTCAAGGGCTGTCACCTGGAAGAAGGAACACCTGCTCTGTAGGGTATGACTCAAAAACTGATGGCTTCAAGAAAGGAGATTCCAACTTTCTGAAAGTGAGAGCTGTTTGACACTGGAATGAACTTGTGGGCTCTCCATCCTTGGAGGTTTTTTTAGCCACTTGCCATGAATGCTGTAGCTGAGATCCTTGCATTGCAGAAGTTCCATCCAACTCCATATTTCTAAGATTCTATGACCACTCCAGAAGAGCTTTGCTAAAGCAGGTGCCCTCAAGATGTTTCCAACTAAAACTCCATCATAAAAGGACTGTAGCTCAGTGGCAGAGCATCGGCTTTGAATATGGAAGGTCCCAGGTTTAGTTCCTGGCCCTGGCCTTCCCAGGTAGGGTCTGGAATTTCCTCTGTCTGATACCCTTGAGAGCTACTGTATTGCCGGCCACTGTAGACAAGACTGAGCTAGATGGACCAATGGACCAATGGATAAGGCAGCTTCCTGTGTTCCTATCCTCCCTGACCATTAACCGTGCTGGCTGGGGCTGATGGGATACATCTGGAGGGCACCAGATTGGGGGACGCTGCTCGAGACAAACATCTTCAGCAGGCAAACTCCTCCACAAATTTAATGTTGTTTGAGGCACGGCAGGGAAACCTCTCTGAAGCAAATCATTGGTCTGCCCTCCTGGGGTCCTGTATTTTTTCCCCTGCTGGGGCATTTCAGTTGTCCCCATGGTGCTGAACCACTAAGAAGGTTATATGCCGGGAGGACAATGCAGCAGGCAAGCAATGGCTCGGGTTAAGTGGTGCGTTAGGTCATCAGCATTTGTGGTGATTTGGATGATCTTCCAGGCCGCTGTATACTCTTGGGGTGGAGGGAGAGTTTACATTTTAATGGAATCAAAGGGGCTGGGAAGGAGCAAATTAACACAGCGGCAAACACTTCCCTCTAGGCGGGACTGCTCTCTGCTTCTTTGCTGCAGGACATTGTGCACCTGCTAAGTAGCTAATGAAAGGGAAGAGTGGATGGCAGCAGCAGGTGGATCCAGAAGAAAAACAAAGAAGCCTGGCCAAGAGGGAGACATCAAGCAGTACCATAAAGGTGAGATTGTGAGATTTAAGAAGCCCCCTAGAAGTACAGTGAAAAGAGGATGGGACAG
Organism: Lacerta agilis; assembly: GCF_009819535.1. Taxonomy (NCBI): domain Eukaryota; kingdom Metazoa; phylum Chordata; class Lepidosauria; order Squamata; family Lacertidae; genus Lacerta; species Lacerta agilis. The sequence continues at coordinate 61,321,387 of NC_046320.1, forward strand.
TGAGCCATTATTGTTGCTGATTCCATTATTATTATTATTATTATTAATAATAATAATAATAATAATTATCATCATCATCATCTCAGAAATTGATTGTTAAGCAACTCTCTTTTTTATGACCAAAAGCTCTCATTACTTCTCTTAAACTGGGGAAACATTGTAAGTCCATGACATTTTTATTTCAGCTATTTCTAGTAACAGATTCTCAGAAACATCGACAAGGCAGGTTTTATTTGTTTTCCAGGCCATAAATCAAATATCCTGCTTGTCTTCCATCCATCCTCTTTGCTTCCCTGATTCCAGGGCTGGTACCTGCAGCCAGCCTCTTTGGGGGCCCTTCACCCAGGGTCCATTCAACCCAGGAGATGGTCCTCCCTGGTTCCTTGTCACATAAGAATGCTTCACTGTTTCTCGTGCTTTCTAACAATTGAGCTGATTCACACTTGGCCACACACCACTTAGGGTGAAAGCCTAGCCCTAACCACTCCCTAGCAGAATTTAATAGAGTGGTAGGTCCACTGCCACATCTGCAAGCCTGACAAGCATACCAGCTGGAAAATGGGGGGGGCAGTTAAATTGCTGCATGTCAGCAGTGAGGCTGGCTCAGGAACTAACACAGGCTTCCTCAACCTCGGCCCTCCATATGTTTTTGGCCTATAATTCCCATGATCCCTAGCTAGCAGGACCAGTGGTCATGGATGATGGGAATTGTAGTCTCAAAACATCTGGAGGGCTGAGGTTGAGGAAGCCGGATCTAACAGATTCCTGCCTAGATCAACCCAGAATTTCAGGGCTTTGTGCTGTTAAACCTTTAAAATATCCCCTTCTAATTCCCCCCCCCCCAAAAAAAAAGTTCCCCACTTCCCTTAGCACAGAAAGAAACCACATGTTTGGTAAGTTAAACATGGTTTACTTACAAACTCTTCGAAGGATCCATGTGCTTTTCTGTACAGCAGTTAAGAAAACACAGGCAGTAAGATTTAGAACCCAAAGTGGTGAGAGCTTTGAAATTATTTGTATAGAAACAGAAAGATGGCTTGCTTAAGCCACACAGTGTAAAAAGATGCCGCAAGTAATTTGATTAATTAATAAATCATATGGTCCTAGAGTGGATCACAGTAATTTAAAATACAACATTAAACACTGATTAAACGAATTACGGTGGGGTGTGTGTGTGTGTGTGTGTGTGTGTGAGAGAGAGAGAGAGGGGGGGGGCAGGGTAAAAAGGTGTGCAATGCCAATGAAATCAGGTGACCTAGTTCCCAAGCAATGCAGACATATATTGCACCAATTATTTTTAAAACCATTTTCATACACAACGTTCCAGAAATTGTCTCAACAACAATTCTTCATTTCAAGCCTGCACCCAATTCAGCTCTGACAGATCTTCTTTTCTTTTTTTTAAGATCATTTACACATTATGTGAAATATGAACAAGCAATAGATTGATATAGTCACACTGATATTCTGCCATGGTTTTCTCCATCTCCCCTTTAATAGTTCTTAATGCTGTTTGCCTTGCTGCTGCGCTGAACTCAGCTGACATCTTCAGTGAACTGTCCGCATTGACTGCAAAATTCTTTTCCTTGGTGGCAAAAACCAATTTAGAACTGTAAACACAGACTTCACTTGGTTTACCTTTCTTTAATAGTTGCTTTCTCCTGTTAATACAGGGGGTGCTAAAATAGGAAATCAGCATGATGCTTAAATCTCCCACCCTCAGTATATTTACTTTAAACTAAATCTTGTGGAATACGGTTTGGTTTGATGTTCGTGAGGTAAATAAATGTCTGGTTTTATTACTATAATGATGCCAATCCAGACGAAAGCTTCATCTGTACTCTACATTTAAGGCAGTATCATAGAATCATAGAATTGTACTTGGAAGGGACCCCAGGGGCCATCTAGTCCAACCCCCTGCAATGCAGGAATCTCAGCTAAAGCATCCATGACAGATGGGTAAAGGGTGGGTTTGTGAGTAAAAGAAGCTCACCCCATTGTGGATTCGAACCACCGACCTTCTGATCAGCAAGACCAAGAGGCCCAGTGGTTTAGACCACAGCACCACCCTCATCCCTAGTTTTATACTTACAGCCTTTATATGTCTGAGATCATCCATCTATGGATCTCTTCACCTAGAGTTAATGGCGAAAGTACTAACAAGAGATGACAAATCAAGAATATTAGACAAGAGATGATTATATAAATTTACCATGTCTTCGGGCAATGTAAGGAGAGAGTAGTCCCCAGGGAGGAACTATGGATGTTATCAAAGAGCTAAGCTAGCGTTATCGTCTTTAATGGAAAGAAGTGGCATTGATCTCCTGGATCTCCTGCAACTAATGGCCAAAGTAAATTCTTTTAAAGCCAATGACACTGTGTGACACGGTCAAAAATGCAGAAACCAATTTAGCAATAGAAAGAGTGCTGGTCACCATGCTCTGTTATGGCTTGCACCATTCAGTTCTGCTTTGTAGGAACCTGCCCAGGCATCGACATCTGCCTCAAAGGTCCAGCTCATGCCTTAGCAGAGAGGCCTGGAGGGAAAATATTTGGCCTGCAGGCCTGAGGTTCCCCACCCCTATATTAACCAGAAACCCACATCCGGTCCTGCCATGAGGCAGAGTGAATCAGGTGCCTCAGGCAACAAATAATGCGGGCCAAAGCTGAGTGTGCCACATGGTCCACCCTGTAGCCCATGGGTAGGCAAACTAAGGCCCGGGGGCCAGATCCGGCCCAATTGCCTTCTAAATCTGGCCTGCAGACGTTCCGGGAATCAACATGTTTTTACATGAGTAGAATGTGTCCTTTTATTTAAAATGCATCTCTGGGTTATTTGTGGGGGCATAGGAATTCATTTATTTTCTCTTCAAAATATAGTCCGGCCCCCCACAAGGTCTGAGGGACAGTGGACCGGCCCACCTGATGAAAAAGTGACCCCTGCTGTAGCCCCATGCTAGCCTGCTTCCCTCAGGTACAGTGGAGGACGTTCTCCCACACACAGAATTAAGATTTTCTGCATGGAATTGTGGGTGGGTGCGGCGCCATCTTGTCCTTCGCCTCAGGCGGCAGAATGTCTTGGGCCGGCCCTACAGAGAGACTCCCCAGCTGCAAAGTATTCCTTTCCAGCATTTGTAATATCTGCTGAATCCCCACTTACCCAATCACCTTGGAAAGCCATTTAACGGGGCGCTAAGGAAGTCGGAGCCGGCAGCGCCGCATTATAATCTCTAATACCTTGTCGCGGTGATTCCAGCCTCCCAGGGATGAAGCTGGTGTCAAAGATTTAATGCGTTTTCACATTAGTGATGTCAGCACAAAATGGGCCATCTTCCCTGAATAATTTATCTTCCCTGTGCATAATATTGTAACTTTCTCCCTCCTCCCCACCCTGCCCCTCTCTTCCTTTGGCTTTTCCACTATGCAGTAGCTGGGGGGGGGGGGGGTAACTGTCTGTTAGTCTTCAAAAGGGGGGGAGAAAACCCTGCAGAACCTCCTTCCCATCAATCAATTAAAAAACACTTACCTTACACTCAACATGATTTATTTTTTGTTAATACAATTGTCTCACTATACTCTTCTATTATTATACCCTTAATTCCATTAGCCGCTTGCTTTAATGCTGTCTTGAAAGTTGACCCCCGAGTAAGAGGAAAGGAAGTTGGCTTAAGAGCGAGGGGGAAATGCCAATACTGTTCTGGAAGCACTTATCTTTAAAGACTTGTAGGTCGGTTTTTCAAATCATCATCATCATCATTTATACTTAATAATAATAATAATAATAATAGACAGACTGCATCCCAGAAAATTTTGCACTTGGGGGGCATGTTTAGATTCCATGCATTTCCCATTAAATATCTTGTCGGCTCCCAGCTGCATGCATTGCCAGATATAATGATCTGTCGTTCGACAGGTGAGTGAATCTAACGTTTCCCCGCCAGAACTTGGCAAAGTCAAGGGAGCCTCCTGCCTCCATCTTAACAAATGGAATGTTGATCCGCACCGAGGTGAGTCTAATGCAGGCTCTCATAAGTGCTTTTAATGGATGATGGGAGCCTGATGGCGGCACTCCACCCTGAGCCAAAACCCTCATTAACGTCATTGGGAGATTTGGCTGAGTAAGGCGGTTGGAGCCCAATTCGCAGGTAGCATTAGTGGCGCTTTGCCATATCCAATAACCTTAGAACAAGCAGCAATGAGATTATTATTTTGTTGGTGCCCACAAGTGAAAGAGTGGCTGTCATGGGCTGGTTGCCCACAGAGGAATGGTGAGAGGAAGGGGCTGGAAAACCACCAAGGGAAGAAGGCTCAGAGCTTGGGCATTGGTGGTGGGATGACAATGACTGGGAAGAGGAGGTAGCTGAAAAGGTAACAGAGCTCAGTGGGGAGGGGGTCGTCTGCGGCAGAGAGAATCGGAGGAAGAAGCTGAAGCAGAAAAGTGGGAGGAGAGAGGCAAGAAGAAGAAGAAGAAGAAGAAGAAGAAGAAGAAGAAGAAGAAGAAGAAGAAGAAGAAGAAGAAGTGTGACTAGCCCAAGGTCACCCAGCAGCTGCATGTGGAGGAGCGGAGACGCGAACCCGGTTCACCAGATTACGGGACTACCGCTCTTAACCACTACACCACACTGAGGGACAATGGACTTTGGGAAGCAGAGAAAATGAGAGAATCCCAGCAGATGGAAAGAGAGAGGGGGTAAGAGGGTTGTGAGGGGAGAAGGCAGTGCTGTGGAGGCATCCAGACAGGAGGCAAAGGACTGAAGAAGCCATGCAATGGTTGCCTTGCTCTTCTGGGAAGCAGCCCAGGTGGTGCTGCAAAGCCCTCTTGGCCCGGAGGGTGCATAGGCCGGTGGAGGAGCAGTGACAGCAGTAGCAGCATGCCTCCTCATGGCGGCCCCTTCACAGAGCCAGAGCTCCCCAGAGCCCAACAATGGCGGCAGCAGTGGCCCCTCTGTTGGGTCTCGCTCCTGCCAGTGTTCTGTTGGGCTCCGGTGCCATGCCACATTTGAACTGCTTTTGACCCACTCAGCTTTTTGAACATTTTTGGCAAGGAATCACCCCCGTTGCCATACATCTGGGTTTCCCCAGACATTTAGCTGGTTTCGAGAAATTCCCCTTGGGTGCCATTTTCAGAGAGCCAGTGTGGTGTGAGAGCCAGTGTGGTGTAGTGGTTAAGAGTGGTAGACTCGTAATCTGGGGAACCGGGTTCATGTCTCCGCTCCTCCACATGCAGCTGCTGGGTGACCTTGGGCCAGTCACACTTCTTTGAAGTCTCTCAGCCCCACTCACCTCACAGTGTTTGTTGTGGGGGAGGAAGGGAAAGGAGAATGTTAGCCGCTTTGAGACTCCTTCGGGTAGTAAAAAGCGGGCTATCAAATCCAAACTCTTCTTCTTCTTCTATTTCCCCCCCCCATTACCTGAACCCCATTTTATTTTCAATGATGGCTTTTTTGTCTCATTTCAGTCCAGTATCCAAAACAGGTGGCAAAGTTCAAGCAAAGATTCTGCACCAAGACAACTCAAATGCCATTTCATTTCACTCTTGTATGGATGCAATGAGAGGGTATTCCGATTTATTCAGGGCAGTTGAGGGGTATGCGATAGCTCCCTCGAAGTCTTTCTTAGGCACCCACAAAGCCCCTGAAATGCCTACCCCATTGGTCATGAGATGGTGGCCTTTGTGTCCTTTGAAAAGTACATAGATGTGAAGGAGGAAGTAGCAAGTGTGATCCTCTTTCCCACTTCCTCCTTCAACTCTATGTGCTTTACATTAATTCTACTGCATCCAACTTTTAGCCAGATCCCTTGAAAAGTCATGTGTGTGCTCTCTCCCTCCGTCTTCCTATTTCTTGGAGGAGGGGGGGGTACGAGACAGGGGAGAGAAGTGACCAAACTGAGTGGCACCCATGGCACCCATTCAGAAATCTAAATGTGTTGTGGGGGAGGAAGGGAAAGGGGAATGTGAGCCACATTGAGACTCCTTCGGGTAGTGAAAAGCGGGATATCAAATCCAAACTCTTCTTCTTCTTCATTTGAATTCCGGACATGTCCTGGAAAATCCGGGCATATGGCAACCCTAGTATAATTTAGCCCTAAACTATGGATCCTGGGTAATCTCCAGATTCATATCAACACCCTACAAATGGGTTCCATCTGTCAGTGATTCATAAGTTGTCTTATTAATAGGGTTGTGATCCAACTAATTTGGGGGGGGGGCAATTAATCAAAATGTGTGCATTACCAAAACTTCATGACAGGACCTTTTTTGAGATATAAAAGTAAGGGTGATATAATATGACTTCGAATAAGCAAAAGCTACCACTCGTGGGAAGAAAGGAAGGCCAACTTTAATATTTACTTTTTTTCTTTCCCTCATATGGTAACAGACTGGAACTAAAATAGCATCAAACCAGGGGCTGGGGGCTGTAAGGAAATGTACCCTGAACTCTCAGCCTCATCAATGACAATTGAGATTGCCAATTAAAGCGTGCAGTACTGCTAATTAGTGGCTAGGTAGCCGCGGGTGGCACTGTGGGTTAAACCACAGAGCCTGGGGCTTGCTGATCAGAAGGTCGGCGGTTCGAATCCCCGCGACGGGGTGAGCTCCTGTTGCTCGGTCCCTGCTCCTGCCCACCTAGCAGTTCGAAAGCACGTCAGAGTGCAAGTAGATAAATAGGTACCACTCCGGCGGGAAGGTAAACAGTGTTTCCATGCGCTGCTCTGGTTTGCCAGAAATGGATTTGTCATGCTGGCCACATGACCCGGAAGCTGTACGCCGGCTCCCTCGGCCATTAACGCGAGATGAGCGCCGCAACCCCAGAGTCGGACATGACTGGACCTAATGGTCAGGGGTCCCTTTACCTTTACTAGAAAATAAAATGAACCTTGTTTTCCTTTTTCTGCAAATAACCTAACATCATCATATGTGCAGAGAGGTGCTGATTGGCTTGTGATTTCCAGAGGACCACAATAATCATGTTCCTTTTGATAGCAAACTTGGGTGGTGAGTGCTGACAAGACTGGAGCCACACAAAAAATAAATAAACAGAAGCTGAGAAACAAGGAGGAGGTCTCTCCATTCTTGTGCGAACCCCAAGGTATCTAGAAGTGGAAAGCAATTTATTAAAAAATGGAAAAGCCAATGGGGTCACAATAAAAGATCCAAAATAAACTTAGTTGGGTGTGAGCATGCTCAGTGGCTTCCAGAATCTATGGGATATTAAGTATCAGTTTGATAAGAAAAATAGAAAATCCAAAGGCCGGTGAGAATTGGCCTGGTTATAACAGTTACAGCTTATAGTAACATGGAGAAGGGTGCATGGCTGAGGTGGAAGCTTGAACACATGTACTTCTCTTAGGTGTGAGGAGTAGCAGTAAGGGGGGGATTTGATTTGGTTCGTATTTAAAGGTGAACCCACTTAAATTGCCACCTTTTGAAATCTGCAGTTCTCTGAATTTTGCAGTGCAGTTCTCCAACCAAGTGATGTGTACAAAAATGCATATACTAAGGTAAAGTGGGCCTAAAATGTATATTTTAGTAAAAAATAAAAAAATAAAATGCATCGTATTCAGGGGAACTGTGCTGCAAAAAAAAATGTATATTGGGACAAATTCACCCTAAAATGCTGGTGAATTTTCACGATTACTTTAATAAATTTTTAAAAAAACAGAATTGCAAACCAACATGGAAATGTGAAGAGGTTGGGAAAATGAGAAACTGAGAGGAACCAACTTTGACAGATTCACTCATCCCTCGATGCGCCGCAACTTTTTGTTGTCAAATGTCTTTTTCCTGAAAGAGGTGTGGTCGCTCCTCCCCAGATAAAACATCTGAAGAATTTCAGGGAAAGGAGAAAAATTAAGTTTTGATAGGACTAGTCGGATTTCTTGTGGGAAAGATGGGTTTACGCAGCCCTAAGTTTCCACCAAAATGGCCAAAATGGTGCTTCTTCCTCTAGTAAAACATCTGAGAACTTTTTAAGAGAGGCAGGAGAGAGAGAAAGAGAGAGAGAGAGAGAGATTTAATAAAAGTTGCAAGATGGCAGGCACATCCCTAATTAATAACACATGTATTATAGAAAGCACCCTCTATAGAACGCAGTTAGGAGAGAAGGCATTTTATTTCCCAGCATGCCTCTAGACGTTTTCCAGGTGGTCCCACCTTATAGCGTGACTTAGGGTGTCATGGAGCTTACAACAATACGTTGTGCTGTGTCATATTTACACAGATTGTAACCAGCTCCTTGAAGCCGACAGAGCCAGGCGTGTCCACATGGTTCACTTGCCATTACAAAGCTGCTAGAAATCTGAACGGAGAGCATTAGCAATGTCTGCATCCAAGTATCCCTGGCAGGCCTCGAGAAACATTTTGCTCGGCTTAGCTGGCAGCAAGAGTGTCCACTAAAAGAAACGGCATTCCAATTTGCTATTGATTTACTTTCAAATGGTATATATAAATGGCCCTTTGCAAAGATAATTACCAACATTTCTGTCCAAATAAAACCCAGGCACTTCATAAATATCAAATTGTCCTAGATCTACATATGTACCGCTTGCCCTGGCTTTTATAAATATTATACCTTGAAGACTGAATCTTCTGTTAGGGAATGCCTTTCGTGGCCCTACCCAGATGTCTGATTTTAAACATCAATCTTTCCTGCTAAGAGTAATTCAAACAAACTTCCCTCTTACTCTCGGCCCCACGCATAAACAAAGTTGTGCCACACGCAGTCTCCAAGGAACCAGGGGAAATGTGGAAACCAAAGATGGAAAAGGCCTTTCGTCTGGTACGCAATCAAATGTCAGTCCCTAAACTGGAGAAGAAAAGGTGACGCGTTGCCATCAGTAGTGCTTGTTGTTATAGATAAGCAGAACAAAGGAAAAGGAGTCTTCTTACCAGTTGTTGTTGTTGTTCAGTCGTTCAGTCGTGTCCGACTCTTCGTGACCCCATGAACCAGAGCACGCCAGGCACACCTATCCTTCACTGCCTCTCGCAGTTTGGCCAAACTCATGTTAGTAGCTTCGAGAACACTGTCCAACCATCTCATCCTCTGTTGTCCCCTTCTCCTTGTGCCCTCCATCTTTCCCAACATCAGGGTCTTTTCCAGGGAGTCTTCTCTTCTCATGAGGTGGCCAAAGTACTGGAGCCTCAACTTCAGGATCTGTCCTTCTAGTGAGCACTCAGGGCCGATTTCCTTGAGAATGGATAGGTTTGATCTTCTTGCAGTCCATGGGACTCTCAAGTGGTGCATCTCTCCCCAAATCACTTGCATATTCTTAGTTATGTCTATCAGCAGTACAGCGGTACCTTGGTTCTCAAACTTAATCCGTTCCAGAAGTCCGTTCCAAAACCAAAGCGTTCCAAAACCAAGGCACGCTTTCCCATAGAAAGTAATGCAAAACAGATTGATCCATTCCAGTCTTTTAAAAACAACCCCTAAAAGAGTGGTTTAACATGAATTTTACTATCTAACAAGACCACTGATCCATAAAATGAAAGCAATAAACAATGTACTGCAGTCACACAATCAATAAATCAGTAGCTGGACTGCGTTCCACACAGTCACGAAAAAGAGCCGCAAAAACAGAAACGCGAAATAAATAGCAAGAAAAGACAGACCTCAGCGTAACACTCAAAACGGAAGTGTGGCACTCAAAACAGAAGCGTGGCACTCAAATTGGAAGCGTTACACTCAAAACGGAGCACGTTTGGCTTCTGAAAAAAGTTTGCAAACCAGAACACTTCCTTCCAGGTTTGCAGTGTTTGGATTCCAAGGTGTTTGAGTACCAAGGCGTTTGAGAACCAAGGTACCACTATACAGAGTTTCAGTTTTTAATGGGGAAACAGGACATATGAGATCTCTTTGGCTAAAGGATGCAGGAGGCTGAACTTCTTGTCCAAGCAAAGCAAATACAGTGGTACCTCGGGTTACATACGCTTCAGGTTACATACGCTTCAGATTACATACACCGTTAACCCAGAAATAGCGCTTCAGGTTAAGAACTTTGCTTCAGGATAAGAACATAAATTGTGCTCTGGCAGTGCAGTGGCAGCAGGAGGCCCCATTAGCTAAAGTGGTGCTTCAGGTTAAGAACAGTTTCTGGTTAAGAATGGACCTCTGGAACGAATTAAGTTCTTAACCCGAGGTACCACTGTACTCTGCCACTGACCTTCTGCCTCTTTTCCCAGAAGTTGGCCTTGCTGATTATGGGTGCAGGAACAGCCTTTCACAAAGTCAGGCTTTTGGTCCATCAAACCCAATTTTTTCTCGGCCACTAGCAAAGAGGTGCTGTTCAGCCACTGCTGCCCTTTCTTCCTTGCCCTCTTTCTTGCAGTTACTACAGCATCCTATCCTGAACCAACATCTGTTCCAGCTTCGAGCTTGGTTTAATTATATAGATTTGCTGCTGGAATTGCATTTTGCTTTAAATTACGTTGTGAACTGCCTCGGGGCAAGTGTGAAGGGCCAAAAGGCAGGACGCAAATATTGTGAATAAAGAAACGAGACAGTGAACGAAAGTCTTTGCCTTCCGTATTTTGTCAAAAAAAGAATTGTACATCCCTACTTCGAACAATGATTGTTGGTAGCAAGAATGATAAAGTTACCAGTAATTGCAGGAAAAACACAGTGGCTGAACCATAATGGGACTCAAATATCTTATTTCCTATTGTTTATGTCTCTCCTCTCCACCACCACACGCCGCAATCCCTCCAACAGAAACAAAGCTGTTTCGATTGTCTTTTATCTCCCTATTTCATTTCATTTTCAAAGGAACCTTCCGCTAAGTAACCTAACATCTCTTCCATGCTAATAAATGCAGAGACCAAAAATGATTTTTACTTTATTTCTTTTACCTCAGACTGCATGGAGGGGGGGCGCTTTATGACTCTGACCTATTTTCACAGTAGGAGAAAAACGTCTTAGACGGACAGATGTGTTTTTTCGAAGGGGGGGGAAACAGAGGAGGAGGACGGGAAGAAAAAGTAAGAGAGAGAAATAGAGAGAGAGAGTATGTGTGTGTGTAGCATTTTCTTCCACACCCTAGGACTCTTCCGGTGCAACCTCAGCTAAATGAAAAGGCATTTCTTCTGCTGCTGATCAGTCATAACATTGAAGCCAAGGGGCTAGCCATGAAACTGTATGCATCATTTAGGGCTTTGGTGCTGCATTGACTTAATAGTAAAAAAATGTCTTGGCAAGGCTGCAGCCCCTGCTGTCAGAATGGAATACTGATTAAAAGGTCTCTTTCAAGGGAACTCTCCTTGTTCACTTTTACAAAGCTGGGCAAAGATCATCCTGAGTTTTAAAAAGAAAGGGGAGAAGTAGGACTAAATATTCCTATTGTGTGGTTAACGCGTCACACCTCCAGAATCCCAGCAAAGTGTTACCATTTTTTACCCAGTCACTGAGACTTACAATGGTGCATCTATGTATGCAGTGCATAGAGCCTTCCCTTCATGCTGACAGCGCTTATTCCTTTTCGATATGGCCAAAATTTCAGCTTGCAGTACCAAAGATTGGGGGGAGCATTAAAAAAGAGAGAGAGGGGGACTTGTGATATGTATTTTATGAAGACTGCACCTGTTTGTATAGGCATTCCCTTGATCTGTTGACAGAACTCTCTGGTTTTCATTGCGGCATTATCCTGATGGGGATTGGTTTATTGTGTATTTTGATTATAGATGCTTATATCTATATTTATAATATTTATTTATTTATTACCTACCCTTCACTCTAAGGTACCAGGGTGGGTTACGGCAGTAAAACACAATATTTAAAACAATTTAAAACAATCATAAACATAAGTTGGGTCCTTAAAACATACACCTCAAGTGTCAAGACATTAATGTTTGTAACAACAGTATATGTACAGTATACCTTTGGTTACGTAACCCTCTGGTTATGTAAACCTCGGGATGCGAAAGCAGCAAACCCGGAAGTATTTTATCAGGTTTTCCCACACGCGCGTGAGCGTGTGGGAAATACCGGAAGTATTTTATCAGGTTTTCCCACACGCGCGTGAGCAGAAGCGGTCCTCAGGCTGCAGAAACCTCGGGATCCAACCGGACCACCAGAATGGATCCCATCCACGGCTCACCAGATTATGGGTCTACTGCTCTCAACCACTACACCACAGTGGCTCTGTAACACGGAACTGACGCAAGCCAAAGTGCTGTGCCTGAGCATGCATGCAGTGCAATTTAGCGCTTCTGCGCATTTGCAAAGGGCGATTTAGCACTTCTGCGCATGCGCGAGCGGCGGGACCCGGAACTAACCCGTTCCAGTACTTCCAGGTTGCCGCAGGACACAACACGAAAACACGTAACCTGAAGTGGACGCAGCATGAGGTATGACTATTATATTTATGTGTATCCTACCTTTCACAACTGCCTTAAGGAGGCTAACAATAGACACACCTGCATTGCAAAAAAAAAAACCCCAAGCCTATTTAGGTGCTCTAAATCATGAGATTAATATCATGTGGGGCAAGAGGATGGGCAACAACTCACATCCCAAGTGACCATGCCATCCGCACATTGAGGGGGAAGGTCTAAACAGTGAAGGTCTGCCCTACAGGCTCCTCCTGTGATTAAGAACGCCCTGTGATAGGCTCCCCGCTTCATCCCACCCCCTAACTCATGCACAGCAGTAGTGGGGCTGGCAGGGGACATATGGCTGGGGTCATTGGGATGGCACTACTTTCCTACTCCATACATTTGAAGAAGTGTGCATGCACACGAAAGCTCATACCAATAACAAACTTAGTTGGTCTCTAAGGTGCTACTGGAAGGAATTTTATTTGTTTGTTTGTTTTTCCTACTCCATGTGATGTTAATTGTGTGGTTTATTAGCCCTGGCCAGGGATAATAAAATGAGTGCAATATGAGCGCAATATCAAGCTATCAACTGCAAATTTGAAAGGCAGCAGTCAAAAGAGAGGAACAGATTCCACAGAGGACATATAAGGCTATTATAAGGCCATGAGTGATCTATTCTGCTTTCTCATAAACTGCTGGTCTCAACGCTTAAGCTCCATCATTGGACCCACCCGGGCACTGGAATATTTTTATCTCAAGTGTTTGCAACCCTGATTTAATACAGTGTGCATTATCTGCCATTCCCAATCCATTAGTGAAAGAGAATTCTGCTTGAGGAATGGAAGTTCCCCATTTTCTCCTCTTTCCTGAAGCCCCTTTCTTGCCCTCAGAAAGAGGAATTGGGAGCAGATTTGCGGGGGAGCTCATAGGAAAGTGAGGAAGGGGAATGCAGTTGCGCAAGCAGAAATACAACCCACTGTTTCAGAATTTTGTGAGTTGCAAACCACAGACCTAGAGTCAACCCCTGTGAGGATCATCTTGCTGCTGGCTCCAACACAGGGATCATTGCAGCAGTGGTTCAGGACTTCGTAGATGATTTTGAGTTACATAAGATTCGCTATGGGTTGAACCACAGAGCCTAGGGCTTGTTGATCAGAAGGTCGGCGGTTCGAATCCCCGCGACGGGGTGAGCTCCTGTTGCTCAGTCCCTGCTCCTGCCAACCTAGCAGTTCAAAAGCACGTCAAAGTGCAAGTAGATAGATAGGTGCCGCTCCGGCGGGAAGGTAAACGGCGTTTCCGTGCACTGCTCTGGTTCGCCAGAAGCGGCTTAGTCATGCTGGCCACATGACCCGGAAGCTGTACGCCGGCTCCCTCGACCAGTAAAGCGAGATGAGCGTCGCAACTCCAGTGTCGTCCGCAACTGAACCTAATGGTCAGGGGTCCCTTTACCTTTAAGATCCCCTGCGTAACAAGAATCTCCCGTGAGAAAATTTTGGCAGTGCTGGGACTCCAGCCAATCGATCTAGTGTTGAGTTGTCTAGAGATGAAGGAGAAATCTGATCCGTTTGGATTTAAAGGCAAACTCACATTTCCCAAAAGAATGCATAAATATAAACACAGCCATTGTTCAAAATTCACACTTCTTTGAATTTTGCAATGCAGTTCTCCAGCCAAGTAATGTGTACAAAAACCCACACACTGGTGCATGTATTAGTGAAAATAACATACACAGGTGCATTATATTAGGGATTTTGTTTTTTTTTTGCAAAAATGTGTGTATCGGGCAAAATTGCATACAAAAATGAGAATATAAGGAGAAATTCACACTAAAATGATGGTGAATTTTCATGAGCCATTTTCTTAAAGCAAAATGATGTGGCAATTTGAAGAACTGAAGACTGGGAAAATGAGAAATGGAGAGCAGCACAAATTGACATATTCACCCATCCCTAGTTGTCACTAGCACAGTGTAAGATTAATTGGCTCAAATCCTCAGCAATAGCCAAACAAATTAAAGCAGTTTAAATCCAAGTAGGTCGTCTTAACTGATGAACACAGTTCAGATTGCCAACTAGGAAAAGTCTACTAAACATCTAACAGCTCAAACCTATGTATGTCTACTCAGAAGTAAGTCTGGTTCAGTTCAGTAGTCTTATTCTCAGGAAATTGTGCAAAGGGCTGCAGTTCAATCAAACTACCCAGTATTAATTTAAAAAAAAAACAAAACAGAAGCTTTTCTTTTGGGAATTATAGGAACAGAACTACCTAAAATGTATAAACACTCATTCGTGTATGCTACAACAGCAGCAGCAGCAGCATCAACAAACTTTATTTGCGTAGCCTACAGGCCATTGCATCAAAAAGACACATATTACAGATGCTGGTAAAAAGCCCTGTATAAACCAATTAAATGAGCTGAATCAGAATTCAGCACAACAACAACAGCAAGAATGTTACTTGCCAAAAAAAAAATGGAAATATGGATACAAAAACTTACGGAATGTGCAGAAATGGCGAAACTTACCGGAAGAATAAGAAATCAAGATAACTTCTTTTTTTTCCTTTTTTCTTTACAAAAGAATGGAAATGGTTTATTGAATATTTGCAGATAAATTATAAACGGATAAAAACACTGGCAGCTTTATTGTAATAACCTGCAGTTTTGTAAGAGTATATATTTAAAGAAGATAAAAAAATGGGTCAATTAAGTTAATTTGGATATGCAGAAGTTATTAAGGAACCGCAGAAAGAGGGGGAAGGAAGTCAGGTTCTGAAATGTCAAAATGATTGTGAAATTAGTGAAATGTATAAACTTGAAAAGAATAAATAAATAAATAAGACCAAAAGTCAAAACCAGGTGTTTCCCCCCCCCCCATACTTATCGCATCCTTCCTTGGGAACGGCCTTCAAGTGGCTTGCATAGGCATCTCAGAGGTCTCCCCTTGAACATGCCCACATCCCTCAACTCAGGGGGGGGGGGGAACTGTGGCCCTCCAGGTGCTGTTGGACTCCAGCTCCCATCAGCCCCATCCAGCATGGTCAATGATCAGGGATGATGGGACATATAGTCCAACAACATCACAATTGTCCACCCCTCCTGCCTTTCCTCAAGCAGTCTGTGGTTCTCAGGTTCTTTAAGGGCAAACGTGGGTGGGCCTATGAAGGTAAGTATTGTCTTCGTATGGTGCAACGGTTTCTACACAGACCTCCACCCAGGCAAGCAGAGAGGCATCCCCAGGGTGATGTGATTGATAGATAATAGATATAGGCACAGTTGCAGTCGAAATTATTTAAACCCCATTTCAAATCAGATTTATTATCGACATTTACAGACTTTCCCCAAGGGATTCCACTGCCTCGGTCTGCCTCGTGGACGGGCTGTGCTAATGTGGCTTAGGCATTGGCATGGGCCAGTGGTGGACCTTGGGGTCTCAAATTTCAGCAGCGCCCTGTGCAATGCCAGCACCCCCACCTCTTGCCTTCCATCATACCTGCAGCACCCTCTGCAGCACCCCTAAATCCACCTCTGCATGGGCCTAACGATACCGCTGGCCTAGACAGGCGAACTAATACCAATGTACAGGGAGAAGCAAAGATCACCAGTGTCGAAGCAACGATTCTTCAACATCAACTTCATTGGGCTGGTCATGTTGTTCAGATGACTGATTATCATCTTTCGAAGCAACCACTCTATTCCCAACTTAAAAATGGAAAGCGTAATGCTGTTGGTCGACAAAAGAGGTTTGAAGACTGTCTCAAGGCAAATCTTAAAAAATGTAGTATAAACACCGACAACTGGGAAACATTGGCCTGCGAGCGCTCCAGTTGGAGAACAGCCTTTACCAAAGGTGTTGTGGGCTTTGAAGACACTCGAAGTCATGACACAAGGGAGAAACGTGCTAAGAGGAAGGCACGCTTGGCGAACTCACACCATGATCAACTCCTGCCCAGGAACCAATGTCCCCACTGTGGAAGGACGTGTGGATCCAGAATTGGCCTCCACAGTCACTTACGGACTCATTGTTAAAACTGTGTTTATGGAAGACAATCTTACTTGGCTACGAGGGATCACCAAAGAAGAGGAGGAGGAGGAGGAGGAGGAGGAGGAGGAGGAGGAGGAGGAGGAGGAGGAAGAAGAAGAAGAAGAAGAAGAAGAAGAAGAAGAAGAAGAAGAAGAAGACGACAAATAAAATGGGGAAGAAGGCAAGAGGGAAGAACGTAATAGGGAAACTAGGAAAGCACAACAGAGAACCCCAGAGGTGAGAAATCACATGTTGATTTCAAATAAAACAGCCTGCTTTTTATCTCTCCACCCCCCTCCCCCACACACCAACTTGCTTTTATCCTAAGGTTGTTGTTGTTGTTGTTTTGCTTAATGCATAATTATCTTCAGTGGCAGTGAAGTTTAGATTAGATTGAGCTAAAACCTGACAACAAGGTCCGCTCATAGGAAACACCCAAACTCTTTGCAGATACTGACTTGCTTTCTGTTCCCCAAGTCGCTCTGAGCAGCCGGAGCCGCAAGGCAAGATCGCATTTGACCACCAGTTTGGCAGGTGCCACAGTGGCCTCTAGTGGCCGTTTGGTGTAAGCGCAGCCCACAAGCGCTTGGGAGGCACAGATCTCCGATGGTGCCAATGGTGTCTACGGGGTGCAATGCTCAGGCAGCATACGGGAGCATACATTAGGAAGTTGGCCACATCCTGTCTCAGCATTTCAGCCCATGCCTTTGTCATTCTCTATGTACTGACTGGATTTGTTAAGTTACATACCACTTGGTTGCCATAAAACCTCTAAGCAGACATTGTGTATACCCAGGGCCGTCTTTAGCAAATCTGCCGCCGGAGTGCAAAGATCTGCCAAGCGCCCCCAAATTTAGTTTAGCTGCCCCCCAAATTAACTTTTTTTAGGGGGGGCGAACTCAAAGTTGTTGAGCTTTTTGGGGGGGAGTCGATCACATGTACCGACGACGCCATGAAAATAACTGGTTTTGTTTCCTGACTCGTCGGGAATATTTGACGCTACGGAGTAACAGAGCGGCAGAGGAGGGGGGCAGGACTTTCGCTCCATTGCTTTTCACTGCCGCAGATCGAGAGGGACCGGTATACAGTAGGTATACATTTGCCACCCTCCAAAATTTGGCGCCCGGGTGCCCCATACCCCTTGCAACCCCGGGTAAAGACGGTCGTGTGTATACAGTGGTACCTCGGGTTACAGACGCTTCAGGTTACAGACTCCGCTAACCCAGAAATAGTACCTCAGGTTAAGAACTTTGCTTCAGGGTGAGAACAGAAATCGCGCGGTGGTGGCAGCGGGAGGCCCCATTAGCTAAAGTGGTACCTCAGCTTAAGAACAGTTTCAGGTTAAGAACGGACTTCTGGAACGAATTAAGTTCTTAACCCGAGGTACCGCTGTACCTCTTTAATGTAAGCCAGCGTGCTTTGCATTTGTGTACTTCAAGCTATAATTCTTGGGTTGGTTATTTGCTCTCCCCTTTCACTCTTCTCCACTGACTATCCCTTTTGGGAACTGGATATCACATCATTGTGTTGTGGTGCAGCGAATCTGGATTTGTGATACACAAGTTTGCACGTTTATTGCTAGGAGAAAATGTGTTTTCTGGGCTGACTGAGAGAATGGTATGAATAATGAGTAGAAGGAGTAAGCGAAGTGTCCTTCAAAGATACCAATTTTTGGATTCACACACACCCATCAAGAGGGCTGTATCATGTGGCCACAGACCCTACCCTGGGGCAGAGACAGCCAGAAAGAGCTAGGCAGCCATGAACTGCTATAAGCTCCACCCACCTTGGCTCTGGCTCCACCCATCATTGGCCGCAGACCCAGGTTGAATTTTCCTGTGGGTCAACGGCCCTTCAAATGAAAAAGATTACACACCCCTGCTTTACAGCAGTGCTCTTCTGACTAAGGGGGAGAATACAGATGAAAATGGTAATTTCAGGATTGATGAACCTTAAAACAGGCAGTATTAAGAATCTAAGCATACGCCATATAGGGTGTGGGGGAAATCAAGGCCAGGGAAAACAACGCAATGTCTAGGCAGCAGTATTGAACTCCAGTAATTACAAAGCACTTCACTCAGCTTCCAGAACACCCATTTAACCAGCAACCTTTCCCACTGCACAGAAATGACAATATTGGTGAATTAAGTACATCTCCAAGAGAGGCTTATTAAATTAGCCTAATACCTTATTGCATGATCAATAACAATGTATTTATTTTTTTCCCAGTGGCCCGAAGTGACTTTTCATTAGGCATTTTGAATTGCCTTAGAAATTACTAGATATCAATTTAGAATACTCTCAGAAGATAGTATCCCTGCTCCATTTGCTTAAGGAAGAAAGATGGACACATCCTGTTTCTTGAGTGGCGAGGGAGGGTTTTTGGGGAGCACATCAGGAAAGGTTTAGCATCGGCATTGGTCAAAGCAGATTGTACTATGGGGAAGTCAACAATGTGAAATTGCTTGGCTTTTGTGAATTAGAATACAGATGCAGAATGATCCCGAGGCAAGAGGCATCAAAGGGACATCATCCTGTTATATCCAAAAGTGCTTCTAACCCTGATGGAGATGTTCTACCTCCCAGTTGCTGGAAACCACAGGACAGGTGAGGGCTGCTGTGCTCAGGTCCTGCTTCTGGTTTTCCCACAGGCAACTGGTTGGCCGCTGTGAGAACAGGATGGTGGGCTAGATGAGCCATTTGCCTGATCTATCCGACTCTTCTTGTGTTCTCATGTTCTTGAGTTAAAAGGGTTGGCAGTCTAAAGGCAGCTGGTCCACGGTGTTCTCGCACTGATCCAGCTAACTCTTGCTGGCGCCAGGATTGTGTTGCGGGAACAATGATCCCACTTCTCTTCATCCCCTTCTCATAACCAGCAGGTACACGCCATGCCTAGCAACATAAGATCCATCCAGCCCAAGCATCTTGCCTTCAACCAGATGCTTACGGGAAGCCAACAAGCAGGACCTGAGGGCAACAGAGTTCTTCCCAATTCTGATTCCCAGCAACTGGCATTCAGAGAGACCTAATGCCTTTGACACAGAAGGGAGAAATATAGCCCTCATGCCCAGTAGCCATTGATAGCCCTACCCTCCCTGAATTCGTCTAATTCTCTTTTAAAGCCATCCAGGCCGTCTTAGGCACATCGGCCGCCGTGGTGCAGCCATCCCTCCAGCGCCCTTGTGCCCCGGCGAGTAGTGGTGGTGGTGGGCTGCCAGGGGGGAGGGTGACGTCCGGGGGAGAGTGCGGGTTGCGGGGCGGGGAGGTCCGGCATGCCGCCTTCACGCCTCTCCACCTCTGGGGCCGCCTCCCTCCTGTGCTGGCCGCCCCTCGGGAGGGGGAGCGGGGGATGAGGGGCACGGCGCAGGACTCTGCGCGCCCTTCCAGCGCTCCAGTTGGGGCTCCCCACGCGGGACGGGAAGTGAGGGCTGCCAGCTCGCAACCTGCCCGGGAGCGGCACGACTGGGGCGGTTTGGGGAGGGGGTCGCGCGCCAATCAGGGCGGAGGGGTGTCGGCGGAGCCGTGGGGCTTGGTGGCTCATTGCGCCCCACCGGCCATCTGGCGGGATGCAGGGAGGGGGGAGGCCACCGGCAGGGGCACCCCTGGGGGGGCGGCACCCTGGTGCCCCACGCCAGTAGGACCAATAGATAAGACGGGCCTGTCTACAATTTATGGGAGGGAATAAGGACAGAAAAGAGAACATAAGAAGGTAAAGGGCAAGAATCCCACCCAGTCCCATTTGAAAAGCTTGCCAAGCCGGTTGTGTGCCCCCCTTTTAACTTTATTTTTCAGTTTCTAAAAATGCAAGCAATCCCCAACCCCCTAGAAACATTCCACAATATACAATGCAACTAATAGTCAATTATTAAGCAAGTGTGTACATAATTTAGTGTTGATTACATCAGTTTAGTGTCTTCTATTCTTTGTCTTGACCGGTGGTCCCAGAGAGAAGCATGGGTAGCTGGTGGTGAGGAGATGACATTGTCCTTTCCAGTTTACTGAATAAATATGTACCATACCGTTTCAATATAATATTTAGTCTTTGTGTTCCTCAGCACTCTAAGATGCTTTGTTAGTTTCTCCATAACAGTCTATCCCACCATGCCTCTGGACTTAAGTTAGTAGCAGTTTTCACAATATTAATATATTTCTATCTGCAGACACACACAAAATATTTGTAGGTCATTACATAGCACCAGAAGAGAAGATTCCCTGGGAAAGACCCTGGTGTTGGGAAAGATTGAGGGCACAAAGAGAAGGGGACGACAGAGGACGAGATGGTTGGACAGTGTTGTTGAAGCTACCAACATGAGTCTGACCAAACTGCGGGAGGCAGTGGAAGACAGAAGTGCCTGGCGTGCTCTGGTCCATGGGGTCATGAAGAGTCAGACACGACTAAACGACTAAACAACAACAACACAGCACCAAACTGGCTGCTGAGTCCTATTTCAACATTGTTGGTGGAGTAGGCTGGCACACCTCTGCCCTTCAGTGCCTTGCCATTGCTCCCTGCTGCTCATCACCACCTGCTGCCTAAGGGAGCCATCTCACCCTGCCCAATGTTAGGGCTGACCCTTGGCAGAAGCACTTCAGGAACTGAACCAGGAGCAATACGGATCAGGCAATGGTGGATCGGGTTTTAAGGGTGCGCAGGAAAACTACAGGAGAGAGGAAAGGAGGGGGAAAGTTCTGTTACACAAGCAGAGATCTGCTTCATAAGTGTTAGATACATCCCATAGTAACGCCATCTAAATGTGCATCTATACATAAATATTAGTACACACACATCTTACGCAAACGAGTGCTCTCTGATTATGATGCAATTTTAGCGACACAGAAGTGTGTTGCTAAATCCTCCATCCTCATAGAAACCCTATTTTAAAAAGGAACATAAGAAGACCAATGGCCCATCTAGTCCAGCATCCTGTTCTCACAGTGGTCAAGCAGATGCCCTTGGGAAATCCACAAGCATGATTCAAGCGCAGGACAACTCTCCTCTTCTGAGGTTCTCAACAACTGGTGTTTAGGTTTCTCACTGATTTGGATCGAAGAGTTCCTCTGACAGAAGGCACTTTCTGCAAGCAGAATGTGTCTCTCCTATTGAAGGAAGACTTCTTCCACTGGAGAAAAACCCCTTCTTCCAGAAGAAAGCTTCAACCTTCAGATCCAACCCATTGTATATTTTCTGTGCCTCTGTCTCTAACTTGGAAATAATGGTGCTGGATTGACCAACAGATAACCCTTCTCCATCATGAGTAACACCGGCAAGTATATCTTTCATGCATTTTTTGCTTTATTCAACAGTTTTTTGCCAGCATGACCTTATTCTATTAATGTTAAGTCAAATTAATTAAAAGTCATCAGGGGGTTCTTCCCACACTCTTGCTGACACACAGCTTGCTTGAAATACGACTCTCTCATTGATTCATCTTTCATGACCTACAGGATTACATGTTGTCACTTTGTGTTGTTTTTTTATGAGCCTTTTTATATATTAAAATATATTTATATATTACAATATATGAATTTTCACCGACTTTGCAAAATGAACAGCTGTTTTGCTGTTCATGCCCAGGTAGGGCTGTTGGTGATTAAAGGAATTCTTGGAGGCAGAGGAGAAATGAACACACAACGGATCCAGAAATTCACCACTGCAAGAAATTGTGGTGGTGATGCTGCTCTGCAAAATGTTGCACTATAGCTAGTGAGAGACTCTGCACAAAATGGAATTATTACCAGTGCTTTTTTTCTGGGGGTACGCAGGGGTACACATACCCCTAAACATTTTGTGAATCTAAGTTTCGCCTCATTGAGGGGCAGTAATTTCAATATGAGTAGGAAAATGAGAGTACCCCTAAACATTTTGTTAGAAAAAAAAACACTGATTATTACTATCAGTAGTAGTAGTGTTCATTAAATTCGTATTCTGCTATTCAATTTGAAGGTTCCCCAGGAAGTACATAACAAAATATGAAATATATAAAATAAGGGCCATAAAACAGTATAAATCAAATATCAGGGGGCGGGGGACATTGAAATAGGAAAAAAAATCCTACTTTTTAGCAAAGGGCTACAAAAACAGGATGGTCAAGCAACTGGAGGGCCACCACACATGATGAGTATAGTTCAGGGGCAGAGAGCATGCTTTGCATACAGAAGGTTCCAGTTTTTGTCCTTGGCATCACCAAAGGCAATTGTGGGAATGTTCAGGGAGGCAGAAAGGGATATATTGTTTAATGATATCCTTCCTAACTTGCGTTAGCAAGTTCTGTGTCTTAGCAGAGTTTAAACAATCCCCTTTAAACGCACAGCAGTTTGCTTGTTGCAGGTTCGTCTGAACCTCTCTATATAAGATTCCTGGTAAGATCCCTTCTTGTCCCTCTTAAAAAGAATATACAAGACAATCTTATTAAAGTCATTAAATGAAAGTTTACTCACAGTATCATCAGTTCACAGTTAGATCCCTAAAGGCAGACTTAGGTTACAAAAGTATATATACATGTGGAACTATCCCATAAGGGAGTTGGTCCCAAGTGACCAACTTGGGAGTCACTTCTCCTCACACATAGAGAAAAACAAAATGGAAAAGAGAGGAGCAAAAGAAGAAGGTGTGCTCCTCTTCCCCAGATTAGGCCACACACACACACACACACACACACACACTAGTCACATGCAGAGGAAGTTTGTCCCAACTCAGGAGGAAACAGGGAGTTTTCTCCTAGCTGGTACAAAGCATCCCCTAGCATGTCCACTCTAGGAATGTTGGACTTGACTGCTATGTGTTTCACATCCCACAGCAGCAAGTGATGCAAAAGACCTCCCTCTGCTTGACTTTCTGGCATAAGGCAAGTTCCTCCGACTACTGCTCTGTATTCAGTGATGGGACACTCCATGTGGTACCCTAGGGCAGCATTCTTCTACCTTGGGTCCCCAGATGCCATCGGACTACAACTCCCATTATCCCCAGCCGTCATGGATGATGGGAGATGTAATCCAACAGTGTTTGGGGATCCAATAACACTGCCCTAGGGAGAGGAACCCCGGCTTAGAGCAAGACCTCCATGAGAGATAGCAGATTTGGTGGGCATTGTCTTTTGTTTCCTGCCGCATGCTCTTGAATGCTCCTTCCAGAAGTTTGCCTAATAAGAGATCTGTGGTTGCTCTTGGTGAGCTGGAAGATGGGGAGCCAGAAGCGAAGCAGTTAAAATGGGACAGAGAAAGAGGGCATGTTTACTAAACCATCTGAAGTTGATAGCCCCCATGGCCTGGCTTCTTCTTCTTCTTCTTCTTTTTTTATCTTCCTCTATCTTCGTAAACCTCAGTGAATTGATGAAATGACCTGGACTTGATCTTCAGGGCAATATGTCTGATGGCACTGCTGGATTGATAAATTGATTCAAAACTATTACCATGGTGAAAAAGCAATAAGGTCATAAAAATTGCATCAGCTGGCTAAGTAAATCCTGGCATTTCATGACAAGCAATGCAGAAGAATCGCAAGGAGAGCCAGGCATGAGGCTGAATGAGTGAGCGAGAAATGACTTTGAAGAGCTCATCATCTCCGATCTATTCTTCCTGCCAGCGACTCATGCCTTCGCATAGTGCCACTTCATTATGGGGAAATAACTGTACACTTCTAGCATATTCCTGGCCGTCCCTGGCGGCCCCTGGAGGACCCTTAGCTGCTTAATACCTCATCATGGGCTTCATTGAACACTTTAATCTGCACTTGTGTGATCAATAGAATACTGGTGTAAATTAAAAGGACAATTTCGTGTAATCAAGCCTGTTAATGCTCATTTTGAAAACCATTATTTGTGGAAGGCATTTAGAAGAAAATTGCAACACGGCAAGGCTGATGCACTCAGCGATTATTTGAAAGGAAGCCGCCTCTCATTTATCTCTCCCCCCCCCCCGATTTCTGTGGTTTTTATATGTGCGTATGGCAAAGGGGTCATTAGAAAACACAGGGTGGAGGTGGGAAGGAGGGAGCGAGGGAGGGAGGGAGGGCTGGAGGGGGGGGGAGAGAAGATCCGACAAGGGGGTCCAGCAGGAATAGATGTGTCCTCTTTGCCTGCTGAGCTTGCCTTCGTGCTGGGAAGAAAATGAAATTTTCCAGTGTTCTATTTCTGTGGCAAATTCAATTACTGTGGGGACTTGTTCAAAGCGGTGTAACTTCCAAGAGGCAGAAATTGAAAACCTGGCAGCTAATGAAATGGCAAATGACTAGTAAGTTCAGACAAGGGCCGTCAATCGGATCAAACGCCTAGCAAAAAAATAAAAAGCAACTTCCCTTCCCTTTCGGCGTAGAAACCTGTCCCGGCATATTCTATTTTTCTCCCTCCTCATCTCTTTGTTGACCTTCTTTTTCCTTTTTCCTTTTTTTTTAGGTCGGACCGACCTACCCTCACTTTGTATTTTACTGAGGTTTTGAATATATATATCTGTGCTGCTCCATGCCCATTTGCTAGGCCTAATTTATACAGGATGCAGGCTACAGGGAAAACCCATACCTGTGTCACTGTTGCATTTTCACCAGATCCTGCTTGCATTTATTTATTTGTCTCCTCATACTTCCATCCACCCTTCCTCCCAACAGGAGTTCAAAGCAGCTAAACCAGGCATAGGCAAACTCGGCCCTCCAGATGTTTTGGGACTACAACTCCCATCATCCCTAGCTAACAGGTCCAGTGGTCAGGGATGATGGGAATTGTAGTCTCAAAACATCTGGAGGGCCGAGTTTGCCTATGCCTGAGCTAAACCATGGGTAATAATAATAATAATAATAATAATAATAATAATAATAATAATAAACAACTATTATAAATTATGGACTCTCATAATACTTTTGCTGCCTTGTGTGGTTTTGTGTGAATTAAGAAAGCAAGAGGATATGAGGCAGATTGGGCTGTCTTCTGTGAGACCTTTGCAGGCTAATTAAAATATCCATATTATTTCCCCTTTCCAGAAACCCAGAGGAAGAATGCCAAGGATCAGGTGGCATCCCTCAAGAAAGAGGATGCTCAAAGGAGCTGAAGAAAAGGCCCTCCAGCAGAGATGGGGACTCTTGGGCCCAGAGCTGAATGTGGTCCTCTGTTCACACTCCTCCCCAGCCCAGATACGCATCCCCTTTCAGTGTTTTTGCTTGGCTAGAATGTGTACCTGAATTCTGATAATGCCTTTTCCTTGTCTGGGTGGAGGATACCGAGAGGGGTGTGTGAGTATGTATAATGTACAAAGGTAAAATTTACATTTGTTGCTGCCCATCCCTGACATGTGACTCCTGGCTGGTTGCCCCATGAAGGGAATGGGGTCCTCTGGCAGAAGAGTGTTCTCCACTGCCACTCTCCAAAGGTGATCAAATGAAAATAGGCAAATAAGAACTCTCAGAAATGACCGTTCCCCACATCAAACGGGGTGCGCATTTTGCGTGCTCACGTGCAGCCACCTGGATCCCAGAGCAGCTCCTGGTAGGTCAGGCTGGCTTCACCTTCCCGGGCTGGATACCTGTGGTCTCCGCCTACCCAGTCAGCCGCCCAATCCCACCTGGGGGAGGTGTTGCCAGGGGGATTGGCCAGGTAGGGGGAGGGAACACAGACCCACACAATAGAAGGTGTTACATACCTGGGAAGCACCAGTCGGGCTCCAGAGCTTCTCCCACCCTCCACTCCCTCAATTAACCTTTTCATTTTGCAGGTTAACCTCTTCTCCACAGGTACATAGGCACTGCTATGTCAAGGCCGCTGTTGAAGGGCCAGAAAGGAATTTCCCTGCATTGGCAGGTTTTGCCTTTCCCGTAGCAATACGTCACAACTTTGGCGGTTGCAGGACTTGGGCGGAATCCTTTAGTCATCTTCCTAAAGGGGGGTGTGGGGCGGTGACCCCACACACCCCATTGCGGCGTCGATACCAGGGTTCCCATAAAAGGGGTCTTGGGGAGAGGCATTGGCCTGAAGCCCAGATGTTGTCATTGCCCTCCCCCTCCAGCGGCAGCGAACAGGGGGGTGGGCTATCTGCTTGAACATATGTTCTCCAGAGCCAGCCCAATCCCCTCACATGCTGGATAACCCTGAAGTTACTCAGGTCCCTGACTGGGGAGCTGGGAAGGATAAACACCCAATGCCTGAGCAAAGGTCTCCCTACATCTGAATCTTAATAAAGTTGTGGCCTAATTTTAATCCCATAGCACGTTGTCTTGTGTCATTATTCCGCTCGGGGGCTGCCTGGGGTTTGGGGGACTCCACCTGGCCATGCAAACTGGTCGGCTCAGCACACTCATAGAACCATAGAAATGTAGAATTGGAAGAACCCACAATGTTGGGATTAAGAGTCTCATGCTCTACCGACTGAGCTATCCCAGGAATCAATACGGACACACAACTTGGGATCATGCAATTATTACTGCAAGTATCTGGGAAAGTATGTATATCTGAGGGAGGAAATACAGCGGCATCTTTTTTTTTTTTTCAAAATTCCTGAGGATGCATTCGAGCCTGGTCACGATTTTACTGCTAATTCAATCCTTCAAGAGTTCCCGGTGTCAAGTTAATGAATTGTTGTTGGCATAATTATAAGATGTGCTCACTTTTTACAATGAGCATAAAATTCTGAAACATAATTTGACGGCACCTCGCTTTTTAAAGAGCTATTCCTTAACCTTTGAGACTTTTTCTTTTTGGTGCGGTCCATTAATTTAACATGATCTCCTTTTTTGCATTTTGTGGTGATCGCTTGAGCTTCTAGTTCAGTGTTTTTCAACCTTTTTTGGGCAAAGGCACACTTGTTTCATGAAAAAAATCACAAGGCACACCACCATTAGAAAATGTTAAAAAAATTAACTCTGTGCCAATATTGACTATATATAAAGTAATTTTTCAATTTTTCCCACGGCACACCAGGCAACATCTCGCGGCACACTAGTGTGCCGCGGAACAGTGGTTGAAAAACACTGTTCTAGTTGGTTACTGAACTCTTGGATTTCTGCACTCACTGCTTTAGCAAGCAGCTACAAACAACACTTAACACTGCAAAGGCAAGTACCAGTAGGCATATCTCAGACTTGTTGTAGTTTCAGCCAGGGCAACAACATAAAATAAGAAGAATCTGCCAGATCAGGCTACTCGACAATCTTGTCCAGCTTTCTGTTCTCACCAGTGTGGTGTAGTGGTTCAGAGCGGTAGACTCGTAATCTGGTGAATCGGGTTCGCGTCTCCCTCTCTTCCACATGCAGCTGTTGGGTGACCTTGGGCTAGTCACATTTCTCTGAAGTCTCTCAGCCCCACTCACCTCACAGAGTGTTTGTTGTGTGGGGGGGATAAAATAAAAAATTCTTTCCAGTAGAACCTTAGAGACCAACTAAGTTTGTTCTTGGTATGAGCTTTCGTGTGCATGCACACTTCTTCAGATACACTGAAACGGAAGTCACCAGACCCTTAAATATAGTGAGGGAGTGGGGGAGGGGTATTACTCAGAAGGGTGGTGGGAATGGGTGATCAGCTGATAGGTGTGGAAAACCTGTTGATGACTCTTAACGGCTGCAATTGGTCTTGTTTTGGGGGAGGAAGGGAAAGGAGCATGTTAGCTGCTTTGAGACTCCTTCGAGTAGTGATAAAGCAGGATATCAAATCCAAACTACTACTACTACTACTACTACTACTACTACTACTACTACTCTTCTTCACAGCGGCCGGACAGATGCTTCTGGAAAACCTGCAAGCAGGATCTGAATGCAAGAGCATTCTCTTCTTCTATGGTTTCCAACACCTGGTATTCAGAAGCTGTACTGCCTCTAGCTGTGGCAGCAGAGGACAGCCATCAAGGCAAGTAGCCAATGGATCCTACAGATCTGCTTTCTCCCTAAGCAGAGAGAGAGAGAGAGAGTGCTCTGCATGCGAGAAGGCCTGCGGTTGGAAACCTCCTCAGGGTAGCTGGAGAAAGATCCCCTGCCGTTGTAGATCTTCCAGCAATGTACTGAGTCAGGAATAGGGTATTCTGCAGAAGAAGAGAAGAAGAGTTTGGAATCTTTTGGATTTGATATCCCACTTTATCACTACCCGAAGGAGTCTCAAAGCGGCTAACATTCTCCTCTCCCTTCCTCCCCCACAACAAACACTCTGTGAGGTGAGTGGGGCTGAGAGACTTCAGAGAAGTGTGACTAGCCCAAGGTCACCCAGCAGCTGCATGTGGAGGAGCGGAGACGCGAACCCGGTTCACCAGATTACAAGTCTACCGCTCTTAACCACTACACCACACTGACTCTCGTTATTGGGGTAGGGGAATATTGGGGTAGGTTATGGATCTGCAGCGTCCCAGACCTCTTTGGTTCCTCGACACACACACCAAACAGGCCATAGAAATAAGCCATTCCTGAAACTGGTTATTTGATTTCCTCCCATTGCAGTCAACGAGAAAGAAATTTTACAAGGGGAAGGGAGGGGGGAACCAGATGGAGGAAAGCGGGGAAATCCCCCCCTTCACCTTCTGACCCAACTGCAGTGTGCCAGATTTAATTCATGCAAATTTAATCAATAGAGCAATCAACTAAAGCTCATAAGCTTAATCAACTAAGATTTCTTATTTAATTAATCGATTTACATATATGTCATTTGTACAAATGATCCCACAGCAGGTTACAAAAATATTGCAATAAAAAATGAATAAAAACGGAATTAAAAACATAAAATAAAATAACAAAAACAAAAAATAACAGCACAGCAGGGCGCATCAATTTATGCTTATTTATTGAGAAAATGTCTTAATCGTTTTACGGTCCAAAAGAACCTTTAAACAATGCACAAGCAGAAATAAATAAATAAAATACTGTACGTTAATAATCTGATTAAAATGTTTTTTTAAAAAAAAAAAAAAAAGTTCCAAAATTAAGGATGAACAGTGCAGGACTATCCCTCTGGGAAGGCCTGGTGGAATAAAAATGTTACCTGCCAAATCTGGTAAAAGTCACTGAGGCACTGTGGCAAAGCTTGATCCAGGTGCATTCCTGGACTACAAGCCTGCTCCTTAAGAGAGAGTGCAGCCCCATCTAGGGCAGGTAACTGACCTGTCTCCTGGACATGGGAACCACTCAGCCACAGCCCCTCCCTCTTACAGGGCTTAAACTCAGATTAATCTGTGGGATGTAATCCATTGGAGCAATCAAAAGCACATTCCTTGTTTTCCTAGAGTGGACACAGGCAGAGGGAAAGTTACTCCAGCCAGTATAACTTCCTGTTACACTGGTCTGGAGCGCCCTCCCCCTTCATATGACGAGGCAGATGGGTGTGACCCTGGATAACTCCATAAAAGAGCCAAGTCACACAGCCATCTCTCTCTTGATGCCATTTTCTTCTCTTGATGCTGTTCTCTTAATGTATTTTGCTGTTTGCTGGCTCTCAGCCAGCAGCACATGGGCTCAATCTCCATATGGGAAGAACTCACACTTTGTTCTGTAACTACTAGCTAAAGCCTGCCTTCAGGGATAATACTGTGAACTGAATGTGAGTAAACTTCTTGTTACTTTTAAGGAAAGACTCTTGTGTCTTTATTCTTTTAAGATGGATCAAAGCGGATTTACCAACAACAATACTATCTGGGCGAGCCAGACTGGGCTGCTTAACTAAAGAGATTCAAACAAATCTGCAAACTAGCTTCCTGCTGTATTGAGAGGAATCTGTTCTGCTACACGACTCACCATCGTGAGTGGAGGAAGGATAATATTTAACCAATATATCCTCTCCTACTATCCTTAACATTCCCACATAATCAAGGGACAGTTTTTACCAGGGGTTCCTAAGAACATTATTAAGAGGGCCCTGCCAATCATGAGAGACTCACTGAGTAGAGCAGAGCTGCTATGCTAGCTTCCTGGCAGGAGCATCACTATTGCTTACCAGGCTGGGTTGAGGCGGTGGGAATGTTGGTGCAGTGCAAACACACCAGCAGGAGCTCTTGGTTGACTCCACAAGTGCATTTGCACTGCGCCAGCCTCCAAGCCACCTCACCCTTCTTCCAAGAAGCAACAATGACCCACTTGCCAGGAAGATACCCAATGAACTGCTTCTGCCTATCATGTTTGCCTTGGTTCCCTTTCTTTAGCCTCACTGTCTAACCCATGTGCAAATCCTATTGTTTTCTTCGAAACAAACACAGCAGCTGGTACACAGGAGCTGCAACTGTGCAAGGCCTTGATAAGCAGCAATGAAGGGCTTTTGTGGATGAGAGAAAGCTCCAGGGGTACTCAAGCACTTGAGAGAGATGAGCAATATCTGACATTACTTCTCTCCTTTGGTGAGAACCTACAAATTTCCCTTTCATTGACAGGCAAGGAAGGAAGAAAACCACTTATAGGCTCTTAATAAGAAAGTCTTAATGCAGGACCTGCTTCCTCCAAGACAAATCTGTTGAGGGGAGAATATGTTCTGTACAGTAATGAGGAATAATAACGGTCGGCCTGAGGTAGTTCCCACTCACCAGTGTCCACTTCATCTGCGTTTATCAATGAGAACAGAAAGTCACGGGATTCCATTAGCCAGGCACTATCAAAGTATTGATGAGGCAATGAGAAAGCCTCGTCCTTTATCGTCAGCTGTCTAGACCTGCTCTCCCAACTGCGACAGAAGGAAGGTCGTGTTCTGTGCATGCCTAAGTTTCATTGGAAGTGGGGTCTTTAAAAGGGGGGTGGCATTAAACCCATTTTATCTTTGCAGAAGACAGTATCTTGCGGTTGGAATTGATATGGATCACAAGATATCTACCTCGCTGATATAGGGTATGCCATCTTTAGTAAA
The DNA here is from genome assembly GCF_009819535.1 of Lacerta agilis. Lineage (NCBI taxonomy): Eukaryota > Metazoa > Chordata > Lepidosauria > Squamata > Lacertidae > Lacerta > Lacerta agilis. The sequence continues at coordinate 61,352,505 of NC_046320.1, forward strand.
TCAAAGTATATTGTGGAAACAGAGAGCATGTTCTTCCTCTAGGGCAGGAGACACATCTCCGGCATGCACTCTCTCACACACAATAATGTCTTCAACAATTTAAGCAGGATATCAGGGATCGCTTCACAACCTTGGATGCTGCTGGAAGTTTTCAACGGGGGACAGGTGTTCAAATCCGGGAAGGCGCATCTGAAATCCAGAAAGAGCTAGTTGTGCAAGTAGCCAGGATTGCTTTCTCCACCCCCATCGTTCTACCCGGACACTGAGGTCCAGCTCCGAGGGCCTTCTGGCGGTTTCCTCACTGCGAGAAGCCAAGTTACAGGGAACCAGGCAGAGGGCCTTCTCGGTAGTGGCACCCACCCTGTGGAACGCCCTCCTATCAGATGTCAAAGAGGACAACAACTACCAGACTTCTAGAAGACATCTGAAGGCAGCCCTGTTTGCAGCCCTGTTTGGGGAAGTTTTTAATGTCTGGTGGATTGTTGTATTTTAATATTTTGTTGGAAGCCGCCCAGGGTGAAGCCCAGCCAGATGGGTGGGGTATAAATAAATAAACAAACAAATAAATAAATAAATATTATTCAAGTAACAGGGACATAATGGGGTGGGGCAGACTTATGTGCACTTCACCAACACACATGGGGGTCAGGAACAGAACCCCCGCACAAAATGGTATGTATGTATGGCCAGATTTTTGTATTGAAAGGCGGGCTAGGCATCAACAGTGATCCCTTTTGAGACCTCAAGTAGCAATCTGATGCTGGACCTGCTACTCCCAGTGGTGACCTTCCGAGTGCCTGAACACTGCTCTTTTTCTGCAGTTTTAGGCAGGTTGCAAAACCAGGGGATTTATCAGCTTGGTGGTCGGTGATGTGCCATTGGGATTTACACCACCAGTTCTACAGAATTTGCACAAAAAGTGGTTTTCAGGTCTCTGCAGAAGGCAGGAAGGTGTCTGTGCTTTACTGGAAAATCAATTCTGTTGTAAGCAGCCCATGCACATGATGCTCAGCAGAAAAATATGCTAACGTGCAGGTCATTTAATTGGGGAACCCATTTATCATGTTTTCCAGGGTAGACACCAGAGCTTTGTGCCTCATCATCACAGAGGCTTCTGGACTTCTTTGAACCTTGAGCTCTGCTAATGACCCCATAAAGACAGCCATTTTGGTTTATTGTAGGCCTCCAGTGGAGCGATATTCCTGGTTGATTGTAATGTGTATGTTTTTGTGGGGAGAAGGTCCCTCTCTCTCTTGAGCTCTGTTATAATTTTATTTATTTATTGAAATTTATAATGGACACTGCTCTGAAAGGTTAGGACATGTAATAATTAAAAGAAGCACAAAGGATAAATGGAGGATGGGCATGGAAATGGAGTCACAGGAATATATAATATTTGCACTAGTCTGTCATCTATTCTGGTACATAGATGATAGATAGATAGATAGATAGATAGATAGATAGATAGATAGATAGATGATAGATAGATAGATAGATAGAATGTGTAGTATATAATATTTGTACGAATCTGTGATCTATTCTGGTCCATGTTTCAATACCAGTTCATGATCCAGGCTCAATTAGTGCAATGTGCTCTAGGCGCATCTATCCCTTGAAGATGACTTGAACTTTTCAGAAAATCCAGAACACTAATCCTGGTGTGTGTTGGGATGTAGACACATATTCACACTGTTAATTCCAACTCCACTGGTGGTCAATGCACTTCCAGGCCTGATTCAAGGTGCTGGTCCAAAGTTCAAAGCCTTGCACAGCCTGAGACCCTCCTAATTTAAGGATCATTTCTCTACCCCATTGCAGTCTAGTCTGCAGACCTTGTTGTCTTTATGCCATCTTTGCTGCAGGGTTCAACAGTGATGGTCAGAAATGGGACAACTGCTTCATATTGTCCAAAGAGATAAGGAAAGCTACCTCCGGAGGGGGGAAATTCCAGACACAAACCTCTTCTTCCATCAAGCTTTTGGGCTGCATATGCCTTCCTGAAGAATCCTGGGAATTGTAGGTTACCTCCCACAAAGCTATAGTTCCCAGCACTCATAACAAACTACAGGTACAGTGGTGCCTCTGGTTACAAACACCTCGAAGAGAGTCCCGTGGTCCAGGGTTTCCAGCGGGCTCCGTGGTGCCGACCCGTTCTCAGGCTTCCCTTGTAAAAGGGAAGCTTGAATGAATGGGCTCCGGCACGGGGCTGTGGAAGCCATCTCCAACCGGGGGAATGAAGCGGCAGCCAGCCGCTGGACTTTGAGCGCTCCGTTTTTCCTCAATCTGGACTTTAAAAAAGAAATCTGTAAATACAGATTATAATTTGGACTTTAAATGCTTTAATTAGGCTTACAGAGAGAGATTTAAAAAGAGGAAGTCCGTCTCTCTCTGATGCGGCAAGATTAAAGTAACACCGGATTTCGCTGTTGCTATTTAAGACTGCTTTGAAGTTTTATGCTGATTCTGATTCTGACTACCTAAGAAACCCCTGTTTGGGGCAAGACTGAGAAATTTGATTTATTTCTCCCGATCGACAGTGAATTATAGAGAGAGAAAGTTTACCCTCCGATTAAGGGGGAAATGGCGGCTGGGATTTGAGCAGTGAAGATGGAAAAGTACTGAAACTTTGTTATTTCCTGCCTACTCCTGCCTGTTTGGTTCCCACGGTCTTTCCAGACCCAACAATGATTCCAGTGCAGAGGAAAATACTTTTGGGATTACAACTTTTGCAACAGAATGTCATTGACAAGTTTTTTCAGCTTCAAAGTATGTGGAAGAACTTCACTGAGGAACTCCAAGAAACAATTAGAGAGAGTTATATTCCAGAGACTGTATCTGAAGAAGAAAAGGAACAAGAACAACAAGAAGAAAAGTTGCAGGGACGTGAGAGGTCCGAAACTGGCAACCGAGACTGTATAACGGCTTTCTGGGGTGGCAGCTCAGAAATGTCTGAACAACAACTCTGGGAGATACAATTTGAATTGAAGAGTGGAGCAAAGTTACTTTGTGACAATGTTTTGGTTTGCATGTATCAAGGAAAAGGTGACATTCTGGAAGAAGAAGGGAACTGCATTGTTGTGGGAGAAGGAAAATCTGGACTGGGAAAATGTTGTGGGGAAGCCTGTTGGGGGATTGGATTGGGAGGGGGGAAGATGGTGAGGAGGGGGGTGGGTTGAAGGGATTTTCGAGTTTGAATAGGAAGGCTAACCATGGTACTCCGACGTCAGAGGGCAAAAGGATTTGGAGAATGGAAGAAATATTTAGGTTTCAGGAAAATGAGTTGATTATAATATTTTTGAAGTTAGAATTAGAAGTAATAAGAGCAACAGTTTTACTGAGTTAAGAAAAGAAAGGATATAAGAAGTTAAGATTTGAAATGTGATGTATTTAATAAGAATAAGTTTCATGATATAAGATTTTTGATTATAATTGTAAGATTAAGATTATTTATAAGGATTTAGATTTTACAATGTTACAAAGTTACTAAAGAAGATTCAAAACGAACGCACAAGGGAGGGCGAGAGGAGGTCCCAAGTAAGATTTGGAAGAAGTGAAGGATTTTTAAGTAATTGTGTTGTTTTTGTGTGTTGGTGTATTGTGTTGTTTTGTATGGGATGTGGGTATTTGTAATTGTTTCAATTTGGAAAATCCAATAAATTTTTATTTTAAAAAAAAGAGAGAACAGAAATCGCAGCTGACAGCATGGCGGCAGTGGGAGGCCCCATTAGCTAAAGTGGTACCAGGTTAAGAACGGTTTCAGGTTAAGAACAGACCTCCGGAACGAATTAAGTTCGTAACCAGAGGTACCACTGTACCAATATTTTTTGGGGGGGAGCTTTAAAAGTATGTTGAGTGTACCATCAACAAATACTACTTTTGATACAGCTTTCTGTACACTGGTCGTTGAGTTACATTAATGTGATATTGTTAGCTTTTAAATAGTGTGTTTTTTTCTTCTTCAAACTGTTCGTGAAAGCAGTATGTGATTTTTAAAATAAATTAATAGCGAATACACCTTACAGCTTACAGCTGTGCCTGAAAACAGGTTCAGTATATTTCAAACAGTGATGTTTTGGACTGCTTTAATCCAACAGTAGGTCTCTGTAGGCTAAGGCCTGCTTGTCGTTCATACACTTGACTGGCAGGCCGGCATCATCTTCGTCAAAATATTACAGAGACGAGATAATGACTACTGCCACTTGAGAGAGCCAGGCCGGTCAGCGGGGGGGCGGGGAGGGAGTAGACAGACTAGCTCTCCTGTCATTTTAGTAGTTGTCAGCCAATGCATTGTTCCTCATCCTAATCACAGTAATTGTAAGACGACAACAGGCAGACAGGTTAGGAAATGAAAGCTATATCTCCCGGCAGCAATACAACTTCATTTAACCTTAACAGAGCAAAAGCTGCTATCATTTCTCCCTAGCCCTGCCAGGGAGGTGTGATTCTTCTGGTGTCAGAAAAGCTTCTCATTTGCAATGTATGACAATTTCCTCACACCTGGAAAAAAGAAAGAAAGACACTGCCACAAGTCAATAGACTATAAATTGTGCTTGGAAATGGGATCGTCTTAACTAAAGCCTGCTTGCTTTCCCCAAGAGGCTCCCCGGTGCTTTTTTGCTCACTCGCTTTCCTTTCCCCTCCTCCCCTTCCTTTTGATAATTTGTATGTTTAGAGGATTGGTCAGTTTAAACTGCACTTGTAACATCTTATAACGGACAGCATCTGTCAGATTCAGACACACAAAAGCGTACAGACATATTGCAGGCTATTAAAACGATGGTGGAGAAAGTAAATTATATTTGCTCAGTGTTTCTCTCTCTTTTTAACTTAAGAACATAAGAGGCCTGCTGGATCAGGCCTGTGGCCCATTTAGCCCAACACTCAAGTATCACAATGGCCAAGTAGAGGCCCATGTGAATGCAACTCTCCCCACCTGTGATTCCCATAAACTAGTATTCAGATGCCTACTGCATCTGACAGTGGACATAGTCATCATGGCTAGTGGCCATGAATTCATCTAATCCTCTTTGTTGTGGGTCCCCCACCTATTCTCTGGCCCTTGTAAGGAAGGGAGACCAGGCCAACCCAAGTGCTCCCTCTGTTCGCCTTCATTTCCTATGAACCTTTCACTGCCATCAAATGGCTGCCTCCATCAAACAGCCTGAGCTCATGAACATCTCTACGTAGTGTGGAGTTTGGCTCTTGACCAAAAGAGACCACATGGCCTTCTGAACCAAGGTTAAAAGTTTACTCCAATAAACTTTTGTTGGGGAGGATGATGGATTAAGAGAAAGTATTGCATTTCAAAATTAACAATTAATAAAAGAAAAGAAAAACCATAGAGTTTGTCATTAATCTCTCGAGCAGGAGGATCCTGCAACAGAGAAAGGTTTAGTCTTCAAGACTTCTCCATAACAATAGTCTATTTCTATCTCATGGGGGCGGGGGGGGGGGGAGTTCAGCCGAAGGGCCATGTTCCCTCCTGGGTAATCTTCTGGGGGCCACAAGCTGATAGGTGGAGGCAAATGTAAACATGGGCCAGGCAAAGGATTTGTACAATAGGCCACATTCCAACCATGCAAGAGTCAGGTTTCTACACCAACACCCCTCATCCCAGACAGACAAGAGGCATTATGGTAGTGCAAGGACACATTCTAGCTGGGCAAAAGCACTTAAGGAAGACAGGTGCAGGAAAGTATGTGGTCTGGGGGAAGTCTCAACGGCCACATAGAGAGGCCTAGAAAGGCACATTCAGCTCCCCAGGCCTCAGGTTCACCACCTCTGCTCTAGGCCCAACCACAGATCCCACAAACCCCTGGCACACATCCCTAATCCACAACAGCTGCCCTAGGCTGGAAACAGTTGCTGTTGTTGACACATATCATCACTGCTTTTTCATCTTTTTAGAGAGATACCCCTTGCCAGTACAGAATACTGTCTGCTCTCTTTTGGCTACCCATGGCAACCATTTTGTTTTGGCACCCATGACAATTTTACCATTATATGAGTACCGGCACCTCACATTTTTCCACATCCACCCACAACACCCACTATATTTTATCATTTGCTTTTTAAAAAACGTGTATACCGCTTGATATTTCAACGGCAGTTTACATATCCCAACAAAAATTAAGGCATTTTCGTTTAAGCACCTGGGCCTGAGGTTCCTCATCCCTGTTCTACAGAGAGGGGGCTTCTTCTTCATTTTAACGATCATCTCCTTCTAGCCCTATTAGACCACATTCACACCATACATATAAAGCTTTATAATACCACTTTTAACAATTATGGCTTCCCCCAAAGAATTCTGGGAGCCGTGATTTGTTAAGGGTGCTAAGAGGAGGCCCCTAGTTCTCTCACAGAGCTACAATCACCAGATTTTCCTGTGAAGAGGGATTTACCGTTAAATCCATTCTGAGAATCTTAAGCCTTAATACTGCTATCTTTTTGCGCCATCATATTAATGCACCAGGCGCAAGCAGTTACTGCAACACTAACCTTTTAAAGTGAATTTTTGTGAGGCCCCTGGCGCGCTGTGGCAGATAGATGCCACATAAATAACATTTATTGTTATTATCATTATATGTCGTGTTCACTCTGTTTGGCCGCCATTAATAAACCATTCGGGCAATGTTGTTGCAATGTATAATATTAGCAGACTGTTCCTCGGGGAAACATATAACTGGGTATTTAATATTCTAGATGTTCCCTGACCCATCTCTCCCAAACGCAAGGCTGCCGAATGGTGTTCAAAGTTCAGTGGGAGTGAGAATGGGGTGGGATGGGGGGGAGATATTGCGCAAGCATGCTCAGGTTTCTTTAACATTACAACACGATCTGCTGTAACTCATGCAATATGTCTAGCTATTAAAATTCTGCTAGTTTGGGTAATATTCGCTAAACTAAATTGCAGATAGTTGAAAGGTTGCCATTTCAAGCTCTTTGGATATTCAGTATAAAAGCTTGCCCCGACATTCCTTTTCCCCTCTCACAGCTGCAGTTTCAGTGATTGATTTTTTAAAAAGGTTTGCATGTCATCCCCAGAGATTGTTGAGGCAGGCCTCCTTCGCTGAGAGTCAGTACGGTGTTGTGATTGTAATGCTGGTCTGGGGCCTGGGCCCTAGCCACCAGCCAGCCATGGAATTCACTTTGGGTCAGTTGCTATGACTCCACTTAACCTACTGCCACAGGGGTGTTGTGAGGATAAAGTGTGTGAGAAGGGAGAATTCTGTACACCAAGAGTAAGGAGCATTTCCCCAGCCAGAGGGTCACGTTTCCTCCCATGCAGCTTCCCGGGGACCACTTGCAAGTGGTGGGGAGGACCAGAGGCAGTGAGGCATATCCTCCGAACACATCAGGGCGGAAAAACAGGATGCCATCTTCTGGGGCCACACTTCCACATGAGTCACATGACCCATGCGACATTGCGGCCCTAAAATACATGCTTGGGGGGGCTACCACCGCAAAATGGGCATTTTGGGGCACAGCACAAGATCGTGGCTCTGAAAAATAGCGCCTTTTGGGGTCAATATTGCATGAGATGGTGGTGCCCAAAATGGGCGCCGTGCTCTCGTGCAAAAAACAAAACAAAAAAAGGGATGTCCCAGTTTTATTGGGACAGTTGAGGGGTATGGAAAAGGAGTGTGGTCAAAAGAGCAATGGATGCAACTCTTACCTTTGTATAGTTGTCTGCATTCCAGCCACGCAAAAGCTGGAGGTTTGTACACACACACACACACACCTTTCTCTATTCTCCATCCATGCAAAAAAGAGGTATTGTCACAGTACAAAGGCACAACCCAAGCACTCAAAGAGGGCACGGAGCATGGTGCGTGAAGGTTGTGGCCTCAGAATGGAGGACATAAGCTATGCACCCATTAGCTGCTTAAAATGCAGCAATGGCGTCTCCCCGCACCTGCACTGTGTTTCAAGCCCCACTTTTGCACTGCAAAGGGGGTGGCGGTGTCTTCATGGGGTGCCCATTACTTGATTTGTTTCCCTACACCTGCAACACACAAACCCCACAAAAGAATAAACTTGCATTCACTGGCATGAGTTTGGCCAAACTGCGGGAGGCAGTGGAGGATAGGGGTGCCTGGCGTGCTCTAGTCCATGGGGTCACGAAGAGTCGGGCATGACTGAACGACTCAACAACAACAACAACAACAACAACAACCATCTGCACATGCGCAATGGCTGTTTAAAATGTACACACCTCGGCTTAACCGCAGCTTATGTTTTCAAATCAGATGGAAGCTGGTCTGAAGGAAGGCGCATCAAATTGGTGTATTTCTCAGGAAACGACAGGATGCCTAGGGGTTGTCTAATGTCATGTGTAATTGGCTTCCAGAACCAGCAGTCGGAGGTGCTGCAGTTGGTTTAAGCAATAATGTGTACATACAGTCATGGTCTATGGTAGGGCCAGACAGAGTGACCCATAAGGTGCCTATGGGAGGTCTGCAGGAAGGCAGGTCCTGTCCTCGTCTCTCTCTCTTTGCAGGGGGCTCCCTTTTTTCCTAGGTATTATGTAAAATAATAATAAATGTGGAATGACAGCTAAGTTTCAAATCAATCACAGGCATCTGATGGTATTACTAAGCGTCTGTACTCTATTCTCAGGTCTATGGAATCATAATTTGAGCCCCTCAAATTGATTTATACCTCTGTGATAGAGCAGTCCCAATTCATTATTCCATATTTAATTAATATATGCTTCAAAAGGAGTTGTCAAAAGACCAAGTTAATTATAAAAATGGAGGCAAAAGAAAAGGAGAAGCTAAAATCCATTGTGTCACATTTCAGTTCGGTGACAATCACTTCACTCCTGAAAGGATTATGGATGGATTTCTATCATTTGTCTGCGGCTTTCAGTAAATATTGATTTAAAGAAATAGATCATAGCATGGCTCCTCGAGTCTATGGAGCTGTAAGAAGGAATGGACGGAGAATTTATTTGATCTGCTTTTTGCAGTGGGCTCACAAACCTACCTGTGGATCGGAATGCAACTCCCAGATGGATTTTGCACTTCTCTGGATTTTGCGATAAAATTTCATTGTGAAAAAAGTACACACAAAAATGCATATTTTATATCTAATGGTGTGTTTTAAAAAAAATCATATTGCTACACCCCTACGTCTGAGCAGTGTGAGATTCCAGTCGTTCCAGGCATGTGGGAATATGTTTCATAGGTGCCTTTGCACCTATTTATTTATGTTTATTTATGTTTATTTATGTTTACTTTGTGAAATCCTTCCGCCCTTGGAAGGACGGATAAAAGGGATCCGACAGGCAGCTCACTGCATGGATCCTTCCGCGGTTAAAAAAGGTGCTCTAGTTTTAAATATGGTAACGGTCATTAGTCTGTTTCCCGCTTAAACTTAGCACAGTAACAGGATTGTAATTGGTTGATATGCTTGTTTTGACGTTGGTTGACCCTTCAATAAATAGCAGCCGCTCCCTGTTGTGGTGTGGAGAAAGCGCGAGGCAAGCCGAGTAAGATCATCGTTGCGTGGCAAGCATAGAAAGAAAGAGAAACTGAAACCAACCACGCGGGGTAGCGGTAGGCTTCTTCACCAGACTGCAGTCTCCTTTGTATTTATTTCATTTTCGTTTTAAAAACCTTTTATTTGGCCGTCTAGTTTTTGGCCACCATTTAGTTTAGTTCTTCTTCTTCTCCGGAACCTTTTGGAACTCACAGACGCTCGCGGAAAACTTCAGAGGCAACTAACAACTTTCTGAACTCACAAGCTAAACCTTCAGATCGTGGCCAGCAGACCCTTTTCACGGCGCGGTGGGAGCGGGAACTCCAGCATTACCGGCCGTCCCATCTGCTGGCTACCCCCACACAGGCACTCACCCGGGGTGTCTTTGGTCTGTGGTGTCTTTATGATATATGGTTTTATTTACACATATACACAACCTGCACCTAGATGGAGGGGTTGTAGAGCATTCACTTCCTATGAAGATCTGGCTCCCCCCCTTAAAAGTTTGCATGAAAATGTGTATCAAGTGCATTCCCCTCTTTTCCCTAAGTACAACGTAGGTGTGTGTTATTTTAAGCAGTTCTGAGAACATCTGATCTGTGCTCCTGATGTTGTGTGACACAGGCAAGTCACTGGATTGGTAGGTCACGTGGGAGAGATGAGAAGGTGTCCTCAATATTAATCCCACCTTGGGAATAGCTTGTATGCTTTATCCTCCCACTACTAGGGGATCTTCCTGGGGACACATCCCCTGCTGTGGAACCTTCTGGGAGCTGTGTGCTAGTTGTGGGTGAGGCCAGAGGCAAATGTGAGTGGAGCAATGGATCCCCCTCTTACATTTTCTACAGTAGGCTACACAGCACATTCAAAGGTTTCTACTTGCCCTCTCACTCTCTATCCAGGTGTCATGGACTGGCTAGATTCAGGACTGTGGTGAGGGACACCAGTTGGAGAACCCCCAGGGGAAGAAGGCTCACAGCCAGGGGATTGGTGGTGGGACGACGTGGAGTGGTCAGAGGGAGAAGATGGAGCAGACTGGGAGGAGGTGTCCAAAGCTGAAGAGATAACAAGGTTTAGTGAGCAGGAAGAGGCTGTGGTGGCAGAGAGAAGTCAAGAAGCACAGGGGCAGAGCAAGGGCAGGGCGTTGGGGGCAGGCCGACCCATGTTCCACCCTGGAGGGGGTGACACTCAGGGCCCCACAACCAGTGACCCCTGCCGCCCAGCAAAAACCTCGCTTGGCTCAGCAGCAGCTGGCTGTTTTGTTTTGCGGTGGTTGCTTGTCTTGCCGCGGGAGCAGCAGCGCACATGCGCCATTTGTCCTGACGCGCACGTCATGTGCGTCGTGACGTCAGGATGCATGCAGGCCGCAGAGCGACGCCCCGCACCCAGGGGTGCCTCCGTGTTTGCCGCCCCGGGCAGCCAAGCGGTTCCGTTCACCACTGAAGAAGCATGAAAGAAAGCCAGCCAAGAGGCAGAGATCAGGCAGGCTGCTGAAGCCAAGATGCCCACCCCCCTGCTGTGGCCAGCTCCCTTCCCCCCTGATCTCCCAGCACTCGCAGAGGTATGAAATGGGCAGAGCAGAGACAGACAAGGTTAAGAAGTCTCAGGATGCAAGGGAAAGAACCAGGGGAGAGGAGACTTAGAGAGCTGTAGGAAGTCGAGGACTCTCAGTCCTTGCAGCTGCCTCATTAGAGAAAGATCAACTGGGAAGAGCTGCTGTGCTGAATAGGCCTGAGCTGTTTTTGTTTCTTTGAATAAAGAGTTAATGTCACTGACATCTTGTGAGTTATTGCTGACCTGACTCCAACACCCACCCTGACAACAGGTAAGCAAAATGTATTTTCATAATTCCAGTCTGTCAAAAGCACTTTAGGAGGGTGCCAAGCAAGACCAGTGAGAATTGTGGCCCAGAGGAAGCGGTCTGCAGGGCCCAGTCCTGAGGTTCTCCACTTTTACACTACACCTTTTCCTCCTAGCAACAATGAACCTAAGAAGCAAAGCTCTTTCTCTCTATCTCTATATCTCTGTCTCTGTCTCCTCATCTCAGCTTCATCCAAGGCTGGTTCCCATCTTTAACATTGACCAGAAATGCAAGACATGCCATACACATCTGGACTTGGGATCAGAGACAGTACTCCTGATCCCCAAAACTGAAGGTGTGTATGGTAGAGAGCCATTGTGCAATGTTATACTAGAGATGAACAACTGAGTCCATACACTCCAGCATTACTCTGACGAAAATCAGGACACCTGTCTTTTGGTGCCATGCTCTTGCATGAGCCAGCTGACTCATGCAAGGGTGTGGTATCACTGCCATCACCAGCGCCAGCTTCAAGCACCGGCACATCCTCTTCAATGAGCTCGGTGGCAGGAGCGCTGGAGGGGGGGAAACAGGACATTCCATGATCAAATCAGGATGTTGTTCCAGAATGTCCCAGGAAAACTGGGACACTTGAAGGGTACGTGGGTCTAGTCTGGTGACTTGAACAATGATGCTGAGTTTCTTCAACTGCTGAGCTAGGGGCAATACGGGAGTGGTGGCTGCAGGAATGGGAATTGCTGATGGGCCACATTCAGGCGACACTCCCACCCCCTTCTTAAAGCAGGCCAGCCAGGTGCTGACCTGGGCTCTTGCCCTGAGCTTTGGCCAAGGTGGTTGCTGCGTCAACCTGATCGACTTTTGCAAACGTAGCTTCATCCTCCTCGGAAAGATGTTCGCTGTGTCTCCCAGGTGCCAGTCACAAACCGCAGCATGTTTGCGAATTTACAGAAGAGTCATGTATGGTTGGAGGGGTGGGGCGGAAGGGTGGAAAGAGACGGGAGAAGGAGAAGGTTGAGAACTGCCTGCTTGGGAGTCTATACAAACTAAATCAAAGGTATTGTTCAAAATTTACAGCAGGTCACCTCTTCTTTTTCCCTCCCTCTATTTCTTTTCAATATCGAATGAAGGGCTGACCAGCAAGGTCATCCTTCCCTTATTAATGAGGCATCGCTGGAGCTTTGTCTCATTAGGGCACTCAGAACTGTGCATTTACTGCAATTTCTAGCACTTAATAGAGAGGGGTCAGAGCAGGTCATATTCAATTTCCACTTGGCAGAGGGAGGAAAAATGGAAGCGATTCATTTGCACAAATTTGAATAATTCTTCTCCGTCTCCTTTTCCCGGGCCCGCTCTGCAGATAATTCTTGCATTTGAGCATCACGTCCAAAGCTTTCCCGGAGGCCAACAGCAGGTCCTCTGCAAAAAAGCTGTATTGCAGCTGACAGGTTCCAAGAATCCAAGTGTCAAAATACAACTGTTCCTTATCTCCCTAATGCCACCTTTGCTATTCCTTCCCTCAAAGAACTCCCCCCCTCCTCTCCCCTCACAACTGGGAATAGCGACTGCCTCCAGCGAGCTCTTAAACTTATCATAAATGTATCAAGATTGCTGTGGGCCATGAAACAGCTGTAGACAATTAATCTTTCCACAATTCTCCGGCATAAGAATTGCTCTCCCCGCAAAGTAACATCTGCTGCGCCGAGGTGATTATTCATGGGCAGCGGGTGACACCATAGTTTTATGCATAGAGCCATCAGTGGCAATGAAGCAAAATTTATAGTTTTCCCTGGTTCAGTAAGAATAACATTTCGGCTGCATTAAAACATCATCCATCAGCATTGTCCCAAAGCTCAGGGCCTCATCTCATCTGGAGAAATTAAAAAGTATTCATTTTAATGCTAAGTTGTGAAGTCTACAGTGACATTGCTTTTTATTATTTTGTATTTTTTTTTTTAAAAAAAGCAATATTAGTGAGGATGTTGGAAAGGTGGAGGGGAGGGGAGGTTACACGGTGCAGCGAAGCTGAGGATTAAATGTGCTAGCAGGTAGTAATGATATCCCAATTATTGGGCTGCTTCTTCTTATTTATTCATAACCCTTGAATGCTTAATCAAAAATTCTTGAATCAAATGCAACAGCTAAAGAGGGAAAGTTATTTCACCGAGGCAATGTAATTCTTTGCCTTGGATGAACACAAACAGAGACGGGGAAGCAGAGCCTCTCTGCTCCAACCAGTGAGACAAATTCAGTATTTTAAACATGAAACCAAAACCCGGTAAGAAAAGATATTAGATGGTAGGATAAGATAATGATTTGCTAAGGGTGGGGGGGAGGGCCCGTTCCAATTTACTTATTTTAAGCTGATTAACCTCCTCTTTGGCAAGGATCTGGCTTAGGGGAAAACCTGGAAATTGCTTCTTATGTGCATTTAAAATAGCTTTAGGCGCAGCTGTATTAAGTGCAAGATTGTGAAACGTTTATGCTTTGGTAACAGCCATTTTTAGTCCATGAGCAAAGTTCAAAGCAACACAAGGAAGGTTTCCATGTCATAGGGAAAATTCACTTATTAGTGCCTTTTCACTGTCGCCCTGGTTTAATGCATTTGTCTCCCCCACCAGCCCTGCAGCCATGCAGAGTCAGTTTAATATCTTACCCATAGTGATTGGAAATGTTCATCCTGAATCATCAAAATTTGGGCAGGTGACACATCTGTAATCTTCAGTGGGAAGGTCATGACTGATGCTCTGCTCTATAGGAGCCACTTCTCATCATAGTTTTGGGTGCCAGCCCAGAATCTGCACTGGCAGATTGTCAGATATTACCATTCATTGATGTCAAAGCTTCCTAAATCACATCTACAAAATGATGGTGTATTGGAGCTTCAGGTTGGCCTATTGTTGCACATCTCAACATAACACATGCCCATCTTGCATTCTGTGTGCACGCCCAAACTAATATCCCATCATCTCTGTTTGAGAAGGGCCTGGTTTCTTGACAGATTAGCTCAAGCAAGGAAAATTCCAGGGGTGCTTTATGAAAAGCAAGAATGAATGCTATTGATTTTCTCCTTGAGATGACTAGAGGTGGCCTATATTGTATTGGGGGCGATACCATTCTGTCTAGGGAGAAAAATAGCTCTGAGGTGAAGTGTTTGTCTTCAGTTGCTTGGAGAACGGTCTCTAGGCAAGTGTTATAGAGATGCCCAGAGATGTCTATAATCTCTGTTTGATCAGCCAGGAAAAGAAAGCAACAATAATGATACAAAGCCAGGAATGGAACAAGAAATGGAAGGTGGTGGCCCTGATCCAATTAAGATACAATTAGCTGTGACTAAGCCCCATTGGAACAGGTTAGTCACAACTCACATTAGCAGGGCTGGGGCCAATACGTCTAATCTTTAAAGTTCAACTACAAGTGGTGTGCTCAAATGACTTGCTTTTTTGTTTAACGAAACTTATATACCACTGGATTGTAGTGAGATCTCTAAGCAGCTTTCTAGACATTCTAAAATCTGTTAAAATAAAATTGTCATTGATCTATGCAATTTTTAGGTAACAAGAAAACTCCAAGTGGTTTACATAAAAGCAATAAAAATACAGCAGCATTTCAGTAACGTTTCCTAATAACTTGTGCCTCAGCTCTCCCCAGGTGTGTTTTATTGCCTAGAGCTCCCCAGAAAATGAGATATTTCTTCAGGTTCCACAGTGCCAGAGAGGACACTCAGATGCAATATTGGCATATTGTTACAACTGCTGAGTGACCATTGCTGGTTAAGAATCCAGTACACGTGGCAACCATTTTAGGCTTGTCCAGTTGACCCATGCTTGCTGATGCGCAGGTCCTTTTGGGTTTGGAAGAAGGCAGAACATGGGCAGAATAGGAGTGGAGTGGAACAGGGCGGGCACACATATACATGGGGGCTTGGAAGGAACCCCTATGTGAAATGGTAGCTGCCTATATAGTCAATTGACGTATATCAATGGAAACTGAGAGTTCAAAAATTGTTTCCTGATAGCTGGGTGTCTCTTTGTGGTTTTTAATGAGATACATATCAGAAGCTGAATTGGGGGTTAAAAAATCCTGGGAAATGATATACGAATTGGAAAAAAAATGTTTAAAATAACATTTGTTTTTTTAAAAAAAAAACCAGAAGCTTTTTGGTTGGGTATTTTAGGACAAGAGCTGCCGAAAGAAAAATGGACATCATTTGTGTGTGCTACAACAGCAGCAAGAATCTTAATAGCACAAAACGGGAAGACTGAAGAAATACCATCAAAAGAACAATGGCAAGAAAAGTTGATGAACTATGCAGAGTTAGCAAAACTAACAGACAAGCTGCGTGAAAAGGACAACAGGGACTTTGAAAAAGAATGGGAACCTTTTATAACATATTTGCAGAAACAAACAAACAAACAAGGACTCATTGGCAGGATTTAAATAAACATTTACAACTTTATTGAAAGAGAACAAGAAATATATAACAATGGGACAACATAGTACTAAATACAAACAGCAGATTGTGCCATTTGATGTAACAAACCAGAAATGGAAGCTGGGGGAAGTCAACAGGGAGGGGGGAAATGGAAAATGAATGTTTAGTCATGATGATGGATATTTGCTGAAAGAAAGAAAGAAAATCAATTTTAAAAAATTATTTAAAAAAAACAGAAGAAGAAGAAGCTGAACTGGGTAGCAGCTTTCCAGGTGAGGAGATGGTGCTGAGAGAGATCAGAAATAGCAGCTGACATCTTCGGAAGACAGCAATACAAGAGACAGAGTACTGTGTGTTGATTAGGGATGGAGGAGAAATTCCATTCAGTGCTCATTCAAAGCCAAAACTATCAAATTTGCACTTTCAGAAATAATATGAAAACTGAAACATGGCTACCCCTCAAATTTTACACTTTTCTGAATTTTGCATTGCAGTTCTCCAACCGAACAGTCTTTACAAAATTCATATAATTGGGGGGGCACATGCATAAAAATGAAGGTACTGGTGAAAATAACATACAAACATGCATTATGGATGGGGAAATTGCTTGCAACAATGTGTACATTCGTCAAAATTGCATATAAAAATATGTTTATCGGGAGAAATTTGCAGTAAAATGTTGGTGAATTTTCATGAGGATATGAAACAAATCACAAATTGATGCAGAATGTGAAGAACTGAATTTAAGACTGGAATAAGTAGAAGCTAAGAAAACAGAAATGGGTGGCTCCTTTCCTCCCTAGAGTTTTTATTATTATTATTTATGATTTTCAGGTTTCTACATTTCAATCATTTTACAGTCATTTTAGCATTTCAAAACTTGACTCCCTTCCCCCTCCTTCTGTGGTTCCTTAAAGTTATTTTTGATATATTCTGCATATCCAAATTAACTTAATTTGTTCATTTATTCATCTACTTTAAATATATACTCTTATGAAACTGCAGGTTGCTACAATAATCCTGCCAATGTTCTTATCTGTTTACAATTTGTCTTTCCTCTCTAGCGTTGACTGACAGTGAAACACCATGGGGTTCTGGGTGTCTCTCTAAGGATGTTCTGCCATTGAAGCCTCTCCTTTGTACTGCTAAGGCCATCACATAAACAGAATAGTGGCATGCTCATAGCAATCAAGATTAACTGTGGTAGAGGAAGAAACTGAGCTTAGAAAGCCTTGCATTGCCCACTCCCACCCTTCACCAGTTCTCCTAAAAGACACTCATCATTGTGCTGCTCCTCAAAATCACAGTTTCTCAGCAGGATGACCTCATCTTGCTTAAGCAAGTAAGTTGTGAGGTAATGCTACTATTCCCCATCTCTTTAACCCTGTTGGGAAGAACTGCCCGATGTGCTGAACTGGAGAAAGCAGACTGTTCCTTCTCAGTTGTTTGCCACTCTGCAGCCAGCAGAGAAGTCACTCTGTGCAAACTGTATTCAGCATAGTGATCATTTTCCATGAGAAGAAAACATTTCCGCAGCAGCCAACTGGGGAGGAGTCGTAGCTCAGTGGCAGAGCATATTGTTTGTGTGCAAAAGGTCTCAGTTCAATCCCGGAATATCCAGGTGAGGCCAGGAAGGAGCCCTGATTGAAATACAGTCGTACCTCGGGTTACGTACGCTCCGGGTTATGTACTTTTCGGGTTACGAACTCCGCTAACCCGGAAGCACAACCCGACACGCGCACGATTTGCTCATGCACAGAGCGTTTTTCGCTGGGTTTTTACGGTTTTTTCAGGGGGTTTCGGTCTGTGCATGTGCAGAACGAATTGTTCGGGTTACATCCTTTTCAGGTTACGTACTGTAACCCGGAACAGATTAAGTAAGTAACCTGGAAAGCTGTGTAGGCAGGCCAGCTTCTTCTGACCAGATAGCAACTTTGGACTACATCTGAAACTGGGGGAGGCTAGTGTAGACTATACCAAGCTAGGTGGACCAACAGCCTAACTTGGAAGGAGAAAGTTTTATTAACTTTTTTCATCCGTGACATTTTCGATCCATTCAGTCGGGGATGGGAACTTGTGGCCCTCCAGACATTGCTGAACTATAACTTCCATCATGCCTGGTTTTTAGCCATGCTGGCTAGAGATGATGGGAGTTGTAGTTTAGCAACATCTGGAGGTTCTCCACCTCTGAATCAAATCTCCCTTGTGGGACCAGGTCTCTAAACTAGCTGTTTCCAGGGAGTGCAACCAGCAGAGAGACACAGCTAGTCAACACATATTATAGAAGTATAAATATTTTCATTCATTCATGTGTATTAGAAATTGAATTCACATTTGAAGTCAAAATTATCTGATTTGGACTTTAGGGGGGATATGTTATCTGAAGCACAATCACCCTTCAAAATCTGTACATGTACAAATTTTGTAATGCGGTCCTCCAAATTATGTGCACGAAAAAGCATAAGTGTGCATTAAAATGCATATATCAGTGAAAATAACATACAAAAATGTGCTATATTGGTGGGATTTGGTTTGCAACAATGTTTATATTGGGCAAAAATTGCATACAAAAGTTATATATTAGGAGAAATTCTCACTAAGATGCTGATATAGTTACCTGAGGATTTTTAAATTAAATTGGCAAACTGATACGGCAATGTAGAGAACTGAATTTAAGATTACAAAAATGAGAAACTAAGAGAAACAAAACAGATGCATTCACCCATTCCTTAGTGTAGATGCAGGGTGGTGCCCAGCTACATTCCACTCAGAGAAGACCTATTGAAATCAATGAATATGACTAACTTGGGTCTGTTCCATTACTTTCAACGGGTCTGTGCTAGGTGGATCTTAGATACATTCGACAGTGTTGTTGTTTCTCAGGTTGGAAGGACGAGGCTTTTAATATATGTAGCTAAGGTGAGGAAAGAAATAGATGGCCAAATTTTCAAGCATATTATACCCTTCCTTCTATTTGATTTTTTTTTTTTAATGGTGAAGCACAAATTACCCGAGCCTTAGCACTCCTGGTGTCTTTCCCAGGCCTCTGAAGTCAACAGTTATGGTGCTAAACTTTAATCAATCCCATAAAATGTTACTCAGAAAGTGACCCTGATGTTATGGCTGAAGTACATCTCCTACATTAAAAAGCACTTTTGTTTCAGCATGGCCAATATTATTGAGAGAGAGAGAGAGAGAGAGAGAGAGAGAGAGAGAGAGAGAGAGAGATGCTAATAAGGGGTGCCTAAGATAAGCGTGAGAGAGGGAAAGAGAGCCAGGGCGAAAGGGTGAAAAGAAACAGAACAAAAGCAGGGGGGGTCCCCATTAGGCTAGAGCAGGGGTAGCCAACATGGTGCCCCCAGGTGCTATTGGACTACAACTCCCATCAGCTACAGCTGGTATGGTCAATGGCGAGGGAGGATGGGGGTTGTAGTTCAGCAATATCTGGAAGCAGGGCCAGCCCAAGACATTTTGGCACGTGAGGCAAACCACCAAATGATGCCTCTCTCCCTGCCAGGGAAGAAGCGGTGAGTGAAGATCTCTATCAGGAACAAGGGGGAAAATCCAAAGGTCTGCATTGGTATCTGATGTCCCTATGGATACTGCCGCCTGAGGCAGTTGCCTCACCTCGCCTCATGGGCGAGCCGGCCTTGTCTGGAGGGCACCATCTTGGGTGGAGTCTATCAAATTGTTTTGGCAGGGTTGGATATATGTCGTTCTTCCCTGAAAAAGTGGGAATAATGTAAATGTGGTAAGTGGGGAGCCCAGAAAGCACCCAAAACTGGGCACTCAAAGACAGAGGCTCTGAAAACGCTGAAGCCATATTAGACACCGCAGTTTTCCTTTTTCAAAGCCAATGTTTCTGCAGTGAGAATAAAGAGCCACAGGGGAGACTCTCTGTTTGGGATTATTAAAGAGAAATGTGAGTCATGTTCATTAAAGGCAAGCTTGCAGAATGTTTTATATTAGTGGCTGTGTAATGATTAGAGCTTCCTGTAATAATGATAATGAGGATTCAACTATATGAATTGAACATTGTAAGTTAATTCACATCCTTTCAACTAATAAGCCCTTAAGGAATCAGCAGGAGGAAGTGATGGTTTTAGCTCATCATTTGAGTGGGCTGGAGAGAACTGAGTTGACACCTATATCAGATCTGGAATGGCTCCTAAACTGTGGGGTTCTCTGAGATCACACTCTTCATTTTGAAGGGGAATTAAAAAAAAAACCTATTCATTTTGTTGTGTCTGTCACAGATTTATTCAAAGGCTGTTTTATCCCTTTTATTTAGCCAAAGAAAGGCTCCTAGAGAGGCTTGCAGATCACCAAGGAGGACAGTCCCTCTTCTCAGGTTTACAATCTAAAAACAGATGATGCAAAAGGAAAATGGACTAGGAGGTAAGAGGAAATCAGCACACTTAAATACAAGTTCATACAGCGCAATCTAGCTCCATCAACACCCAACAGTGAAATCAGTGGAGGAGGAGCCTGTGGGTTCTCGGTTGTAGTTTGCTTGCAACCAAGATGTTACTTGCAGCAAACTTTCTGAAAAGTTTGCTGCTGGGGTTTTCATCTGTGTGACGTCTCCTTAATTGTGTTTGAGAGGGTACGGGAGACTGAAACTGCTCCATGGTGAGAGGAAAGCACTTAGTGTATGCTCAGAGGCACCTTCTTTTTCTTTACATTTCCAACATGTATTTGACCTGGTTTTGTACATTTTTGCCATTTTTACTGGTGTAATATACCATCTATACATCATTTTCATATAATTTTCCTTCAGAAGTGAGCAGTCTGTAAAATTTAAATCTGCCTTCCACAATTTTTCCCAGTCCTCAAATTGTATATTATGTCTATTAATAGAAACATTTATGCGCCCCCTTTCAGGTCAAACGATTGACCCTAAGGCAGGTCACAAACCCTGATACGCTAAATACTGAGAACAGTGAAAAACCTTTCTAGAAACCAACAAAAATGCCTTGATCGCCCGACCTGCCCATCAACAAAGGAGCCAGTTGGACCTCTCTTGGGAGAGAGTTCCACACCCAGGATGCTGCCACCTCTAGCTGTCAAGCTTCGGGGAATCAGTTTCCTCCCCCCATGGCAGTAGATAGGCAGAACAAAGGAAAAGGAGTCTTCTTACCAGTTAGAAACTTTAATAATCACAGCAAGAGAACAAAGAACACATCTCCTAGAATGGTGGTGCTCCCAATTAAGTATCCCACCCCATTCTGTCCCTATTAGTCTACATCACTTCCATGTCTTGTAATCTGAGCTTGTACCCTCTGTGCTTTCTGTTCTGCAACTTTCTGAGCTCTCCGTGACTTTAGGGGTTGAATGCTGTCCAGAGACTGTGAATCTGTTAACTCTCTCTCTCTTCTAGTGTTTCTTCTTCTTCTAGCTGTTCCCCATCCAGTATTTCCCAGCTTCTGCCTTCTGAACTATGTCCCTCTGCAAACCACTGTTCCAAATCTATCTATACTGTCCTCCTGCTCCTGGGAAGATTCAGGATGAGGGGGAGGGGGAGGCTCCCACCATTCCTCTTCAGTACAGCCCTCCTCAGCACGGTCCCTGACACTAGCCAATATCCCTTTGATGGTGGAACATAGAGCAGGACCCATGAGACCCCATTGGAGGAAGGAAGGTCCATGCAGGAGGAGGTGGGGAAAGCCTTGCTCCAAACACTGTCACTTTGCATCCATTTTTATAAGTAACGGGCCGAAACTTTAATATCAGACTTTTTATGTGGGTGTACGCCCCTTAACATTTGTTTCCATTATCGTGCCTTTCTTACGTGTTTCTAGGAAGAAGCGGGAACTCATCATGATTTTCAGCTGCAGGAGCAGAATGAAAATGAGCTTTGATAAGGTTTTCTGTAAACAAAAATATTGCATCTCTTGAAGTCAGTTACCTGACAGAAGACATTAGAGCAGAGGAACCTGAGATTGTGTTTAGACCTGGACATGTATTGTTAAATGTGACATGCTCAATTTATCATTAGTTATGAAGTGAAAACGGATGAATACACATTCAATTTAGTTCAGCTGCTTTCTTCATTTATCACACTCTTTCATCATCCATCATTCCCCCCCTTCGCACCCCTTTTGATTTAAACAAATAACACACTTTCATAAGTTTAATCTAATTAATCATAATTGTAATGTAATGTTCCCTTAATGAACCATACATTGGGCTTTATAAAGTTTGCTGCAGATTTTAATAAAATCAGCTCCAGATAGAATCTACAACTCATCTTGTTTCCCCCCAAAACTACCAACCTCCTTTCCTGTTATTGTTTCGGCTGATAATGGTGATGACAGATCGGTCACTCGAGCGTATTGTCCTCATAGAGAGAACAACAGTTCCAATATATTGGAAAGTGTTCATCATTATATGAGACAAGATATATATTTAAGGACAGGTTAATTGAAGCAGAAGCAAATCAGAAAACCAACCCAATGGATTTTTCCACTTTATCGCGGCAGAAGAGGCAATACTTCCTATCTCGCTGGGCCATCACAAACACCACTGGCTGGGGACAGGAAGTGTTAGCTCACTTAAGAAACAGGAGAAGACTGTTCAGATATTCTTCATCATATTTACCTCTTAATTTCTCACATTTCTATTGAATGGGTAGAACTTACCTCCTCAGAGCACAACTCTGTTGAGTTTATTTAAAGTCACTTCCTAACTCGAAAGGGAAGTAGCATGGCGGTTCTGAGGTCCTAATAGTGCAGCATATGGCTGTTTTGGATCAGGTGGCCAATCTTGTGGCCAATCGCAGCAAGCTTTTGCAAAGAGAACATGGCAAGTTGCATTCTCTGGCTGTATACACACATTTTCTTCTAGAATCAGTGGAAGGTGGGTACTTGTTTTTTTCCTACACCGTTCACACACAATCCGGATCAGCTGCATTTTTTTGGACACCCCCCCCCAAAAAAAAAACACTTCTGGAGAAATTGGTTTCATTCTGAAAATAAAAGCTGAGTGATTCCGCAGCTCCTCACTTGAAAGGTGGTCATAGCAATAAAAGGTGTGGCCACACCTGTCTAATGATGTTGCAGGTGAGCATATAACAAAATTGCAAACACCACTTTGAGGTGCATTTTGGCAGTGGGGAGCCCAAGCCCATAGCCAGGATGAGACGAAGGGCCAATTAAAATGATCAAAACAAGAAGTTGGAATGAGATACTGCAAATTAGCCAATTGCATTGAGAATGATGTCAGAGGGAGTCTGGCCAATAAGTGTAAGGCGGCTAAGCCCAATGGGTGGCTTCAGAACTAGAGGTACAAGAGGTCCATTGAAAAAGAAATTAATAATACAGTGGTACCTTGGTACTCGAACAACTTGGTTCCCAAACCTATCAGCTCCCAAACGCCGCAAAACCAGAAGCAGCCAATCGGAACCCGCGCTTTGGTTTTCGAATGATTTCAGGAGTCAAACCGACTCCTAGAATGGATTAAGTTCGAGAACCAAGGTACCGCTGTAAAATGAACTAAACCAAGTCCTCAGGGTCTGGTCACCATTGATTTTGCAAGGGTGCCTTGCTAGTGAGGAGCTCTTTGCTGCAAAGGGACATGTGACCTTTGCTGCTTCTTGTGTAGCTGGTGCTGTTTGCCCCCAACTTCATAAGCTCACTTAGCTCTTTCCCTCCCTATTCCCTACTCTCCTGTTTCTGGCCTTCCTTTTGCAGCAGAGAGAGATGTACGTGGTTTGTCTGTGCCTCAATCCTCTCCCGAGTCAGATGCAATCGTGGTTACATGGAGGGGAAGAGAAAAATCACCCCTTCGAAGGTTTCGCGCATCAAGTAGATGATCAGTCAAAGTCCTCCAAACGCTTCAGCAGAGGTTGCTGTCACTCTTCCCATTATCCTGGCTCTGTGGGCTCCAGTCCCCCTGTCTCCCCCGTGCTGCTCTCCGGATCACTTCCGTAATGCCCCTGACAAGCTTTGGCTCTGCAATCTTCTCGGTGACACTTTGCCCCTCTGCTCGTCCTCCGTTTCTCCTTGCGTTTCCTCCGGCACAGCTCCGCTAATGCCCCGAAAGCCGTTACTTGCCATTAGAAAATGGCCAGAAGCACGGCTATCAATTAACGTTAAGTGTAAAGCATGAGCTCTGTTAATCATTCATTATCCTCGCGGTGCAATAGCACAAGTTGCAGGAGTAGCCTGTCCAATAATCCTTACAGCCCCCAAGGTGCCCATCAACCGCAATACTGATTACTAAGCTCCTGCATTATCCGGAGGAGATATATATGAACAGAGTCCCGTACAATTTATAGGATGTCACGAGCAGCCAGAGAGTTCGGCCCCAGCGTCCCCTGTGACATTGCAAAGGATCCTGGAGCACACCTCTCAAATCAGGCTGTGTGGCCTCCATCCAGCCTTAGAAAATCGAGATGCTACAGCATCTGCGTTGCATGCAGACCCCAGCTACCATCCCTGGCATCTCAAGGCAGAGACGGGAATGTTCCCTGAAATGCTGCTGGCAGCCACTGTTGACCATACACAGCTGGAGGGACCAGCTGGAGGGAAGGCTGTAGTTCAGTGGTATCAGCATCTGCCTTGCTTGCATGTACAAGGTTCCAGGTTCAATCCCTGGAGTCTCCAGATAGAGCTGGGAGAGAATTGTGCCGGAAACCCAGGAGAGCACCTGTCGGTCAATGTAAACGACACTTAGTTAGATGGAGCAACAGTCTGACTTATTCAAAGCTAGCTCCCTATGTCCCTAACAGCAAAACTTGGGCCTGGCCCCCTGGGTGTCATGGCAGGACTAAAAGTCTGATGAACTGAAGGGCTGTTTCTGAAAATGGCAGCACCGTGCTATCATCTTACCCCACATAATATCTACCTGTAGTGTCACATATTCTCAACATTGAGAATGTTACAGGTTTCCTGCTGGCAGTGGAGGCTGGTCTGTTAAGGATAGTACAAAAGGATATATTGAATAAATATTATCCTAATGAGTGATGTAGCAGAGCAAATTCCCCTCAATGTAGCTGGAAGCTAGTTTGCATATTCGTTTGAATCTCTTAGTTAAGATTATTTCCTGGTAAGTCCCCTTTAATCCCTCTTAAAAGAATAAAGACGAGAGATTCTTTCTGAGTAAAGTAACAAAAGGTTTACTCACATTTCAGTTGACGATTAGATCCCTGAAAGAGACTCTTGTAAGGAGACTGAACTCATGTGCTGAGAGTCAGCAGAGAGCAAAATTACATTAAGATAACAAAATGGCTGCAGGAGAGCAGCAACAAGACAGCAAGACAACTCAAAATCAAGACTTAGAAGATGGCTGCATGACATGGCTCTTTTATGGAGTCAGCCAGAGACAAGCCCATCTCCCAGCCAGGTCACATGCAGGGAGAGGAAGCTCCAGACCAGTGGAACGGGAAGTTAAGCTGTGCCCACTCTTGGGAAATAAGGAATGTTGCATTTGACTGTACCAATGGATTACATCCCACATCATCCAGCCCCCACCTGCTTGCCTCCTTATTCAGTGAGCCTAGGGAGTGGTACTCTCCGTCAGGTTCCTCCTCCGTGGTCTCATTGTTGGCCTTGTAGAACTGAGCAGGGAGGGCGACTAAGACAAAAATTGGCTCTGCCTGTCGCTGGCTCTGGTTTCCCCTAATGTTGGTCTTCTGCCCTACCATTCTCAATGGGTGCCAGCCACAACCGCCTATTGGGTTTTTGCAAGTAGTGAAATCAGTGAGGGTTGCTCTGAGACAATGCCTTGGACTTGAGAAAATGTAAGGTGTAAAGGTAAGATGTATTCAGGTGATGTGTCTGTTGGGGTGTGAATAGATGCTGGGAGAGGATATATTTATTAGATATTATCCTTCCTTCCTCACGTTGTGAGTTCAGCACTGTGCCATCCCTTTGCAGCTTAAAAGGGGAAGCCCTTTAGTTTATGTAACCCAGGATGCTGTAAGGCAGACTAATATTTTCCCGTTTTCTGCCCTGTAAAACAATAATCACACAGGCAGTCTTGTAAAAGGTAAAAATAGCATTGACTCACTCAGAATATTTGTTGAAGAGTAATAGATGCAGCAGCTTTGTTCAGGCCGGCTTAAAACGGTAATTCAGTTACAAAGGCATGCTTAAGTCTAGCTTTAAATGGTGGCTGAGCTTGGAGCTCAGACAAAGCAGATGTTCGCACATTGCTGGCAGAGCAGAAAGAGATGGAAAGAGGAAAGTGATGTGCCCAGGCAGGTAGGAGAATATATAGCTATGCCCTCCCCCTGTCAGGGCACAGTGGGAGTGTCTCTCACAGAGTTCTCTCTAGGAAACTTAAGGAGGAAATCTGTGAGCTTCAGCTCCTATCATGTGCCCATCTAGCAAAACATGAATTGTTGGTTTGGCCACATTTTAAATATCCTACAGTGCCTCCATGGCAACTATGGTGGCCAAAGAAGGCTAGGTGATGGCTGACACTCTCAATGGCACAGATGTGGTGCAAGGCCTTTTCTGCAGTGGCCCCATGCATGTAAAATCCTTGGACAACTGACTCTGTGGTCATTATGGGATCAGTCATTTGAAAAGGAGCTTTTACCTCCTTTTCAAATGACTGTAGGTTGTTGTTTTGACTTCGCTTGGTTCAGTTCCTGTGAACAGTATTGTGTTTTGCGTTACCGTTTCCTCCTCTTCCTCCGCATTGCGTAAGCCACACCGTGGGGAATAAATTTGGAAGGGTGGACAAGATGGGGCTTTGGCCAAATCCAGAAGTGTTGTTGTTAAAATTTGTATACAGCCCTTCATCTGAAGATCACAGGGTGGTTCCCAACCTAAAAATACAAAATGAGGACACACAAAGTACCTAACAAAAGAACAAAAACAAACCAATAACCCTTGTCCCACAAACACATTGTTCCTGTGTTCTTATTGTCCCTGACTCTTGGCCATGCTGGCTGGGGCTGATGGGAGTTGGAATCCCAACAACATTTGGTAGTCCACAGGTTCCCGACCTTTGGTTTATAGCAAGCAGAGGCGCATTCTAAAACGCACATGTGGCAAAGCATCCTAGGATAGTAAAGAAAATCCGCTTGGCCACTGCCAATTGCTAAATAAGAGCATAATTAATTATTTTTTTCCACCAAATCACCCTGAATCCTACCACAAATCAATGGGCTCTCCTAGCCGAAGATGCACTGACTCTATTTTAGCTCAATGAAAACAAAATCAATGAAGGCCAATTATAGCCCATCTCATTAGAGTATGCAAATAATGGGCCATACAAATCAGAATTCAAATCCCTACTCCCTGTAGCAGCAAAGAGGAGAGAATCACATTGGAGGTGATTCAGAGAAATGTGCATGGTGATGCTGGCCTCTAGCTGTTACATGCTGCAGAATGCCGGCTTGTGTTGTGGGATTTCCTTCTAGCGCATTCAAAAGGAACAGGCAATAGGTTTTCCTTTTGAAGAACATCCATTCTCTGCTTGCAGTTCACTCTGCATTCTGCCTCCCGATAATCAGGTACCTTGGTCTCCCGAACATATTTCAGCATAGAAATTTCACAGATGGCCTACGCTGCTGTAAAATGCTAATGCATGCATCCGAGGAAATAGGAGATACCTCTTTTTGAAAAAGCTCAACGCTTCCTTAATCTTCATGCTAATACCTGGCGAGAAGCCACTTTCTGGAACATGAGATTGTTCGGCAAGATAGACCAATGACAATTACCTAAATTTCTTGGGAAGCAGCATTATCATTTTCGGCCACAGATTGCAGCAAAATCTTGTCCAACAAGGCACAGGGCAGGGGTGGACCTTGGTAATATGCCACCCTGTGCTAGGCCCTCCCACCAACCCTCATGGTGCCAGCTTAAGCCAGGCTTTGGGGGTGAGTTAGGAGGGCTCTAGGAACCTGCCAGAGCCCTCATGCCCCCTAGAATCATAGAATCATAGAGTTGGAAGAGACCACAAGGGCCATCCACCCCTGCCCGGAGCCAGGCAAGTGCTTACCGGACTTTGAGAATGAGCCCTTCTCAGCTGTGCACCCGGTGCAACCGCGCAGCTCACACTCCCATAAATTCGCCCCTGCACAGAGGTGTGCATAGAAGTGTTGTGAGTTTGGAGAGCAAAAGTAGGCTGTAGGCCAAGACCCTTCTAATGCCTGGATCCAGCAAGTGTAAGCCAGGGTAGCATCCTAATGAGGTGATCACCTGGGTGATGGGCCATTAAAGGGGCTCTGTGCGAGACGGCCAATGGATGGGCCCTCAACCTGCAAATCGTTAGAAAGACACAGCTAGAGTTGAGAGCAGAGAGTTGCAGTGCTGTGAGCTAGAAGCAAATCAGCAAGCTGGAGAGAGAGTCGGAGCGATGTTTGATTTTTATTTGAATCAAAGGCTGCAAGATGGCCCTCTTGGAGGGCTAATGCTGTGAACCTCTCCATCATAGGCTCAGGTTGTATATATTTGTAAATAAACCATAGACCATAAAGACATCATAGTCTCCACTGTGCCTCATTTCCAAAAGGAAACATTAACCTTGAGTAAGCGCCTGGGACCCCTGCAATCTCACACCACTTGGAGATTGGGGTGGCATGCAACAGTAGTATATGTAGCTAAATCTTAGAATCATAGAATCATAGAGTTGGAAGGGACCCCAAGAATCATCAGGTCCAACCCCCTGCAATACAGAAATCTCATCTAAAGTATCCATGGCAGGTGGCCACCCAACCTTTGCTTAAAAACCACCAAAGACAGGATTCCAATGTCGGAAGCAAAGCAACAACACTTGGAACATGTTACTGAATCAGTGGGGAGAGATAGCAAGGCAAAGCCTCTCCTCCTTCCAGAGGGGAGGAGTTGTGAGCGGGAGCCGGTTCCCACGTTGGCAGTGGGGCATCTCAGCCCCCTGCCTCAGCTGTCCCAGCTGCCACGCCCCCTTCAGCCAGCCAATAGGGCTGGCTCGGGGGCGGGTTTTAGCCGCACTTAAGCGGCTGCGTGGCCGATATCATCAAAAGTCTTAGGGATTGGTTGCAGTTGTGAGGGTATTTGGCAGCGAGCCCTTTGGCTCGGGTGGCGGTTAGGCATTGGAATATGTGTGGCGTATTGGAAGGCAAGGTTCTGGTCATTGCCTACCCCTCCATTTTGTGGGTATTCAGTTAAAGGAATTCGGCAGTCATGGCTCCTGTCCGACGCCCTGCTGGTGCCTAGGGCCTTGGCACGACCCCCGGTAACATCAGGGGGAGCTTCCAGTTGTATTTGCATCAACAAGCTCCACCTTCTGGTTGTTAACCCTTGAGTGACTCCCTGCTGAGCGGGGTGGAGTCATGTATAGCTTGTTTGATCCAATGCCTAAGCCAATACCACTCACATGCTGTAACCAATAAAAGTTGTGGCCTTTTTTTCGCCCATTAACCTAAATACATCGTGTCCTTGTGTCTTTCTTTCTTCAAGCAGATGGCGGGTCCTCGACTCACAGCTTATTCTTCCCTTGCTGATTCCTTCCTGTGTGGCCGCATGCTGCTCCTTCAGTTAGCTAGTGTTAGACCCAAGGCTGGCCTGCTCATGAGGTGGGCTCAGGCACCTGCCTCGGATAGAAACCCAAGAAGCTATGCCCTCACACGCACCCCACCCCACTGCTTCCGCTGGGGAAGGGTCATCTGCAATGACAGTGGTTTCCAGTGAGATCTCGCAAGACCTTGTTTGCTCTGCAAGAGCCAATGAAATCTCACCATAACTCCCCACTGTGGCTGCCATTTTGCAGGAGCCGCTACACAGCGTAGGTAAAGGAGGCTTCTGGAGGTTCCCTCACTGCAAGAAGTGAAGTTACAGGGAACCCGGGCAGAGGGCCTTTTCGGTAGTGGCGCACGCCCCGTGGAACGCCCTCACATCAGATGTCAAAGAGATAAATAATTATCCGACCTTCTGTAAATATCTGAAGGTGGGCCTGTATCAGGAAGCTTTTAGTGTGTGATGTTCTGTTGTGTTTTTGTATATTCTTTTGGAAGCCCCCCAGAGTGGCTGGGGCAACCCGGTCAGATGTGTACACACAAAAAATAATATTATTGTTATTATTGGTGGCAGTTGGGAGGCAGCAGCAGGGCAAGGAGGCACCTTCCCATATTGCCTCGGACGGCAAAATATGATGTGCTGCCCCTGGTTTGACCTTCCTCTTGTTAACTTCTGGTCCCATGTTGGCCACATGTAAGCTTGTGCTCGTAATAGTATAATTTGCCGGGAGTGATAAACCCGGAAAGATGGAGGGCCCAAGAAGAAGGGGACGACAGAGGATAAGATGGTTGGACAGTGTTCTCGAAGCTACTAACATGAGTTTGGCCAAACTGCGGGAGGCAGTGAAGGATAGGTGTGCCTGGCGTGCTCTGGTCCATGGGGTCACAAAGAGTCGGACACGACTGAAAGACTGAACAACAACAACAATGAGGGGTAAACTGCAGTACCCAGAATTCTTTGAGAGAAAGAAAATGCTTTGAATGTACTCTAAGTGTATATATGCAAACACAAGCAAATTTATCCAAGGGTGAAAACCTCTAAGGGACCAAGCTGGGGATGATACAAACTTTCAGGTACAGTATTTGGAATCCATTCTATACTATACAGTTAAGAGTCGCTGGCCCTTCCTGTGTCCTACTTTCCAAGTCTTTCAAGGTGCTTCTAAAAAAATATTTTTTTATTGCTGTTAGATTAATGGATCCACTTTGACAAGTTCACCATGACCCAGGAAATGGAAGCAGCTAAACATTGGAGTAAGAGTGAAGTTGGTGGAAAACCTAAAAGGAATTTTATGTTCCTTGGGTGGTAATTACTGTATAGCACTATGATATTTTTTTTAAAATGTAAAAATCGTGCTGAGAGTAGGAAAGCTCATAGAAGAGAAGATATTTTATATGCATATGTGAAATCTCAGAGCTGACGCTCTGAATCCGAAAAGCCCCTTCTTTATCCTGGTTCGCTTTCGCCCTTTATGTCTGCCCATTTATGTCTGTCCTCTAATGCATAAATATATGTATACATATATAAAGGTCCTGATTGGAACGATCCCCTCTGGTC
Organism: Lacerta agilis; assembly: GCF_009819535.1. NCBI lineage: Eukaryota > Metazoa > Chordata > Lepidosauria > Squamata > Lacertidae > Lacerta > Lacerta agilis. The sequence continues at coordinate 61,383,250 of NC_046320.1, forward strand.
TGATCGTAAGCTCTACTGTATAAAGGGGAAGAGAAGGTGGAAGCTGGAAAGGGCTTTGGATGTGGGGTCAGGAAAATATTGTGCTTCCAAATAACCCCCACGGATGGAGAGGTGCTGCAGCGAGGGGTTTTGCAAAACTAGACTTTGAGTTTCTGTGAGATGATCTTCATAGCAAACAACTGCAGCTGTGTAGCCAATGTGGTACTCTCCAAAGGCAAAATAAAATAAAAAAAAATCCTTCCAGTAGCACCTTAGAGACCAACTAAGTATGTTCTTGGTATGAGCTTTCGTGTGCATGCACACTTCTTCAGATACCAAGAACATACTTAGTTGGTCTCTTAAGGTGCTACTGGAAGGAATTTTTATTTTATTTTGACTATGGCACCAAAACGGCTACCTACCTGTCTCCAAAGGCAGTTGGACTACAGCTCCCATCATACCTGACCATAGGCCATGCTGGCTGAGGCTGACGGGAGCTGGAGTCTGAAAACATCATTAGAAGAACCTGCTGAATCAGGCCAATGGTCCATCTAATCCAGCATCCTTTTCCCACAATGTGCAGCAGCCAGATGCCTATGGGAAGCTGCCAAAGCAGGACCTGAGCGCAACCGTGCTCTCCCTACTTGCAATTTTCAGGGCTGTACATTGGCTCACCCTGAGCTGTGTTACCTGTCAGCAGCCAAAGGCCCCCATACTAAATCTGCCAACTGAGATGTGGTACCCGTTGAGGCAAAAGAGCTACAGAGAAAGTAGCAGCTGTGGGAAGGAGGTTAGTTGTCAAATGAGGGTGCTCAGTGCCATCCTCAACAGCCCTCACTCCCTTTTCAAAGTGTTCCTTCAGGAACAAAGTAGTGTTTTGGTTTGGTTTGGTTTGGTTTGGTTTGGTTTGGTTTGGTTTGGTTTGGTTTGGTTTGGTTTGGTTTTCAGGTCCTCTGCTGGGTACTGCTGGGTTCACCATTGCCATTTCAGCTTCCCACAATGCCCCAGGACAAGTTTCTGTCAAGGGCATTGTGGGAAATTAAAAGAGTGGCTTCCCCCCAGCAGAGCACCACAGACAGGCATCTGCACAGAGATGCCACTGAGCCTCTTGGGCTTGCCGATCGGAAGGTCGGCGGTTCGAATCCCCGCGACGTTGCTCTGTCCCAGCTCCTGCCAACCTAGCAGTTCGAAAGCACGCCAGTGCAAGTAGATAAATAGGTACCGCTGTGGTGGGAATGTAAATGGCCTTTCCATGTGCTCTGGCTTCTGTCACAATGCCCCTTGAACCAGATGCGGTTTAGTCATGTTGACCACATGACCCGGAAAGGTGTCTGTGGACAAATGCCAGCTCCCTTGGCCTGACAGCAACATGAGCGCAGCAACCCCATAGTCACCTTTGACTGGACTTAACCATCCAGGGGTCCTTTACCTTTTACCTTACCTAATGCCAGCTCTGTCGGATTGCTTTGAAACTATCCTCATATTTAAAGTCTCTCTGGCGGCTTCTTTGAAATGCCAAACGGAAAACAGCTATAAATGTGCTCAGTCTTAACAGAAAACACTCTCAAGAGGTTTGGAGTGGATTTTTTTCCTAAAGAAAGCTTGGTTTAAAACAAAAAACAAAAGAACCACATACTGAATGCGGAACATGGACAGAACAACTTGAGAAAACGTTTTATTTTTGGCAACTTCCTCCAAAAAGGAAGAACAAGGAAATTGCAGGGCTAGATCTCTCATTAGATCCTATTAGAATTTTATTAGGGATAAAGAGATAATTATTGCATCACCTCCTGATGGCAGCAAAAATGTTAGCAGTGCAACAGGGGGAAAACAGTTGAAGTACCAAGAGTTTATATATATATATATATATATATATATATATATATATATATATATATATATTCACTTTTACAAAAAACACAACAACATTCATCTAAATATAATATACACATTTCGAAGTACCAAGAGTTATTTATTGGGAATACTGTAAAGAGTTGGAAATGAATTAAATCTGCAAAATCAACTTGTAAAAAATAAGGAGTGAGGATGAAAAGGTTGAATACATTATTTTGATTTCGTTTTTAGATATTATATTAAGGATTCTATTGTAGGTGTGATGAGTTGGATAAAATTATTGACTAAAGCATTTTTAACTAAACCACTTGATTTTTTCTTTTTAATCGCTAAGTGCTGTACAGAAATGCAACATAAAAACAATTCAGCAGTTTTCACAAAAACAGAGAGAGAAAAGAGGAAAAACCAGCAAAATAGTGCTATAAAAACAGGAGCTCAGTAATAGAGTCCAATCCTATGGCTCAGGGGAAATCTTGGCAAAAAGAATTAGGAAACTAATTGAAATGTATATAACATGTTAAACCGAGGATTAGAGGCTTAATATATGTAATTACTGATTTAGTATAGGTGGAAAAGAAATTATAAAGAAAAGTAATTGGGTATGTGTGATTAAGAGGTTGGCATTGTATTCCACCATGTTGATACCTATGCTTTTATTTATGAGTGTACACTATTTAAATATGAAATAAATTTTACTAATTTTTTTAAAGTGGCATTTATTTTATTTTATTTTTTGCAGCTTTCGGGGGAGGCAGAAGAGCTAGAGGTGACCAGCTTCTGTGCACAGCAAATCAGCCGATGACATCAAGAAAGGCAGGGCAAAGAGAAGATAGCTCTGCCACACCCAGGGGGCCAAACGTCTCCCACACTTGGTATAACTATTTGACTGGAGAGCAAGAAGGCAAAATGTCAAAGGCAAACTTAGCATAGGTGGCAGCAGGAGGAGAATGAGAAGACCAAGGCCAGCTTAGGCCAGCTTTGCCAAACTGTTGCACTCCAGATGTTTTGGACTTCAAGACTGCCCACCCAACTTCCATATCTTTCGTTCTTCCTTCCTTCCTTCCTTCCTTCCTTCCTTCCTTCCTTCCTTCCTTCCTTCCTTCCTTCCTCTTTCTTTCTTTCTTTCTTTCTTTCTTTCTTTCTTTCTTTCTTTCTTTCTTTCTTTTAATATAGGACAAATACAGGACAAAACTTTCTCCCTCCCCCCCCCGGCTAAAAACAGACCCTCCAAGTGTCCCTTTTTCCAGGGACACCCCTGATTTGGAGAAGACGTCCCAGTTCCTGATTGGATCCCCGAATGTCCCGCTTTTCCTTAGGACATCCCTATTTTCATTGGAGAAATGTTGGAGGGTATGGAATTATCCAACCCCTGAGTTGTCTGAAGGCAATCCTGTATAGGGAAGTTTTTTTAAAAAATGTTTTATGCAGTGCTTTTTTCTGGGGGGACGCAGGGGGACGCTTACCCCTAAACATTTTGTGAATCTTTGTACTTTTGCCCATTTACTGTGTTTATTTTTCCCGATTTGAACTATAAAATGGTGATTATCTTGAGTCAAAATGAGAGTATCCCTAAACATTTTTTTATAGAAAAAAGCACTGGTTTAATGTTTTATTATGTTTTTATTTATGGTAGAAGCTGCCCAGAGCGGCTGGATCAACACAGTAAGGTGTGTGTGGGTATAAATAGCAAGAAATATCATTATGGAATGGGACGTCGCTATTTGCACCGGGGAAATGTTGGAGGGTATGCAAGAAACACACTTCTCCCATTCTGTGCTCCCCCCCCCCCAATATTTCTTTTTCAGACACCACCCCTGAAACTGGAGACAAAATGGGCCTCAGCAGCCCGCAGTCTCCCTCCGAAAAGAAATGTACAGTGAATTAAACCGCTTCTACGTCTTGTTGGCCACGTGTGCTTCAGCTCCCTTCTCTTCTTTTTAAACCAATTTTTCTTAAGAACCCATTTAAAGAGAGGTCACGCTCACGACGACAGAACATTGAAGGCTGATATGATGTCTGTTTGTGAGGGAGACGGAGGGAGGGAGGGAGACCGTCTGACTGACTGAATTAGCTGGGTGAGCAGGGAAGTTAGTGTCATTCAAAAACGAGGCCTTACAAGCACCGGCTTCTTCATAAAGTAAATTTACCTTTTCGTTATTATTTACTGAGTACGCCTGGATTTCATTTGTATGGATTTTTATTCGACAAATAATAAAAAAATGAAATAAAAACAGTGCAGGCGATCTAATAAGATGAGGATGGCAAACATTATTTGGAGTCTGTATTATGATCCTGAGGTCATGATTATTTCTTTTCTCCCCCTCCCCCCTTCAGTTTAAAGCTTGCAGTAGGTTATGGGTGCAATTCTGCAGGGAAGTTCTCTTACGCAAACCCCACAGAAGTGAGTGGGAGCTCCTGAGACCTGCACCATACTCTTACCTGGGAGTAAACTTGCATCCACGCTTACTCATACTTGTTGTTTAGTCGTTCAGTCGTGTCCGACTCTTCGTGAACCCATGGACCAGAGCACACGAGGCACCCCTATCCTTCACTGCCTCTCGCAGTTTGGCCAAACTCATGTTAGTAGCTTCGAGAACACTGTCCAAACATTTCATCCTCTGTCGTCCCTTTCTCCTTGTGCCGTCCATCTTTCCCAAAATCAGGGTCTTTTCCAGGGAGTCTTCCCTTCTCATGAGGTGGCCAAAGTACTGGAGCCTCAACTTCAGGATCTGTCCTTCCAGTGAGCACTCAGGGATGATTTCTTTAAGAATGGATAGGTTTGATCTTCTTGCAGTCCATGGGACTCTCAAGAGTCTCCTCCAGCACCACAATTCAAAAGCATCAATTCTTTGGCGATCAGCCTTCTTTATGATCCAGCTCTCACTTCCATACATTACTACTGGGAAAACCATAGCTCATACTAGAAATTAATGAACGTTACTACTCTGAGTAGAATTTAGCTGTCAATTTAAATCATTCTTAAACCACTTTTAACCCTCATAGTTCCTCCACAAAGAATTATGGGAACTGTTGTGTGTTTAGGGTGCTGGGAGTTGTGGCTCTGTAAGGAGTCTCCTAACTAATCACAATAATAACAAAATGACATCCAATTGCATCCAAACATTGACCGAAATCTGCTCCTTGTTTTCCTGAGCCACCATGCAAAATTCCATTGTAGTATCTTAAGAGGCGTTAAATGCTTAGCAAATAACTTCCCAAAAATATATAGGAGATGCTGGTAGATGCTTCTTCTTGTCCATTCATTATTATTTTTTGAAAAAAATTAGCTGATGGTTTATCATTTTCTTTGCATTTTTATTCTCTGCTTAGAAAACATGTAGCACAGAGAAGTAGATTATGTAAACCTTTGTACACTGTAGGATCGCTGGAACATTTTTAAAACGTTTGAGGTGTTAAAATGCCTTTGCATTTGTGCTTTTACGTGAATTCAATTTATTACGCCAAATTCGTGGTTCTAACTGAAAAGGTGTGCAAAGGTTGTGACAAAGACGAGAAAGAAAAGTAGATTATGGCTTTTCTCTGGTCCACAGGGTCACGAAGAGTCGGACACGACTGAACGACTGAACAACTAACAACAACAAATATAGGGAAGGAAGGACATTTTGAAGTAAAATATGATGTAAGAATGGTTGGGACATTTGGGACATGAGATGGTAGTTAGAATCAAGAGGTTCGGTGCATTCATTTCAGTAAGAGTGTGAATAAAGACTGTGCCATTGAAATTAGTGGGACTGCAAAGCCCTGGCTGATATCTGTATCCTCCTAAATTTTTAACCGTAGATCATTTTAACCGTTGCTTTGTAACATTTGCAATGCAGACAGGAGTGTGAGAAACAAATGGAGGAAACAAAATGGATTTTTCCATAAAATTCCATCGTTTTGTTATTTTCTCTGGGTATATACAAAACCACACACTCTGCTTTTGGCTTGGCTGTTGGATAAAACAATTTACAACACTGCCACCTTGTGGCAAAAGAACTGCATTTGTTTATTCTGAGTTTATCTTGGATCTTCCAATGTTTGCATTCAAAGGCGTTTGCTAAACTCGGTCAGCTTTTTTTACACTTGCTCTATCTAGTGCCGTGGTTCCTAATGTGGGGCACATGCCCCACAGCGGGGCAATTTGATTTTTAAGGGGGGCAATTCGTGAATGTGTTATTAACCGTTAATGGCCTTTTAGGCTTCCTCCACATGAATGTTGTTTAGTCGTGTCCGACTCTTCGTGACCCCATGGACCAGAGCACGCCAGGCACTCCTGTCTTCCACTGCCTCCTGCAGTTTGGTCAGACTCATGTTGGTAGCTTCGAGAACACTGTCCAACCATCTCGTCCTCTGTCGTCCCCTTCTCCTTGTGCCCTCCATCTTTCCCAACATCAGGGTCTTTTCCAGGGAGTCTTCTCTTCTTATGAGGTGGCCAAAGTAATGGAGCCTCAGCTTCAGGATCTGTCCTTCCAGTGAGCACTCAGGGCCGATTTCCTTAAGAATGGATAGGTCTGATCTTCTTGCAGTCCGTGGGACTCTCAAGAGTCTCCTATTCCACATGAATAGGAGTTCACTTTTTGAATAATAAGAATTATATGTCACTGGGGGGGGGGGGCATCAGGATTTTAGAGATGCTTAGGTGGGGCTTGGCCAAAAGAAGGTTGGGAACCACTGATCTATTGCAGTTGATGCCTCAGCTGGTCACCATTCTGTGCAAATGAAACTTAACTAATTTCACAATGGCAACAGGCGTCTGAGAGATCTGTCTTCGTTAAAAGTCTGCAGCGTCAGAGCTGGCTAAAGTTTCAGAAAAATAGCTCAATTACAATCAGTGGGTCATTTTAGAGCAGACTCTAAAATGACCCACTGATTGTACTTAAGCTATTTTTGTTATTTTTGTTAATATTGTTACTAGAGGTGGGGTGTGCTCTTTCAGGCCCGTCTTACCCATTAAGCCTAGTGGCGTGGGGCGCCGGAGCGCCAAGTTCTGGAGGGCGTCAGGCGAGAGTCCGGGGAACACCGAATGAGTGCGCTGAGTGAGCGAGGGTGCGTGTGCCGCTCCTACCGAGTGTCGGCTCACTTTTTTCCCTTTTAGCCTGCAGGTGCCGAATTCTGTGGGGCGCCAGAAGGCTAAAAGGGGGGAAACCGAGCCGACACTTGGTGGGAGTGGCACACGTGCCCTCTTACCCATTTAAATTCTAGATTATTATACAACATTTAAATGTGGTTCCCTCCCTAGGTTTTAAGGGGTCGTATAAGTTTGAAGAAATCGTAGAAGAAGAAGAAGAAGAGGAGGAGGAGGAGGAGGAGGAGGAGGAGGAGGAGGAGGAGTTTGGATTTGATATCCCGCTTTTCACTAACCGAAGGAGACTCAAAGCGGCTAACATTCTCCTTTCCCTTCCTCCCCCACAACAAACACTCTGTGAGGTGAGTGGGGCTGAGAGACTTCAAAGAAGTGTGACTAGCCCAAGGTCACCCAGCAGCTGCATGTGGAGTAGCGGAGACACGAACCCGGTTCCCCAGATTACGAGTCTACCACTCTTAACCACTACACCACACTGGCTGTCAACCTTTTCCTTTTTTTGCGGGAAATTCCCTTATTGGGAAACAGCAGGGAGGGTTGACAGCTATGTATAAGTACATCCTGTTATCTTCTACGTTTCTCAGAGATAACAACTGAAACTAATGAATTATAATTACATGCGTTGAATTGAATTGAAAACTCTAAGGCAGCATATAATCATATATGAGGAATCATATGATTATATGCTGTCTTAGAGTTTTCAATTCAATTCAACGCATGTAATTATTATTTTCAGTTGTTATCTCTGAGAAATGTAGAAAATAACAGGATATACTTAGGTAAGGAACCACATGTTTAAATGTTGTATAATAATCTAGAATTTAAATTTTAATCTATGCAACCAATACAAAATGTATTTTCATTCACGAAGGTAAATACATCCAAACAGGGCCCTGTCCTGGTTTCTGATCTGTAACTGGCTTCTGACTTCTGCTCAATGATTGAAACTAAGATCTTCACATCACACCTGACTATGGATTAACATGAACCTGTCTCTATTCAAAGACTCTCATTTCCAATACTGTAACGGATTATTGTGTTGTACATACCCCTGTGAGTTTGAATTTGTAATCTCTGTCTGAATATATGTATTTTAATGGATTAGCTTTTGTTATAATTTACTATTGATTTGCGAGTAGGGACTGCTCCCACTATTGACACTTATATTGACCAGAGTTCTTAAGATCTGGAACCGCATCCCTGCCCCATATCTGCGGAGGCTACATAAGAGAGTGGGTCTTCCCTGTGATGGTACCTAAGACCATGGGACGCCCACGCTGAAAGCCAGTGTAACGTAGTGGTAAAGAGCGGTAAACTCGTAATCTGGTGAACCGGGTTCGCATCTCCTAGTCCCACTTCTCTGAAGTCTCTCAGCCTCACGCACCTCACAGAGTGTTTGTTGTGGGGGAGGAAGGGAAAGGAGAATGTTGGCCGCTTTGAGACTCCTTTGGGTAGTGATAAAGCGGGATATCAAATCCAAACTCCTCTTCTACTCTTCTTCTTCCTGCACTCTGCCAACTGCTCAGCCCCCACACAGTACAGACAAGGAATCCCATCCAACTTGCTGTGCTATGATGGATAGCATCGTCCTTTTCCTTGTGCTGCATCCTGGAATCCAAACAGCAAGAGTTCTCCATTCCACCTATGCCCTCCTCGAAAAGAGATACAGCCTGAAGGGCCAATTCGCTAGCACATCTACAGCACTGGTACCCTCGCCCCATTTCAGTTGTTTGCAAGTGGCATGTCAAAGAAGGAGAATCTTGCGTCTGTTGGTGAATGGTGGGTGCACATGACTGACGGGTCATCAGGACCCACAGGAGTTTCCCATGAGCGCCAGGTGGCAAAACGATCCAGTTAAAAGGCGGCAACGGCCTCCCCCAAAATCTGTTGATTAAGTAACTAAGAGCTTTGAAAGGGAGAGCGTGTGGCCATCACTTCTGCATTGGTTGAAGAGCCGGAAGCCGCTCTGGGAGATCTTTAAACTGAAGATTTAGGGTGCTTATAATAAAAAATAAAACCTTCCTCCGTGATGAGATGTGTTGTGCGTACAGGTCTTAATTCGGGGGGTGGGGTGGGAGAAAACAGGGGCAGCAAAAATGAGCTGGAGCACAAAACAATATGCAATCTTGATTACAGAAATCAGCTTCCCATGAAGCTCGGCTTCAGGTTTTTTATTAAAAAAAAACGGAGATATACTTGAGAGACAGTGGCAGCACAGGGGCAAACTGTCAAAAGCCACAAGGGAAATACAATTGCCACTGATAGGGGCTGAGGCTCCAGGAGCTTCTATTAGTTCCCTGGTCCCTCCCGACAAAATTATGTAAAAGGTATTTTAGGTGCATAATTCATACAAGCTGAATGTTTTGGGTGACCTTGGCCCAGGTTTCTATTTTAAGTGCCGACTATGCACAGCTGTGGGGAATGAGTATAAAAAAGAGGGAGGGAATGCTACCACTAGTAGAAATATAGAATTTATTTCAATTTACAATAAGGCAACATAACATTTCTCATACAGGAAGTGACAGATACACATATAGGGCTGCTGCTGCCAACACAGACCACAGAAGAAGTGCATTTCATCAGACACTGTTTACCTCCAATATTTTTTCCTGTTCCAACTTTTTAGCGTTTTATTACAAAGGGAGCAGCGATATATTTTTTTTAAAAAATGAGCGTTTCAACCACTTGCTCTTCTCTGTTCTGCGAGGGGTGAGACAGCGCCCCCCCCCCCCAGACTAGATCAAACATTTTTCCAGACAGTTCTTCTGGAAGATGGAGTGGATTTCTACAAGAAGCAACCTTTTCCAAAACGAAAACAAAAACAAAACCCAATGTCTGCAGGCTGTTTTGGTTCCTCACTGCAACTGTCAAGAATAGCCACTAGTCAAGGTTTCATTTTTCTAGCTGTTCAGCCTGGTAACACTAAATGACATTCACTTCCTCCCTAAAAAAACTTCTCGGCAACAACAAGAATACACCCGTCAAAAAACAAACCATCGAAATGTTAGACCGCCTACTCAAACAACCAACACACAGCAATCCGTCAGAGCGACCGTAGAGGAGGAGGAGTTTTCCAAACTTTCCATAACCACTTAAACAACGTTGACTGTTATTTGTACAAACTACATAACTTGGGCTTGATTTTTATTATTATTATAATCATTATCTACAATCCCCCTTGGGCAAACATTCAGAAGTTGCTGCCTGGGATTTTCCATTCTGCTTCAATCCAGTCCTCTTTCCCAGACATCAAAAGCAAGAATTCACCGGCGGACAGTGGCAAAACCAACAAGCCACAGCTGAAGGGAAAACAATGCGATGCCTTAGCTCTCCCCACACTTGGTGCTTTGATTTCTTCTCTTTTCTAATGGGGGGGGGGAAACAATCCACACGTTTCTATAGCGATGAGGCATGGAAAGCGTCCACCAGAAGAGATCAGTCAGAGTCTGCTGGTCGACTCGACAAGGCTCCATTTCCTATTATCATCTTGCTGTAGTTCTTCTGCTCCTCTTCCTTGAAAGTCTCCTTCACTTTGGCTCGTTTCAAACCTCCATCCCTTAAAAGAACAGGGCAGAAAGGGAAATACATGAAACAGGATAAAGATGGCACTCCTAAGAAAGCTGGCTAGCGCAAGGATTCCCACTTGGGCAACAGAACGTCTCCCTCTTCTCTCCCCAAATCATAGAATTGGAGGGTTGAAAGGCCAACCCCCCTGAAATGCAGGAATATGCAGCTGTCCCATACAGGGATCGAACCTGCAACCCTGGCATTATCAGCACCATGCTCTAACCTACTGAGCTATCCAGCTGATATGCTCCAAAGGATTGGAGGAACTTAAATGGGTATGTGGAGAGAGAGAGAGAGAGGTGAAAGGAGAAGGCAGTTGCACAACCAAAAGTCATTGCACTCGCACATCTGTTCAGCTGGAAACCAGAGCCAGTGTGGTGTAGTGGTTAAGAGTGGTAGACTCGTAATCTGGGGAACCAGGTTCGCGTCTCCACTCCTCCACATGCAGCTGCTGGGTGACCTTGGGCTAGTCACACTTCTCTGAAGTCTCTCAGCCCCACTCACCTCACAGAGTGTTTGTTGTGGGGGAGGAAGGGAAAGGAGAATGTTAGCCGCTTTGAGACTCCTTCGGGTAGTGAAAAGCAGGATATCAAATCCAAACTCTTATTACATTTGTTGGCAGTGCTCAGAGCAGATCAAGACTGCAATCCTAAGTGCCACTTACTTGGGAGTAAGCACCATTGAACTGACTAGGGCTTACTTCTGAGCAGACCTGGTTAGGCTTGCACTGTTACTTCTAGAATCATAGAATTGTAGTGCTGGAAGGGACCCCGAGGGTTGTCTAGTCCAACTCCCTGCAATGCAGGAATCTCAACTAAAGCACCCAAGACAAATAGCAAACTGAATTCTAGGTCATTACCACCCAGTGCTGAAATTTAAGGCACTAAATTTTTGCAGAGTACTCTCTTAATTCTCTCTCAATATCTCTCTCTCTCTCTCTCTCTCTCTCTCTCTCGGACACAGTCTCATTTTTCTCACCAGGGCAATTCCGTAAGTCCTCCTTGACGAGCAATAGCAGACTTCACCCTGTTAGCAAACTGAACAGCATCTTCTCCTTCCTGCAAAGAAACAGAATGCAGTTGTTTGTAACTCACATATAAACCAATAAGGAAGTCAACTGTGTACTTCTCAAGTTTAGCCAGGAGAGGGAGAGAAGGGGGTTGAGAATCAAAACAGCATCTCTGGTTAGCTGCCCCAAAAAAGTTATAAAGGCTCCTCCTCCTGCTTATTAAACGGCAGCGTCTGTGCCAACCCGCCAACAATGCAAAAACGGCAGATACCTCTCTCGTCACCGGTGGCAGGTACCAGACGTGGCACACGATGGCCCAGCTGGTCATGATTCGCAGAAGGTAGCTGACGATGCCATGCTTGCTGCTGTTCCAGAAGGCGTCGCCAAACTGGGGGTCGTACTGTAAAAAGAGGAGGACAGCTTTTGAGTCACGCTCACGGCCAATGTGAAAAGGGCCGTTTCAGTCGTGCAGATGGAGCATTCTTGGAAGAGCAGAAATCCCCAAACAGTGTAGGGCTGTGAGAAGTTAACCAAGAGTTCTAAGGGCAAGGTGCAGCCCATCCGTTAGGCCAGCGGTGAGACAACCTCTCGCCTATGGGCACAATGAGGTCTGGCAGGCTCCCCACATTAGGCTTGCAAGGTTAGCATTCATGCAAAGCGCTGTGGTTATTGAGTGGTTAATACTCTGTATTAAGTAGGCATGGTGAAGTATGGTGGGGAGCTGGCTAATTAGTCCGTAGCAAGTTAGTATAGGTAAAGGTAAAGGACCTCTGGATGGTTAAGTCCAGTCAAAGGCAACTATGGGGTTGCGGCACGCATCTCGCTTTCAGGCCGAATGAGCTAGTGTTTGTCCACAGACAGCTTCTTGGGTTACGTGGCCAGCATGACTAAACCGCTTCTGGCGCAACGGGACACCGTGATGGAAACCAGAGCGCACGGTAATGCCGTTTACCTTCCCACCACAGCGGTACCTCTTTATCTACTTGCACTGGTGTGCTTTTGAACTGCTAGGTTGGCAGGAGCTGGGACAGACAGAGCAACGGGAGCTCACCCCGTCGCGGGGATTCGAACCGCCGGCCTTCTGATCGGCAAGCCCAAGAGGCTCAGTGATTTAGACCACAGCGCCACCCATGTGCCAGTTAGTGCAGAGGGGTGCTCGACTCCCCTTGCAGGCTTCTCCCCTGTATGTGATCCCTCCTGTGTGCCCAGTGTGTTTGCGATTCCTGGATGGTGGTACTGCAAGAAGACTGCAATGTGAAGCCTCCAAAACTGCATCAGGAATACAGCTCTTCTTGGAACTAGGTTTGACTCCCGAGTGCTTCATGGGGGTAATTTCCATCATTCACAATCTCCTACAGTTTCCACCAAGCCAAGTCCACTTACCCAACACCTTATGTCGCATATATCCTAAAATGTCATGAACCACCCTTTTCTTTGAACTCTTGTATCAAAAGGATTAACCCTTTTAAAATCTGCTTCCCGAATAAATGTGGGGGAGGAGGGGCACATTCACAAACAGATTATTCAAACTCGCAGCTTCAATCTGCGTTATCTTGTCCTTCGTGCACAGATATTTGCCTCGCTGCCAGGACCATCATCATCATCTTACAGCAGCGCGTTCCGCAGGTTAAATCACATACTGTGCGAAACAAAACTCTTGTTTAGCTTAAGCCTATCTGCTTCAGTGGGGATCCACAATGGTTTTTAACTTGAGTGAAAGCAAGTATTTTTTTTTTTTTTGGAACAACCCACCAGCAGCTTTTTGTTTTTCTTAAAGGAAACATTGTGATAATACAACTGGTCTCCACGCTAAAGAGTAACTTTGTGGTCCTAGGTGTTGGTCCTAGGCAGTGTCCCAGGGACCTCTCTTCTGCGCCCACATTTGTGAAGCTAACTACTGGACTTGGTGCCATGGGTTTATGGCGCACTGCTCTCTGGAAAGAGACAAATCTGCTTTCAGGTGTAAGAACAGGAAAAGACTGGTTGCACTTCATTCATTCCACTGTCCAGTCCCTCTTTAGCAATAATCATGGATGAAGGAAGCTGAGCTCCCTGAGGCTGGCTCTCAATTGCATCTTCATGCAGTTTAATGTATCTTGAACCTGTCTGGAGGCATCTCCAGATTTCCATGCCTGCATGAGAGCCCATGAGATACAGCAGCAGCCACACCTTCCTGGGAAAACATGGGGAACCTGTTGCCCTCCAGATGTGGCTGGTCTCCCAACTCCCAGTGGCCTCAGCCAACATAAACCTGTGATCAGGGATGATGGGACGTGGAGTTCAATACATCTGAAGAGCACTAGGAAGAGCTGTCCTTGGAACTGGCTGGAAAACCTTCTAGAACCTAGAATATTTTTGCCTGTTCTTACCTTGATAGCAACTGGGTAGATTGTGCCACCGATTTCAAAGCTTCCCTTTTTAAACATCATGACAGAGGTGTTGTTTATACAAGTGCCTGGTTTTTTTAAAAAAAAATTAATAAAAGACAAGAGCAATCAGTAAACACAAACCCAGATGGAACATTATTTGCATTAGGCATTAAAGTCCTGAGTTGCAGAAGGCTGTATCGAACTAAGTTGACCCAATCATGTCAGGACTTCTGATGGCTCAATGGATCTTTCTCCTCTCCCTACATCCTTACCAAAAAATTTAATTATTATTTTTTTGTGGGGTGGTGGTGGGAGGCTGGGGAAGAAGAGGGAGGGAAAGTTCCATTGTGGAAGCTGGAGTCCTTCCGTGAATGACAAAGGAACACAGGGAGCTGCCTTATGCAGAGCCCGGCCATGGGTTCATCCAGCTCAATAATGTCTACACAAGGGGCAGGGCTGTCTTTACCCAGGGGTGCAAGGGGTGCGGGGCACCCGGACGCCAAATTCTGGGGGGCACCAGGCGCCTGCCGCTGAAGCCCTTAACTATCTACCTGTTATGAAATAATAATTTTGATCAAGCTAGAAAAACAAAATACATATATACAGGTGAAATTCAAAAAATTAGAATATCGTGGAAAGGTCCGTTTCTTTCAGTAATTCAACTTAAAAGGTGAAACTAATATACGCGATAGACTAATGACATGCAAAGCGAGATATGTCAAGCCTTTATTTGTTATAATTGTGATGATTATGGCGTCCAGCTGATAAGAACCCCAAATTAACAATTTCAACTTTGGGGTTTTCATCAGTTGCGCGCCATAATCATCACAATTATAACAAGCAAAGGCTTGACATATCTCACTTTGCATGTCATGAGTCTATCTCATATATTAAACTCCAGTAGCTAATGAAAACAATTGCTTACATAAATGGACTTTTCCATGATATTCTATTTTTTCAAGTTTCACCTGTACCTAGGTATTACTGAAATGTATACCTGTTTCACTAAAGGACTTTCGACTTTGTGCGCTCATTTACCAAAGATGCGCCTTGCCAGCAGCAGCACTTGTCATTTACTATGGCATCACTTGTCAGTAAAGAAGAAGAAGAAGAAGAGTTTGGATTTGATATCCCGCTTTATCACTACCCGAAGGAGTCTCAAAGCGGCTAACATTCTCCTTTCTCTTCCTCCCCCACAACAGACACTCTGTGGGGTGAGTGGGGCTGAGAGACTTCAAAGAAGTGTGACGAGCCCAAGGTCCCCCAGCAGCTGCATGTGGAGGAGTGGAGACGCGAACCCGGTTCACCAGATTACGAGTCCACCGCTCTTAACCACTACACCACACTGGCAAAGAAAGAAAAGTTTTTTTCTTTTTCCTCCCTTCTTTCATAAACAAGAGATAAGGCGTAAGCATGGTGTCTGACATAAGAATAATAAACGTTAATTTGGGGGCTAAACTAAATTTGGGGGTGCTGGGCGGATCTTTGCACCCCGGCGGCCCATATGCTAAAGACTCCCTTGACAAGGGGTACATGTTGGATGCCAAGCCACGTATCAGGGGGCACAACAGGGGCAAGGTCAGAGAGAACCTCAACCACATCGCCTTTATCATTTATATATTCATCATTATTATTTGTTGAATTCGTTAGTCGCATTACCTTGCCCAGGACAACCCAAAGCAACTTACAACCATCCAGACAAAAACACCCCATGCAGACACATGGAAACCAAGAGAAAATAAGAAATTAACTTATTTCTTTTGGTTTTCATGTATCTGCATGGGATGTCTGTGGCCCGCTTCTAAGCGGCCACAGATAGTTAAAGGCCAAAGGCCTGGTTATAATGTTTTCGCCTGGAGTCTAATGAAAGGCACCAACTGAACTTCCCTGGGGAGAGCATGCCACAAACGGGGAGCCACCACAGATAAGGCCTGCTCTCGGGTTGCCACCCTCCGGACCTCTCATGGAGGAGGCACAGAAAAACGGGCCTCATATTAGGATCTCACTGTTTACAGTCATATTATGCTGTTTTCCTCCATAAGACTGTCACAAGAAAGGTTGTTCTCGTAGGAATTTGATGTAACCCACCTGAGGAGAACTCCTCATGGCGAGGGAAGAATCCAAGAGCAACTTAGACAGTTAATTTTTATGAACCCACAAATGAGGGAACAGAAGCGCGTGTTTTACCTTCTGGAAAAATTAAAATGGGCAACTTCTCCTTATCCGCAACATGTTCCCTCAACCTGAAAGAAAAGGAGAAATATTTCAGCCATTGCCTCAGTACTTGGGGGGGGGGGTGTCTCTTGGAATTACTCTGTCTCCAGTAACTAAGGACATAGGTAGAGGGTTGCTGGATCAGGTCAAAGGTCTAATCCAGCACCCTGTTCTCACAGTGGCCAACCAGATGCCACCATGGGAAGCCCACAAGCAGGATGTAAGTGCAACAGGACTCCTCCAACCTATGATTCCCAGCAAAAGGTCTTCAGAGGCAGAATATATGGCTAGTAGCCTTTGATGGCAACATCCTCTTTCAAAGCCATCCAAGCCGGCGGCCATCGGCAACACCTTGCGGGAGCAAATTGCACAGCTTAACTCTGTGCCGTGCGGCGAAATATTTAAGAGTCAAGCGAGCTAAGTGCTTCTCAGATCGGGAGGTACCTTTCAAGGTCCTCCTTTTCAAAGCACCATTTCAGTTTGGTGCGGGTGGGGAAGAAATTTTAGCAACAGAAGGAAGGCAAGGTGGTTGGCAGTGACTGCAAAGCAGCTGCATGGACTTGCCTGAGGGGTTAGGTTTAGTAAGCAGGGACATTCAAGGAGCTGCATTGCATGTTTGCAAAGCACTTTTGCAGCTGCTTCACTCCAGCCAGCAGCTGAACAAGCAATAATAATTAATAATAATAATAAATTATTTATACCCCACCCATCTGGCTGGGTTTCCCCAGCTACTCTGGGCAACTCCCAAACGAATATTAAAGACACAATACAGCATTAAACGTTAAAAACTTCCCTAAACAGGGCTGCCTTCAGGTGTCTTTTAAAAGTAAGATAGTTGTTTATTTCCTTGACATCTGATGGGAGGGCGTTCCACAGGACGGGCGCCACTACCGAGAAGGCCCTCTGCCTGGTTCCCTGTAACCTCAATTCTAACAGTGAGGGAACCGCCAGAAGGCCCTCGGAGCTGGAACTCAGGCTGAACGATGGGGGTGGAGACGCTCCTTCAGGGATACTGGTCCAAGGCAGTTTTGCCAGTTTTGCCTAGAGATAAGGCAGACCAGGGTGCTAAAAAAACCTATGTTTTTATAAAATTAAAATAAAATCAGATTTTTTTCCATTTAAATCAGATTTTTAAAATAAAATCCTTTTGGGGGAAAAATCTTTCTAAAGATAGTTTTCTATTTAATTTACATTATAGCCCAAAGGCTATTCGTCAGGCAACATTTTTCATGTGTGCTAAAACTCAGTTTTTAAAAAATATTTTTTTTTAACCACATCAGTTAACAAACATGGATACATATGCTATAATTTATTGTTTTAGTTAAATAAGTTGTTTAATAATGATTATTTTTCTCCTTCCAATAAAGTACAGCAGAAAAATTGTCGAAATATAAACAGTTAACTCATTAAACCTCAAAATAATTTCCTATTTATCTGTCTATGTATTTCTAATAGTATAACCAAATCAGGAATTTCTGATGCAACTGAAAAAACTACTATGAAAATTTATCATTCCGAAAATGAAACCTTCATCTGGTTGTAAATATTAAGATTATACCAGCAAGAATGAGTCTTTCTGTTAAAAAAAAATAGATTTAAATCAAGTCTTACTGACTAGTGATTTAAATCGTGATTTAAATCGATTTGATCTAAATCAAATCCACCCTGAGGCAGACTATATCCTACCTTAATTTGCATTTACATGACTTTCTTATCTTACTTTTCTAATCCCCAATGTCAGCTAACACAAGGAGCGCCACACTTCTCCATGCAGTAAATAAGAAGCGCACAATATGTTAGCTTTCGGGCAACCCGCAGCCATTTGTCTCTTGGCGTTCAGGTAAATACAACAACAACGAACCCCATACCTTTCCGTCACCAGGTGGCGATCTTTCATTTCGGAGCGTTCAAACCAAACATGTGGGCAGGCTTTGACGGTGGCTCTCTGAATAACGCCCATTAGGCCCCCATGAGCTTGGCCCACCTGTAAGGTCCCCCCA
The DNA here is from genome assembly GCF_009819535.1 of Lacerta agilis. NCBI lineage: Eukaryota > Metazoa > Chordata > Lepidosauria > Squamata > Lacertidae > Lacerta > Lacerta agilis. The sequence goes on from NC_046320.1 coordinate 61,401,328, forward strand.
CCAAAAAAAACCACAAAATTGAATCAACAGGGAGTTCCTTCAAAATAGTTCCCTTTTAAAACTATAAAGGAGCCTTGTGAGTGGAGTTGATCTCCCCCACCCCCCATGCATCGAAAGTGATGTCATTCTTGAAGGACATGATTATGTCATCTTTAAGTGCCCACAATCTGTTTTTTGTTTTTTTTGAGCTTCCATTCCGATCTGTTTGCTGGGAGGTTAACAACGTTGTGTCGGGGAGTTGGTTATCTAACACTTTCTACTGCATGTTACCTTATTCACGGAATCACAGAATTGGAAAGGGCCCCCTTGAGTCATCTAGTCCAACCCCCCTGCAATGCAGGAATCTCAGCTAAAGCATCCATGACAGATGACCGTCCAACCTCTGCTTGAAAACCTCCAAGGAAGGAGAGTCTACAACCTCCCGAGGGAGACCGTTCCACTGTCAAACAGCTCTTCCTGTCAGAAATCCCTTCCTGATGTTTAGTCAGGATCTCCTTTCTTGTAACTTGAATCCATTGGTTTGGGTCCTGCTCTCCAGAAAACAAGCTCGCTCCATCTTCCACGTGATGGAACATTGCTTTAATGGCAGGGTGCAGATGGGGCCTTTGCCACTCATTTGATTAACAAAGCCTTCGTGGCAGTGAATTGGGCAGGCACGTCAACAATATTTGTTTGTTTTGCATGGGGAGCTACTTTTCTGGCAACCCTACGCACAGGTAAGACACAGCCTCTGAATATCTGCCTCGATGTAGCAGTAAACCTTCCTCATTTCCTTTCCCTATTTCCCCTCGCATTTTCTTTCTCTGTTTCTATGTGTCAGCTGTAAGCTCCTCGGGACAGAGACCTGCTTTCTTAAGCAATGTCAAGTGTTATCCACATTGATAGCATTATCAGGTGAAAACTATTAAAAGTGCTTCTGTGCAGCTGCACAGCTAAATCAGTTGCACCAGTTCCTCTTTGCGTCAAGAGTTTTCTCAACTCAAGACAATGCAAATGACTTATTCAATTACTAACAACTAGTAGTAGCTACAGTTCAATGCTGGCTTCATGTATAGAGGTCTTTGCAACCCTCGGTCCTTGCAATTGCAAAACTCATGAGACTTAAGACGTACCATTGCGTAACAGCCATCGTTGGTCAAGATTATGACGTCTATTGGAGATGTGTGGTTGGCAACACAAATTCCTCCTTTCTTAGGCTTGTTCTCCCTGCAAAATGACAGGAGGACACCACAAGTTTTTCACAACTTTGCAGTGGGGGACGAGCGGTTGCGAGGTGCCCACAAACCTGCAGCACATTACACATGAGTATTCTTCGCTGTAAAGGCTTAATCAGCAGGGTTGCCATTTAAAAGTAAAAAGAAAACGCATTCTTTGTCAACATTTAACATTTCTAAGCTGCAATTCTCAGCCACAAGCAAGACATTTAAAACAGTGCACAGAATTTAAAAAGCATATTCTGAAAGTAATTGGACTTGGCATTTTTTAATGGTGTTTAACCCCCAGAAGACTCACACACAGGCACTACACAGGCAACTTGTGGGACCTTTCAGCTCAAGGTAAGAGGGGGCATGACAGACTTGTATAAAATTAAGTATGCTGTGGAGGAAGTGGATAGAGAAAGGTTTTTGTCCCTCTCTCATAACACTCAGGCATCCAGTGAAGCTGAATATTCAGGACAGATAAAAGAAAGCACTTTTTCACACAGTGCATAGTTACAACTATAGGACTCACTCCTATGGGAAGCAGCTTGGATGGCTTTTAAAGAAGTTTAGACAACTTCGTGGAGATTAAAGTTATTAATGGCTACTGGGTAAGTCTCCCCAAGGAGAGCATTCCAAAGCCAAGGCGTCACCACCAAAAAGGCCCTACTTCATGTCACTACCCACTGCCCCTTCCAAAGGCAGTGGCGCCCACAGACTATACTTGGAAGGGGATCTTAACATCCAAGCAGGGAAAGATAAGCCCAGGTAAGCCCTGCTCTTCTTACTGGGCGGAAGCATCAGGCAGCTAACAGAGCCCAGAGATGACAGAGTGGGCTGTGCCACTTGAGACAGCTGGCGGAAGATGCAGTTTCTGAATCCATCTCACAACAAAACACAACAGGCCCTTCCAAGTGTCCTTTTCACTGTGTATTCATGATGTTTTCGGGGCAGTTATGTGCAATCCCACTTTGCACACCGTTTGCGCCTGCAAAGATTTTAGGATGGACATAATTTCTTTTGTTTTCAATCGGTGGCTGCCCTTTTGCTTCCCACCAAAATTCTGTAACTTTTTAGACCACAAATGTACCGGGGGGGGGGGGAGGAGGTTGTCCCAAATTTGTTGTGCTCCAGCGCAAAAGTACAATAATGCAGTAACATTGGAGAAGCATTGCAGGAGTGGAAGGAATGTGTGGACAGCCCAGTATTAATCCACCACTAGGGAACTATTGATGTACCAAAGACATAGTGCAGAATGCACCTGCGAAAACAACACACCTGTCTGGAGGGGCCAAAACACACACACACAAAACTTGCTTCAAGTTAAACAAATAGCCCTTCAGCTTAAGAGAGCTGAAGCACCATCCACTCCTTGCTGTACCAGCAGTCTACTTGCAGGGGTGTTTGTTTTTTTATGCAACAGAATGTTAAAAAGATGTGATCCCAGACTTGTAAACTCTGGTGGTACAATTCATTCTACCACTTGATTCTGCCTGATGTTTACATCAGCAGCAGCAACAAAATAAACCATGGTCTACTCAGCACAGCACCATCAGAAAAGAACTTATCCTAACTTTAGTCCTGGGAAGGGGTTGTGCTCTCTTTCACTCACTTGTTGTGGTAATAAATGTTGCCAGATAGCGCTCTGACAAGAATACGGGAACAGGTGAGATGGACAAGGTCACTCAGCCAGTCTTTGGTTCTGCAAAACAGGAAAAACTGGGTGTAACAGCAGCCTCAGAAATCTAAGTTAAGTCCACATTTCCCAGGATCTAAGAGTTACAGAACTGGTTATTTATAAAGCACAACCTAATTTCAAATTCTTAATAGCAAAGGAGGAAGTCTGCATTCCAAACAAGCTGAAGGACAAACAGTTCAGCAGCTCTGTCTATAAAGATAAAGGGTAAAGGGGACCCCTGACCATTAGGTCCAGTCGTGTCCGACTCTGGGGTTGCAGCGCTCATCTCGCTCTATAGGCCAAGGGAGCCGGCGTTTGTCTGCAGACAGCTTCCGGGTCATGTGGCCAGCATGACAAAGCTGCTTTCTGGCGAACCAGAGCAGCGCACGGAAACGCCGTTTACCTTCCCGCCGGAGCGGTCCCTATTTATCTACTTGCACTTTGATGTGCTTTCAAACTGCTAGGTGGGCAGGAGCTGGGACCGAACAACAGGAGCTCACCCCGTAGCAGGAATTCGAACCGCCGAACTTCTGATCGGCAAGCCCTAGACTCTGTGGTTTAACCCACAGTGCCACCTGGGTCCCTGTCTATAAAGATACATATTCAGAAAATGGATGTTTTGGAAAAGTGGCCTCACAAAAATCATGGACACCCTCTTCTGCACAAAATCCAGCAGCCCCCTAGCTTAGTTCTCACTCTTCTCGTCCTTTCAGCTGCTTTTGATCATGCTCTCCCCTTATCAATTACTTTTACACCCCAAGTCTCTAAGATTATGTCGCCAGCTGGTTCCCATCTCTTTGCTTGTTATTTCAATGTTTCCATAAATGGAAATTCCCCCTTTGCCTTCCCTCTTATAAACACAGTCATGTATGTTTATAAGAACTTTTCTTTTGGCAAAACTGATGGGCCATTACTTTTACACAGGGCATAATGAAACTTGCTCCCACAAGATTATAAAGTTCCGCACGGCATAACGTTATGCTTTGGCAGGTGAATCCCAGCTGTCAATAGGGCATTCCAGTAATTCTAAGAAACAGCTTGCGCTGGCGCAAGAGGCTGGGCCCAAGGCAGAGGTGGAGTTCCATTTTCTGTTTCGTAACCTCTTCTTTTCCTGAAGCTACTGATGCAAAGGAGATCCACTTACTCCCCGTTTGGAAGCTGGCCTACCAACGTGGTGCCGCAAATCATGGAAAGGATCCCAATGTGTGCCAAGGTAACCCTGGGGGAGGAAAACAGAAGGGAAAATCCAAAATGCATTATCCATTCAAGACCGTCAGATCCTACCTGGAGCATCTTCAGATAATTTGCAATTGGGAATTCTGACAGGTGAGTTTGTTTGGAAAAGAAAGGCTTTCCTAAAGTGCATACTTTTGGTCTCCTGGTGAGTTTTTAAAATGTAACCATATCCATAACCATGTAGCATACTTGGGTTCACAGGGAAACCCAGCCAGATGGTCGGGGTATAAATAATAAATTTATTATTATTATCATCATCATCATCATCATCATCCTCCTTCTCCCATCCAGGCACTGACCACCTTGGCTGCAGCAAAGTACTGCATTGTATGCCTTCAGGCAAGGGCTTGGGTCACGTATCATGGTGTAGATTACTGCTTATAGCAATATTTCCCAAACTTGGGTCTCTAGCTGTTGTTGGACTACAACTCCCATGATCCCTAGCTAGCAGGACTAGTGGTCAGGGATGGTGAAAACTGTAGTCCAAAAAAAGAGCTGAAGGCCCAGGTTTGGGAAACACCGAGCATCAGACAAGGGCATGGGTAGGCAAACTAAGGCCCGGGGCCCGGATCCGGCCCAATCGCCTTCTCAATCCAGCCAGCGGACGGTCCGGGAATCAGCGTGTTTTTACATGAGTAGAATGTGTGCTTTTATTTAAAATGCACCTCTGGGTTATTTGTGAGGCATAGGAATTCGTTCATTTTCTTTTTCAAAATATAGTCCGCCCCCCCACAAGGTCTGGGGGACAGTGGACCGGCCCCCTGCTGAAAAAGTTTGCTGACCCATGGACTGTGTTTCCAAGGTTTGATGGCTCACAACACCTGACTGGCTCTCTAAACACTCATGTTCACTAGATACATTTAAATGATGGAAAGCTTCTGCATATCAACCTAAGCAAGTTGTGCTTCCTTTTTCTGGTTATTTGGCTATAACTTTTGACAGAATACAGATAACTGAACACACTTTGTTGCGTTACATTCTTCATTATATTATCTTTCCATTGATATATAATTTTATGGAGTTACTCAAAAGAAAAGTGGTGTTATGAGCCATCAAACCTCAGAAACACTTTTTCCAAAAGGTTTCCACACTTTTTCCAAAAGGTTTCCACACTTTTTCCAAAAGGTTTCCACACTTTTTCCAAAAGGTTTCCACACTTTTTCCAAAAGGTTTCCACAATTTTGCCCACAAATAATAATACTTAAATCAAGCTCGTATGTTATTTGCAGCATTCCTGCAGAGTCCAAGGGTCCATCTCAGCTCAACCCCAGCGACAGAATAGCAAAGTAGAGCAGTTATGGAGGAATCATCCAGAAAACCGAGACGCAATACCACATTGGGCCATTGGTACGCTGACTGGCCACTGCTCTCCATGGTTCCAGCCCTACTTGGGAGATGCCAGAGGTTGAACCTGAAACCTTCTGCGTGGAAAACAGGTGCACTGCCACAGAGCTACCGCCCTTTGCCAAATAGACGTGCCACATCCTTAAGTCGCAGCTAGGCTTGTTAATCCACTCTATTAAAAAAAATAAACCAGTGCTGGCTTGCGCATAACCCTTCAAACTGGCATGCAGTTTGGGCTTGTTCTCAGCAGAGAACAGTGTTTGTGCATCGGGCCCTTGCTCATTTAAATCTGCTAAAGCTCGAGTGGTTCCTAAATAAATGGGAGGTTTTTCCTCTTTCTTTCCTTTCACACAGGGTGGATAAAAATCAATGATTTAATTTTTTTTAAAAAAATCAGATTTTTAAAATTTAAATCAGATTTTTAAAAAATAAAATGCATTTGGAGGAAAAATCTTTCCAAATATAGTTTTCTATTTAAGTTACATTATAGTCCAACGGCTAGTCATCAGGAAATGAGGATTAGTTTTTAATTACGTAGCATGAGGCTTTATATGCAATGTTTAATTTCTTTGGTAAATGAATTCAATTAATCCATTCACAATGTCATGCTCTTCCAGAGGTTTCTGTAAGATTATTTGGGGCAGTTTTCCTAATGAGACGATATTATCACAGATGCTTGTTTTTGCAGTTCTCAAAAGTGTGAATTTGTGTCTGCAGAGATAACATGCCTTTTCTTCACAGGAAAAAATGTTATAAAAGAAACAGAGTTGAGGAAAAACCTTAATCCCATTGTTCCTTTGCAAATCTATATACACAGAACCAATTTTTGTTAAACAAATTGTTTAAATTGTTATTAAGGAAATTACTATTTTTTCCTCCTTCTAATAAAGTACAGCAGAAAAGTTGTACAAGTATAAACAGTTAATTATGAAATTATTGTGAGGTTTAATAAGTTATCTGCCTATTTATTTCTAATAGTATAACCAAATCAGTAATTTCTGATACAACTAAAAAAAAAACTACTCTGAAAATTTATTATTCCAAAAATGAGACCTTCACCTTGTTGTAAACATTAAGATTAACCCAGCAAGAATGAGTCTTTCTGTAAAAGAAACAGTTATTTAAATCAAGTCTTACTGACTAGTGATTAAACCATGGTTTAAATTGATTTGATTTTAAAATAAATAAATTGATTTGATTTAAATCAAATCCACCCTGCTTTCACATTATTCATCTTTCTTTTCTTTCACATTATTTTTTCACTGAATTCTTTAAATTTTAAGATTAGATAGTCTGGAGAGGTTGCCCACTGGCTACTCAAGGTGTGGACAATGGTGGACGTGGATGGGCCCACGCCCTGACTCTGTATAAAGGCAGCTTCCTACGTCCGCACACGGAGAGAGAGGCTCACCGAAGAGGCAGCAGCAGACAGTAGCGCACGAAGACGCCAATGCCCCACACGATGGTCAGCCGTAAACTGATGTAGTGAAAGTTGACGTTGGTCCTGGTGAGGAGGTTCCAGGAGACCAGCTCCTCCGAGGTGAACCTTTGGGTGACTTCGTCTTCCACAATCGCTTCATACCCCTTTTTGCAGAAGTAAAACACATCGGAGAGCTCAAAGTCCCCGTGCCGCAGGCCAGCAATGGCTTTCTCCATGGTGGTCTGGTCCCTCTGTATGATAACTTCAGAGTAAAGGGTGGGGAAATAAATGAATAAAAAGCACATTAGAGCTCAATGAGAAAATGAAGCCGGGCAGTAGGCAGGTCAGCTATCCGTAACACAAGTTCCAGGCAACCCCTGGTACCATTTCCACAAGGTCAGTTTATACATACCTGCCATTAAAGGGATCAGGCGGCAACATTTTATCTGGGAGATCAGCAGGAAATAATTTCGCCATTCAAAGTCCCATTAGCCCGGTGACTCCCTGGGCGGGAAAGCCTTGTTCCTCCACATGTGGTTTGGCTTAAACCAGACGTCTCCAAACTACAGCCAGCAAGGACTCAATTATCCGGCCCGCAGCGACCCCTGCCAGCCACTGCCGCCGCCCGCTCTTACCAGCACGGCATGGCGCGGCTGCCAGGTCGGCGGATCACCGGAAATAGGTTGTGCACATGTGCGTCATTTCTGGTGCACATCCAGGTCTGAGGAGGCCCATGCACATGCGCACACGCTATTTCCGGTGCTCCGCCGACCCAGAAGTGCGACGGAAATAGCATGTGGGCATGCGCAAGCGTCATTTCCAGTGCACATCCGGGTCTGAGGCCTGTGCGCATGCGCACAAGCTATTTCCGATGCTCCACCGACCCAGAAATGCGACGGAAATAGCGTGTGCGCATGCGTATGGGCGCACGCTCCCTCACCCTCTGGTGCTCCACCACGCGATCATCGCTGGAGAAACCGGCCCAAGGACCGGTAAGTTTGCAGACCCCTGCCTTAAACCAATTGGAATTACTTCATCCATAATCAGCTTTCCGCAACACAAATAATACACCAGCTTTCAAATAACCAATCGCATAAATTGATTGGGAATGTGGAGGTGGAGATGGTGCTTTGATCCTACATCAACGGTTTGCTCCGTTGAGAGGGGATTGCACTTCCAGTGTGCTTGGCTACCTAAAAGACCACCTGCCCCTGTATAGACCTGTAAGATTACTTAGAGAATCTGAAAAAATTATACTAATGACACCACGCCCTACAGAATATCAGAGGCAGTGACCTGAAAATGGGTATATTTTGCTGTGGCCTTAATAATAATAATAATAATAATAATTATTTATTTATACCCTGCCCATCTGGCTGGGTTTCCCTAGCCACTCTGGGCGACTCCCAACAGAACACTAAAAACACAATAAAACATCAAACATTAAAAACTTCCCTAAACAGGGCTCCCTTCAGATGTCTTCTGAAAGTCAGATGGCTGTTTATTTCCTTGACATCTGATGGGAGGGCGTTCCACAGGGCGGGTGCCACTACCGAGAAGGCCCTGTCACCTCACTTCTCGCAGGGCGGGAACCACCAGAAGGCCCTCGGAGCTGGACCTCAGTGTCCGGGCTGAATGATGGGGGTGGAGACGCTCCTTCAGGTATACTGGGCTGAGGCCACTTACGGTTTTAAACGTCAGCACCAACACTTTGAATTGTGCCCAGAAACATACTGGGAGCCAATGTAGGTCTTTCAGGACCGGTGTTATGTGGTCTCAACCCTACACTGTGTTATGTTCTTTGCTCTGCCGTATGTGAAGCAGTGGCTTCAGTTGTCTTGTAAAGACTTATATTTTTGCCCAAGCGTTTTCCTGACCCATGAGACTGGACCCCGTTTTCCATGTCTGAATCCTCTGAATTCGTTTTATTGACTTCCATATTACCGTTTTACTGGTTTTGTTTTTGTTCTAAAAGTTTATTCTGTGGTTTTTTTTTTAAAAAAAAAGATGTATGCTGCCTTAAAGGTAAAGGTAAAGGGACCCCTGACCATCAGGTCCAGTCGTGTCCGACTCTGGGGTTGCGGCGCTCATCTCGCTCTATAGGCCGAGGGAGCCGGCGTTTGTCCGCAGACAGCTTCCGGGTCATGTGGCCAGCATGACTAAGCCGCTTCTGGCAAACCAGGGCAGCGCACGGAAACGCCGTTTACCTTCCCGCTGGAGCGGTCCCTATTTATCTACTTGCACTTTGACGTGCTTTCGAACTGCTAGGTGGGCAGGAGCTGGGACCGAGCAACAGGAGCTCACCCCGTGGCAGGGATTCGAACCGCCGACCTTCTGATCAGCAAGCCCTAGGCTCTGTGGTTTAACCCACAGCGCCACCTGGGTCCCGTATGCTGCCTTAGGGATCCTTAAAAACATTACGCAGTAGGGCTACATAAGTACTTTTTAATTAAAGAAACAAACAAAATCTACCAGATGACTGTCAATGAGTTTGTTGCCCCACCTTGGCTTTTAGAAGTCCTCTTCACACCTTTCAACTCTTACTCAGATGCCAACTGGGTCAAGGGCTCGACTTGAGAACTAGCACCATGAGCCAAGACAGAACTCCTTAGGCACCATCCGCACTGTATATTTTGGGCAGTATCATCCCACTTTAAACACTCATGGCTTCCACCCTAAAAATCCTCAGAACTGTAGTTTGCTAGTCCCCTAACACAGCTACAATTCCCAGAATTCCCTGGGAAGAGCAACTGAGCATTAAACCACTGTGAGGGACACAGGAATCTGCTAACAACTTATTAGCCTTAATAAACTACAGTTCCAGAATTTTTTGGGGGGAAGCCATGATTGCAAAAGCAGTGAGTGTGAGAGTGCTTTAAACATATGGTGTAGGTGTCGCCCTGAATTACCTGTCAGCTGCTTTCCCCCAGAGCAAAATCATGGCTGCTTCAAGCAGAACCCACCCACTTCACCATCTGTCCTTCCACCTGCAGCAATGGGAAAATTCAGGTCAGCCAGCGAAGCTTTTGTCTTCCTCCTAACTACATATTTACTATCTTTCCCGAGCCAGGAGGAAAGGCTGGGTTTCTGGCTGCCGCACCATTGCCCAATGCGCTGGAACCCGACCCGGAGGAGAGATGACACGGCAACTCTGGAACGACCCGAGGTCCCCAATGCAATGCATGGTGGAAGGAAATGAAAGAGTTGTTGCTTCTGTGGTCTCGAGAGAATAATACAATCCCTCCAAGTCAGCAGCTGGTGAAGGGAAGAGCCTCCCCACAGATCTTGTTCCTCGGGGCTGGCTTGACAGTGATGAATTATGCAAGCCCAGGGTGGCGTTTTAGCTAACAATGTGCTACAGAAGGAGGAGGCGCAACACTGAGTAAAGCAGGGGTCACGTTGGCAGAGAGAGCTGGAGCAAGACTCAGAGGGATGCCAGGGAAGCATGAAGCTGAGACAGCACAGGGGTAAAAGAGAAGAGAGAAGAGAATCCACCCTCCTTTCACCCTCTTCTGGGTGGGGTAGGGATGTCAAGCAGTAACAACAAAAGTCTTCAAAACCTCACGCCAGTGACGACAAAATTAAAAGCAGCGTCATTCTTTTCCCTCCAGTCGGCCAAGGCCTATTGACAACCGCAGTGCAGTGAAACCACAATTTCAAAATCTTGGTTAAATGGAAGTTCCATTAAGCAACCACCTTTCCTTAAGTGCAAAGGAATCGAGATGGGGGGGGGGGAAATGTGTTGCAACTAAAGATATCAGAGCAAGTAAAATAAATCGGATAAAGGACAGATTTAACCAACTTATTTCAATATTATGATGTTGCTGTTGTTGTTGTTTTTTTAAAAAAAACCACCCTCCCACCAAAGGAGCTTAGGGACTATCTTCTCTGCCACACCAATTTTCATTCTCACTACAGCCCTGTGAGTCAGGATAAGCCGAGAAAAGGTGACACCTGCAAAGCTACACTGTGAGCTTCACAGCCAAGCGCGGATTCGAATCTGCATCTCTCCACTCCTAGTGAAAAACTGTGTTCTGTACCAAACTGACAGACCTGTGGGTCTCGGTTTGCAGGCAGGCACACACAAACGATAGTTTGATCATTTGGGGAAAATAACAAACTATGGTTTGCCTCAGACCAAGACTGGGAATTACTTTGTGCAAGAAGCACACGAACTCTTCAAGGCTAGTCTATGTAGTGCCAAAACCATTATTTGGTATTATGTTTGCTTGAGCCCAACCTTAACACACACCACACCAATTAATCAACAAAATGTTTGTTTGTTTGGTTGATTCATCTCCTAATTAAAGCTACCTGGAATCCAGTGGGTGCATCTGCATCAGAGGTGGCTAAGCTGTGAGCCTTCCAAATGCTGATGGACTCCAAACTCCCATGAGCCCCAGCCAGCATGCCAAATGGTCAGCGATGAAGTGAGTTGTAGTAGTAGAAGTCTTTATTACGGTCACCGACCAGCACAGTAAATTGCATTACATCATCAATATTTAAATTTTTGGGAGTAAACTAAAATAACTTATCTAAAATAAACTAAATAACTTATCTAAAAGGGATCAGTCATTTTGATCCTTAGATCTATATTAATTATTTACTAAACACTATAAGTTAAATCTGTCTGGCTCTGGTCAAGAGTTGGTTTATGTGCCTCCTGTGTAGGCGCACCGAATTCTGATAGCGTTGGCGCAAAATCTTGCCACCATAGCGGTGACCTCCGGATTAGAGTCTGACAGGAGCCATTTAGCTAGCAATTCGTCCGATCGTCCAAGTGACTCATCAAATATCTTTAGGTTAGATTCTTTCCGGAGGTCTCTGTAAAGGGAGCAACAAAAGAAAACATGGGCGGTGGTCTCTATTTCTCCGGAACTGCATGGACAGAGTCTGTCTTTAATGGGACTTGTCTATACTTCCCATATAGAACCGCTGACGGTAGAACATGGAACCTGGCCAGAGCAAACGCCCTTCTATGTGATGGTAACTCTAGATGGGTCAGGTAGTTAGCTGGAATCGACAAATATCTTCGTTCTTCTGATATTGTTGGAAAAGATGGAACTCTGTTTAGATCATTTTGTCTCTCGGTGTCCAATTAATCTTTGGCTGTATTGTAATCGCCGAAGATGAGGTGAGTTGGCTGAAGGCGTATAGTTAATAGCTTGTTTTCAATGGCTCTGGACCAGGGAGATTGATAGTTGTCTTTCAGTATCAATGGGGCCAGGCCCTGTGGGCTAAGGTGTAATTTCAGCCATAAATTGCACGCCTGAATCCAAATTTTGGTCTCCACCCTTGTCGTTCCTAATTCTAGCCGTAGCGCGGCATTTGGCACACAGGGCGGTATCTGTAGAGCCGCCCTGATGAACTTAGACTGGACTGTTTCTAATTGGATTAGACTTGGGGTAGGGGCACAGAGTTGAGCCCCATAGAGAAGCTGAGCCTGTGCCTTCGCCTCATAAAGCTTTAGTGCCGCCGGAATATAGTGCGCCTTTTGTTCTTCGAAATCTTTGCAAATGCGGTTTTATTAGCTTCTGTTGTTGCTTGAGTTATGTGGGATTTTCTTGATCCTTTATCATGGAAGATTACTCCTAAATACTTAAAGCTGCGTACTTGTTCAATTTTTCGGCCATTTATAGTCCACGTTCGAATTTTGGGGCGTTTTGCGAAGGACATTATTTTGGTCTTTTGATAGTTAACAGTAAGGTGGTTCTCTTGACAATATCCTGCCAGGGAGCAAAGTGCCCGTCGTAATCCAACAGGAGTCCTAGACAGTATCAGGGCATCGTCCGCATATAATATAGATTTTTTTTGTCTGCCAATTGAGGCGGATGGAACTCTGATTTTGATTGTTTTGCTACGACATCATTGGTGAAATAATTAAATAGTAGAGGTGCTAGAACACAACCCTGTTTGACTCCCCGCTTGGTAGCCACTGTACTCGTTAGATGGCCCTGCTTCGAGCAACGTACCACGAGTTTGGTATCTGTGTATAGCAATCGAATAAGCTGGAATAGTCGAGGATCAATTGTGGAGGCTTTCAACTTTTCCCAAAACTTAATTCATAAAATGGAATCAAAGGCGGTTTTTAAATCTATAAAAGCCGCGAACAGGGAGGAGGACTTAGCGGTTGAGCATTTCTCAATTAGATGTTGCAGGACTAAGCAATGGTCGATAGTCACTCTTCCTTTCCGAAATCCTGCCTGTTCGTCTGCAATTAAAGACTCCTCCTCGAGCCAGTCCAAAAACTTTTCTTTGAGTTGAGAGGCATACAGTTTACTCACCGTGTTGAGTAAACTTATTGGCCTATAGTTGCCTGGGTCCAACTTGCTACCTTTTTTGTAGATGGGAATAATAATGGCTGTCCCCCAGTTCTTTGGTATCTGTCCTGTGCTATCAATATATGTGAATAAGGCTGCCAGTACCGGGCACCACCATTCTTTGTTCCCCTTTAGCAGCTCCAAAGGAATTAAATCCTCCCCCGGCACTTTCCCTAATTAAGATCTGGACAGTAGTGAATCTTATCTCCCTCATGGTGACTGGATTCCATTCTGGCAAGTCTTTCAAAGTTGTCACATCTTGGGTCTCTTCAGAATCAGAGTCCTCCTACATGTGCCGGAAGTGCAGCTCCCATCTCTCAGGGGAGATAAATATTTCTGCATCAGGACGTCTACTCAAGTGACTTGTAGTTTTGCAAACCTGACATAGAGGCCTTATTTACTAAAGGGGACATGAGTTCAGCTTGCAATCCAAAATTATAAAAAGGAAAGGCAACTAGCAAACAAAATTTCCACTGTCTTTAAGAAGAAGAAGAGTTTGGATTTGATATCCCGCTTTATCACTACCCAAAGGAGTCTCAAAACGGCTAACATTCTCCTTTCCCTTCCTCCCCCACAACAAACACTCTGTGAGGTGAGTGGGGCTGAGAGACTTCAAAGAAGTGTGACTAGCCCAAGGTCACCCAGCAGCTGCATGTGGAGGAGCAGAGACACGAACCCGGTTCCCCAGATTACAAGTCTACCGCTCTTAACCACTACACCACACTGGCTCTGTGAGCCAAATAGATCTGCACAAGCTTGTAAACAGCCACTTGCCAGGGCACCTGGGGCAAGAAGGAATCTCCTCTAAGTGTCCAGGAAGGAAAACATTGCAGAAGTTGTTTTACTTAAAAGCCACACTTAAGGGTCCCAAATGACTAACACAGGCAATTGTGGGTCAGGCATGCAATCAGGGATCCAGGACTATCACATTAAGACCCCCACACAGAGGACTTGGTTTAACACCCTCGATGCACCCACATGGGTGTCTCCACCATTAGATGACAGCCAAGTATTGTAAGATTTTTACATCAGATTTCAGGAACAATTTCCCCCCTTCCAAACAGCCATTCTTGTTTATAATGGTGGAACAGTTCTAATTTTTAAGAAAACCCTTACCATTTGAAGAAGGAAGTCTCTGTGCCTCTCTCTGTTTCTCAATACGCAGTGTGGCCCACTGTTTTGGAAAGAAGAAAAGGGAAATGTAAGGCCTATGTGCAATATTAATTCTGATTTAGTTCATCTTCCCGAACTAAATATTGCTGCAAGAGATGCTCGCTTTACCCTTTTATCATTTCTAACATCTTAGTGGTATGTGTGTTTTTATGAGGACTATTACCCATCTCATATTGAGGGATGATTTCCAATCATCATGGGAAAAGGAGATTATAAATGAAGTACAGGCTTGCGGATTATCGCATCTTCACCTGGAATCTATGACATTCAGTCAAGCTAAAGCTGTTATCTCTCAAAGATTGAGGAACATTGCAAGACAAGAGGACACTGCTCTTGTGAAACCTGGGGTGTTTTGGGGGGACCAGGTATTCCAGATTTCACCAGCCCCTTATCTGGCGGAAATCCACTACATGGAGTACTGGAGGCTCTTCACAGCTGCCAGGTTAAATGTGCTGGAATCGGTGGATTTGTTGGGAAGGTACAGGTGGGTCCCATATGCCCAGAGATCTTGTCCCTGTGCCTTGGGAGTGGTTGAGTCAACTGAACATATTCTTCTGATCTGCCCATTTTATGCAGACCTTAGACAAAAATTTATAGCGCCACTTCTATGCCAACTTAGTCCTGTAGACAGAGAAAGACAGGTTTTATTTTTGCTGAATAACTTTACCAGACCAACAGCATCCTTGGTGGCCAAATTCCATTTTTTGGCCCTTAAGCGCCGTAAGGTTAAAATTGACAGTATTGACATGGGTTTAAATGTATAACCTACTTCTTATTGCTGGCTTAAGTGTCATGTTCCTTTAGATACTTAGATGTTTAAATTTTTGTATGGATAAATCCTTGTTTTCTGACTGACGGTCGAATAAAATTTTGATGATGATGATTACCCATCTCAAGAGTTAGTTGCATTAAGAAACGAAAACAAGGGATATATTTATTTGAATTAATACTGTATTTGTAATGTTCTAGTAGCTACTTGAGCATTCAGTTCCCCATTCTCAAGTTTTCTAAAAAAAAAAAAAAAACCAGCACCACACCTCCAATCATATTCATTTTTTTAAATATCTCTTTATTGTTTAAAATCACACAAATAAAACATACTCATCACATATAACTACATATTCAAACATATTCAAACATAATTATTTATATACATAACTTCAAACATAAATACTTACATGCACACATTTATGCTCACATACCATACATACCCACTGTCAACACTTGGACACACACATTCTCAAACTTCCAATTATCCTCTTTGTATTTCGTATTACTTTTGTTTTTGTTTAACATAACGTACAGTTATAATTCCCATTTGTTACTCTTCTCACAATCTCTATTTGCTTAATCTAAGGTTCAATCTAGGTCTGCTACTAGGATTCCGTTTAAACCACTATCCATTAAATATTCTTTAAATATCCTCCATTCTTTCCATACCTTCTGAATCATCCGTCCTCTTATTTTACCCGTTGTTTTGGCTAACTGCAGGTATTCTATCATTAAGTTTTGCCAATCGGCTACAGTTGGTACAGCCTTATTTTTCCAATTTCTGGTACACCACCAATCATATTCTAACTGTTACTGTGCCACAGAATTAAAGAATTGGAAAGATCTCAAGGGTCATATAACCCCTGTCAATGTTTTTTGTTCTCTTTGCTGGCTTTCCGTGGACATCTTCTTGGCCACCGTAAGAACAAAGTGCTGGACTAGATGGGCATTTGCCCCAAACCGGCAGCATTCTTCTGATATTAAGAGCCAAACCCCCCCCCCCACGTTAGATATGCCAAGCCAGGTCCATAGGAGGAACCAATCCTTTCAGCCCCAGCTCATGCTTACCGCCCTTTGCTATCTATAGGCTTGTCACCACAGCCCAACTCAAAAGAAACTTCTGCAAGTAGGGCATCGCAGACACCAGAAATCTGCTTCCCACATAGACCAGTTGGACCACATGGCTGTGACAACACCTGTAGTGCGAGGAGGCCTCTCAAGAGGTGAACTTGGGGTTGCCATGCATAAGAAAAGTGGCATGTTGGGAATGTGGGCCTGACTCTGTGCCTGGCTCTCTCTTTAAAATAAACTTTCCCCTCATCCTCCTTTAAGGGGCTATCTGGAGTCGAACGTGGATTTATGCTAAGTGGTAAACTTGACACAGCTGGGAGGGAGAGTTAAGGATCAAACAGTGACCATCAATTTGGGAAAATAGGGAGGAACCAGACATTCGGAGACCTGTGAATTAACATTCTCACAACTGCAGTAATTACTTGACAACAGTGAAATACGCTTGAGGTCTTTATCCATTGGTGGAATTATATTAAAGATCACTTGTATTTGTTTTCTGATTGTACTCTTTTCTAAGAAACGTGTAACCTTTGTTTTTTAATCTTTTACTTTTAATAAACTTTTGAACTATAGTTTTGCTTGCCGTGTTTGCCTTTGGTTAAAGTGAAGCTGAGTCCAGCGCCAAACCAACTCAGACCCTACCAGGTTTTATGAGTGTTATTTGGCTACACGGTAAAGTGTGCCAAGGTGTGATGTCTGGGTAATTAAGGTAGAAGTGTGTCTCCCTGAAACTTCTATCGGACTTCACAGAGTGGTGGCAGCCTACTGTGAGTTTTGTTCTGCTAAAGGATTCTGTGAACCTCCTCTGCATTGTTTAAAGCTCCACTGGGCTCAAGAGGTGGATAATTGGCTGGAGGGGGTTGCAGGACCGCTACAACACCACACAACCAATCAAAGTTGTGGCAGCTAGCAACAACCTCCTATTGGTCCAGGAATTTCTACTGCATCTGCAAAGGGTGGTCATGTAGGGTCAGCTTCAAGTCTTCTAATGAAGAGCCGTCTCTTCCACTGTCAAGCAGTTCTTCCTAATGTTTCGTCTCCATCCTCTTTCTCGTAAATGTGAACCTACCCCTCTGGACAAAACAGAATTTGCTCCCATCACCTATGGGGTCTAGGCGTTGCAGCATGGCTGGTTGCAATCTAGGTATGAGGGTTGAGCTACCAGTCCAAGATAAATGGCCCAAAGATGGATCTATAAATGGATTTGAGGAAAGAGCTTGAAAAACAGCCAGCAGCACCTACTCAAGGGTTCTCCCATTCATGTTATGTCAACTATGATCTGAAAAATTGAAAGGCATGCCAACTGCTCTCATATGTTCCATGTTTTAGGGAAAGGAAGAAGTAGAGCAGGAGGGAGAAAACTGTCCTTGAGAAACCAACACTTGTGCTTGGAATCTCCTTCCTCGCTGGCAGTTTTTAAAGCAAATATCTGGACATCTTTGTAAGACTTTTGATTGCATTTCTCAGTAATCTGAAACCTGCATGCAGATTGTAACATGTGATCCTCATCCCTGTTAACTGTATATCTTTACTAGTTTTAAGGTGTAGTTGTTGTTTAGTCGTTTCTCCTGAGAAATCTCTATGTGGGACAAGAAGCTACAGGTACAGTTAGAACTGGATATAGAATAACTGATTGGTTCAAAATTGGGAAAGGAGTATGACAAGGCTGTATGTTGTCTCCCTGCTTAGGTGAAACTCGAAAAATTAGAATATCATGGAGAGGTTCATTTCTTTCAGTAATTCAACTTAAAAGGTGAAACTAATATATGAGATAGACTCATGACATGCAAAGCGAGATATGTCAAGCCTTTGTTATAATTGTGATAATTATGGTGTACAGCTGATGAGAACCCCAAATTAACAATCTCAACTTTGGAGTTTTTATCAGCTGTGCACCATAATCATCACAATTATAACAAAGGCTTGACATATCTCGCTTTGCATGTTATGCGTCTATCTCATATATTAAACTCCAGTAGCTAATGAAAACAATTGCTTACATAAATGGACTTTTCCACGATATTCAAATTTTTCGAGTTTCACCTGTATATGCAGAATGCATCATGCAAAAGGCTGGACCGGATGAATCCCAAACCGGAATTAAGATTGCCGGAAGAAATTTCAACAACTTCAGATATGCTGATGACACAACCTTGATGGCAGGAAGTGAGGAGGAATCAAATAATGAGGGTGAAAGAGGAGAGGGTTTAATGAGGGTGAAAGAGGAGAGCGCAAAATATGGTCTGAAGCTCAACATCAAAAGAACTAAGATCATGGCCACTGGTCCCATAACCTCCTGGCAAATAGAAGAAGAAATGGAGGCATCGAGAGATTTTACTTTCTTGGGTTCTATGATCACTGCAGATGGTGACAGCAGTCATGAAATTAAAAAACGCCTGCTTCTTGGGAGAAAAGCAATGACAAACCTAGACAGCATCTAAAAAAGCAGAGACATCACCTTGCTGACAAAGGTCAGTATAAACTATGGTTTTCCCAGTAGTGATATATGGAAGTGAGAGCTGGATCATAAAAAAGGCTGATCACCAAAGAACTGATGCTTTTGAATTATGGTGCTGGAGGAGACTCTTGAGAGTCCCATGGACTGCAAGAAGATCAAACCTATCCATTCTGAAGGAAATCAGTCCTGAGTGCTCACTGGAAGGACTAATCCTGAAGCTGAGGCTCCAGTACTTTGGCCACCTCATGAGAAGAGAAGACTCCCTGGAAAAGACCCTGATGTTGGGAAAGATGGAGGGCACAAGGAGAAGGGGACATAGTAGTGATATGTAATCTTACTGGTTTTCAAACGACAGACTACTTCAACAAGGTAACACCCAACAACTATAATAACTTAATCCCCACAGAGTACACAGGAACAGATGGTGCAAACCAGTTTTAATCAAATAGGTTTCAACAACTCAACAAAAACTGATGTTTCCATTTTGGGGCAAGACGGCTCTAAAGTCTTATTTTTCAAATGACTGACTGACTGTGATTATCAGTTAAACATCTGGCTAGGCTAGTTCAGATGACAACCTTGAGCTAGGTGAAGAGCTTTGAGAACTTAAAAGAAGAAAAGCCACTTGATCCAGGGACAGTCTGCATATATATTGGCCTGTTCTGACCTCTTTTTTCTCAATGGTGACTGCTCAGGCTGCACAGAAAAAGCATTCTGGATTCAGAAATTCATTCTGACTGTGCAGATAAAATGTAAGTTTGAATTCTACAGGATGGGGTATAGTGTGTGAAAACAGTCCAGATCCAATGATCCCCAGATGGTGGAGATGTCAGGCACCATCCTGGTACCCAGGCATCTTCCCCTGGCTGCAAGCGGTCAAAAACCAGATGCAAAATGTGCTTGGTGCTTGGCTAATTTTGAACACTGTGCAATAGGTACCCAAACCCTTACGAGAAGCCCACAAGCAGTTCCTGAGCACAATAACACTCTCATCACTTCTAATGGTGGAGTAACAACATCGTGGCTACCCTCCATTGTGTGGAGTAATGTTTTGACCCATATTTTTCGGTTCCGTTCCTTTTCAAACCTGTCTCCTTGCCTACTGTCAGGAAACCCCCCACCCCGCAATCGGTGGGATAGCGGGAGCGTTTGCAGTATAGGGAACCCCCTGTGCATTTCACTAGTTCGTCCTCCCCCTCCTCCGCCGGAAGCTACCATTCCTCCAGTGGGGAGGGGGAGTCGGAAGCAGGAAGGCGGTGCAGGGGGGGGCTCTGACAGGATCGCAGAGCCTCAGCATCGCGGGGTTAGCGAGGAACGGGGTCAGGTTCCCACGCTCCGAAGGGGAAGGCAGGAAGGACATGGAAGGGGCAGGCGGGGGTTCAGGATCCCGCGCCTTTTTTGCTGGAAAAAGAACCGGAAGGGGTCATTCCTGGACTCTGCGGAGTGAGGAGATGGACGCTGAACTTTTTGCTCCACTGTAAATAGTTTTGCACAATAAAGAACTTAGCTTAGAAGTTCTGCGTTTGGCTGATTCTTCATGAGCAACCACTGAACGTCCTAACACCTACTTCCACACAGCTATGACAGCAAAGGAATTAAGGCTTCAGCTATGGCTCTTGGGTCTCTAGAGCACCCTCAGGAACTGTTCACAGGAATACAGGAAGCTGGCTTCTATCGAGTCTGATGACCATCCATTGAGCTTAGTAGGCAGCAGCTCTCCAGGATTTCAGCAGAGGGTCTCTTACCTGGAGATGCTAGGGGTTCAACCTGCGAACTTCACCTCTTCTTGGTGAACCAGAAGGAGGCTCTACTAATCAATCACATGCCTCCTGTTCTACTGTCCTACAAGCCCTGCTCATGCCCTTCTCCAGAGGCTTCTCCTTCGTTACTGGGGAGCAGAAGTCTGGGTTAGCTGGACCTTTGGCATGATCCAGCAAGCATCTTCATTTCCTCTCTGCACTGACATGCCTAGTCTCACCCTTATTCCCAGCTAGCTTGTTTTAGCCGTGTTGAGTCCTGGAATCAAACCAGTATCTGTTACTTTTCTTCCACCAAGGAGTCCAGGGATGCTTATTATGGAGTTATCTAATTTCATCCTCATAGCAACCCCGTGAAGAAAGTAAACAGAGACAGCAGATTGTTTTTAAGGCTCTACTATTCATAGTTGACCCTGCGACGAACAGAACCCGGCTAATTCTTGTCACCTCCAACACAACTGTGTTTTCATTTTGTATTTTTATGTTGTGAACCGCCCTGTGACCTTGTGATGAAGGGCGGTATACAAAATTAATCATCCTCCTCCTCCTCCTCCGAAGCACACTGACTTGAATGAAAGCCTCACTGATCTCAACAGAACTTATTTCCCAGTTATGTATGTTTATGTGTCCAAGGCCTGGATCGCAATGTCCAAGCACTAGTCAATAAATGCTTTCAGGGTGTGGAAACTCCAGATTGCAACAGTGGTTGAATGCATTTAATCATGACTGTTCCATGGCAAGGCCTTCAGATCCAGCAATGTCATGATGTTTAGCAATGTTATGAAGTTTAGTACAGCAGTATGAACTCTGAACGATGCTCTTGAAGACTTATCTAGGTACGCTGCGGCTGATGCAGGACAAAACCACCCTGTATCTTCAGGGCAAGATCCAGTGCAATGAAGTTGCTATGCTCATGAAATGCCACAACTTCACACGGCAGACCACAGCTATGACTCCTAGGTCTCTTTCCACGTAGACATCACGATTTGTTTGCGGGGAGATTAGATCGTGTTGTGTCAAGCAAGCGTCATCTCACACTTTCCCACCACTGTCCTTACCCGACCTTTCGGGGAAGCAGTGTCATTGCAAAGAGAGCTCCAAATCAGCTTTAATTGCACAACCTGAATTGGCCAGTATGTGACTGAATCCCACCCAAAAGGAGGGACAGTCTGGAAGCATCCTTTGCATCTTTACCAAGCACAAAACTGACTATGGACATCACCCCTTTGCATGATGAATTAGGACTTCATCGCAAGAGCGTAAGCACGATTCTGGGTCTAAGGCCACCTTTATACAGGCAGAAGGACAATAAAGTCCATTCTCTCTCCCAGCACTGTTAATTAAAACCTGCTTCAGATGAAGAAAAATATCGCAGGACGGTATTTTGCTATTCCACCTCGAGTCAGTAAGTGGAGTCCAAAGGGCAACTCTTTATGTCCACCTCCAGCCTTAACTTGTCCTCCTTTTGCTTAAAGCACTTTTCCTTTAAGTTCCTGGTTTTGTTGCCCAACAAACAAGATTCATTAATAGCCAGATGCAACTCCAAAATAAACCAAGATCCCATAACTCATCTTCCAACAGTGAAAGGCAAGCAGGGCAGTTTAAGAAGAGGACACTGAGTTAGTCGCGCTCCTGAAGATCAGATTTCAATCTGTGGAGAGCAACTGCATTCCACACATGGTGGATGGATTGTTAGCTGGCCTTGGGAGCTGCGTGGCTCTGACAAGTGACTGAATTTACAACCGCAACAACTCCCTGTAATACTATGCATTTTGTTAAGAGAAGACAAGGTTTTTGTTTACCTGCTCCATGAATAGTCTCACCAGCGATCTTTTCTTCTATTGGCTTGACTCTGCCATTGTGTGTCAGCACAAAGCATTTAATGAGAATCATCAGAGCCAGCCTTAACCAACCTGGTGCACTCCCGATGTTTTGGACTACAACTCCCATCAGCCCCAGCCAGCACTGATGGGAGCTGTAGCCCAAAACATCAGGGAGGATAAGGGTAAAACCAACCCCCTAGAAAAACAAGGAAGCCAGACGGCACGCAAAAATAAGGTAGAGGGGCCAAATGGGAAGCATGCAGATGCTCTGCATTGGCAAGAACAGATGCCCTTCAGGCTTATTTAAAATACTAGTAGGCCGGTTTTCCCCCTAAGAAGAAACTATCCGAGGCACTGTAGACATCTAGAGTGAAGCCAACATAAGCTCACAAGGCAGAATTAATAAACATATAGCGTATTTTATGGGGGCGGGCAGGTTAAATGCACTAACCTGTCGGTGGAACACCCCATCTCTCGAGCCTATAGCCCTTTATTATCTTTGGGTGTGTGCGTATCTGCGTCCCTCCATTGGCTAACGCCGGGGATGCAACGCGAAAATTGATTTTTTGGGGGGGAGAAATGAATGACAGGCGCAGCGACGAATTGGAGGTCGGCCTCACGTTCGCTCCTCCGCAGAACTGAATCTAGGGTTTTAGGGACGGGGGGTGGGGTTCCCTAAAGAGCTGCCATTGTTCGCGTCCAAGACCCTTTCCAGGCTTCCCAAAGGCCCATTTCATTGAAGTGCAAAAAAAAAAAAAGCATCGCGGATGCGAGGACTCCACGCCCTCCTCCGCGT
This sequence comes from Lacerta agilis, assembly GCF_009819535.1. Classification (NCBI taxonomy): domain Eukaryota; kingdom Metazoa; phylum Chordata; class Lepidosauria; order Squamata; family Lacertidae; genus Lacerta; species Lacerta agilis. Next base: position 61,424,374 of record NC_046320.1, read on the forward strand.
TGCAAACCGCTGAATCATGCAAGAAAGGTCAGCTGTTGTTTATGGCATGGGGAGGCGGGTAGGGGGGAAGCGCAGCAAGGAGAAAGGAGGCGGCGAAGCATTGGGGGGGGGGGTCAGGAAAGAGGGAGGGAAGCTCTGCTGCTCCTTTCGGAGAGGCAGCCCCGAGGGGGCGGCACGCGTCGCCCTTTGCGCAGGTAGCGCGGAGCCCCGACTCACCTCCAAGGTCTTCACCAGGACTTTGAGGTACAGCTCCGAGATCCCCAAGGACACACCGAAGATGGAGGGCAGCACGATGAGCAGGAAGACAGCGGAGAACCAGAAGCCGAAGAGGCGCAGCAGGAGATCCAAGAGGTGCTCCATCCCGAGGGCTGCGGGCGCCGCGCTGGCTTCCCGAGACGCCCTACTATCTGCAGCGCCTGAGCCGGACGCCGGCTCGCCGCGCCCCGCCTCGGCAGGGGGAAGCCGTCCGTGCGGGCTCGCCAGGAGAAGGCTGAGCAAAGAGCAGCGCCGGAGAGGCCGCCTCTTTCTCCGCTCGGCTCCGGCGCAGCGCAGCTCCACCCACTTAACTCCTTTGCGCCCAAGGCGCGCTGCTGCTGGTGAGGGTGCCGTCGCCGCCAGGCGAGCGCTTGGGCAGGAGGGAGCCTCCGTACAGGAAGGCGTCGTCGGAGCTGAGACCCGGGTTGGTAAACGAAGAGCGGAGCTCCTGCCGAGCCCCGCAAGAGGCGAGCTTCCCCGATCTCATGAGCGGCGTGGGTGTCTCCCTGCGAAGGCTCCTGGGGGCGCGCCATCGAGGCGCAACTCCGGCGCGCGGCAGAATCCCGCCCCTTCGATTGTTCGCTCACGGCCGCATTGTGATCTCAGCATAGGAGACAATAGTTGAGGCTGCCACCCCTAGCCACCCCCCCCCCAGCCCCAGTTGATAGCCATTGCCATTTAAATAGTGTGGGTGTGTGCCCCGTCTTTTGATCGATTATGCGGGATCTGGCATACTTGTCCCACCCCCCCCCCCACTATTATAAGTTGGCACCCATGGGGGCCGCAAGTAAGACGGGCGGAACTACTGTCAGGGCTCCCCCTCCACTAGCTGCAGGTGAAAAGAGTTTGGATTTGATACCCCGCTTTATCACTACCCGAAGGAGTCTCAAAGCAGCTCACAATCTCCTTTCCCTTCCTCTCCCATAAAAAACACTCTGTGAGGTGAGTGGGGCTGAGAGACTTCAAAGAAGTGTGACTAGCCCAAGGTCACCCAGCAGCTGCATGTGGAGGAGCGGAGACGTGAACCCGGTTCACCACTTTACTAGTGTACTGCTCTTAACCACTACACCACACTGGCTCTCATGCCACCTAATCTGACATCCTGTTCTCACAGTGGCCAACCAGACACCCATAGGATGCCCACAAACAGGACCAAAGTGCAGTAGCAAGTCTCCCCACCTGCACTGGCTGAGGAAGGGGGTGCTGAGGGTGCGGTCTGCCCTGGGTGTCATCCCTGAGGGGGGATGACATCGCTGGGCTGCCCCCCAGGCCGCTCACCCCACCCCCGGGTGCACAGCGTGTGCACCGCTCCAGGTGCCAGAGCAGCTACTCTGCCCACCTGGGATTCCCAGCAACTGTTCTTCACATATATTGCTGTGATTATATATTTTGTGGTTTTTATATTTTGGTTTTATTCTGTGAACCGCCCTGAGACCTCCAGGTATAGGGCAGTATATAAATTAAATAATGATACTAATTACAACTTAGACATTGTGGGTTGTAGCTATGGATGGCCTTATCATCCATGAATTTTAAGAAAATGTTTTGTCCTCAAAGAACTTGACCTCATTGTGATTTTAGATATGCCTCTGTCATAAAAACACAAGAATAGCCAAAACAAAATTAAAAATTTAAAAATTCCTTCCAGTAGCACCTTAGACAGGGCTACCTACCTGTAACAATAATAACCGTTACTGGATCACACCAAAGGCCCATCTGGTACAGCATCCTATTCCTGTTGTCACCTGCCAGATGCTTAATGAGCACAGCAGCACACTCTCCTGTTGGTTTCCACCCTACACCTGGTATTCAGATGCATCTTGCCTCTCTGATTCCAGGTGTCACCTGAGGAAATGGTTGAAAGAACATGATTAGGCAACACAGGACAGCTGACTTAAAAGGATCAGTAAAGTACTCTTGCTGGTATGAGAACAGCTAGAACATTTAAATGCCTTTCTGTACTGCCTGACCTCTAAGCTAGTTAGGTGATCCTGGATTCTTCTTAATTTGGTCATCCTAGAGCACTGAAGGAGGAAGCCATTTGTATCTTTATCAGTGATAAGCAGCGGGTTTTAATCCATCACTTTGCTGAGCCCCCTTCCAAGGGTATAAAATTTTACACATGGGGGGGGGAGAGAAGATAGTCAGGCCCTCTCTCATAACGCTAGAACCTGGGGACAATTCGATGAAGCTGAATGTTAGAAGATTCAGGACGAGCAAAAGGCTATGCTACTTCACACAGCACATAGTTCAGGGGTCGGCAACCTAAAGCCCATGGGCCACAAGCGGCCCACAGGGTCGTTTAACCGGCCCACGAGCTGCCCACGAACCAAGCTCCCCACTCAGCAAGTCCCCACGCACTGAACTAAAGCAGCGCAGCGCGGCAAGGGGACTCACTTCAGTGGCGCCGGAAATTTCGTCTGCGCAGACGCGCGCGATCCGGCCCACAAAGGTAGCTCTGCTGGAGTGAACCGGCCCAGGTGAGGTAAACCTTGCCGACCCCTGACATAGTTAAACTATGGAACTCCGTGCTGCAGGAGGCAGTAGTAACCACTGACGTAGATGGGTTGAAAAGAGGACTGGACAAATTCATGGAGGATAGTATCAATGGCTTACTAGCCATGATGGCTATGCTCTCTCTCCAAACGCTGTACGGTTCCAAATGCTGGTTTGCTGGAAAACCATAGGAGGGAGTGCGTGTAACAGACCAACCCTGTGCCTGGGTGTGAGCAGGTGCCCAGCACTCGAAGAGTTAACACCCACTCTAGATGACTGGCAGCTCAATCGCAGAGGCGGGTCTTTTCTACCTTTTAAAAGGGAGAGAATGGCAGTTGGGCGGTTGTTGTGGGTCAGGGATTGAGGGTGAGAGGGTGAGTGGGTTGGAGGTTAGGCTTAGGTTAGGGAAGGAAAACTTTTATCCTGTTTAATGTTGTAACCAAGCTTACGTACCTAATTGAAGAACATTGTAACCGCATTCTACCTTAACATCCATGATATTTAAGTTACCTCAATAAACATATTTTGTTTTTCAACGTTCGTGGACTCTGGCAGTGCGTCAGTACCTCTAGAGGTGTGGTTGAGGGGAAAAGCACTAAAGGTTTCCTGTGGAAGAGGGGACGGGTGGCTTATTTTCCTAACACACAGAGGACTGGGCAGTGAAGCCAAAGGTGCCACGCAGTTGTCAGAAGGAAAGGCAAGCTGCAGCAGTTTGGGAACCCAGGGCGGGCGATCCCAAGGTGGCAGGAGTTTCATTTTAAGAACGTGGAGCACTGAGGTACCCCGAGGACATCTCTCATAACATCATTGTAAGGTTCATTTTAGTCGTCGGTGAAACCTAGGGAGAGACACAGTCAGGGGAAACGTTTTACAGTGTGAGGGCTCTTGGTGGGAAACGAAGGGTCCCATCACAGTGCGCTCTTATGCTGGGGTCCTGTTTGAGGGTTTCCTACAGGCATCTGGGTCACGGCTGCAAAAAGCAGGGTGCTGGACTAGATGGGCCACTGGCCTGATCCAGCAGGCTTTTCTTTCGTTCTTCTGTTCGGAACCGGAAAATTATATCACAGATATGGCCAAAAGACAGGGGTTTTCGAAGCTTCAGTCCAGCGACTGCTAGACTCAACTGTGCGAATGTGGCTTTCCTCATTCCTCTAGAAAACCCTATTCCTACCAAGAGGCTTTGAGGCTGGGAAATCAAAATAAGCAGCTAAACCGGCCAGCTACCTCTACGGATAAATATGTAAGAGAGTTCAGAAGGTCACCATCTCCTTTGGAGAACTAGGCTGGGTGCCTACTTGTTGCAAAGTTCAATCTAAATAAGAACGATACCAATAGGCGGGTTTCACATGTCGCATTAATGCATTACATAATTATATGACAGATGAACGCGGGTAATTATTGCATCAGTCAGACTAAAGAAGCGGTTCTTAGTATTGAGGGTGTGGATAGTGCAAGTTACATCCCCAGGATATGGGTCCTGCCTTGTTTTACAATCATTTTACCCACTACGTTATAGTAAGTCCTTCTATAGTAAGTCCCAGCCGACAGGATTGCAACCCAAACTGCCCCAATGAGAAACATGTGAGAGGTAGCATTTTCAGGGGAATTCGAAGATTTGCAAATCTACCCCCCAACAACTAAGCAGACAAATGCAGCTCAAAAATAAAATAAAATCCTGGTGTGGCTTAAGCATGCTCAGTAGTCGTGGAATATTGAGTGGCGAGAATTCTCTGCAAACATGATAGGCAAAGCAGTTAATAAACCATATGACGAATGCGTGCACACCAAATAATCCTGAAACTGTAGTTTGTTAAGGGAACTGTAGCCCTGTGAGGGGTAAACTATAGTTCTTCTTTGGGAAAGTCTTGTGCTTTAAATATATGGTATATTTAAACCCACGGGTGGCGCTGTGGGTTAAACCACTGAGCCTAGGGCTTGCTGATCAGAAGGTCGGCGGTTCGAATCCCCGCGGCGGGGTGAGCTCCCGTTGCTCGGTCCCAGCTCCTGCCCACCTAGCAGTTTGAAAGCACGTCAGAGTGCAAGTAGATAAATAGGTACCGCTCTGGCGGGAAGGTAAACGGTGTTTCCGTGCGCTGCTTTGGTTCACCAGAAGTGGCTTAGTCATGCTGGCCACATGACCTGGAAGCTGTACGCCGGCTCCCTCAGCCAATAAGCGAGATGAGTGCCGCAACCCCAGAGTCGGACACGACTGGACCTAATGGTCAGGGGTCCCTTTACCTTTATGTTTATGTATCCAATATCTGTAGTATGGGCAGACTCCCCTGGACAATGGAGTGCCCATTCGCACTGCTCAGGGTGGGAGAGAGGAGAAAATGTAATTTTATACCAGCTCCTTTTTCAAGGTCACAGAAACATGCTCTGATCTGCAGTGTGAGCCATCAGTATTCCTATGTGTTCCTTCTCACTGTGCTTGTGTGCACTGACACATTTCAAGGCCCCGCATCTTTGTCAGGGGAAACCACCTTGCCTTGCAGATATTTATCCATGATGGCTCAGGTTTCACTTATTTAAACAGCTGCTGTTTATCAAAGGCAGAGCTGCTCCGGGAGTTTTCTATCAATCAAAGGTAGGGAAGGGAAAGGAAAGTTATTTTGAGGGACATGAAATAATAGCAGGAAACGAAAGGAAATGACCCCAGTTGAAAGCAGGTTTTATTTCTGCATCGCGATATGAAGTTTTATGATCCTCAAGATCACAGATAGGTCCAGTGCTTTTTTTTATTTCTGGGCTGAGCTCAAGGTGATTACAATTATTACTGATTTCGATTGGATTTTTATGCTCAGGTTGCAAACACGCGCTACTTGGGAGTAACGTGCATTGAACACAGTTCAATTTACATCCAAGTAACATGCAGAGGTTTGCATGCTAAACTGCTTCAGGAAATTGTATAAGGCGTAAAGGCAGCATGGAATAAAAAAATAAAAAAAATCTGTTCTAACCTTGTTTGTAATTATCATTCAGCTATAAAAAAAAAATGTGCCTAATCGTGATCTTCTTTTAATGACACAACTATTGGCAAACTCTGCCATAAAAGAAGCTAAAGGTCATTGTCCACGCACACTGTCTGCATTTTCATCATATAACTGGTGGTTAAATTAGGTGAGAGGGGAATGCTGACTGCCAAGAACTGCTATTTCTGAACCCTGGACTGTGTGTTGTTGTTGTTTTTTTAAGTTCCTACAGGTTTTCTTACAGTGCCTCAGAATCCACCACCTGTCCAATGAACCCACTGCAGAGTAAAACTGGAATACGGTAAGTCAAGCAGCACCCTTGCACCCAGCACTGTTTAGGAATTCTAAGAAGTAAAATAAATAAATAAATGCAGTTTTAAGATCAGTGGGTAAAATCAATGCCGTTTTGAAAGGTTCATTCCGCCATCTTGATTCAAAATGGCACCCCAAATGTAGACGAAAACCTGCTCCTCATCTCCAGAACAACCATGCAATATTTGGTTGCGGTGTTTTAAGAGGTTCCCAGATGCACAGAGAACAAATGGGTTTCCAGAATATATAGCAGATTAGCACTGACATGAAGTCCCATGCACATGGCTATAATAAACATACTAGCAGTTTTCACTTTAAAATTTTATGCTTCTGAAATCCCATCTACACTAGTAGGCCGTGCTTGAGGGTATATATACCGTATTTGTGCCATGAGTTGTTGTCCCCTCCCCTCATTTGGCACTTATCCATCCACTATAAGTGCCAGAAACCTGAGGTGTGTTATTGTCAGATGATGTATAATAATAATAATAATGATGATGATTGAAATGCAGGTTTGTCAACCTGCTATAGTTGCACAACATAGTAGTCAAAAATAATTAGTAACTCTTGAATGATGCTCGGTAACCTCAAACCCAAAGTTGTTGTTGTTGTTGTTGCTGTTGCTTTTCGGCTTTTAACTATTTGGGAGTGCGCATACCTCTGCCACATCTGTATGCGCTGAATTATCTACTACTTTTGAGGCAGGCAAAAAGGATGCTTAAAAGCTGGAAAGGAAAACCTTATCCATACTGGGCAGGATTTCTGCTATATAAATTTAAATAGTTCCTAGATACCTTTATTTGTTTTCAGACTACAGCTCCTATCATCACTGTGCTGACCACGATGGGGGAGGGACCTAAATAAATAAATAAATAACAAAATAAAGACGTACACTCCTTATGTTTTTTAATAAAAAACCAAATAAATACGTGCATATCTCTGTGTGTGATTCCTTATGTGTATTGTTCATCTGTTAATAAAAACCAACTAAAGACACCTGTAATTTCTTATTTCTTGCGTTTTATCTTAATAAAACCAAATTAAAGAATGTGCTTGTGTATAGTGATTCCTTATGTAAACACACACACGTGTCTTTATTTGGTTTTTTTATTTACGGAGACAGACTATAGATCCCTTTTGATCCCTTTCTCTGTGTGCCAGTGGGCGGCCTCTCTCCCTCTGGGCGCCTGATGTCTCCGCCTCCTTCCTCGTCGGGTCTCCAGGGCCGGGCGCGGCCATTGCTACGCTCGCAGCCGGCCTCGCCCGCCTTCCGCCGCGCGGCTGAGCAGGCCCGTTGGGCGCGGATCCGGCCATGGCAGACGCTGAGAGCACGACGGCCCTCCTCTCGGGCGCCTTCGTGGGCGCGCTCGCTTTCCACCACGTCAACAGCGGCTCCGACACTGTGCGTAAAAAGGTGCCCTTCGCCCCGTGTTGGCGAACATCGCCATCGCCGTTACGCATGGAGTGGGTTACCCCGAGGAAGTGCTTTCGCCCCGGCACCTCTTGTCCTTGTTTAATGGGAGCTTGGGTGCTTTATGCGTAAAAAGGAGCCAGCGCGCGTGGTTGTTTGTGCGTGTGTGTGTGTGTTTGTGCAGAGGCCAAGTGAGGGCGCATCTCCTGCCGTGGCTGCCCCTTCCCGCACCAAGTTTCACTCCTGGTGATATGTTTGTTTGTATGCATGCTTATGTATAAGCACGTGTGCATTTCCCACTTTTAGACAGCGACGGAGCTGCAACGCGCGCAGACACCCCCCCCCCCTCCACCACTTGCTTTGGGAAGAGTTGCCTCGCGTCTCGTGTGACTCCCAAACTCGAGTGCTTTGTGCGCGCAGCCAGCCCGGTGCCCTGCGTGAGTCTGTAACAGAGTGACCGTAACCCTCTCTGCGACCCCTCTTAAAATGCACAGCTTAAATTGAGCTTCCCCGTTCCTCCCCAGGAAGATTTCAAGTCTCCATAAAATGCAGCTGTGTGCTCCACTGTCTTGGGCCTGCTTGAGATATATGTATTTCAAATTTCCCTCCTCGCAGATCTCCCGAGTCCTAGTCCTAGTCTGACACTCCATAGCCACTACTCGCTTGACACAACGACGCCTAACCTTGCAAAACAGCTATAATGGATGCTTCATGGAGAGGTCACCTGGAAGCATCCATAGTTAGTTTAATGTTAGAATATGCTCCCAAATTTGCTACAGTTTGCGACTAGTCAGTGGCAGAGGGTGCGATTTGATCTGTTTTTTGAAAGGGGAGACGCAAATACTCCTGCCCAGGCCCAGCCCTTAAATTATGCTGTTTTAAATGAGCATTTTATATTTGACTTCCTTTAGTAGTTTTCTTTTGGTATTTTGTTTTGTCTGGTTTTGTTTTGTTTTGCTTTGCTTTGCTAACTTTGCTGCATTAAATATGCATTCTGTATGTGACCTCCTTTGTAATGTTTTGTTTTGAAATCTAATATTTTAGATTCCTGTTCATTTTGTTACTTTGGATGTATACATTATATTTTACTTTCTTCAGTAATGTTTTATTCGGGATTGTTTTACTTGATGTTTTAATGTAGGCTGCAAACCACTTTGAGGGTTTTTTCTTCAAAATATAAAGTGGTTTAGAAATAATAATAATAATAATAATAATAATAATAATAATAATAATAATAATAAAAAATACTGACTATACAGCTCCTGCTAGTGGAGTGATGTGTAACTATGGTGTTTCTTCAATTGCAAAGGAAGGATTCCTCCTTGGGGAGGTGAAAGCTGAAGCCAAGGACATCATCACTGACTCTCAGATGGATGGTGCTGAAGTTGTGTATACAATTGGTAAGTCAGCTACCAACTGATGCATTTCCTTTGGGGCAGAATGAACATTATATGGCGCTTGTAAAATATTATTATTAGTGCTTGAGCGTACCACTATATTTGAATGCGGTGATGGTGCTGCGTTGCTTCTGAGTTGCTGTGAAGTCATTCTGTGGGATTCCATGGTGTCTAGCAACAGGATCTATTTTATACCGCAACTGGTCCTTTCCCTCCCCCACGAGGAATAGTGTTATCTCCAGGTTTGTCCCGTGGCTGTGTAGTTCTTCTATTTCTATACAACTTTTCATAATGGTCCCTTGACACTCCTATCTCTTCAGAGCGGCAGAAAGAGAACAAACGTGACCAAAGGCTTGCCTACTTGGCTGTGCATTTGTTTTTGCGGAAGAAAAATTATATAGACCTTCAAATTTACTGTACAGTGGACCCTCCGGATATGAATAAAATTTGTTTCGGGAGTCCATCTGCAACCTGAAAAGTCTGTAGGCAGAGGAACGGCTTCTGTGCACGCATGGCGAAACCCGGAAGTATACACTTCCGGGGTCGCCACATTAGTAACCTGGAAGTTATGTATCCAGAGTGGTGCGTAACTAGAGGGTCCACTGTAGTAGGTTGTTGGTGAGTATACGCATGAGAGAAAATTCCTATGATGTGTGATTTTGTGGAAAGGGTAAAGGGACCCCTGACCATTAGGTCCAGTTGCGGACGACTCTGGGGTTGTGGCGCTCATCTCGCTTTAATGGCCGAGGGAGCCGGCGTACAGCTTCCAGGTCATGTGGCCAGCATGACTAAGCCGCTTCTGGCGAACCAGAGCAGCACACGGAAATGCCGTTTACCTTCCCACCGGAGCAGTACCTATTTATCTACTTGCACTTCGACGTGCTTTCAAACTGCTAGGTTGGCAGGAGCAGGGACCGAGCAACGGGAGCTCACCCCGTTGTGGGGATTTGAACCGCCAACCTTCTGATTGGCAAGCCTCTGTCCCTGTGGATATGCCCAGCTATATATTCCTTTTTCAAGGCTCTTTAGTCATATGGACTTTTGCTTATCCACTGTAAATAAATGGAACGTGGGTGAGCATTTTAGGAATTTTATATTGTACATTGTTCTTAATTTTTCTGACTTTTAGTTGATTTTAGCTGTACTTCATCTTAAGACGCTTTAAGACTTTTTTTGTACAAAGCGACTAGCAGATGTAATAAATATTAAAATTATTTTAGTATCTTGTAAGGTTGTGTGTCTGGGTCACACGACTAAACAACAAACAGTGATAACTGAATTGTGTTCAGTCACAACCTTACAAGATACTCAAATAATTTTAATATTTATTACATCTGCTAGTCGCTTTGTACAAAAAAAAAGTCTTAAAGCGTCTTAAGATGAAGAACAGCTAAAATGAACAGTTATCACAGTTATACACAATCATTCAGGGGAAAGTAAGATGTTGTTTCATTTTCAGATATACAAAGTCACATTCCATGCTACCAACCCTTCAGGTAAGTTCTGTACCCTGTTTCAGAAAGAAATTTGAATTCTGTTTTACACAAGGGGATGATAAAATGCTCCCCCTTGCACGGAGCACTTCATGTGATGGATTCAATCAGAGCCGTGGATCATGGCAACAGAATATGCATGCCTAAGGAAACTTATTTCAGTGGGGTTTGCTCACAGATAAATGTTTGCAGCCTATGTAAGCAAAGGGAAGCATGTTTAGAGAGTTCTTTCCCCAATACTTTGATACGACAGAGGTTATACACAGTTGTGTGATCTGAATCAGAACATTGTTTCTCTGGTAATGTGGTCTTGGAACTGTTATAAGAAAAAAAACAACCTGCTCCTTTTCCCTTATGGTGTACCCAAGAGTCCGTATAGAGTCCTTATGTAGGTTCTCTGTGGTAGGAGAAAATAACAGAGGCCAACCAGAGAATATTGAGAAGCAAAGCAGCTAGTAAGCCTGATCTCTATTAAACTGTTGCAGGGTCCTCACTCACCACATGCAGGAGGGAGGAGGAACCCAGAACAATGGTGTGCAAGCCCTAAGGCTTTTGAAATTGCCACCCTGTAGCTCAAGACCACCCCCCAGTACATCATGCATACATCACAGATATATCATACATACATCATTATACATGACAAATCTATCTTTAGCCATCTCACCCCTTGCCTTTCCCTGTAAGACCCTGTAAAAATTGCAGTCCTCAACCGGTTTTCCACACCTATCAGCTGATCACCCATTCCCACCACCCTTCTGAGTAATACCCCTCCCCACTACCTCACTATATTTAAGGATCTGGTGACTTCCGTTTCAGTGTATCTGAAGAAGTGTGCATGCACACGAAAGCTCATACCAAGAACAAACTCAGTTGGTCTCTAAGGTGCTACTGGAAGGAGTTTTTTTATTATTTTGTTTTATCACAGAAGGGGGCAGGTCTACAGCAGAAATACATCACAGGGGGCGGTCTACAGCAGAATCCTGTCTGGCAGGAAACCTGTTAAAAGGGTTTATCAGGGGTCAGCAAACTTTTTCAGCAGGGGGCCGGTCCACTGTCCCTCAGACCTTGGGGGGGGGCAGACTATTTGGGGGGGGAGAATGAATGAATTCCTATGCCCCACAAATAACCCAGAGATGCAATTTAAATAAAAGCACACATTCTACTCATGTAAAAACACGCTGATTCCCGTACTGTCCGCGGGCTGGATTTAGAAGGCGATTGGGCCAGATCCGGACCCCAGGCCTTAGTTTGCCTACCCATGGTTTACCTAGACAGCCTGGCCATTCTTTTGTGATAATAAATACTTAATTCCTGAGTCCAGGTCACAGGCTCACCCTATTCATACAGAAATGTGCCCTTAAGGCAGGATTTGTGAGCGCAAAGACAAAATGGGGAGGCGTTTCCCATTTCCATCCAAACTGCAGAGGAATATTTGAGGTCACTGAAATTAGTCAAAATGGCTTTAGGGCTGTTTTCCTGTACTGTTTCAAACATGTAGTTATGTATGTGTTTTCCTGGTCCATTTATCAACGTTTATTTTATACCTTAGACCTTATAATTCTCATAACAGAACAGTAAGTGTATCTGAGCTGTACTGCTTCAGACTACATGTGAGAATTTGTGTCCTGTTACTGAATGCTCCTCCATGTAAGAATATTCCCTGCACTTAGCATGTTAGGCAGAAGGCTGAGTTTTACCTGATAACCTAGTTTTCTGTGTTGTTGTACAAAGAAGCATTCAGTTTTTGGAGTCCTCGCCTGTGGTGGTGCAGCTCAGACACAGATGAAAACTAGGCCTGCATTTATTTTTGGAGCTAGTGAAGAGATGCGTCGGCAATCTAATGTGCACTGTAGAAATGTACAGAAAATGTTTCCAAATAAATTTTAACACCTGTCTTACTAAAGAATACAAACCACTGTTTGCTTGACCCCTTTTTGTGCTAGCAACCTGTACTCAACCAATTAGAAACGCATGTCATGTGCAAATGATTTGCTTTGTGCCTTCTAAAAATATGGACACCATTCTGAAAACATGGTTGCTGCTTAGCCTCTTGCAGAAATGCATGTTTTTATTTATTTATTCGGGGCATTTATTAGTTGCACGTCCTCCATAGGAGTTCAGGGCAATGTACATGCAACATAAATTTTAAAACAAGGATTAAAAAGAATATGCAAACTCCAATTTTAGCAACCAGTCATTGAATACAGATTGGTGCTAGTGTTGTCACACGGCAAAAGCCTGGTAAATATGCCTTCAATTGATGTTGAACAATACATATGGAAAGTCAGTAAATAAAGTGATTATTATTTCTGGGCAGAAGATGTTACACGATTTTCTCCATGACTTCCTTCTCTTCCAAAGGATTTGATTTCTGTATTTTTATCATTATACCTTGTGTTTATTTGCTGTATGAACAAATGTGTGAAGCTTAGTAACAAAACAAATGCCACCCTAGAAATGTCTTTTGATTCAGCACCTCTGTTGCCCTTGGGATTCCTCTTATCTTTTCCAGCTTTTACAACTTGGCAGGAGAACTGAACGAGCCACTGCTGAATAATATATTGTCGAGTTGCAAAAAGGTATTTTGCATTTATAACTAACCTCTTCACAGAACTAAAATGTGTTCCTAGAAATGTATGGATACTTTAGATTACTACTATATTCTTGTTTAAATGCATGCATGGACTACAGACTGGATCTTATTAGACATGTACAGGCATGTTTTACTTTTAGGTAAGTCCCAGTGAGTTCAGTGGGCTTACTCCAAGTAAGTATAAGTGTGTCTAGGATTGCAGCTTTTGACTGCTATCTCCACATGCTTATTGGCAAAGAAGCTCAATTGAATACCATACTTCAGAGTGAACATGCAAACAGTTGCTCTGCCACTGATTTTCTCAGTGTGCGTCACCTTTTCACATTATGGGCACAAGGTTGTTACCAAAGAGACATTTTAAGTATGGCCTAATACCTTGACTGGTAAGATACTCCATTGCCTCTCGGAAGACAAGCTAAGCTGAGTCTTAGGGAACCCAGGTAAGATCACCTTTTAGCACCAGCAACAGGGTGACTGTCAAGTCATTATGCAAGAGGTATGAGAACCCTGAATTTTTAAAGAAGCTATATCTAATTTTCAGATTGCCATTTCTTTTCCAGACTGTGGTGGGCTGGTACAAACTCAGGCGTAATACTGACCAGACAATGACGTTCAGAGAGCGACTCCTTCATAGGCATTTACAGTCACACTTGTCAAATCAGGGCCTTGTTTTTCTGTTACTAACTTTCAGCCCAACGTCTTCAAATTTATCCACTTACAAATTTGAATATGCCTTACATAAACCGCAAGAAGGGTAAGTATATTTGGTCTCCTTTAGTGCACTTCTGTAACTCGGTGAAATATAGCTAATCACTTCCTTGGGTTAATCCCTTTTCCTTTGAAATTTGGAGGAAATCTTGCGATGGAAATGATTTCTTTCTGTTGAAATTTCGCTTTTTACTCTTGATATCATTGGCTGCAATCTTACACATAATTAGACTTTGTGATAGCTCTACAGAAATGTGTGGGAGAGACCCAACATCACATTAGCACAAAAAGCTTGAGAGCTGATGTGGTGCAAGTGATAGCAAACTGTCACGAAGCATAATACCATATTTACTCGAATCTAATGCACACCTTTTTGGGCCAAATCACGTTGTGAAAATTAAGGTGCGCATTAGAGTCTAGTTAATATGGTAATAACAGTTGCACTAGGCCAGTGGTGGCGAACCTTTTAGAGACCGAGTGCCCAAACTGTAAACCAAAACCCACTTATTTATCACAAAGTGCCCAAACTTGTTGAGCTTTTTTTGGGGAGCTGCCGACCAAAGTTTTGGAGCTTTTTTGGGGGGGGGGTCGCACAAAAGTTGCTTTGCTTTGGGGGGGGGGGCGCCCCGAAGCTGCTGAGCTTTTTTTGGGGGGGAGAACAGAAATAAATGACAAATAATACCTTCGCTAGCATTAGGGTTAGTATCCAGGATCCAGGAGGTCTCCAGGAATCCAAGTAAGTGGTGGTTTCGTTAGGCGGGAGGGCGTCGTGAGCTCCCACGGTCGGCAGCGGTGTGTGAGGGCGCAGGGCCCTGCCACCGCCCTGCTCGTTGTGGGGCTTCCCGCTGGGGGCCTCCCGCTGGGCCCGTCGGGCGGCCGGAGGCTCTGCATCGGCCGCGCTGCAGCCTTTTCTTTTTGCTGCGGGCCTCCCCTAGGCCCGGGAGGGCAGGGGAGGGAGCCCAGCATCGGCCGCACCGCGGCCTTTTTCCAGGTGTCGTCGGGTCTCCCGCTGGGCCCAGGAGGGCAGCGGGAGGCTCTGCATCGGCCGTGCGACGGCCTTTTCTTTTGCCGCGGACCTCCCCTAGGCCCGGGAGTGCGGGGGAAGGAGCCCAGCATCGGCCGCGCCGCGGCCTTTCTCGTGTGTTTCGGCGGCGGCGTTTGAGGGCGCTGGGCCCTGCCGCCGCCGCCGCCGCCGCTCGTCGTCAGGCCTCCCGCTGGGCCTGGGAGGGCAGCGGGAGGCTCTGCATTGGCTGCGCCGCGGCCTTTTCTTTACCATGGCAGGCTGCGGGAGCCCCAGGATTGGGCCGCGTGACGGCCGAAGGGATGGCGGCGGGGCGCAATGCGCTGGGCCCTGCCGCCGCTGCTGCTGCTGTGGGGGCCCAGCGGGAGCCCCTGGGATTGGGCCGCTCGGCGGCCAATTGACTGCCGGCGGCGCGGGGGGTGATCAATCGCTGAACACAATCTCCAGCGACTAGCAAAAAAAAAAAAAATGTTCAAGGTTTCAACAGCAGACGCAAGCCTGGGGAAAAAACAATAACAACAGCACGGATGGGCCGATGGTGCGCGTGCCAGCAGTGAGGGCTCTGCGTGCCAGATCTGGCACGCGTGCCATAGGTTCGCCATCACTGCACTAGGCATTGCACACCATCTTTGTAAGTTCCAAGACAACCACAGGATTAGTTTGTGTCTGAGCAGTGCTCAATCTTAAAATATTAAAAGCATATTTCTGAGCAAGTTTACTCAGAAGTAAGTTCCTCTGAGCTCAGTAGACATAACTCCCAGTTAAGAATGTGTAAGATTTTTTTTGTAAGGCTGCAAACCTGGGAGTAAATCCCATTGAACTTAGTGGGACGCACAAAGCAATCCTATACAACTCTTCTCAAAAAGTTGTATTAATCATTAATAATGGAATGGCACTATTTCATGCACTCAGTAAACCTTCCCATTGTAGGTATATTAAATTCTTCTGTTTATCCTTTTCTAAAGTCCTTTTCAGAAAGTTCCTCTTGTTATTGCCAATTTGAGAATGGCAGAAGAGCACGGATACCATACTGCGTCTGGTTCTTGTATTTCTTCCGGCTATTGTAGAGCAGTTGCAAAACACAGGTATGAAAAGGATGTTTTAATTTTTTTGCATTGCATTTTTGGTGACTCCAAATGATTGCCAACTAGCAGCATAGGGTGTGTGTGTGTGTGTGTGTGGTGTGTGTGTGCACATATATACACACACAAATACAAGTGGGAAAATGTTAGAGTGTATCTTTATCTCCCCTAATAGGAGTGCTCCTGTTCCAACTATGGCCTCTTCCTGGATATTACAAATTGGCTAAAGTATGCATGTAAAATCAAGCTAAACCATAGTTAAGTATGAGTGCACAGGTAAACAAAGCAGAAATAGTGGCTGCTTTGCTCCTTCAGTCCTCATGCTGCTGTGCTACCAGCAGCAAAGCCATTGTTTTGCATAAAGGTAAAGGTACGCCTGACCATTAGGTCCAGTCGCGAACAACTCTGGGGTTGCAGCACTCAATTCACTCTATAGGCCAAGGGAGCCGGCGTTTGTCCGCAGACAGCTTCCGGATCATGTGGCCAGCATGACTAAGCCGCTTCTGGCAAACCAGAGCAGCGCACGGAAACGCCGTTTACCTTCCTGCCGGAGCGGTAACTATTTATCTACTTGCACTTGACGTACTTTTGAACTGCTAGGTGGGCAGGAGCTAGGCCCAAAACAACAGGCACTCACCCAATCGCAGGGATTTGAACCACCAACCTTCTGATCGGCAAGCCCTAGGCTCTGTGGTTTAGACCACAGCGCCACCCGTTTGGCATAGTGTTGTATTTAAACCTCAGCCTTGTGGTTTGTCTCCCTCAGACAAACACTGGACAGTAAGCCAAGAACAAACCTTGGCTATCGCTTGCAGTTTGTCAAGTGAGACAAACCACAAACCTAGGTTCAGGCAGGAGCAAAGTGCTTGCAATTTCTGCTGTAAGTACTTGTGAGCTTGTGCATTTGTGCTTAGTGCCATTTGTGAACCAGACCACAATGAGGGCCAATCAAGCCACTTTACCTTCCTCCTTCAGCTTTCCATTTTTTCTCTTTCATCTGACACTCCACATTCTGTGCCTGCTTGTATCTTATGAGCATACTCAGTCCTCATTGGACTGGTTTTGTTTCGTTTTGTAGTACTGCTCTTTTTTGGCGGTGTTAAAAAGTTTCTTTATTTATTTTTTAATTCTGCAAACCTCAGGATTCTCCCCTCTTGTTTCTCAGTGGCTCAATTTCGCTGTTGGAAGAAGTAATTAAATAACTGAGGGGTGGAGGGTAGGCTTCAGCCTAGAAAGCTGGACTAGCTGATGTTTACTAAGGAAAAACATGTACTTGCATTATTTTAAGAACTCCAGTCACTACATTGGAGTTTGACTTTCAACTTGCTATAAACAAACTTGCCTTATTTTAACCAGCAATGCCACCAGCGAGTATTGTCTCCTAAATGCCAATAGTGCTTGAGATTTACTGCTTATTCCTATAGGTTTTCATGTCAGCTAAGGTTGTGTTCACTTGTCAATGCCAAAATTTAAATATTTCAAAATCCACTTTGCATAAAATGGCAGATGGAAATAGTACATTCTAGATTTCCTCTTTTTTTTTGTATCAAAAGGTCAGAATTTTTTAACGACGATGGGTCTCTAAAAGAGGTTCTTAAGACTGCTGAAATGTCTGCCACCTTGCAGGAGGAAATGGAGGTAAGTTACATGCTTTTGGAAAACTTCTCATGCAGCTTTTAACCAGTAACACAAAGTTTGACATAAGTGTTTGGCAACACAATATATATAAATAAATGTTGAAGCAAAATGTCCTAAAGCTGGATGTTGGAAATTAGGGAAAAGTAAACTGCATTAACTTGTGCACCAGTCAGATACAATATTATTGTGTATCCTAGAATTAACCATAGGTAGGGAAATGAGTGCCATGTGCAGAATCACACTTATTTAGGCTGTATTCCAGAAAAAAACCTGTTGTTCTGGGGCCACCTGAAAGCTTAATCACACAACTTTTATTCAGGAAATTAAGTGTTCTGTGACAGCATTATCTGGTGTCCAACAGCACACATAGAGAGTGCCTCAGTTTCATAAGAATAGCTCTGCTGGATCAGGCCACTGACCCATTTAGTCCAGTGTCCTGTTCTCACAGTGGCCAACCAGACGCCTGTGGGAAACCAGTAGGCAGAACATGACTGCAAGAGCAACACTCCCTTTCTGTGATTTCCAGCAACTGTGGAGGTAGAGAATAGCCATCATCTGTTAGCAGTTAATTCATAAAAAGCTTAATCAAAATGTTTATTGTCTACTGATGAGATGCCAGTAAATTCCACAAGGTGTCCATTTTTTCTCTCTCCTAGAATATAGGCAGCAAAGTAGCGGATAGTGAAAGATCAGTAGAGAATCTGCTAGCAGAAGTAGATCAACTGAGACAAGAAGTACAAAGAAAAAAAGAACAGATGCAAACTGCAGGTAACGTAAAACACCTAACTTTCTGTTCCATGTCATTAAACTGACAGGGTACGTAATCTTCTACAGCTGAAATAGGAATCCTCATTCCCCTTTAGTGAAAGCTCCTCAGAAATGTAGGTGACAGGAGAGAAGAGCTACAGGTTCCTACTACAATACCTGTCCTAGGATCTTAAATTCAGTCTCTTGGTTCTGATTCTAAAGCAGGGGTGCGCTTATGAATTGTCACTGGCTTCCCTTTACTTTTGGCATCTTCAGTTTACTTGTCAGCCTTTGCTCCTGTAAAAAGAGCTTACACATTTAATCAAGTGGTAAACCAGGCACTGCTCAGAATTTTACAATGGGAACCAAGAGCACAGATCAGGAATAGGCTAACTACGGCTGTTATTTGACTGCAACTTTCACCACCCTGACCCAATTGGATGACACCAGGCTGGCTACCTCTGATATAGATACCGTATTTTCCGGCGTATAAGACTACTGGGCGTATAAGACAACCCCCAACTTTCCCAGTTAAAATATAGAGTTTGAGATATACTCGACTGCAGATTCTCCACCCGGTGTATAAGACGACCCCTGACTTTTGAGAAGATTTTCCTGGATTAAAAAGTAGTCTTATACGCCAGAATATACAGTACTTACTTGTCTAGAAATGACCCTGATGATGCAAAAGCAACATTCAGCAAATAGTTCAGATATTTAGAATGTATGAGCTGCTATTTCACATATGCTAAGGTTGTATGTTTTATTAAGCTGTAGTTTTGCACAATATGAAAAGGCTTCAGCAAGTCTCAGGCCCCATGCTTTTGCCTTTCCTTAACCATAGTTTGTCACTTCATCCATTAAGGAACTTGAGGCTTGCCAAAGTCTTAGGAGTGCTCATTAAATAGTTACCAGACAAGCAGCTGCTGTTCTACGCAGTTGGAAGTCTTGTAGGCTGCTGTAGCTGTTATATCAAAAGAAAATACCCTCTGTCTGTTTCAGAAGTTACCCAAACGAAGAAAAGTCACCCAGATGAATCGAAAGAAAATACTTTCCTTTGTCAAGCTTTGCAAAACTTTTTCCCAAATTCTGGACTGCAGTCAAGCAGTGTTACTTTAAAAGGAAGACAGATTTCTAAGCATTGCTGCAACATTGACCACAACACAAAAATAATGGATTGGCTCACCTTAATGTTCAAAGAAAATAGTTTCCCTGAATCTGAGACAAGGCAGGTAATTAAGCGAAAGGCTACTGTAACTACAAGTGGACCAAAGCCATTCAAAAGGCTACGATCTTTCAAACTTCGTCGAAATCTATTTCGGGAGGACCAAAAGAACAGTGACCAAGAAACAAACATTGCAACCAGTGACACTGAACCTGATGAGGATGTTACAAAAGAGCCTGAAGAACGCAGTGTGTCTCCAAGTTTTTAATCCCTTTCGGTACAGATAAAGGATTTCTTTCCCCCCATAAATTGTTGCCTATATAACCCTCCATTTGTTCACAGTCTCTGGGGGAAGTCTTGTTTATGAAAATTCACGCATCCAAAATTAAACCAGCATTATCCCCACAATTGGGGGGGAAACAAAATCGCCCAATTTCTTCCTCAGTAGATTTTGTATTCCTTATTTTCCACAGGGATTATCCCTGGTGGAAGACTTCAGCATAAAATGTACTGTACTGATAGTGCCATGTTTGTTTTCTCCAAGGCTGGACTAAGAATGCAACAATATTTCTTGGCTTTTTATCCAGTTGTCTCTCTTTGATCCAGTGGAGGCTTCTCTTGAGGGAAAGGAGAGGTGATTTTCACTAGTTCCTCCCTCTTCAGGTTCTCATGCTGCCTCCCATGTAATTCCAAAGGGTCCACCAGCCCTCTGGAGCAGAAAGGGGTGGTGCACAGGTCTGCAGAGGAAAGGAAGGGGAGATATCCTCCTCCACTGGATCAGAGCCTTCCGTCAGCAGTAGGATACAAAATGGTTATAACCCATTAAGTAACATGCTGTGCTTGAAAGCGAAGCAGCTGAATTGAAGGCTAAACATGGTTTCATGTCAGCCTACAGAGAAACGGGCAAGACCTTATTACAAATATTTCATTCATGATACTGCCTTTGATTATGTTCCACTACTCCCATTTTCCACATGGAGCAATATAGTACATAGTAATATAGCACACAGATGCGCCAAGCCTACACCTACCAAGGAGTAAGCCCTATTAGACACAGATACTTGCTTCTGAGTAGGTATGTATATCGTTAGGGATGACAGCATGTGTCGTCTTCTTTATAAAGCTTTTATTTGGTTATATGACGGCATGTTTTCCATCTTGCATACAAAGTGACAGCCATTTGAAGAATGACATCATGATTATTAGCACAGAGGAGAAGCGTTCTGCCATTCACATGGCAATCCTTTGTACTCTCTATACAGCAGAATTAACAGGATCGTATCTGACATGTTAGCAGTTTGCTTATTAAAGATATACCAGGAGTGACTACAAATCAGTTACAAAATCAGTTTTATTAAGTACAGTTAACATAATTCAATCTGGATATTTGATACTACATACTTTAGGGTCGCTGAGGAATGTTGGGTCCTTAAATGTAACCGACATAAATCCTGCAACATAATAAAATACAGAAGCTTTAGAAACAAAGCAATTCACAAAACATGCAGCCCCATATTTTAAAAAGATGCTCACCCAATTGTCGGGCTCTTTTAATATTTTTTGCAACCTCTCGCTGTTTCTTCATACATAAGCCTGTAAAATCAAAAAATCCTAAAAAAGCCACTTCATTTGAAAACATCAATTCCTATATCAACGCAGATTAAACCTATAAGGGGCTTTTAAAAATATGAGCACTCAAGACTGGTCTCAATTTAAGTTTTAGAAACCAAATTCAATATAATTCAGAAAGATGCACAGGTCATAGGTGGTTGGCTATTTAAAAAGCCTTAAAATTAGTAAGTAGTGAAAAGCATTTATCTTAAATATAATACTGCTAAATCTTTCACATACCTGTTATATGACTTCCAAAGATGTGACCAGAGTATGGCGAAATAAATTGTGATAAAAGCTGTTGAAGGAGGGGGGAAATAGCAATTATTAAGCAACATTTTGACTTTTTTTTTTTACACATTTGTAGCAAATTTCCAGTTTACTTAAACATACCAATCATGCAATATTTAAAGAAAATTAAGTACTGAAATGTCACAAGCAGAAAATATTTTAAAATGTAATTAGTTTCTGGTTTGTATGGCCGGTCAGTCTGCAAAGCGGAAATCCAAAGGAAAACCAGAGGATTGGTAGGATAAAACAAAGTAGAGGCCCAGTGCACTTAAGACAGGGTGAGGCTTAACACTGTACACAGGTATAGAAACAAGATTTTGTATGCAAGAGAAGCAGCACATGAGCCCACAAAATAATCCTGATAAAGCCGCGGTTAAGAGATCCAACAATGTTATATACTTTATTCCAAATGCAATCCTGTTTCGATGCTTGCTTTACCTGGCTTTACATCTCCTGCTCTTGGTTATTAGGTGTAGAATTATTGTACTTACAAAGTGACACCCTATCAACCACATGTGCTGGGCAAGCACAGTATTCTGCATTCCTGCAATTATTCTGCCTCCGCACCTTTAAGTCAAATGCCATGGGGATTTGGCATATGTCCAAGGCATACTTTTGATTTCCAACATGCAACTGATCGTTCTATTTTTCCTTGCACATATTCCTGAGTGTAATCTAAAAGAGTGAATTTTAATTTTACATATTTAGTGCCAATGGCATTCACTCCTATGTGAACAGAGCCACATGAGAGGAACAGAAATGTTGCAAAAATACTGCCCTGAAGCAGTACTCTTGTAACACGTAGGAGTGTAGACAAGTATACTAGCATGATCTCCTCTGATAAGCATAAGCCTGATTTTGCTCAGCCTCCTTTAATACACCTTGAAAACAAACACAAATACAGAGGAATTTACCTGTACATTTTTGTAGTCAACAGCTACCCCACACAAGACACACTTTTTAGGAGGTTCCTTATAGGGATTGTCCATTGGCACTGGCTGAAACAGAAATAGTTTTAGCAGAAGCGTCTTTCTACTCTTTCTTTTAGTACTGACTGCTTAAGTGCTGAAGCAGACATGATACTAACATACAGGACAGGTGTCTTCCAACATGTTATCACAAAAATCAGCCCTAGGTCAGACTCTAGCACAAGGTCATATATGGTACATGTCTATTTGGTTGACCCACCAAATGGGGCTTCTAGTTAGAACTGCTTTATAGAATACACTAAAAAAAGCAAAAGGCTGCTTCTGGGCATTTTTGTTGTTGTTCAGTCGTGTCTGACTCTTCGTGACCCCATGGACCAGAGCACGCCTGTCTTTCACTGCCTTCCGCAGTTTGGTCAGTCTCATGTTGGTAACTTCAAGAACACCATCCAACCATCTCATCCTCTGTCGTCCCCTTCTCCTTGTGCCCTCCATCTTTCCCAGCTTCAGGGTCTTTTCCAGGGAGTCTTCTCTTCTCGTGAGGTGGCCAAAGTATTTGAGCCTCAGCTTCAGGATCAGTCCTCCAGTGAGCACTCAGGGCTGATTTCCTTCAGAATGGATAGGTTTGATCTTCTTGCAGTCCATGGGACTCTCAAGAGTCTCCTCTTGAGGGCATTTTTAACTTATCCTAAAATTGCCATATAGTTCTTATATTAAACTTTAAATGTAAGAACAGAATCCATCATTGATCAATCTTCTTGATTGTCTCCCCTCATATATATGTAAGCCTATAAAAGGTTGCTACAACATCTCAATCCCTTGTGTATCATCCTAGTACAGGAAAGGTGGGGTAGAAATTTTAACCCTATTTCTGGCACTTTGGTTTACAAGCATTGGCTAGTGTAATTTATACCAGGCTGTGGTCAAACATTTAATATCAGGCAGGCATCTTCACAGTATTCTTTTTTGGCACCTACTGAAGACATTCATATTTGGACAAGCCTACCCAGATGTTTAGAAAATTTGCGTGAGTTTTGATTTGCCTTAGTCTATTATTGTGGTTCCTCCTGTATGTTTTTAATTATGGTTGTAGTTTTTATTTTTATTTTCCTTTTTGTAAAACACTGAGGTTTTTTTTTCTACAATCAAGCAGCATTTAATTTTTAAATTAATTAATTAATTATAGGCTGAGAGGCAGTGATTGGCCTAAGATCACCTAGGGAGATTCATAAGGAGGACCTTGCTGGATCAGACCAAGAAATTTTCTAGGTCAGCAGCCTGCTGTCAACCTGATGCCTAAGCCATTTGCAGAACCTGAGCAAGACAGCAGTGATCCCAGAGATAAGCATTCAGAGGCATACTGCCTCCAACAGGGGAGCCAGAACATAGCCGTTGTGGCTAGCCGCCACTGACAGCCTTAGCCATTCTTCCTTGGTAATTTTGGCACCATTTTCCAACTTGACACAAAGTTTCTTTTAATTGTTTGCCAAACAAGTTCTGTATTTGATGCCTCACAGTTTTCAGAGTAAATAAATTGAGATTGTTAATAGTAAACACTGTAATTTTGAAACACTCATTTTTACTTCAGCTACCTTCCTACAAAGTGTCTTCTATGTTTACAGTCTAGTTGATAATGAGCCTTAAATAAAGTGGAAATACCTGATGTACCGTATTTTTTGCTCCATAAGACGCACTTTTTTCCTTCTAAAAAGTAAGGGGAAATATCTCTGCGTCTTATGGAGCGAATGGTGGTCCCTGGAGCTGAATTGCCCAGGGGCCAAAAGAGGATCGTGCTTTTTATTTTACAAAGAGAAAAGGGGGTGTTGAAAGTACCCCGCTCAGCAGCTGATCAGCAAGAGATCGGGAGAGAGATAAGAGTCCCGGCTCCCTTTCAGCCCCGCCCTCCTTTGTTGAATGTGCTGCAGAGGGAGGTTGTTTGTTTCCCCAGGACATGTGACTGCCTGATTAGATTATCTGTCTGGAAACTGTAGAAATGGCTCCCTTTCCTTAAGATTTTTCAGAAATGTGAGTTAAACCTCATAAAAATGGGGCTTTTTCTCTTTGCTTTTCCCCCTTTGCAAAAAAAGCTGCAAAACCTTTAGCTGATCCTCGGGGAAAAAAACCCAGGGCTTTTCCCTTTTCAAAAAAAGCTGCAAAACTTTTAGCTGATCCTAAAAAAAAAGCCTTTTGCCTTTGCAAAAACAGCTGCAAAACTTTTAGCTGATCCTAAAAAAAGCCAGGGCTTTTCCCTTTGCAAAAAAGCTGCAAAACTTTTAGCTGAGCCTCAAAAAAAAAAACACACACACACACACAAAGGGCTTTTAGAGGAGGAAAACCAGAAAAATATTTTTTCCCCTTGTTTCCTCCTCTAAAAATGAGGTGCGCCCTATAGTCTGGTGCGTTCTATGGAGCGAAAAATACGGTATGTTCTTATATATTTAATACTGGCTCCTGTGCAGTTTTACAGCAGAAAAAAATACAGTTGGAACACAATTATTTTCTTTTAACCACTATAATCCTATGTTTTGAGTTTGAAAACTTTCACAAATATGTAGGCTGATTAGAATGTTAATTGTAACACACATTTCTTACCATATCTGCATTACTGGACAACGGTTCACTATATGAACTACACTCCCGTCTCCATGATGCAACTGAAAAAGACATGTAACACAGCACACTCACAAGATGTTTTTAAGTATTCACAAGAAATTTAAAGCTAGCGGCAGCAAAGAATTAATGTTAAAGCACTCAAAGTCCCATGCAGGCAGCTGTTTGGAAATCTATGCAGAGGATTAAGCAGGCTGGCAGAGGAAGGGCAGATCACTGTCTTTTCACTTTCAGCCCCCTTAGTTTCATGCTAGCCTCAGAGGAAGCAAATTCTCCTCCAAAGCAAGCACAGAAGCCAAGTGGACTGGAGGAGGTGCAATGTAGTGTTCCTACAGTGCATCGGCCATAGTCTTTGCAGATGGTATCTACTAGGGATCAGCAAAAGTCAATGTCATCAACCCATTATTGTGACACGGGCTCTCTAAAGGCTTTTGTAAGGTCCAACACGCACAAGGGAAATATTTCAGGCCAAGCCAAATCCAAGTGCAGATTCTAGTGAAATCAGCCTCAGTTACACTAGGTTCAGAACTCTGAAATACAACACTGATAAACATAAAAAGCTGGGCCGCTTCAGCCCTTGAGCCAATGCATGCATATGTAAATCTGGACATCTGGTCTCACAATGGGATTATGTAAACCCTTGGACATCTACAAATGCAGTAATGAACAGAATTACAGAGTTAATATATAATGTGGTTCAGGGTTTGCTTGAGGAGCTGCTCTTCCTAAATACATCTGTAAATGATAAGGGATTTAAGCCTAGCTCGAGCTACATACACCCATGCTATTCTGGAGACAGATGAAGCAGTTATTTTAACACTTCAAAACCGTGCCCACTTATTGATGACAAGCAGCAATAAATGTACATAGATTACTACGTCGCAATGCATAGAAACACTGCGCCCATTTATTTGTTTATTCAAGCTTAAAGCTCTGAGGTGTTCCTATTATCCGTCCCACAGCCCGCACAAGGCAGACCAGTGCCGGATTCATGTATGAGCTAAACAAGCTATAGCGGGGGCCCCACTCTCTTGGGGCTCCCCAAAATAATTAAAGGAAAAAATGGATGTACATTTCCAAAATATAAGATAAAAAACAAATAAAATAAAACCTACATACAGCAACAGTGTTTTGAATTGTGTAGGCTCAAATGATGTAAGTAATGGGCCCTGCCTGCTAGCCTGCTCCATAAAATATGGCTTGCTCATTTCTATATATAGGGTGCCTACATTCTGCATGGACTGGTTGCCTAGTAACACATGCAAATGGCTTTAGATACCTATTAGGTCCATAAATTACCATATAGCTTATATTCAACACAAAAAACAGCGACAATTTGTTGTTGACAAAGGACAGCTAGACATATAAAGGGCCCCATTACCTTCAGTAGCTTAGGGCCTTATCAAACATAAATCCGGCCCTAAGGCAGGCCACGCCTTAGCGAAAGAAGCAAACTCCCTCCCTGGTTAGGGCAGGACCTTCCGTCTCTTACCTGCACTAGAGGAAACAGCGCCCTTCCTTACGCCAGCGAAGAGGCAGAAAACCCGCCCTGAGCCCTTGGCTGCCATCGCTAAGACCGCCATCTTTTCCGCCTTTCAAGCTTCCGCTGAGGAAAACGCAGAGAGCAACACCTAAATCCTTCCCTCTCGGTACATTTCCTGTCCCGTGACACGTTTTAGGCCCCGCGCATGCACCGTGCCAGGAAGAAGCCGCAAGGGCGCCCAGTTCGAACTGTCAACAAAACACGGTGTCCAATCGCCGCACGGCGTTGCCTCCTTAACGGTCATTGGGTCGTTTTCTTATACCCACATTTCCGTTTCCTAAGTTTTTTCGAACGGGAAGTGACGTAACACCCCGCACATGCATATTTAATCACACATACATATACTTTGCCTATCGGGGATTTTAAACTGCAACTGCCCTGATTCAAATTGCAACTGCCCTCCGCTGGGGGTGATGGGAGTTGTAGTCCAAGAGGGCACCGGTGCTGCGGAAGGCCGCCGTAATGCCATGTCGTATAAGAACAATAGCCGTTGAGGGGGAAAGCGGAGCTCCTCGAGTCAACTATTTCTCTTCCTTTCCCCCGTCTTTCTATAGCAGTTGGTATCGCCCTTCTAGGGGCTAGAACGCGGCTGTGAGGAGAGCTGGGCGGTTCCATTTGTGTCCAGAGGGGTGAAGGCAAACGGGAGGCGATGGAGCCGCGGCTTCCCCTCACGGGAAGCGGCTCTCTTCCTCCTCCGCCCGCCCGGTGTCGGCTTGGCGGGGGAGCCCGGTGCTAGGCTATGCCGCTGCACGATGGAGGGCGACGGGGTCGCTGTGAGGAGGGCGCGGGAGCGGCGGCAGAAAAGGCAGCGGCCGGGAGCCGAGCCCGGTGACGGCAAGGGGAGCTGCGGTCGGACTTCCTCCCGCTCCCCGCCGGCTCCCAAGAAGCTGAGCACCGGGGAACCGGAGGGAGAACCGGAGGATGAGGTACCCACACTGACTCTGGGCCCCATCCCACTCTCAGACCACAGATCCATCAGGCTCCGTATTGCCTACACTGGCTGGCAGCTTATCTCCAGGGTTGCAAGCCTTTGCCCTTCCTGGAGCTGCCGCGGGGGATTTGAACCTGGGACCTTGTGCATGCAGAACGGGTGCTGCCCAGCACTGAGCTGCAGCCCTTCCCCTGTGGGTTTAGGAGCAGAGGGATCTGCCTGCCTGTCACGCTCGGTATTACCTTCACCCACCAGCAGTGGCTTTCCAGTATTTCCAAGCCCTACCTGGGATTTGAACCTGGGACCACCTGCATGCAAAAGGAGATGTTCCCTGCTACCTTCCGCCGGTGTATACTCAAGACATCAGGGATAAAATTCCCACCCAGCACAATGCACCTGTTAGGTTCAGCGGCACTGTGGTTGCAAGTATGAATTCATGTTCTGTCAGTGCATGTGGCCCTTCACAGAAGTGCAGCAGGAAGGGGTGGCCCTCGCCTTGGCTCTGGGAGACACAGGTGGGATTTGGCAAGGGGAAGTAGAGCCGAGAAGGTGGATCTGCTGTGTTGTATTCCTGTTTGCTTTTCTGCGACGTTTTCCCAAAGGGCAAGGGTCATTGCTCAGTGGTAAAGCATCTGCTTTGCATGCAGACTTCAATCTTTTGACATCTCCAGGTGGGGCTGGGAGGGGCTTCTTTCTGAAATCTTGGATGGCCACTGCCTGTCGGTTGTAATACTGAGTTAGGTGAAGCCAAGGGACTGCAATTCAATATGAGCAGCTTCCAATGTAGATAGGAATCCAGAGTAATGTTTTCCAAGCCCTTCCAGCTCTGTCTGTGAGACTTGTAAAGAAATTTTGACAAGTGATTGTGGAGGCTAATTGGCTTTTTGGCAGATGAAACAAACATGTACTGTGGATTTTACCATTGGAATCCATCTAATTTAAACATTATTTTTGAAGAAACTAGTGTATATTAGGTGGTTTTTTTCAGTGTTTGAACCAGATTCTCATTTCATTGTCCTGTAAATCTTTAGAACTGTCATCATTTTTTATGTTCTTCTAGCAACAGCCTGAAGCAAGCTAATCAGAGGAGGCTTTTAAAGCATGAGACAAGGAAAGCTTTACCATTTAATTTCCCACTTTAGAATTCTGTTAACAATAAGAATACAGGTAACTTGTCTCATCCAAAACCTCATTAGATGGCCCTTGATAAACTATGTCTTAGCTCCCTTTCTGAACAGTAGGAATAATATTACTCTTCTACCCTAATAGATTGCCATAAGGTTTGAAATAATGTGTCTGAAGTGCATTAAACTTTCTAAGGTGCTTATGTGAATGCTAAATATTATAAAAACTCATTCAGATTTTTATTTCTTGCAGTATGTTGACAGTGAAGTTGAATTGTTTGGGGACTATGACAGCTTTTCTGGCAACAACTCTTTGTTAGCTGAAGTACATGATCTAGAGGAAAGATGCATGAAGTCCACTGATGGTGTCCTGGATATTAAAAACCTAGATTGCAATACTGCTGTGGAGCCTGTATGTGGAGATGTTCAGCTACAAAATGCTAAGAATATAGAACAGATATTGCCAATTCCAGAATCAACTACCAACTCCAGAAGCAGAAGAAAATTCGATTTTTTAAGCACTATGAAAGAGCAGAAGGATAGCAGTCTAGATCCTCATGGTGATAGTCTAGAAAACCTGCCATCATCACAGCTTTTATTTCTTAAACAATCAGAGGAATGCTTGATTCATCCTCACAAAGTGGCAGAAGTAAAAGAGCGAGCCTATCACTGGAATCAAAGCCCTGATAAGATCTCAGACGTACCTCATTGTCATGATACAGAAAATGTTAAAAAAGATAGTGAACCATCTGCAAGTTCTTTGTCTGAACCAAGGAGGAGGAGTCTCAAAGATCATCTCAAAAGTGCAATGACTGAAAATGCTAGAGCTCCTGCTTCACTGGTGTCTAAAAGCAAACAACTCAAAGAGGCTGTTGTATCTGAAGAGATTGGGGTTGCTGAGAGAACTCACAGTGCTTCCTTTGTTGACATTGGTCCCTTTTATGGATTGCCAACCAAGGTCAAGGAGCTGCTAACAGAGTTCAGAGGAATTGACAAACTTTATGGTAATACCACTGTACTGCTTGTTGTAGTATTAAATTCTGTGCTAATCATAGAGTTGGAAGGGACCCTGAGGATAATCTTGTCCAACCCCCTGCAATGCAGGAATATGCAGTTGTCCCATATGGGGATTGAACCTGTAACCTTGAAATTATCTGCACCATGCTCTAACAAATTGATCAGTAATGATCCTGTTTAGTGAACAATTTGCAGAATTCCAAAAGACTCTTATTTTGATCTTTAATCACTGAATAAAATAGAAGGGTAACACCTGTCTTCTTATTTTTACAGACTGGCAGCATGCTTGTTTAACATTAGAATCCCTGCAGCAGAGAAAGAATTTAATATACTCCTTGCCAACCAGCGGTGGAAAAACACTTGTAGCGGAAATTTTAATTCTTCAACAATTACTCTGCAAACAAATGGATGTTTTAATGATCCTACCATACGTGGCTATAGTCCAGGAGAAGGTGTGGCAATAATAGGCTTTTTATCCTTATGCATCCTTGTAGTATACTTCAACTTTTTTGCATAGATTGCTGAAAGTGATGGGCTGCAACCCTGTGTACACTTAATTGGCAGTTCCAAAATCCATATTAGGATGATCAGGCCAATAAAAACGCCCCCAAATAGTGTGCAAGCTTTCTCCAGTACTCTTAATCAGGCTAGTGATAAACAAAACGAGTGGGAGAGGGGGAAGTAACTGGCTGGTGGTTAAACGACGGGGGTCTGCATCTGATCAGTCTAAAGATGAAGTGTGGGAGCCCTAGGGAGCAGATAATCAAAGGAAGCTCTTTTAAAGCTCTTTTATGCAGGTAGGTGCTCCTTAACTGGAATTACTGAATTCTGTGGGACTCGCTTCTGAGGAAACTAGCACAGCACTGGGCAGGCATTTATTTGACAGTTGATATTTTACTTATTGGGACGCAGGTGGTGCCGTGGTCTGAACCACAGATCCTAGGGCTTGCCAATCAGAAGGTTGGCGGTTTGAATCCCCGTGACGGGGTGAGTTCCCGTTGCTCGGCCCCAGCTCCTGCCCACCTAGCAGTTCAAAAGCACATCAAAATGCAAGTAGATAAATAGGTACTGCTCCGGCGGGAAGGTAAACGGCATTTCCGTGCGCTGCTCTGGTTCACCAGAAGCGGCTTAGTCATGCTGGCCACATGACCCGGAAGCTGTCTGCGGACAAACACCGGCTCCCTCTGCCTATAGAGCGAGATGAGCACGCAACCCCAGAGTGCGCGTGCGCTGCTCTGGTTTGCCAGAAGTGGCTTAGTCATGCTGGCAACATGACCCGGAAGCTGTACACCAGCTCCCTTGGCCAGTAAAGCGAGATGAGCACCGCAACCCCAGAGTCGTCTGCGACTGGACCTAATGGTCAGGGTTCCCTTTACCTTTTTATTTTACTTATTTATTTTGAGATGCAGTGCCACTGAACACTTATAAAAATAGCTGTGAAATAAAGCTTGCATGCAGCAGCTGGTCTCTATTATAAGCTACTTGCAAACATGTTACTGGTATAAAATTTTGATAATTTAAAAAAAAAAGAATTCTCAGTTGTGTTTTTATTGTTTATTTTTTGCATATGGTAGGTTGCTGGTTTGTCGGGTTTTGGAATGGAACTAGGTTTTCTGGTTGAAGAATATGCAGGAAGTAGAGGAAGGATTCCTCCAATCAAAAGAAGGCTTAAGAAATCTCTGTATATTGCCACTATTGAAAGAGGGCACACCCTAGTGAATTCCTTGATTGAAACTGGGCGAATTGGTGACCTGGGTCTAGTTGTGGTTGATGAGGTTTGTTATAAAACTCCTGAAACTATTTTAAAATGCTTTTAATTTATATATAAATTCAAACTTGTTTGCAGAAGTTGCACTGTGCTACTTATTTATATTGATGGGCACTTGGCTTTTTAAATAATCCCTAATCGGTTGAAATATATCAAGACTCTTTATTGGTAACTAGTAATATTACACATACTTGCATTGAGTCCCAGTTGTAACCAACACAAAATATAATAATGTGTTTAAGACTGGCATTAATCGGTGTCCCTACACTATGCCGGAGAACCAAGCCTACAGCTTTAAAGAGGGAGGTGGGTCAAAATGCAGCACATATGCCAAAGAAATATGACCTCCATTTTAACGTTCATAAAGTTATTGGGTTCTGATGCTTTCCTACTCTCATAATCTCCTTACACCTTTCTTTTAATTCAAGTTGCACATGCTTGGAGAAGGAAGTCGTGGGGCTGTTCTAGAAATGACTCTTGCAAAGATTATTTATAAAAGCAGTAAGTAATTTCTGCACGTCTTGAACTCAAATAAAAGCTACCGGTACATCAATTGTGCCATTTCTAAAAACTTAGATAATTTGTCTGTATAATAGTATATTTCAACATGTAAAGTGTTTTAAATGCTTATTTTTCATCTCAAGCCCCCAGACCCCAGGAAGCATAAAATATATTCCACTTATATTGTTTTGTATTTTTTATTTGTATTTTATTCTTAATTTTTGTGAGCCACTCAGAGAGCATGTTAGTTGGCAGCTGTTAGCTATACAAAATAAAACATCAAACAACACTGGCAACATGAAGTTTAAAATTATTTCAAGATGGTGAAGAGAAATGCAAATTAAATGAGATTTGTTTTGTTCACCTTTTCAAGCTACGCCCTAGGATGGAGGGAGCAAGGGAGGCAACAGACTATGTAGCAAGCACAGCTCTGTCCTTCAACAGAAAGGTACAGCCATGGGTCTTAGGAAGAACAGCCACTGCTACCTGAGGCAGCTGCCTCACTCTGCCTCATGATAGGGATAGCTCTGTTTTGTCTGCTTATTTTGGCAGCAAGTCCCACTGATTTCTACTGAAATTACTCCCCAGTTAATGTGAATACCATTGCAGCCTCAGATATGCAAATACTTTATTATGTAACTTTTAGACTTGGGAAGTTTTGCCACCTCAGCGTAGAGTTGTCCAGGGCTGCATTTCGTGTGTCAGTCTTAATAATATCTGGTGCAGTTGGTCAAAAAGGGTGATTATGAGCTTAATGTTGCTCTTGCTATTTATCTAAAGAAGAAAGTGGTTGTCTTGTTCTATTTCCAGTATGAGATACTATATGACTTTCATTTACTATTCTATGATACATTGAGGGTAATATTTCAAAGTATGTTGCTATATTTTGTATAGAAACCACTCAGATCATTGGAATGAGTGCAACTTTAAATAACGTTGGAGATCTGCAGCAATTCCTGAAAGCGGAATATTACACCAGTAATTTCAGACCAGTATGTATTTGACTAGAGAACTTGTTGACTTTCTTAGAGGTAAATGTTGCATATTGACCACTTTGAACTAACTGTATGGACGAGAAGGCATTTTTCCTTTCTGAGCTTTTTAGGCAATTAATTTGGTGCACAATGGTATTTGTTGTTGTTTCCAGGCATTTAATTTGACAATGAAGATAGCATTCATTATTAGCCTTTAAAATGTTTAGTTTTACATGGTCAAATTTCTTCAAAATATGTTACCTTCTAATCACTATTGTGGCAAAGATGAGATTACGGATTCCTCTTTGTAAAACAAGTCATAAGGAAAACAACTTACAAAACGTAAAAGCCACAGACACCATAATTCAAGAAAGTGTTTAAATTTGTTTGTGATTTTTAGGAAAGGCAAAAAGAATAATGCATATATTTTTTTTTAAAAAAAAACCTCTTAATGTGTGGAAGTCTCTCTTTTCAAATGCCTTCCACATTACATCCACAGGATCGCTTTTTCTCAATAGAAGTAATAATCTGATTATTCTATGTACATTTTTAAAAATATAGGTAGAACTGAAAGAATATGTAAAAATACGAGACACTATCTATGAAGTTGACAACAAAGAGGAAAATGGCTTTAGATTTTCACGTCTTCTTAATTTCAAGGTAATGTCAATAAGCATGCAAAGTTTTTCTTAACCAATAGCCGATTAAAGTAATATGCTTCAACATGTTCTTCCTTCAGGTAGGTAGTCGTGTTGGTCTGACACAGTCGGAATATATATTAAAAAATTAAAAATTGTCCAGTAGCACCTTGGAGACCAACTAAGTTTGTGCTGGGTATAAGCTTCCGTGTGCCAGGTATCTGAAGTGTGCATGCACACGAAAGCTTTTCTTACCGTAGTTGGTCTCTCAGGTGCTTGTTGTTGTTCAGTCGTTCAGTCGTGTCCGACTCTTCGTGACCCCATGGACCAGAGCACGCCAGGCACGCCTATCCTTCACTGCCTCTCGCAGTTTGGCCAAACTCATGTTAGTAGCTTCGAGAACACTGTCCAACCATCTCATCCTCTGTCGTCCCCTTCTCCTTGTGCCCTCCATCTTTCCCAACATCAGGGTCTTTTCCAGGGAGTCTTCTCTTCTCATGAGGTGGCCAAAGTACTGGAGCCTCAACTTCAGGATCTGTCCTTCTAGTGAGCACTCAGGGCTGATTTCTTTGAGAATGGATAGGTTTGATCTTCTTGCAGTTCATGGGACTCTCAAGAGTCTCCTCCAGCACCATAATTCAAAAGCATCAATTCTTCGGCGATCAGCCTTCTTTATGGTCCAGCTCTCACTTCCGTACATTACTACTGGGAAAACCATAGCTTTAACTATACGGACCTTTGTCGGCAAGGTGATGTCTTTGCTTTTTAAGATGCTGTCTAGGTTTGTCATTGCTTTTCTCCCAAGAAGCAGGCGTCTTCTAATTTCGTGACTGCTGTGCTACTGGACAAAAGTGACTCTCAGGTGCTACTGGACAAAAAAAATAATGTTTTTATATATATATGTTCTTCCTTGTGTCTGATGCAAACAATTGGCTCTAAAAATGCAATTCAGTCTAGATACAACTACTACTACTACTACTACTAATAATAATAATAATAATAGAATTGCTTACTTTGTTTACAGAGAATGTTTGATATAAGTGTGTATTTTACCAGCAGATAATGTATGGTCCTGATTCTAGTATCCTTAGGTGAGGGATACTAAAATGACAAAGAAATGGGTGCTGTTTTTGTATTTATTTTTTTTCATTTAAAGCAACAATTTAAAATGGAAGCTTCAGTCATGAATAAGTTTGTAACGTCAAATACATTGAAGTTTTGTATGAATATTTTGATTAACTTAGGCACAACAAAGTTACCCAGAACGGAAACAAATTTGTGTTACCTTTTAGTATTCTACTGATCTGCAGAAGACTGACCCTGATCACCTTATTGCACTGGTGACGGAAGTTATTCCACAGTACTCCTGCCTTGTCTTCTGTCCCACTAAAAAGAACTGTGAAAATGTAGCAGAAATGATTTGCAAGCACTTGAACAGGTATGCTTCCTGCATGCAGTATACCTACTTGATTGGCATGTTTACAATTAACCTCGGAATTTACTAATGTTGATGCAGAGGCCTGTTCCTTCACTTTGCAAACAGAGTGATCAGAATGGTATGCACTGATCAAACAGGATCATGTATAACACTGTAGTATTTATATCTGCAGCTTGAGCAAACTGTTGAGTACTGCAGGGTGTGATGGTACTATTGTGTCCAGAATAACAACCTTTGAAGCACCATATAATTCTGTGTTGTGGCAGCGATGTTGATTGAAAAAGGGAGAGACTAGGAATAATTTAGCGCTGTGTGACACATGCAGTTTATGTACACAGTTCCCAAGATGGTTGGTATGCAAGCATAATCTAAGTGTACTTTTCTTTCCTAGAGACTATAAAAAGTTGAAGGAGAAAGAAAAACGCAATCTTCTTACAGATTTGAGAAACATCTGCAGTGGAAGACTTTGCCCAGTACTGAAGCAAACAATTCCGTATGGAATCTCCTATCACCATAGTGGCCTTACCAGTGAAGAAAGGAAGCGAATAGAAGAGGCTTACTCTTCAGGAATCCTCTGTCTCCTTACCTGCACCTCCACCCTTGCTGCTGGGGTTAACTTGCCAGCTCGAAGGTTAATTTTTAAGCGATGTCGCGTCTTTCTGTTTTTATCATGTGGAGCGTAGAACAGATTTTAACATTTCCTTCACTCAGGAGCATGAAGCCAGAGGCAGGGGTCCAGTAAGGGCATCAGAAGCTGACCAGAAAACAAGAGCTCGGGCACCTTTTCCTGGCATGCTAGCATCCTGCGTGCAGGGAAATGTTTTTACATAGAATAATATTTTGTCCTCTGAGCCCCCTTCCCTCCTCCCATACACAAAAGTCTGAAGTGGTAATTAGCAGAAACAGATTTACCACCTTATCTGTTGTTGGTACATACTAGGCCTGAGTTCAGGGTCTGGTGTGAAGATGCTCTCTAGTTCCTGTTGCATGGGCTCACATATGACCAGTACTAGAGATAGCAAGTAACTTCCCTTTCCAGTCTCATTTCACTCTTGAAGCACTTCTGGCAACCATGAAGAAGGAACGGAATTTGCAGGATTAGTCTTGAGGATTTTAGTGTCCCTTAAGGAACTGTTCAGGTGTTTCCTTTGCTCCTCAGCTGCTGCCTACTTATTAATTCTGAGGATAGCTCAGACTTAATCTCCGAATTGTGGATTTGAGCCCTACGTTGGGCAAATCCTGCATTGCAAGGGGTTGGACGAGGTGACCCTCTTGGTCCCTTCCAACTACAAAATTCTATGATTAAATCTAAATCAAGTTACTTGGATGTAGCATACTTGTCTTTTGGTCTAATTATTCAGTAGCACCAGGCAGAGAACATAGCAGAAGTCTAGTGTTTGGCTATAAATGAAACTGTTACTGTGTCCCCTGTTGCATGCAGTGGTTGGCAGATTCCTACTTGTCTTTTGAGCATATTTCAGGAATAAAAGGTGCTCCAAAGTCAAAAGTTGCTATGGTATAAAAGTTTGTCTAACTGTACGCACTGTAACAATTCCGAGGAATGTTGGGGTTCCAACAATCTGATGCATTTTGTTTTCTTCATTTCAGTAATTACTTTTTAAAAAATCAAATGCTTTGAACATTATATACTATAATTAAAACACATTCTCATTGTTTCCATAGGGTCATTTTAAGAGCTCCATATGTTGCAACAGAATTCATGAAGAAAAACCAGTATAAACAGATGATAGGCAGAGCTGGCCGTGCCGGTATTGACAAAGCTGGTGAAAGCATTCTTATCGTGCAAGAGAAAGACAGGAATCTGGTAACTTAAGCAAAACAAATTTGATTTTCACACTTTGCAGTATAAATCAATTGTGTAATATGGGGTGATGGTCAAATTTTTAAATGTAAGCGTGCTCTGAAATAATTTGATCATCCTTTTAGGAAGTATATTTAAAGGGCCTTTTTCTTTTACAGTGGTACCTCGGGTTAAGAACTTAATTCGTTCCAGAGGTCCGTTCTTAACCTGAAACTGTTCTTAACCTGAGGTACCACTTTAGCTAATGGGGTCTCCCGCTGCCGCCGCCGCCAGCCTGTTTCTGTTCTCATCCTGAAGCAAAGTTCTTAACCTGAGGTACTATTTCTGGGTTAGCGGAGTCTGTAACCTGAAGTGTCTGTAACCCGAGGTACCACTGTATTATATGTTAATCAAGGCCAGTACCTCATCTTGAAAACCAGTGATATACCATCATAAAAGAGCATGACCACCCAGTAACATAACATACTGATTTTAGAAAATGTTTTATAAGATAAACTGCCTGCCTGCATGAGCTTTGGGTAGGTAGCATTCTGTAACAAAAAGGTGATATATGAAAAATCTACATATTTAAAATATGAAACATATGCATTGTTAAGGTATATACAGCTGAAATAATTGCTTTCTTATCTGTTAAACAAATGCCAAATTGCAGTCTTAAGTCACCACTGAAAAAGGCTCAGCGTTGTATTCAGCTAAGTCCTACATTGAGTAAGCTCACTGAAATTACTGAACCCAAGTTAACCATGTCCATTAACTTTGACGTGTCTACTCTGAGTAGGACTAGCATTGAAAACTACTGGTACTCCCAGTAAATTTGAAGAGGAATAGATCTGTAGTTCTAGGAAACATCCCCTGACAACAGCTTTTTGTCCTTTTTGTTTGTTTTTATTTAAAACTTTTATAACTTTCTAAAATAGCTCGAGACAGATTACAACCTGCTTTTAAAGCTGTAGTCAAGCAGAGTAAAACAACGTTTTTAAAAATACAAATGCGACAGCAGAAGACAGGGCAAGCTATCATACATCATAAAAACTCAAAAGGAGTTGTAAAGAGCCAAGAGCTGTTACTGCCCAAAGGTTTCATTAATAGATGAACATTCTGTAGTCACTGGTACACAGCCACTCCCTGAGAAAGAGGTCATTCCATAAACCTGAAGTTTCTGAGAAGATGCTACTCCTAGCTGCAAGTGACTTGTTTTGTAAGGCAGTACAGAACAGGGCAGTTGATTCACAAATGCAATGGTTAAAGCAGTGCAGATCTTGAGGAGATCTTGTTGGGACATAATGGAGAAGATAATCTTTTAGGAAGATTAGGTACAAATATGCCATATTTTATAACTTGCATTCACATAGCTGTTGCTCTTTTTTTAAGGTTCAAAAGTTAGTATACAGCCCTCTGGAAAGCTGTTACAGCAATCTCCTGCTTGAATTCAACAAGGGTATCCGGAGTTTAATCTTATCATTGGTTGGATTAAAGGTAATTCTGAAACCTTAAAACTAGTTGATTGTATTAAGAAGAGTGATGGGGGAGGTAAAGTTACAGGTAGAATAACGAAACATCAAACTCTTTTTTTTTTAAGTGGTGTTTAGCTTGTCTTAGTATACTCTCGTTTGTCCTGTTGTGTTCCACTACAGATAGCAAACAGTCCTGAAGAGGTTTTCCAGTTCATGCATGTAACCTTGTTTAGTGTCCAGCCACAGCTTCTGCCTGAAGGAAAGAGCCTACAGGATGTAACTACAGAAGTATTGCAATGGCTGAAACAAAATGGACTCCTAAAAGATAGTACAAGCTGTGATGGTGAACAAATTCTAGTGATCACAAAGCTGGGTCAAGCCACTTACAAAGGTATAAAACCTCTCTCTGGGATCTATTAAAATACAGTCACGCAAGGCCAGTCTTACCAGCAGCCAGAATGAAGTGGCTACCCCCATGAAGCAGATTCTGACTGCAATTAGGGGCAGGAAACCTCCATAATTTTAATTTATAGCTACAGGTAGCAACCATTTTGTGTGCATCTGCTGATGCACGAGACCCAGAAGAAGGCAGAATGGGGTGGGGTGGGCTTATGCGCACTCCACCGATGCATGCAGGGACCAAAAATGGACACACACACACCCATGCAAAATGGTTGTCTGTATCTTTTTCTGAAGTGAAAAGGGATTTGATTTGATTTGATTTGATTTTTCACCTCACTCATCAAAATGGCTTGGGCTGGCCAAGATAGATCTCAGTTCCCAGCTCAACTACTGTTTTTCTATGGACATATAAAAATTAATCCAGTGTCTCTTTAGCTCATCATTTCTGCGCCCCCCAAATATTGTCCTCCTTTTGAAGATTAATCACATTCAGACCTTGTCCGACTGTCAGATTGGGGTGGAAGGAAACGTTAATAGGTAAAACATGTTCCTAGTGCGTATTGCAAGGGAACAGCAATTTCCCAGTACTCCATAAAATCAATCTGCTTGTAAGCTACATAAAAACCTGCTGGATCAGACTAAAAGCCTATCACATCCAGCATTCTGTTCAGCAATCTTTTCAGTCGGATCAACAAAAGGCAACACGTGGGCTAATAATGCATTGGCAATATTTATGAAACACTATCAATTGTTTCTTAATTCATAAACAAAAGCCATATAATATGTGCAAGAAGTCACGAACTAATAGAAGTCAAATATATTCCATCAACAGGAATGCTTAGAATGGTGTGTAATCACAAAGAAAGACTGAAGTTGAGGCAGAAAGCCTTTCCACAGTTCAATATCTATATCAAAGTTTGCTTGAGAATGAACTGGAGCCAGGTGGTGCTGTAAGCACAGCAGCAACAAACAACAACAAACAGCAAACAGAACATTATTAGCCCACGTGTTGCCTTTTCTTGATCAGATTGTTTCGTGTGGTAACACAGGGGATTTCCTTTGTCACAGCAATCTTTTCAAACAGAGCAGCCAATTACAGTCGTACCTCGGGTTACGTACGCTTTGGGTTGCGTATTTTTCGGGTTACGAACTCCGCTAACCCGGGAGCGCAACCCAAAACGCGTGAGATTCGCGCATGCGCAGAAGTGTTTTTGCGGTCTGCGCAGAAGCGATTTTTTCCCGGTCTGCGCATGCACAGAACCAATTAGGGTTACGTCCTTTTCGGGTTACGTACTGTAACCCAGAACAAATTAAGGACGTAACCCGGGGTACCACTGTAGATACGTATGGGAAGAAGAAGAAGAAGAGTTTGGATTTGATATCCTGCTTTATCACTACCCGAAGGAGTCTCAAAGCGGCTCACATTCTCCTTTCCCTTCCTCCCCCACAACAAACACTCTGTGAGGTGAGTGGGTGAGGCTGAGAGACTTCAAAGAAGCATGACTAGCCCAAGGTCACCCAGCACCTGCATGTGGAAGAACGGAGACGCGAACCCAGTTCCCCAGATTACGAGTCTACCGCTCTTAACCACTACAATGCTTGCAAGTGTGACCATGATAGTGGTGAGTGTGGAATGTCCTAGACATAAGGAAAGGCTACTTCCCCACAGAACTGATGCCCCCTTGAATCAAGGAGAGCTTTGCTGGGCCTGGTTTGTGGGGATCAAATATGGAATTTGTTGTGACAGCGCTTCCTGCTAAGAAGAGCAAGTGGTTTGCCACCCGGAAAGGGTAGTAAGCATTTCAGTCTTCCAACATGTTGGCATGCTAAATGTCCCACCAAATTCTGAAGATCAGATCTCTAGAATGTGGGGCATTGTATGATGTCTACCTTTTTATTATATCTTAGGTTCTATCGATTTGGCGTACTGTGACACGCTCTATGCAGACTTGAAGAAAGGCCTTGAGGGACTAATCCTTGAAAGTTGCCTACATTTAATCTACCTGACAACACCGTACAGTATGGTTTTGCAGTGTAGCCCAAACTGGATGATCTACTTTAGACAGGTAACCTTTTAAAAAAAACAAGAAGAAAAATAATGTTATATCTTTACATAGCGTCCCTGGGTTCTTTCCTCTCTTTTTCTGAGCTTAGCAAGCACAAGGCTCTCTTGTCAGCTTCTGTGGAAAAGCTAAAGTTGTTCCTTGTGCACAAGGGGTCTTAAATAGCCTAGGGAATAAATTATGCTCAGATACATGCAGGATCCAGACCTTTTAAAATTAAATTCCTGGGTTTTTCTTTTTCTTTTTGCATTTGTTACAAGGCAGGTGCAGCTAGTGAATTTTTTGCAGTATACCTCAAGAGTGTTTTATCTTACATGTCTGAAGTTTTTCATTTCACGTGCAGTAACTGCATTTAGAAATTAACGTCACGGGACTCTTCTTCTCATAGCCCAGCACATGCATTATTTGAGTAACTTACACCCAGGCAAGACAAGAGAACTCGGAGGGTTCATGGAGGGACCTCTCATTCCCAGAGATTCCCTGTGGTGTTTCAGTGTGCACAAATCTCTGCACTCATGCCAAGTTTGGGTGGTGGGAGGAGAACACTGTACTGTTGAGTCCAGTGCCACTCTCCTATGTCTCTCACCAGGGTCAGAGCATGCCCTGTGTTTTCTGCAGAATGTAACTTTCCTTTATAGCTGAGATTAATTCTGCTTTTTAGTACAGTCAGCTAAGTCCAGCAGAACAACAAGTAGCAGTCCTTGTTGGTGTGCCGGAGAGCTTTATTACCAAAAAGGCTTCTGGACAAGCTGTCAGAATGGTAAGAGGAAGATATATTTGTTATTTCAGCTGTCTAAAGATAACTGTGGGAATGGATTATTGTGGTATCCATCAAAATTGTGAATTCAGGGGAACTTCTGTGATTTTGGTCATTTGTGTAGTTGGTCATAAATGATTGGATTAAAATTTTGATTACCTTAACATTCAGTAGATCAGAAATTAGTTGCACATGAATGACAGAAAAGCAGCATATTAGAGCCATACTAAAGCTTATTTGTTGTCCTATTTGGGACTACTTATTTCTGAAATTCCTAGCTGGAAATTGTCTTGTGTGGCCTTTTACGTTGCATTTCATGGTTTAGATAGCCTCAGAAATGGATGAATTTAAAACTGTAACTGTTCCACTATTTCAGAAAAATTGAAAGATTCAGAAAAATTGAAAGAAGAATTTTTCCATTGGGTTGTGTCTTCAATTTCTAATTATACTCCATATTCCTTTAGGATGTGGACATTGGCACAGCCAGTAGACTCTACTTGTCCTTGGTACTTCATGCTTTGTTAAAAGTGAACAACGTATGGGAGGTGGCAGAGAAATTCAACATATCACGAGGATTCATTCAAACCCTTCTTAATTCAGCTGCTTCGTTCTCCTCCTCAGTTCTACATTTCTGTGAGGTAATGTGTAGTAGCTGAATACTTCATTGATGGAACACAGAAATGTCGCTCAGAAACTTCTTTTACTTCAGATTTTCCAAATTGTTCCACGCAGCTTCCCTTTCAAATTCCAGAACTGATCAAAGCTGCATTTCTTAAAAATAGTCCACATTCTGTTTTACTTAACTTGCATGTGGAGAATCCTCAAGCCAAGAATAAATAACCAGTTTATTGTGCTTTTATGACAGTATTTTCATACATGTTTCAATTAAAAAATTCATTTAGAAAGAACCACATTGAAATTAGTCAACCAGAAGCAAAGGATTTCATGCTGTTAGCTGCTTCTATTGCTGTTGATTAATTGCATTTTAAGATGGTACCCAAGGAATCTGTTCCAGTGACCTTCCACTGTTTTATATTATCCACAGCTAAAAGATCACAATAACTTAGGCATATTGGTTCCTCTTCCAGAATTTTGGCAGGATTTTGGTAGACAATTTTTTGACCAAAATGGACGGACAAAAGTTATAATAATAATAATTTATTTATAACCCGCCCATCTGGCTGGGTTTCCCCAGCCACTCTGGGCGGCTTCCAACCGAATATTAAAAACACAATACAGCATCAAACATTAAAAACTTCCCTAAACAGGGTCACCTTCAGATGTCTTTTAAAAGTCAGATAGTTGTTTATTTCCTTGACATCTGAGGGGAGGGCATTCCACAGGGCAGGCGCCACTACTGAGAAAGCCCTCTGCCTGGTTCCCTGT
The DNA here is from genome assembly GCF_009819535.1 of Lacerta agilis. Lineage (NCBI taxonomy): Eukaryota > Metazoa > Chordata > Lepidosauria > Squamata > Lacertidae > Lacerta > Lacerta agilis. Next base: position 61,466,920 of record NC_046320.1, read on the forward strand.
AACCTCACTTCTCACAGCGAGGGAGCCGCCAGAACGCCCTCGGTGCTGGACCTCAGTGTCCAGACTGAACGATGAGGATTTCCTAACATTTTAAATTATGTTTTAATTTATTTTTACAGGAGCTGAATGAATTTTGGGTTTATAAAGCTCTCCTGACAGAACTTACCAAGAGACTAATGTACTGTGTTAAGGCAGAGCTTATCCCTCTTATGGAGGTGGCAGGAGTTTTAGAGGTTAGTATATGCCTAACAAACCAGAAGAACTGTACGTTAATACCTCCGCGAACATCCGCCTTGTCTAGCATCCATTCCGGCGAATGTTCTGCGGCAAACCTTGAAGTACTGGAACGGGTTACTTCGGGGTTTGCCGCTCATGCATGCGCAGAACCCCTAAATCGCACTTCATGCTTTACCCTGTGTCCTTTACCTGCTAGTGGCTGGGGCTCCGGAATGGATTCCGGTTGCAAATCAAGGTACAACTGTATTCTTTCACCAAACAAATCCAAGCAGAATTTAAAGATGGTTTGTAAAAAAAATCCTTCAAAGTAACTGTTACTATCTGAGATTGGTACAGCTTTCTCTTTTCCAGGGAAGCATGGTTTTACTACCCAGCAAAAGAGCAGCACATTTGCAAGCTCTGCAAAAATTAATTCCTGCAGCAGAAGTTTCCTGCTTTGCATTCCTATGCTTCTGACCCATTGCTCCAGCAAGTCTCATTTTGCCATGTTAGCTTTTGAGATGATGTGCCTTTAGGAGGGGTCAGTACAGGAACAGATCTTTGCTGCTGTTTGATATGTCACAGTGAATGATTGTGGTTTTTGCTGTAGGCTGCACTGAGGAAGTTATTCGAACTCTGTGTTCTTTCAGTTATTTTATGCACCATTAATTGTAGCCCCACAGCTGTCAACACCACCCTGGGACAAATATTTAAAAGGGTGTATATAAATGCATTAAGTAAAAGGGGTGTCTTGGAATTGTAAATTGTGTACTATTGCAGTATGATTGTGGAGTGTGTTACAAAGCACCCTGAACAGCAAACACATATTCAGCACAAGACACAGGACAAAATGAACTTGGCCAATGGGGCCAAAGTTCTCTGGTGTCATTTTTTATGAAAGTATTTTCATGGAAATTGACTAGACAGATTGAAGATGGCCCTGAACTGAGCTTTCTAAAATTGAAAGTTTTCCTCGGTAAGTTTTGCTGTTAAATAGACCTACTGCATCATCTCTATACAGGAGTGATAATGCAACCCCACATAAAATGCTGGATTGAAAAGCTAAAAGCTTAGCGGCTGGTGCAATATTTTAAATATCTTCTTAGTACATGTATGTGTGCTGAAAATACAAACCATAAAGCATTTGTACATGGGAATAACAGGATAAATATTTTTCAAATTTTAAACAAACACGTTTGTTTCCGTGTTTATACTAGTGCCCAATAAATCTTACTGAGGCTAGTGTGCGTTGAGGTGGTGAAAGATCTCGACCAATATACAGAGCTAATATACAAAAAGGGCTGTTTTAATGAAAGATTTAGTGGTCAGAAACGGTAGCTAGAAATATGACAGGTTGGTAGAGACTAGAGGTGTGGTGGTGGTGATGAATAGATTTGTTGCCCCCTCTCTTTTTAATTAGCCTTTTGTCCACTTTCTCAGCCTCGAGCCAAGCAACTCTACAACTCAGGGTATAAAACCTTAGCACACTTGGCTAATGCAAATCCAGACGTGCTGGTGAAGACTATTGAGCACTTGTCCAGAAGCCAAGCTAGGCAAATAGTTTCATCTGCAAAGGCAAGTAAAGTTTGTAAAAAGCATTGATAGGAATGGGGATGGAAATTGTGAATCTGAATGGGGAACGGTCTAATCTGCAAATTTTCAAACCAATATGCCAACTGAGACACAATTATCCTTCTAAATTTGCACTTCTCTGAATTTTGTGACGCAGTTCTCTATCCAGAAATTGGGGGGCATTTTGCATAGGACTGAAAGCTCTTGTGCTTGGATCCTACTTGCTGGTTTCCCCACAGGCATCTCTTTGGCCACTGTGAGAACAGGATGCTGGACTAGATGGGTCACTGGCCTGATCCAGTAGGCTCTTCTTAAGTCATTATGAACAATAAGCTTTCACTAAAATGGGAGAAAGTAAAGAGATATAGTTGGAGATGCCATAAGAATGAGGGCCAAGTCTAGCCCTTGCTCCTGCAGACCATAGCCACTGAGAATCAAGGCCTGCCCTTTCATCTGCATAACCCCTTCCTTGGTTCTTTTTTTTTACCAATAGGTGCCAGCATGTTGGAAACTGGCATGTGTGAGTGTGTGATACAGCCTTTGTAGGGATCAGACTAGTCTTGTCTTTGTGAGTCTCTTTCTGCTACAGGAGAATGAAATACACATCATCCCGAGAACTGTCAACTCCCCACCCCCCACCAATGCATTCAGAAATGTTTCTTATATCAGGTTAATTTCACTTTACATGTTTGTTTTTGGATGCAGATGCTCCTGACTGAAAAGGCCGAGGCATTACAAGAAGAAGTGGAAGAGTTACTGAGAATACCAGCAGACATTACTTGAGGTTTTTTAATCACTCTAGCATGTGAATCAAGAATCAAACAATTATTTTTCTACCCTATTTATTTGTAGTTTGCTATACATGTACATGAGCTTATTTCACTATTAATAAAAGCTCCAAAAAATTCTCTATACTTCTTGTTCAGTGCATTATGAAACTGATGTTCTTCTGCAAAGCTGAAATTGATTTATCATCTTTCAGACCTCTTATTTATCATTAGTGGCATCATCATTATGGATATCTGCATATTTCTGTTATAAAGTGCTTCTTTTCTTTTTGAAAATCATTTTTGCTTTGTCTCTGTAAGGCCACGTTAGGAAATTAGAAAGGGGTTGTGGTTCTGAAGCAAAGATCAATTTCTTGGGCTACTCCAAACATAAAAAATGTATAGACCTAATCATGATTTGCCAGCACTGAAGAAACTATCAAATAAACATGCCTCTTTAATGCCTGGGTTACAAAATCATTATGAATGATGATTTATTGGTTTTGGAATAATAAAAGTTATTATTTTAAAATATTATACTTTGGTATATTGGGTTGCAATCTTATGCATATAGTGAGAGTTCTTCTGCGTAAACATGTATAGAGCTGTACCTACCTGTCCCTGTGGCATGTTCTAGGGATTTCTGCATTGCAGGAGGTTGGACTAGATGACCCTTGACATCTTCACTATCTTTCAGTGAGTGCTGAGGATGCACCTCTTTAACCTGGCCTGTGATATCTCAGATGTGTGTTTTCAGAATTCACCCTATTCCAGCTCTACAGTTCTGTAATTCTCTGACTCTGTGTCCCACCATAGCACATTGACAAGATGCCAAAACAGGCATCAAAAAATCTCACAGGTTGGTGAATGTATATTTCACTCTCTTTCAGTGTTGGCTGTAGTGTAGTAACAAATGGAACTCTGGTGTCTATACTACAGCCTTCATACTGCTGCTTCCACTTACTGGGGAACAAACCCTATGGACCCTTTGTAACCATTTCCACAAGGCAAACTGCTTTGGGGTAAGGGACCAGAGAGGAGGGGACAGGAAAGCTTCTTCAAGTGTTCCATCATTTCTTGGGGTGCAGAGATGTTGCTTATCTGCCACTTTCATTGCCTCTTCCTTTCTCTGATCCCATTGCAGAGTCCATGAGGGAACCAGCTGGGGTGGGATATTCTACAACAGGAGGAGGCCATAGTGGAAGCAGCTGAGTGAGAGTAGTTAGTGTTATAAACAACCAAGCCCAGTTACCATGTACTGATGGCAGTACTGCAAGCTCTAACCAGTTGTGTACAGACACTTAAGGCACATAGCAGGTTCAGAGACCAAAGCGAGTTGGATGGTCAAATGTCAACATAAGTAACAAGCTCCACGGTAGAGAGCTGCAAATTGTAATCTGCCATTTTGGGGGCAATGCCACCCTAAAAAATCTAGGTGATTGTCTCTGTCCTTTACATATAAACCGAAGAGGAGCCAGCTGCATCAGACTGAAAGACCTATCTAGTCCAGCAATCTGTTTTCCCTAGACCTGGAAAACCTGCCACCTTTGCAGTGAGAGATTTTACTTTCTTCGGCTCCATGATCACAGCAGATGGTGACAGCAGTGACGAAATTAAGACGCCTGCTTCTTGGGAGAAAAGCGATGACAAACCTAGACAGCATCTTAAAAAGCAGAGATCACTTTGCTGACAAAGGTCCGTATAGTTAAGGCTATGGTTTTCCCAGTAGTGATGTATGGAACTGAGAGCTGGACCATAAAGAAGGCTGATCGCCGAAGAATTGATGCATTTGAATTATGGTGCTGGAGGAGACTCTTGAGAGTCCCATGGACTGCAAGAAGATCAAACATCCATTCTGAAGGAAATCAGCCCTGAGTGCTCACTGGAAGGACTGGTCCTGAAGCTGAGGCTCCAATACTTCGGCCACCTCATGAAAAGAGAAGACTCCTTGGGAAAGACCCTGATGTTGGGAAAGATGGAGGGCACAAGGAGAAGGGGATGACAGAAGACGAGATGGATGGACAGTGTTCTCGAAGCTACCAACATGAGTGACCGTACTGCGGGGGCAGTGGAAGACAGGAGTGTTTGGCATGCTCTGGTCCATAGGGTCACGAATTGTTGAGCAAGCCTCGGTTTGAAGATTGAACTCTGTTGAAATGTTTGCCTTTGGGTTATTTTCATGCATCATAATAGCAAAGGGAGGAGGTCTTCCTGTGAGCTTGGAAGAGTAGTATTATTGGTTTGAGATGTGTGCAAAGATTGAAGAGTATTTATTGGAATGTATGTTTCAATAGCCTGTGTCATTTCAATTTACTTGGTCACTTTGTCCCCACTTGGCTCTGTGGTTGATTAAAGTAGAAAAACCTGTTGCTGGGTGGAGATTGCCTGGGAGCAGCTGAATCATTGGCAGGTTACTCCTTGTTTATGCAGATTGTGTGTGTCAAACTCCTGTAAGCAGTGCTGGAGACAACAGAAACCACCACCGCCTTTAAACTGTGATTTCCTGTATTCCTGATGACAAGTCTTGGGAGGCACGAAAGCTAATTAGAAAATAGACTTTTCTTCGGAACAGATGTGCTGGTGTTATCAACGTGCCTGGAGCAGAAATTGCAATTTTTTGCACTGAAAACACATGCAAAAACGGGGGGCTTTTTCAAATTCCTATTGCACTACTTCCAGAACTCCAAAGTATATTCTGAGGAGCCAAATTGGACCTGGCAGCAAAAATAGCAATAGATGCCTTAGATCAGTGGTTCTCAAGCTTGGGTCCCCAGATGTTTTTGGCCTACAACTCCCATCAACCCTAGCTAGCAAGACTAGTGGTCAAGGATGATGGGAGTTGTAGTCCAACAACATCTGGGGACCCAAGGTTGAGAACCACTGCCTTAGATCAAAGAAAGCCAAACTCCAGATGTTGTTGAACTCTACTTCTGCTGGCCCCAGCCAGGACAGTTAATGGTCAGGGATGGTGAGCGTTCAATTTATTATCCGCCCTTCACCAGCAGGATCCAGGGCAGGTTACAACAATTTTAAAATCCAGTAGTAAAACAGTTGAAACAGATTGCTGTCACAGGAATAGGGTGGATTCTGAAAACACACACCTGTGATATCACAGGCCAGGTTAAAGAGCAGCATCCTCAGCACTCGCTGAAAGGTAGCGAAGGTGCCAAACACTCTTTTTAAAAAGTTTTCATTTATACTTTTAAAATATACACATTTCATTAGTTTTACTATCATTTTAACATTTCAAAGTTTGACTTCTTTCCCCCTCTTTTTGCGGTTCCTTAATTTTTTATTTTTTTTAAATATCATTGGCATATCCAAATTCATTTAATTTGCTGATTTAATTATCTACTTTAAACATATATCCTTATGAGACTGCAGGTTGTTACAATAATCCTGCCAGTGTTTTTATCTGTTTGTAATTTATCTGTAAATATTCAATAAACCATTTCCATTCTTTTATTTTAAAAAAGTTTGTTATCTTGATTTCTTATTCTTCCAGTAAATTTTGCCATTTCTGCATATTCCATAAGTTTTTGTATCCATTCTTCCTTTGCTGGGACTTCTGCTTCTTTCCATTTTGGGGCGAGTAGCATTCTTGCTGCTGTAGTCCCTTACATAAATAAATTTCTACACAATTTAGGTAGTTCTGTCCCTATAATTCCCAAAAGAAAAGCTTCTGGTTTGTTTGTTTGTTTTTACATAGCTTATTTTAAACATCCTTTTCAATTCATTGTGTATCATTTCCCGGTAAGTTTTAACCTTACTACAAGACCACCACATATGATAAAAAGTAACCTTTTTTCTCTTTACATTTCCAACACTTGTTTGATTTAGATTTAGACTTGACAATATATCGCAAATCACGATGTGTGCGTGCGCAAAACTCGCCTTATGGGAAAAACCATGAAGCCAGCCAAATATTTTAGTAGAACATATAATAGAAAAAGCAATAATATATACAAATTTATAACATGCAGAAGATAATATGTATAAACAAATCGGAGAGGGGAGCTGAGGGAAGTCTTGGGGGTGGGGGAGGGAAGGAGGGGGAAACAGGGGAAATGTAATTGACTGTATTGATTGATAAATTGTTTTGCTAAATTTGTTTAATAAAAATTTATTTAAAAAAACAACAACTTGGGCTTAGGCTCACAAAAATAAGTCGTGTCCTAAAAACATACATCTCAAGCATCAAAAGCCAGTGTAAAAAGGTATCATGTATAATTAAGGTGTTAGATGCCCCTCTGCGGAGAGGGACAACTTGCAAAACACCCTTTACTTAAATAGGTCTCTCAAGGTGATTTGCTGACATGAAGAGCTAAAAGACTGTACAAAAAGAAACTGAGAATAAGTTTTAAAACAATGCCAAATGGAAATCCAAGGCCGAGAGACCTTTCATCCAGTAGGGAAAACTTGTCAAAACAAAAAGTGTTGTTTTTGGGAAACATAGGGGGTAGGCACCTGTTGTTATCTCAACAGGAATGCTATTCCACAAAACAAGACGGCCACACTGACAGCCCTGTTCTGATTTGCTGTGGCAGCCAGCTTCTGATATTTTGGGGACTTGAAGGACAAACTCTCCTGCAGAACACAGTGACCTACTGGTTATGTAAGGGGTGTGGTGGTCTCTTAAATCACCTGGTCCAAAACTCTATAGGCATTCAGTACCAAAAGCTGAAGCGTGGCCTGGTAGCAGGGGGGCAGCCGGGTGTTAGATGCTGGTGGTTAGTTTACTCTTCCTACCCTTAATAAAACTAGCTGTCATGTGCCGAACTACCTGCATCCTCCAGGCAAACCAACCTCAAGGGTAGCCCCACGTAGCACACATTGCAGTAATCCAGCCTTAGCTTAACAGTACATGGACAACTGTGGTCAAGCTCTCCTGATCCAGGAACAGCTGTAGGCAGTAAAAGGCACTGCTAGCCATCAAAGACACTCCTGCCTCCAGTGGCAGAGCGGGATCCAGGGGCACTTCCAAATTATGCACTTGTTTAGAGAGAGTGCAAGCAACTCCACAGACCTAGGAACCACTCGCTCAGAATTCAGACTCTGTTTACTAACCCTCATCCAGCCCACCAGAGCATCCAGACCCCGGTCCTTAATTTAGAAGGTTTTAGGCATGTGTGACCTGCCTCTTTCTGTGGCCGGGATGTGATAGGACTTTGCCTTTTATATGTATGATGAATGGGTTTATCATTCTGTTTCAATTGTCCTAGCCTCCAGAGCAGGAGAAAACAAGTGTGACAGCACTTGAGGTATTTGAAGATGGCTATCCTATCTCCTCCCGGGCTCCTCTTTTCCAGGCTAAACATAATCAGCTCCCTCAACCATTCCTCATTAGGCTTGATCTGGACATTATTCAGGAACTACTTCTTAACACGGTGCATGGTTAAAACTATGGAATTTGCTACCCAGATAGATGTCGTGATGGCCGACAACCAGGGTTGCTTTAAAAAATGATAGGGCAAATTTATGAGTGGAGGCGACTATTGATGGCTACTAACTGCAATGGCAATGTTCTGCCTCAATTATCACAGGTAAGATATGCCTCTGAGTGCCAGCTGCTGGGGACAGCAATAGGGGAGGGTGCTGTTGTTTTTAGGTCCTGCTTTCAGGCTTCTCGTAGGCACAAGCACATAAGAGGCCAAAGGACCGCTTAGTTCAGTACTCTGTTCTCTCAGTGGCCAAAGAGATGCCCATTGGAAGCCTGCAAAGAGCGCCTGAGCACAACAGCACTCTCCCCAACCTGTGCCTGTCAGTAATTGGCACTCAGAGGTATTCTGCCTCCGGCATAGGGTCAAACACTGAGATTAGGATGCTAAACTAGAAGCAGGAGTCTGTTTCATGCTCTCAAATATGTAAATTGCTCTGATTTGCAAGGTGTATTCCAGTCAACAGGGTGTGGATTTCCTGGAGATACATACAAAAGTTTTACTTGAATGCATGCGAGCAAAAGTATGGGTTCCTGTTTTCTTGAAAAGGTCACTAGAATAATCTGCAGCAAAAAAGGGGAACCGTTTGGATTGTAATATGTTTCCTCCTCGCTCACTGTTGTTGTTAGTAGCATGGACTAGGATAGGGTGACCCCCAGCCCCTCTTCAGCCAGAGAGTTCAGACAGTGTCCATTCGGCCAGACCTACCTTGCAGGGTTGTTGTGATGATGAAGTGGGAAGGAGGGAAAGCCATGTATACGGTATATACCATCTCCTTGGAGGAAGTGTGTAGGGAAAATATGATGCACACATTCTTTGTGGTTGTCACTCTCCCAGGCTTTTTCTTTGTAGACTTATCATTCAAATCTGATGCTCGCTCTGCTGCTAATAACTAGGTGGCTTGTGCGAAGCAGCAAATGACAAAACATGGGGGAGGAGAGAAAGAAGAAGAGAACAGACATGGGGAAAATTCAATTGCAAACATAAATAGGATTGTTTCAAAGGCTATTAATTCTATCTCCAACATCATTTGAACCCTATCCATGAAGAAAGGAGCTGCACAACTCATGAGCCAGCAAATCTGGCGTTCATATCATGGTCCACCAAGACAGTTTTTGTTACGCTGTATGTTTATCTTCCTATATTCATAAAAACGTAAGGCTGTCATCACACAGCCCCCATTGGGAGGTTTGCAGTGCCTCATCACAATCTTGGGGTGGGGCATTGATGGAGGAGGTTGGGAGGACTGGCAAGCAACATGAGCAGAGGCAGCAAATCTTTGTGTGTGTGTGTGTGTGTGTGTCTAATCTCACCAGCCTGCCAAATTGCTCAGGGTATTATTCATGGTGGTCTTCTTTTATCTTCACAACCCTGAGGCTGCCCTCAGGCCCCAAATCTGATCCTTCCCAAAGGCAGCAATCCTAAACCTGTTTTCCTGAGAGTATGCCTCAACAAACATGCAATGCCCAACAACTTTTTATAAGGGAGTGGTAAATCTGGCTCTGTGTGTGTGTGTGTATGCAGGTGTCCACCACCACCACGTGAAGCTAGACCTCCGCCAGTCTGTTACTGGGGGCTGCACTTTGCACAGGCCCAGAAGCACTCTGCTCTGGATGGCCATGGCACCTATATCCTCAAGCACCTATATCCTCAAGCTCAGTCCCCTGGGATGGCGTGCCATTTAAGGCCTCGCTGGAGTGTGCGAGCGCGCTGATGCCAGATCCCCCTGAACGTGGGAACTCTTTCCCAACCACCTCCAAGACGGCCTCTCCCGCCTGATCTGGGCTGTCCTCTCTGCGCGTCTTTGCGCGCCGGGTGACCGAATCGGAGGGCGGATCGTTTCTTGCCTTTCCCAAAACGCCGCAACAGGAGGCAGGACAGCGCTTGGGACGCAGAAATGCGCGCTCCTTCCTCCTCCTTCTCCTCTTCCACCTCCCAGAGGGAGGCAGGCAGGCAGTGGCAGTAGAAATAGCAGGAGGAGGAGCAATCGCCGGCGAGGATCTCCTTTCTCCCGATCTCTCCAAGCGCGCGCTGGGACGCAGGATGCTGCCGCTGCTGGGACTTATCCTGGCGCTTCTCTGCCGGGCTCTGCTGACCGGGGGCTCCTGGGCGGATCCCGGCCAAGGCGAGGCGGCCGTGCTGAGCTTTCAGCTGCCCGAGCAGCCGGCCAGGGAGGTCAGCCCGTTTTTCCTGTCTCTCACCATCGATGCCAACCTAGCCACGGATCCCAGATTCATCACCTTCCTGGGGTAGGTCACGCCAGGCTCGCCGTTTTCTGGTTTCGCCCCCACCCCTTTTGGGGGGTGTGCGGGATCTTGCCCGCTGCGCCTTACGAGAAGGCTGTTTACCAACGGGGGGAAAGGGGGGGAGCTGCACCTGACGAGCAGCTGCCTGCTTTGCAGCAGATGAAGATGCAGGAGCTCGGTGCAGGGTCCGTGAGTGAAAATGGAAGTCCCAAGCTGGGTTTCCCCTGAAGTTTTGCGTGTGAGAGAGTGTGTGAAAACTTGTCTCAAAGCTGGAAAATCTCTTGCTTGGTTTCTGCCTGCAGCTGAAACTTCCCTTTTCGCAATGCTTTGTCCAAATTTCTTCTAACTAAAGGGCTATAGAAGTTTGAACATGCTAGCCAGGAGCTCATACTTTCTGCCCTAGGTTTTGCCCGTAATTCCTAGTTAGGAAGAGGGGGGCTGTTTTTCTCAGAGTTAAAAGGCACTCTGCATATAATCAGAGGTACAGAAGGTCCTTCTTGGTGGCAAAGCTGCCAGCAGCGCTGTAAAAATGTAAGCAATTCTGGGAAAAGACAGCCCTGACAACAGTAGAAGTAAAATAAATAAATGGGTGTGCTGGGTACTCCATGGGCAATGATAGACTATGCAATGCCATCTCCCGAATGCCCCCTTTATTTTTTTTCTGTAAGACCTTTGGCTGTTTAGGGAAGTTTTTAAACTGTGATATTTTAAATGTATTTTAATGTTTGGTGGAAGCCGCCCAGAGTGGCTGAGGAGACCCAGCCAGATGGGCGGGGTACAAATAATAAATTATTATTATTATTATTATTATTATTATTATTATTATTATTATTGGCTGAATCTCACCTATATGTGCAGCTGCTTTGTTCTCCTTCATCCTTCACTGTCTTTGTCAATCTTTCCCCTCCCTGTCGTCTAACCCCACTGTCAAATTCAGAACATAAGCTCCTTGCAGGCAGGGACCTAAACTTGCCTTTCCACTTAGGAAACTCTGTAAAATCCCATATAAACTGATGGCAGTGTCTAAACAATACATCATCTTAAATACGACGGTCCACCTCCTCTCTGGTCCTTCAACTGAAGCACAGAGATGTAGACATTGCCAAGATTTCAAGTGCTGTTGAAGTGGGAGTTTTTCCAGGTTCTCCTCCTGCCTACAAACATTGCCTCCAATGGGGTATATGCTTGCCAGTTTCTCGCTGTGGCAGCAAAGGATTTCTTAGAAAGGTCCCAGTAATGACTGTGAAAACCTGGAGGTCTATCTCCGGGCCTTGTGCCAGCAGTCAGCCAGGTTGGGTACTGGATGTGACCCCATGGATTCAGAAGGGCCCCTCATTGTCCTGACCCAACTGTGACAGGGGCCTCTGAAGTTGCCTCGCCACCTCGAGTTGGCAGGGCTGTATATTTAATCTGTAGCCTTGGGACCTTGATCCTAAATGTATGGCGTTTAGGATTGCAAATTGTAACCTCAGAGTGCATTTGCAAGATCTCACTCTAGATAAATTTGTTGTTGTTCAGTCGTTCAGTCGTGTCCGACTCTTCGTGACCCCATGGAACAGAGCACGCCAGGCACGCCTATCCTTCACTGCCTCCCGCAGTTTGGCCAAACTCATGTTAGTAGCTTCGAGAACACTGTCCAACCATCTCATCCTCTGTCGTCCCCTTCTCCTTGTGCCCTCCATTTTTCCCAACATCAGGGTCTTTTCCAGGGAGTCTTCTCTTCTCATGAGGTGGCCAAAGTACTGGAGCCTCAGCTTCAGGATCTGTCCTTCTAGTGAGCACTCAGGGCCGATTTCCTTCAGAATGGATAGGTTTGATCTTCTTGCAGTCCATGGGACTCTCAAGAGTCTCCTCCAGCACCATAATTCAAAAGCATCAATTCTTTGGCGATCAGCCTTCTTTATGGTCCAGCTCTCACTTCCGTACATTACTACTGGGAAAACCATAGCTTTAACTATACGGACCTTTGTCGGCAAGGTGATGTCTTTGCTTTTTAAGATGCTGTCTAGGTTTGTCATTGCTTTTCTCCCAAGAAGCAGGCGTCTTCTAATTTCGTGACTGCTGTCACCATCTGCAGTGATCATCGCCATCACAACAGTTGCTAAAACCGCTTAGAAATAATCGCCGTTTCATACATGAATATCTATCGAAACAACAGAAGGGGAACTACAGTATTGGCCCGAATATAAACCGCACTTTCCCCCCAAATTCCTTATATTCACAACCCTATGGTATGCAGCTAGGAGTGTGGGGCAAACAGCGCCAGGAGCGTGGCAAAGCAGCGCCCATCCCACACATAGTCCCCTGTCATCTCCCCCAAGGCCGGGAGAGAGCGAGGAAGGGGAAAGGCTGCCAGCAATGCAGCGCGACCTCCCCCCCCCCCCCCCAGTATGCAGCCTGGAGCAGTGAGGAATGGAACGGCTTATATTCGGGTATTCCCCCCCCCTCCAATTTTAAAGATGCGGCTTAAATTCGTGTGTGGCTTATATTTGGGCCAATACGTTATATGCTTGCACCGTGGAAGAACACTAGGCGACCATGAAGCTCGCTTGGTTACCTTGAGCCAGTCACACGGTCTTTCAGCCTAACCTACCTCAAAGGGCTGTTGTGAGGATAAAATAGGGAGGAGGGGAAAGAACCCGTATGCTTTGCCCAGAGCTACCTGGGGGACACACACAATAAACACGCAATGGACAACCCAGATTAAACTAGCTCAGTTAGAGCAGGGTGCTGATAACGCCAAGGTTGCAGGTTCGATCCCCGAATGGGAGAGCTGCATGTTCCTGCATTGCAGGGGGTTGGACTAGATGATCCTCAGGGTCCCTTCCAACTCTAGGATTCTATCATGCACATGTGACCGCTGCCTTCCATGGCCTTTTTATAGGCACATTGTTTTTCTTTATAAGACTCACCCTGTGATACTTTTTCCCTTTCCTGGTTGCCACTTTACCCTCTGGCTGTAGGATGGCAAGGATGAATGAGTTGGCATCCTTGGGATTAAGGAGTGCAAATGCACTCTTAATTATCTGACCATTTTCGCTTTGACATTTCCTGTGGTTCGCTCCGGGTGCTTTGGCTGGCGAGATATGCCGCGAGAATCCTGTTTCCCGTGCTGCTGAGATAGCCGACATCTCTTTCTGCTGCACATAGCCGGATTCCAGCAGTTTTAAAATGCCTCTAGACATGTGCTTTTGGTTTTTGTTAAGTGCAGCATATATACCTTCCTGTAGTTAGCCTTGGAGCAGCTAAAAGCACTGTGTGGATTTTGGGGCTGCCTGGCCACTTGCTCAACCGACTCTGATTTGGGTTGGCGATGTCACCATTGGCTTGCAGAGTGCCAGTGTCATTGTTGGAGACTCAGAAGGAAGATCACACGCTCCTTTTTTCTCTCGAAAGGAAGAGTCCTCAGTTGACGTGCAATATATTTTGCACGTTAATTCATACAGTGCAATTTGGGTATTGTAAAGGGGTGGTTGGAGCAGAGGCACTGTTTTCTAGGGTTGACATATTTCAAAAAGTGAAAAGACCAAGTTTAATAATAATAATCATCATCATCATCATCATCACCAAATTTTACACTTCCGACATGGACTGCCCTACGTCCAGATTTCCCCAGACACTAAAGCGATTTCTGCCTGGACACTGTTTCCGATGGCCAAATCCTGGCCATGTCCGGGAAATTTTGGAGGTATGGCAACCCTACTGTATTTCCCAGATCAGAGTTTCAAGCCACGAGCAGTATACGATAGGAGGTTTTCATACATGCAAAACCAAATAAGCCATGATTTTTATTTTTATTTTAAAAAAACATTCCTGGTGACTGTGACGTTAACATATGAGTGCTGGAGAAGAAATAGTTAAAACAGGTTACCCAATCAGAACCCAGAGGGGGTGGAGTCAGAGGGGACTATAAAACCAGCTCTGGGAGGAGCGAAAGAGTCCAGTTGGGAGTTTGAGTTTGAGTTTGTTGGCGGTTTGGGTGGTTGGTTGGAGTGGGAGTGAGTTGGGAAAGAGTCTGTGGGCAGGTTGAGTTAGTGTAGGAGAATAAGCAGAGTCAGGAACACTTAGGAGCTAGGAAGACAAGTAAAACGCAGAGAGGTGGTTTAGGGAGTGAGAGCAGGGAGAGGAAGTTATAGGTCTGGATAGGCACCCCATGATTGTAATTAACTGAGAACGTTTATGAAACCACATGCTTGTTAAACTACAAAACAAAATAAACAGAAGTTTTATGTTACAATTTAACCTTGACTGGACTCAGTATTTTACCAGGTAGGGCCTGGTTGGTGGCAGCAAGAAATAAAGTGGTGGTACAGGGATCAGTAGGCGTCGTGAAACATCCGGGGACCCTGTGGGATTGCCACAGTGACCACCAGAGAAATCTCCTGGCTGCAGGATTCACAAGAGCCAGAGGTAGCACAGATATTTATTTACTCTGTTTTATTTTTTTTATCCTGGCTTTTCTTCATGGAACTCAAGAGTGCAGCATACATGGTTTTCCTCTCAACAACCCTGTGGGGTAGGCTAGACTGAGAGATAACAGCTGGCCCAAGGTCACCCACTCAGCTTCGTTGCTGAATGGGCGTTTCATCCTATATCTCAAATGTCAGACATTTTAACCACTGTGCCACACTGGATAGATCACCGCTGTGCTAGCTGAACACAGATAAGACGTGGCGTTTCCAAGCCAATTGATCCTCCAACGGGAACCCAGGTATTGTTCTCCAAATACATTCCCATTTTAACATTTCATGTACATTGAAGAAGAGGGTTGTGGCACCTGCCTGGGTGCCTCCAGACACTTACTCTTTTGCAGGAGGGATTCAAGAACACATGCTGAGAATTTAGGTTTGCACAACTGAAGTAGATTCAAGCACTCTGTCACTGTAGCACCAAAAAAAAAATGCACTTCAAAAAAATGATAATTGGATTCTTGCAGTCAAAGATGTGATGGGGAAATGGCACTGGCGCCCGCCCTGTGGAATGCCCTCCCATCAGATGTCAAGGAAATAAACAACTATCTGAAGGCAGCCCTGTTCAGGGAAGTTTTTAATATTTGATCTTTTATCATGTTTTTAATGTTCTATTGGGAGATGCCCAGAGTGGCTGGGGAAACCCAGCCAGATGGGCGGGGTATAAATTATTATTATTATTATTATTATTATTATTATTATTATTATTATTATTAGTTTTTGCTGCAAGAGATTTAACACAGCTCCCCTTCTGGAAAGTAAATAAAGGGGTTTTTTTCATTCAAAAGGAAGGAGTTAAAGCGATTAGCTTCTGAGCATGTGCTAACAGTGGCTACTGGTTTGGATGCATAGCCTGATGAAAGCCAACCACACAGAAACAAAACTAGAATATATGCTAACATGTCTGCAGTTTAATTGTTGTTGTTCAGTCGTTCAGTCGTGTCTGACTCTTTGTGACCCCATGGACCAGAGCACGCCAGGCACGCCTATCCTTCACTGCCTCTCGCAGTTTGGCCAAACTCATGTTAGTAGCTTCGAGAACACTGTCCAACCATCTCATCCTATGTCGTCCCCTTCTTCTTGTGCCCTCCATCTTTCCCAACATCAGGGTCTTTTCTTGGGAGTCTTCTCTTCTCATGAGGTGGCCAAAGTATTGGAGCCTCAGCTTCAGGATCAGTCCTTCCAGTGAGCACCCAGGGCTGATTTCCTTCAGAATGGATAAGTTTGATCTTCTTGCAGTCCATGGGACTCTCAAGAGTCTCCTCCAGCACCATAATTCAAAAGCATCAATTCTTCGGCGATCAGCCTTCTTTATGGTCCAGCTCTCACTTCCGTATATTACTACTGGGAAAACCATAGCTTTAACTATACGGACCTTTGTCGGCAAGGTGATGTCTTTGCTTTTTAAGATGCTGTCTAGGTTTGTCATTGCTTTTCTCCCAAGAAGCAAGTGTCTTCTAATTTCGTTACTGCTGTCACCATCTGCAGTGATCATGGAACAGAGTACAAATTGCAGGATCTCAGCTCACAATACAGCTCAATACAGTACTGTGAGAATTCATATGCCAAGTCTGTTATTTCCACTTTGGCAGAATCACTAATATCCGTGTATTGTGTTCTACCCAACTGAGTCAATACTCAGAGTATACCCATTGCAATCAATGGACTTGGCTAACTTGAACTCCTTGATTTTAATGGGTCTACTCTGAGTATTGACTATGGGGATCACCCCTTTTCTGGCTACAGATTATTATGCTCCCGTTTACCATCCTGAGGACTAGAAACATGCCAAAGATGTCAAACTGTATTTCATATTATGTAATGAATCTGCACACTCCTTATATCTTTGTTCCTCAATTTTACACAGCCTCTTAGCATTTCTTCCTGTACAATTTCCATGTTCTTTCGCCGGGTGCCCTTTGAGCCTTGGCTCTCAAAAGCGGAAGAAAAGTGGAGTAAGAGAAAAACTTGTTATCGCTTGTATCAAGCAAGTCCTTTATTTAACTCTGGTATTTTATCAGCTCCAACCAGGAAGTTGTTGGTGGCTGCTGATCTGCTGCATATTTGTCATTTAGCTGATGAGAGGCGCAAATCTGATGGCAAAAGAAAGAATCCCCCCCCCCCCCATTTATAATGTTACAAGCAGCGTTCGAAACTCCCGCTGTTCTGGGCGCATTTTGCGGCAGGGAATTTCATTAGCGCAAGCAGTTTCTGAGCTCTGGGCGCAGTACTGCGCCAAAGATTTCAAAACAAAACTGCAGAGTGGAAGGAAAAGAGGACCGTTTTTCTGCCTCCCTACTTCCAGCTGCTCTCTGAAGAGCCCCTCTTAATAATATTAGGGGGGTGGGCAGGGGAAGGATTAGACCATGTGAAAAGCGAACATAATATTTTAGCTGCATTTCATTCATTTTCAGCATAATATTCAAGCATCCGAATAGGGAAAACTAGGAAAAGGGTTCTTGTATAACTTTGTCCTTGATATGCTATTTTTTTCCCTGTGTGTAGGGATCAAGAGATGTCTCACCTGAGGCAATGCACCACCACTGCTAATCTAGTCCAGTCCAGTAACAGTTTTACCATATGACAAAGTATTAGAGAATCTCTAATATAGTTCAAATAAAAGGCCTAGGTCCTGCAAACCATGGTTCTTAATCCCGAGTGAGTAGACCAGGCTGCAGTTACCTGGCAGTGAGGGGAAATGCACTCTACACATGCCCAGAGGCATTGCTTGTTGTTATTCTTTCAGATACTCTGGACGCTGGTGATGGAAACAGATTCTGGAGCTGAATTCTGCTGAGTCCTGATCCAGATTAAGCCCTGGGGAGAGGAAATATCTTTAGCAGTGGTGCTTATTGTCAGTAAATATATTGTCAGTAAATACTGCAGGCAGGAGAGCTTGAAATTAGTCTGCGTTCTGCTGCTCTTCCTTTCTAAAACAGACACAACAAGTTTGCTTTGAAGAGAGCCTTTTATGTGCTGCTGGCGCAAGCTTTGAAACTCTTTAAGATTTCTGTATGCCGTCTTTATATTGAGAGTTATAAATATTGCATGTAGGCAAAAGAGAAAGAAAGTTGAACACATGATGAGTCACAGGCCGCTGCTGTGTCAGGCTTGGCAAAGGAAATCCTCCTCTTCGCTTTCTGCTCCAACAGCCGTGTTCAATTAAACTCTTCAGACCGGAGGAGATTGCTCAGCACCAAACCACACACAACGTGGGGAGATCTAAGACGGGATCTCCAGGTGTATCCCCCCTCCCACCTCTCTAAAACACAGTGGAAACTGGTCCCATAGGCGATTGATAGGGTAGAAGGTGGGGAGGCCAACAGCAGGTGGCGCCAGAGCCAATGACAAGCAGAGCCAGCTCATTCCAGTTTTGACCCCATCTTACTCCCAGCTGAATTCTACACATGCAGCACCAAGACCGTGGAAGGGTAGGCTGATACTTGGATACCACACATAGTTTCTGGAGCTAGTACTGAGCAGAGAATAAGGGCGCCTCTGGATAGCCTGTGTACTGAGCATTTATTCTGATTTGTTTGGGGGAAGGTTAGATGATGTTGCGTCAAACTAGGTGTTATCCTACACTTTCCAGTTTGCTTTTCCATCTCTTTCCTTACCACAAAAACTCTTATTGTTTGGGGAAGCAGGTTCGTTTCACGAAAGGTCCAAATCAGCTTTAATTGCACTGCCTTAATTTACCAAGTTGTGATTGAACCCCACCCCAAAATTGCCACAGTCTAGAAGCGCCTCATATGAACTGAATGAGCTGAATGGATGATGATGAATCAAAGCCAACAGGATGAAAAGGTGTTTCCTTTCAATTTCTCTGCGTTCTAACTTTCCCAGCTCTACGAAACTGCGCACGTTGGCGAGAGGTTTATCTCCTGGCTTCCTGAGATTTGGCGGCACCAAGACAGACTTCTTGATCTTTGATCCCGAAGAGAAACCAACAGCAGAGGAAGAGATTTGCCAGAATTTGCTGGCTAAACAAGGTAGGTTGGAGCCGAAAGGTTGCAAGCTGAAGCACACTTACACATGAGCAAGTGTCAACCAAGCACAGAGTCGGAGCAGACTGGCATTGGGTGGCAAAAGCAATTATGCATGCCTTTGATTTTCAGAGAGGAAAGAGTGATGGATTATGAAGAACACTCAGCGTAAAAACTAGTTGACACCATCCACTATGCAAAAAGCAGATTCCTTTTCCAAGTGTGGATCATTATGCAGTCTCAATGGTATTGCCTCTACACAAGAGGGAGGTATCTAGGAAAGCTAGGTGCCTAAAACCCTGGAGAGCTGTTGCCAGTCAGAGTAGACAACACTGAACTAGACCAGGGGTCAGCAAACTTTTTCAGCAGGGGGCCGGTCCACTGTCCCTCAGACCTTGTGGGGGGCCGGACTATATTTTTTGGGGGGGGAGGGGGGAAATGAACAAATTCCTATGTCCCACAAATAACCCAGAGATGCATTTTAAATAAAAGCACACATTCTGCTCATATAAAAACACCAGGCAGGCCCCACAAATAACCCAGAGATGCATTTTAAATAAAAGGACACATTCTACTCATGAAAAAACATGCTGATTCCTGGACCGGCCGCAGGCTGGATTTAGAAGGCGATTGGCCGGATCTGGCCCCTGGGTCTTAGTTTGCCTACCCATGAACTAGAGGGACCATTTGTCTGACCCAGGTATAAGGCAACTTCCTCAGCTCCTCAGGCCAGCCTTGGCTTTCAGGTCACCCTGACTCCCGGCACCTTTCGCTTTAGGAAATTAGGGAGGCAGCTTTTCCACAAGGAAAGCTAAGCACAGGAAAACTTGCCCTGAGTTAGCTGGAACAACAAATGCCAGGCTCCCTCTGTCTCTGTGCTAGCAATCTGTGAGGCCAAGTGGGGGGAAAATATCATCTGTTCTAGAACTTCTGCTCAGGCTTTTCATAGACGGGTGTCAGCAGTCCTATTATACTAACTGTAAATGTCAATTTCATCCAGTTTCAGGCACTGGGAGTTGCTGACAATGCTGTATTCTTACATGGGGCCTCTTGGTGTCTTTTGCAAGGGCCTCCCCCAGGCACTCTGCACACGAGATAAAGCAAAATTAACACGATCCTTGATAGCGCTGCTGGTTCTTTCCAAGACTATCAGGCAACCGACACTCTTTGCTAGTGGATGGTCTTGCCCCGAAGAATTTGGAAAAATCCATATTGGATAGGACTGCAGACTGAAAGAAGTTTTGATGAGTTTAGAGTCAGATTTTAGTTGATGGATCTATCGGTTTTTTAAATTTTTTATATATTATTGCAGCGTTACAATACTTGATCGGGATAATGAATGAAAGCAGATCGCATTTCATACAATTGCAGAACTGTAAAGTTGGAAGGGACCCTGAGGGTCATTATTCCAGCCCCCTGCAATGCAGGAATATGCAAGAGGGACATACAGGGATGGAGCCCGTGACCTTGCTGTTTTCAACACCAAGCTCTGGGGTGTCTGGGAGGTTCCTCATAAGGGAATACGCCCCTTGGACTTCGAAAGGTTCCCTGCTCCTGCTGGTGAGATCATCGCCACGAAACGTTCACGGCTGTTGTGTGTTCTCTTTCTCTCTCTTCCCTTCTCTCTCTGCTGCCACAGATGCTGCAGATGTCTGTGGATTCAGATCCACGCCTATGGACGTCATAGACCAACTGCAGTCTCAGTGGCCTTTCCAGGAAATGGTCATCCTCTGGGAGGAATCCAGGAAGAGGCTCCAAAACACAACCATTACGCGTAAGACGCTTGCAATCACCACGCGCTAATTGGAAGGTCTCTCTCTTCGCTGTGGGCTGAAAATGACGGGGGTCTGGAAACTTAATGAGCTCTGCTAATTACCCTGCAGTAGGGACAAGCAAAGAGGGACGCGGGTGGCGCTGTGGGTTAAACCACAGAGCCTAGGGCTTGCTGATCAGAAGGTCGGCGGTTCGAATCCCCGTGACGGGGTGAGCTCCCGTTGCTCGGTCCCAGCTCCTGCCCACCTAGCAGTTCGAAAGCACGTCAAAGTGCAAGTAGATAAATAGGTACCATTCCGGCGGGAAGGTAAACGGCGTTTCCATGCGCTGCTCTGGTTCGCCAGAAGCGGCTTAGTCATGCTGGCCACATGACCCGGAAGCTGTACGCCGGCTCCCTCGGCCAGTAACGCGAGATGAGCGCTGCAACCCCAGAGCCGGACACGACTGGACCTGATGGTCAGGGGTCCCTTTACCTTTACCTAGGGATAAGCAAACTAATAGACAAGGGGAGTACCGCTACATGTGACTCCTGGCATAACTGCAGCTCCAAAGGGCCTCCTTGTCATGTTCCCCCTTGCTGAATACCCTCCTGCAGCTATGGCGGGTCCTCTGCCTCTTGCCCCTCTCCTAATGGAGACGAAAAGAGGCATCATCTATGTATGCAAGTCGACGATGGTACAAAAACTGCAAGAACAGGGCTAAGACAATGAGTAGCTGTTGAGTGTAAGGAAAAGGCTGGATCTGGAGGCTTCTGGAGAACCTGTTTCTTGAGCACAAAATAGCTGCTCTTTGGCACCTTCTTGTGGTGCTTTGTGTACAGCACCAGCTAATTTGTGGTAGGTGACTCCCGAATCTTTTCTTTTTAATTATTTTTTAACATCTTTATTGGCAATTCAAAAAGTACATAAATATATGTGCACTAAACACGATGAGACGTAAATAAAAGAGAAAAAGAAAACGAGAAACAGAACCCGTGTAGAAGGGAAAATAAAGGGGGGGGGCGACCCAAAACTCTATATTTTACAAAGTTGTTATTGTGCTTCGGCTATAGATCTTAGCCTATTTGTAAGAATGGATTCCAAATATCATTGAATTTGTCCATGGCAAGTCTGCGTTTGTACGCAAGTTGTTCATATGTTGTGAGTTTGTATAAGTCTTCAATCCAATCGTAGAAGGGAACAGCATTTTTATTTTTCCAATTCCTCAGTATCAGTCTTTTTGCTGTGCTAAGGGCATGGAGAGTCCACTCGTATTGTCCATTTGTAAGGTTCCATGTGCTGGGTATACATTTCAAGAGGATATTTTGCTCTGTAAATGTAAGGTTGTTCCATACAGTTCTGTTGATAGTTTCAGTTACCTTCAGCCAAAAATCTTTCAACATGGGACCATGAAAAAACATATGTTTTAGAGAACCATTATCCCTATTGCATCTCCAACAGTTAGATACCTTAGATAGCCCTTTTTTAAACAACCATAATGGGGTCCAGTATATTCCAAATATTATTTTTTGTTGTATGAGCCTCAATTTAAGGTCCAGAGGTGTCTTCTGAATCTAATGGAAGTGACACCTTGGATTGCCAGCCACGGGGGAGTCATTTGTTGCAGTGGGAATTAATGGAGGACAAAATGTCCTGAATCTCTCCCAGGCCCACCAATTAAAATCCAGAGGTGGGCAGACACTCTGGCAAGTCTGTCCTCTTTGCCTCTCCAGGAACAAGATGTGTAGAAAGCACTTTTGCCACCAATATAATATCGTTAGAGGGGTTGGGTGCCACCTCCACTCTCTGCCAAGTGGTAGCAAGAACCCAGGGGGTTCCAGGCACTCACCCAGGGCCTGTGTTCCTTTGGAGAATTGAGACATGGTCGAGATTGCCTTAGCTTTAAGTTGTTGTTGTTGTTGTTGTTCAGTCGTTCAGTCGTGTCCGACTCTTCGTGACCCCATGGACCAGAGCACGCCAGGCAGCCCTATCCTCCACTGCCTCTCGCAGTTTGGCCAAACTCATGTTAGTAGCTTCGAGAACACTGTCCAACCATCTCATCCTCTGTCGTCCCCTTCTCCTTGTGCCCTCCATCTTTCCCAACATCAGGGTCTTTTCCAGGGAGTCTTCTCTTCTCATGAGGTGGCCAAAGTACTGGAGCCTCAACTTCAGGATCTGTCCTTCTAGTGAGCACTCAGGGCTGATTTCTTTGAGAATGGATAGGTTTGATCTTCTTGCAGTCCATGGGACTCTCAAGAGTCTCCTCCAGCACCATAATTCAAAAGCATCAATTCTTCGGCGATCAGCCTTCTTGATGGTCCAGCTCTCACTTCCGTACATTACTACTGGGAAAACCATAGCTTTAACTATACGGACCTTTGTCGGCAAGGTGATGTCTTTGCTTTTTAAGATGCTGTCTAGGTTTGTCATTGCTTTTCTCCCAAGAAGCAGGCGTCTTCTAATTTCGTGACTGCTGTCACCATCTGCAGTGATCATGGAACCCAAGAAAGTGAAATCAATGAAAAGAAAAGCAATGACAAACCTAGCTTTAAGAAATATGGTTAATTCACCTATTTACACCTTCAGCCTGCATGGAAGGAGTCTGGATTTTATAGCGTGGTCATCTCAAGCAGGGCTTGTTCCCCACAGCAGAGCAGCCCTGGAGTCAAAGGCGTATCTCCAGTCGGCCTTCAGCCAGCCAGCCCAAAATGGATCCCAGTCTTTTTCTCTCTTTTCTTCTTCCCAGCAAACCTTACTAAAGACACTCTTTTCCTGACATCTCAAACACACACCCCATCACTGTGGCAACCTCTGTCTGTGCAGGCCCAATAATACCTCTTAGAGGAATCAACACCTTTTGTCATGTTGACGCCTCAATCCCAGGAGAAGCCCTGGCTTGGAAAGGAAGCTTAGCCTATATTTTCCCATCGGCCTGCAATCTTCCCTTCAATACTCCAAATAATCAGAAATCCTACCGTTTATTAATTTGTAGGGTTTATGGGGGTCTCCCCCAATCTGTAACAAAAGATAAATCTTTTTAAGAGAAAAAAGAACAACAAGCAGAAAATTACAAATGTTTTTTTCCCTGGACTCTGTACTGCAATTAAACTTTACAACATGTAAATGCTATGCATTAATGTTCTTTTTACAACTATATATAACAAACTTCGCAGTTGCTGCTTCCACCCCCGATGTCCACACATTTGTTATATGCTGTTTCAGACTGTGTGAACGTGGGCCACACTAGAGAATAAGAAAAATGTGTGACCGTGGTTCGTGCGTTAAAAATAAATAAAAAACAGGCACTGTGGGTCCCTTCCAACTCTACACTTTTATGATTCTGTGATTCATCTTCGCTGGAGGACCTTCTCCAGTGAGATGATTTTTCTGACCTAGGATTCCGGTGGGGAGGAGTTTTTTCCTGGGATTTCCTCCTTGTGACATGACCCTTTGTCCTTATTCCCTACCACCCCACCCCGCTCACAGGAAGTACAGTGGATATACTGTACGACTTCGCACGCTGCGCCAATCTGCACCTGATCTTTGGACTCAACGCTTTGCTGAGGAAAGGCAACCAGTGGGACAGCTCAAACGCCCAGCTGATTTTGAATTATACTGAATCCCAGAATTACAACATGGACTGGGAACTTGGGAATGGTAGGTGCAGAGCTGAGTGTGCTCTTGTGCAAATGAATATGGGAGGGAAAAGAAACCCCATAAGCCCCCCTTCCCTAAATTCAGCCCTGCAAAATCACATGCCATGTCAAGGATTTTTTTAAAAAAACACAGTGCTTTTATGAACCCCTCACAGCTTTGTGAAGTGATGCCTTCAGGGCAGAAGACAGCAGCAACAACAAAATAAATTGTTACATCACTTTGGAATGTTTAATGCAGAGCTTTCCAAACATTTCATGTTGGTGATACACATTTTAGACATGCATAATCATCATCATCATCATCTACTTATTTATACCCCGCCCATCTGGCTGGGTTTCCCCAGCCACTCTGTGCGGCTCCCAACAGAATATTAATAAAAAAGCGAGAAAAGATCAAACATTAAAAACTTTTCTAAACAGGGCTGCCTTCAGATGTCTTCTAAAAGTCAGATAGTCGTTTATTTCCTTGACATCTGATGGGAGGGTGTTTCACAGCGTGGGCACCACTACCAAGAAGGCCCTCTGCCTGGTTCCCTGCAGCTTCACTTCTCGCAGTGAGGAACTGCCAGAAGGCCCTCGGCGCTGGACCTCAGTGTCCGGGCAGAACAATGGGGGTGGAGACGCTCCTTCAGGTATACTGGGCCGAGGCCGTTTAGGGCTTTAAAGGTCAGCACCAACACTTTTAATTGTGCTCAGAAACGCACGGTACCTACTGGGAGCCGACGTAGGTCTTTCAGACCTACAATGGTACCTCGGATTACAGACGCTTCAGGTTACAGACTCCGCTAACTCAGAAATAGTATCTCGGGTTAAGAACTTTGCTTCAGGATGAGAACAAAAATCGCATGGCAGTGGTAGTGGGAGGCCCATTAGCTAAAGTGGTACCTCAGGTTAAGAACAGTTTCAGGTTAAGGACGGACCTCCAGAACGAATTAAGTTCTTAACCCGAGGTACCACTGTATATGGTCTCGGCATCATTTTGCGACACTGTAATTCAGTTTTACTAGCAAACTGGAGGTTAAACTAACCCATTTCTAGCCCTGGGAGGAGTGTTAGCACGACAAACTGCAGCCAACACACTAATGTGTCACGGCACACAGTTTGGAAAGCTCTGGTTTAATGGAAAGCAATTCAGTGAAAGAAAGGGGGGGAAATCCATCACAGTTTAGATGCTGCCACCACCAGGTAATTTGAGATACCGCCTTCCCCCTTAGATAAAACTGAGTCTCACGTATCTTTAGTTCCAAGTATTCCTTCGGAATAGTAAAGTCTGATATTTAACATTCTGTACTTCTGGTTGATTACTGCCACTGTGCAAATTCTGAATGAGTCACAAAGCTTTGAGAGTCATCTAAGGATGTTTACGCTTTCTACAGAGCCCAACAGCTTCAGGAAGAAGTCTGGCATTTATATCGATGGCTCCCAGCTAGGACAGGACTTCATACAACTACGTCAGCTGTTGGACAGCTACAGCAGCTACAGAAATGCCAAGCTCTACGGGCCTGATGTAGGTCAACCTCGGAAGCAAACTCAGAAGTTGCTAAGGAGGTAAAAATAAAAAAAACACCGGCATCATTTGACTTGATAGATCAGCAATGCGATATTCTGCCCCACTGCATAACATAACAAATAACCATTGTTGGCTTTAGCCGTGGTTTGTTGCCGGCTGGGGGCAGGGTGCAAATTTCTTTGCAGTTTAGATAAAATGTTGTTTATGAGACAAAATGGACAAGTAGAGCAGAGCAGCAAAACCACAGACCCAATACTGGGCTGGATATCTAATAAGTATAATACGGAGTATACCTAGAAGAAGAAGAAGAAGAAGAGTTTGGATTTGATATCCCGCTTTTCACTACCCGAAGGAGTCTCAAAGCGGCTAACATTCTCGTGGGGCTGAGAGACTTCAGAGAAGTGTGACTGGCCCAAGGTCACCCAGCAGCTGCATGTGGAGGAGCGGGGACGCGAACCCGGTTCACCAGATTACGAGTCTACCACTCTTAACCACTACACCACACTGGCTCTACCTAATCATTCTAAGGCAGCTTCCTAAATTTATATGTTCCAACGTCTGTTTTGCTGCATTACAGTCCCCACAATTTTGTAGCTCCCTTAGAATTTGAGGAAAAAGCAGAGGAGGTGGTAATTTTAACCCTTGTTGTTTTGCAGCTTCCTGAAATCAGGAGGAAAAGTAATTGATTCTGTCACATGGCATCAGTAAGTACCGAGTTCATATTCAGCAACTCATTAAGCGTTACAGCAGCATGTGTCAAAACATTTACCAGAAACTGGGGGAGGGAACAGTGCTGT
The DNA here is from genome assembly GCF_009819535.1 of Lacerta agilis. Taxonomy (NCBI): domain Eukaryota; kingdom Metazoa; phylum Chordata; class Lepidosauria; order Squamata; family Lacertidae; genus Lacerta; species Lacerta agilis. The sequence goes on from NC_046320.1 coordinate 61,493,328, forward strand.
TGTGCTCAGGTCTTTTTTGGGGGAACTGTCCATGGGGGTATCTGTCCGGTCATTTTGAGAGCAAGATGCTGAACAAAATGGATGTTTTGCCTGATCCAGCAGGGCTTTTCTTAACATATGCCTAGTTCAGAGTAATGTTAAGTCGATGATAACTGCTGAGAAAATATGAAGAAAACCATGAGGAAAACCAGTTCTTTTTTGTTTGTTTCTATATGCTGCCCTCACAAAATATCATGCTAGTGTATAAAAACATTAAAAAAATTAAAAGCAGTACAGAACAATCATTGAAATGACTGGCTACTCAAGAAGGTATCCCAGAATAGATTCATAGAATTGGCAGGAATCTCAGCTAAAGCATCCATGACAAATGCCTGAAAGTCAAAAAGCAAGGGTGCCTGTCACCTCTCTGCTAGGAGAGTGTTCCACAGTGACATTAAATTTCTTGTTGAGGTAATTTGGGCTTCTGTAACATAATGGACAACTAACAGCTCTCTTCTGGATGATCTCAGTAACTGGACCGTAATAGAAGAGCTTAGGTGGGCCTTAAGATATCCTAGACCCAAGTTGTGCAGGACTTTTTGTATCAATGCAAGAGTCTTTTCCAGCACCAGTGTAATTTATGGGTAGACTTACCTCAAATGTCTTGATTTCGCAGCTATTATTTGAATGGCAGAACTGCTACCAGAGAGGATTTCCTGAGCCCAGATGTGCTGGACACTTTCATCACAGCTGTACAAGAAGAACTCCAGGTAATCGGGGGCCGGACAGCTCATCTATTCCTCCTGATTTAAAGTTGCCGATCTCCCAGGCTCAAGTCCCTGTATTGACTCACCTTTCTATACTTCGATTTAACAACATTCTCTAGCTTGTTGATGACACTGTCCCAGGCAAGAAAGTTTGGCTGGGAGAAACGAGTTCAGCCTACGGAGGGGGTGCTCCTCAGCTGTCCAATGCGTATCTTGCTGGTTTTATGTAAGTACAATAATATACCTTCCTATGAGCTCTGCTTTCCTTCTGTGGAATACCAGGATCTTGTTCTCTACCAATGCCCTAGAAGCCCTTCCTTTGAGCAAACAGGAGAAGCTATTGTGACCATTGATGCCCATAAAGCTATCCATGTCTAGTAGCTGTGATGGCTATGTTCTGCCTCCATAACTAGAGGCAGTAATGTTTCCGAGTATCAGTTGCTGGAAACCACAGGGGGAGAAGAGGGCTCTTGTGCTCAGGTTCTGCTTTGAGGCTCCCCAGAGGCATCGGTTGGCCACTGTGAGAACACGATGCTAGACCAGATGAGCCAGTGGTCTAAGCCAGCCGGCTCCTCTTATGTCCTGATCTGCTCGCACAACCCCCCCCAACACATCAGTGGGAACCACATAAAATATTCTGCCCCTCCCCCGCTCCACCCTTTAGTGATGTTTTAGGGTCTTTTCCAGGTCCAGTGCTACACGTATGTTCACAATTACATGCCAATCGGTTGTTGCCTGTACTGTACAACCCTGAGCGTTCACCCTGAATCCATCCAGATTTGTTTACATGGTTCTTCCCCTTGCCCACTCCTTTTCCGTGCATTTCCCAATCACTTCCCTAGCCACAAAAAGTCAGTTTCTTTTCGCCCAAGTTTCCTAGCATTTGCTTGAATCTCACCCACGAAACACTGACATTCTGGAGGTGCCCTAACGTTGGCATCGACTGGCAACATCCGGTGGCTTCTAGAAACTCACCATGCCTGCCATATGGCAGATCAGAAAGGAGATGAATTAGATACAAGGGCTCGTTTTATTTAAGACCAAACCCAAATCCCCCCTACTGTGGAGACCATTCATCCTCCTGTATGAGGAATCAATCTTTCGTGTTACCAGGGACCTCTGATCGCAGCATGTTGAAGAACTCTGTGCAACTGAGCAAGTTTTGAAAGGTGACAGTAACAGAAGCTGGTCTGCTTAGATATCTCATCATATGTTATGTTTCTCTTATGGGGGGAAAAAACCACACTAAGGGAATTTGGGAGTTGTGCGTCTGCATACTGTTGTGAAATTCTGTATTGAAGGACAGGCACTTTAATTTAAGGACCTCTCATGTCCCTGCCAAGAACTGAGAATGCTTTTCCACAGCGTTCTCTCTGCTCCTCTCAACTACTTATTAGAAGTCATTGTTACGATGCTGCTAGAAAGAACACCTGCCTTCTCTGACCTTATAACTATTGAATGCATTTTTTAAAAAAGCACCACTCCTGATGTTTGCATCAGCTCTTGTTTCTGCCTTGCACGTAGAACAAAACACCACACCTCTTTAGTTAGAAGGGACGAACCTCCCCTTCACACTCTCCCCTTGTTACTAAGTGAATTTCTAATCAGGTGTTCTGGGTCAAATTTCAATCCACCCCACCTGTCCCTCTGAGGTCCGTCTGTGATGTCAATCCCCTTTTATTTATAATCTGGGAATCTCTTAGTAACGGACGTTTTCTGGTCCAGCTGCCATGGCCGGTTATATCCTCTGCTCTGGGCTTCAGGGGGTAAACTCCTCTTTGCCTACAGTTCAGGGTCTCTCTCTAGATCCCCCACTGTATCCGTTAGCTAAGCCCTCTTAGCAACTCTGTGGCAATACCAGGGTTTCCGCCCGCTAGCCTCTCCTGAGTGAAACTCCAAGACACAAACTATCACCCCGCAGGTCAGTTTTGTCTTTTCCCTGAGTTCACTTCCTCATGAGCATACATAACTCGCTGGACCAAATAAACGACGATTTTCTCTTGGCTCAACAAAAGCAAGTCTTTATTTCTTTCAGAACATAACGGTTTCAGTAATTCAATCGTTTATAAGCTTAGTTTCATTACAGCGTAAACTCTTTCTTCCAGTATCACATACTCATCTTCAACCTAGTCTAACCTACCCACCACTATCCTGGCCCCACACCCTCCTTCTTCCAGTCACCACTCACTCCCTCTCCCTCTCTCCAATGGCTGCTCCCTCCTTTTAAAGTGCGGCATGTCCCACCTCCCACGAGATATCTGCCACTCAAACTGGGGTGCACATTAACTCATAAAACACTGTGGGTTTCTGAAAATCCCTTAACTTATGTCCAATTCGTTACAACATGCCACCCCCAATTGCTTTCAGGTTGCTTGAACTGAAGTTTTCTTTATTTCTTGCCCCCCCCCCTTTTATTACACAGGTGGCTGGACAAACTAGGTCTGTCTGCCAAACTGGGCATTGATGTGGTGATGAGACAGGTTTTGTTTGGAGCGGGAAGCTATCATCTGGTGAACGCCAGCTTTGAACCATTGCCAGTACGTATACCTCTAAAACAATGAACAGAACCTAAAACATCATTGTGTGTGATACAATGACTCCTGCAATCAACACAAGATAATATCACCAAGGCAAGTATCTGTAAACAAACGATGAGCATCCATAAAAATGGCAAAAGTAGCTTCTTTCCCAAATAGCTTTTATCTTAAACAATACCAAACACAGTAAATACGTTTGTAACAGTATGTAGATAGTATGTAGATGACTTAAAGCGGGGGCATATCTGTCCCCATCTGCATTTTTCCATTGGAAGAAGCATCCATCAAGGAGGTTTAACAAACTGGAGGACATCTTCCTCTTTCTGTGCTTTCAGTTGTTTGCATACGGTCTTCACTTGTATCTTATTTACAACAAAGCTTGATGACTAAGCTCTTCAGCGACGAAACGTCAGATTACTGGAACGACATCCAAGCACTGAACCACTGGTATATCACAAGTAGAATCTTTATTACTGCGTTTGCAATTGTTCCAAGATCAAATCTATTTTGGAAAGAGAAGAAATGAGCACTGAGCCACTGATCTATTTATTCCAAGTGAACTCTTTATTTACTGTGTTTCCTGTTGTTTAAGATAAAACCTATTTGGGAAAGAAATTACTGTATTTTTCCAGGTTTAACATGCCCTCATGTATAAGACACCCTCTATTTGGGGGGGGGACTCCAAAAGTAAGAAAGGGGGGGATTGCCCAGAGTTGCTGAGCTTTATTTGGGGGGTGGGGGTGGCCCAGAGTTGTTGATTCTGTCCCCTCACCAGCAGAAGCCGCCAATTGCCTGCCTAATTGCCACACCAACAGCCAATCAACACCTGCCCTTGCTGCAGCGACCAATAACACACCCAATAGCTGCTGACAATCTCCGGCTTGCGGCAGCAACCAATCCCATATCCGTCCGTCCCCAGTGCACTATCCGTGTATAAGACGACCCCATTTAACATAACTTTTTAATTAAAAAAAAACCCCTCATCTGATACATGGAAAAGTACGGGACTTTTGCCCTTTTTATGGACGTTTATTGTTTGTTTACAGATTGTTGCCTTGGTGATATTATCTTGTGTCGATTGCAGTACATATACCTTGGCAGAGGAAGCAGCAACGATGTGAGGGGAGGGCAGGAGTGGATGGGTGGCAAGCAGCGACGGCAGGATTGGGTGGGCATGGTGCATACTGAAACCTATTTTGCTTCAAAAAAAAAAAAATCCCGCTGATAATTACCATTATTATTATTTCAATTTCTTACCTGCCTTTCACCATAAGTTCTCGAGGGAGTCAGGTCACAGCACTTTAAATTCAGATTTCAAAGCAGTTTAAAATAAGGATGGGTACCTAATAGGGAAGGGACGCGGGTGGCACTGTGGTCTAAACCACTGAGCCTAGGGGTTGCTGATCAGAAGGTTGGTGGTTCAAATCCCCGTGATGGGGTGAGCTCCCGTTGCTTGGTCCCAGCTCCTGCCAACCTAGCAGTTCGAAAGCACGTCAAAGTACAAGTAGATAAATAGGTACCACTGTGGTGGGAAGGTAAATGGCGTTTCTGTGCGCTGCTCTAGTTCACCAGAAGCGGCTTAGTCATGCTGGCCACATGACCCGGAAGCTGTGTGCAGACAAACACCAGCTCCCTTGGCCTATAGAGCGAGATGAGTGCCACAACCCCAGAGTCATCCGCAACTGGACCTAACTGTCAGGGGTACCTTTACCTTTAGCTAACAGGGGGTAAATTGCCTTCTGTGCTTTTGATTCCCTCTTGCTCCTGCTTATCCACCAACTCTTTGCTGGTTACATTTCTTTAACACGTTTTTGCTATGCATAAAAGCTGCCTTCTTTCCCCATGTAAATAGGATTATTGGCTTTCTCTGGTATACAAGAAACTAGTGGGCCCCAAAGTCCTGCACGTCCACCTGTCAGGCGAAGACCCAAGGAGGCTTCGAGTGTATCTTCACTGTACAAATGAGCACCAGTAAGCATTCAGGCAAATGCCTATTAGACTCTGAAGATCTTTTGGAAATGTACCCCAGTATTGTGCTTTCACCTAAGGGGAGACATGGCTTGGAGAAATGTGCAGGCTAGCTAGCTCTGGTGCCACAAAACACACTAGTGCAATTGCACCAAAGAGTTTGAAGCTTTGTACATGTCGAGTGTAGATAAAGGAAAGTGGGGCAGAATGAAAGCATGGCAGTGAAGACACATAAACTCTCCCCCCAAATTCCAAAAAAGAGTTAGGAATCCTCACTTTGTAAATGCCTTTCTAGGCTAGGATCCTGGTAACTCACACTTATTGTGCGGAGGGGGGCAATTTTCAGCAGATGCTAGCAAAGCGCCTGTCACTATGGCAGGGAACATATGTGTGTAGCACAGCCCCACATATTGCTCACTCAGACTGTCCCCATGGATGGAGAATGGAGTTTGGCCTGCCCTATGCATTTTGCTCTGAGTGTGGCACCTCTTAACCCATTCCCTTGGCAGGGGCAGACTTTGTAACCCTTTGCAATACGGTGCCCTGTGCGAGGCCAAAATTGGGGGCCGTTGCCATTATAAGAGAACAAGGGGGGTGTTTGTGGTTAGTTCCGGAACCTCTTTTTCTAGAAAAATGGCACTGGCTAGTTGTATTTATTGATTTGGGTTTTTTTTGTCCCCTTCAGACTTCTCTAAAGGCAAAACACAAATGCAAATATTTCTGTGCTTAAAATACTGCAGTTGTGCGTTTCCTCTGATAACGTTTGAGACCTGCGGGTTATAGGGTGGTAGACAAATTTAATAAATAATAATATTTTTTTTACTTCACCAAGAGGAAACGCTCAAGCAGTGATACAGATGTCAAACAGAATGCCCTTATTTTCCTCTGAGGAATGTTGGAGTGTATATCTTATCTAGTATATCCCTTTTAATAGGTTGTTTCATGTTTTCCTTCCAGCCCGAAGTACAGAGAAGGGGATATCACCTTATTTGCCTTGAACCTTTATAACAGCACAAAACACTTGGAGTTACCTTCTTCCTTCTCAAGCAAGGAGATAGATGAATATCTTTTACTGCCTCATGGAGAAGACAGCATACTTTCCAAGTAGGCAGTTCCAACTTTTCCTGCCTTTCTAAATATTATTTGTTTAATATGAGTTTTTAAAACTGGGGGTGGGGAGAGAGATTTTCAGAGGAGAACCTTTTCATTCCCTTTCTAATATTGTTCGGGATCTAAAAGGTGTTAGCAATTTCTTTTAACCCCCTGCACCCGACTCTTGATTTGTAGACACTGGACAAATGAGGTACCTCAAAATGGGAAGCTTTTGTTAGGCTGTGTCCAAATAATACCTTTGAAGCACACACATGCCATCAAAGAATTCTGGGAACTGTAGTTTTCCCCTCACAGAGTTATAGTTCCCAGCAGCCCTTAACAAACTGCATTACCCAGAATTCTTTGAGGGAGAGGAAATGTGCTTCAAATGTGCTTTAAAGCTATAGTGTGTACACAGCCAGAGTTTCCTGAAACAATCATTCCAAGAAGCTCAAGGCGATGCCCATGGGTCTTCCCACCCCCATTTTATTTTCACGACACCTGCACAGGAGGTGAAACGAAAGAGGTATAGACTGGCTCACACAGTAACCTTCACCATGCCTGAGTAATTGGGGCTTTGAATACATCACACAGTCTGCCAGGCTAACCAATCTAAGTGTTATGTAACATCATTTTGCATAACAATTACTTCGCACATCATTCTGTAACCACACATTAACAATGTGCATTTCTGACTTTTAGTCTCAGGGCCATGGGTTCGAGCCCCACATTTGGCAAAAGATTCCTGCATCGCAGCAGGTTGGACTAGATGACCCTCAGCGTCCCCTTCCAGGACAGCCAGTGTGGTGTAGTGGTTAAGAGTGGTAGACTTGTAATCTGGTGAACTGGGTTCACGTCTCCGCTCCTCCACATGCAGCTGCTGGGTGACCTTGGGCTAGTCACACTTCTTTGAAGTCTCTCAGCCCCACTCACCTCACAGAGTGTTTGTTGTGGGGGAGGAAGGGAGAGGAGAATGTTAGCCGCTTTGAGACTCCTTCGGGTAGTGATAAAGCGGGATATCAAATCCAAACTCTTCTTCTTCTTCTTCTTCCAACTCTACAATTCTGTGATTCTAGGACATTCACAGCCCTTAAAAATTTCAGCTTGAAAATGACTTACATTTCTTGAAACAGTGTTCAAGATTTGACAAAAGATTGTCATTCCTGTTCATTTTTAATGCAACAAACTTATTATTATTTTGTTTTTAAAAACTACAGGATCTGGATTACATTTTTAGGTTTCGGGTCCCAAGTACTAAGGAAATCCTTCCCACCTTAAAAGCATTGCAGCTAGGAAGGAAGTCAAGTGACTTCTCGGAAATTGTACCTTATCTCAAAAACTGGGAAGCCAGTTCCCAAGAATTCTGCCCACATTTCTTCCTGATCCATATTAATTTTTCCTCAATTTATGGTAATGATCTGTCCCTCTATGATCTCGTAAGTGAAGCTGCATCCTGTAACCTTGTTCGCTCCAGTTCCCTGATCAGATCCAACTTCGAGCTGGCCAGGAATGACAGCCAGACAGTGTCTGCCAAACTTATTTTTAGCATTCAGATCCACCTTTCTGGAAACACATGAATTTTTCCTTTTCTTGAAGAGAGCATTCAGCTTGAACAGTGAGGATGTTTCCACCCAGAAGGCTTGCTTTACATGGTGTTACATGTGCACTATGAACTTACGTTGGCCGGAAAGCTTATTCACGTTATAAATACTTCTCTTGTAACACACACACACAAAGGCAACCTAGCGCTCTGAAATATACATAGGTGGTAGAGTTCCCTGTTATTTAAAGTAGTTCTCATGAAATAATAATAAAAAATACATTTTAAAACTTCATCAGTTAGAGATACCATTTTGTATTACAGAATTGTCTTGGGGTTTTATTTTTATTTTTTTAATGGTCTCTTGAAAACAAATGCAACAAAACCTTAACCAGGTTTATTGTTTGAGGGTGGCAGATTTGGTGTCTAAAATATACATTCTTTCCTCTTGCAGATCCGTGCAGCTGAATGGTCATGTCTTAAAAATGTTGGATGATGAAATACTTCCCGCTCTCAGGGAAAAGCCTCTTAGTCCAGGAAGCCACCTTGCACTCCCACCTTTTTCATACGGATTTTATGTAATAAGGAATGCCAAGGTGAGGGCTTGCATTTAGCAAGCCAGCTCACGTTCCCAAAATCGAGTTGATGGCCAACGTTGTGTCAAGACATTCGACTGCTTCAGATATTCTGGTGGCAGAAACAAAAGCAAGTCAAGAATGAAGGGGAATATCCCTCCATCCTGGCCCCTGTTTTTATTTCAACTTTCCACCTGTAACAGTTACTTAAGAACTTTGTTTCAGCCACTGTTTTTCCCAAGAACAAAAGCTCTGCTTAAGGAGGGATTCCAGTTAGAGGTGCAAAGAGGATGGATGAAAGACAGCAAGTTGCGAAATTAATGGCGTGGGTTCTCAGCGACATCTGCGCTGGCTTGGTCATGTACGCAGAATGGAAGATGGCAGGATCACCAAGGACGTGCTGCACAGGGAGCTGGCTCCAGGCACTAGGTCTGTTGGCAGCCCAACTCTGTGTTACAAAGATGTCTGCAAACATGGCACGAAGGCTGGCAACATCAACCCCACCGTGTGGGAATACTTTGCAGGCAACCGCAGTGCCTGGAGACAGACAGTCAGGTCGTGCATCCATAGCAGTGGTAAGAGAAGGAATGACCTCTGGGGGGCGTGTAGAGATGCCATTGTGCACCTGCAGCAAGACAACCGGATGCCTTCATCTGCCCCACCTGCAATAAAAGACCGTATTGGTCTTTACAGCCCCAGTAAAAGCTGTAACTCTCCAACAATTTGACTTCCTTCCCGAAGGCGAGACTCTTCCACTGTCTCCCGAGGCAGACGGATGCCAACATCAACCCTTTGAGCATCTGAGGATGAACAGGCAAATGGACCAGTTGAGTGACATCAGGGAAAAGCAATCTTGAGGATAACAGAAGAATAAGCAAGGAGGTTACAGGCACAGCCAAGGAGAAGCAGAATATAAGAGCTGTTGGCCTGCCTGCCTGCAGACTTTTACATGGCTTCTAGGAGGCTAGCACCAAAAAGAGCAGACAAGCTCAAGCATTCTCAGGGATTCTTGTATTCTATGACAGGGTAGCAATCAGGAGGGATTCCTCTTCCTGATTTCTTATAAATTAGTTGTAGCACTTTTGCAAATGTGTCTGGCACACTTGCATGCTGCCCACCAGCAAACTAGACCTCAACCATGCCAGTCCCTTAGCTGACATCTGCTGGGTCAAACATACTAGCAGGATCAGCGTGAAAGAAACATCAACCATCATAGCCACAAATCCTATTGACAGGAGGTTCCCTTTACACAGTGTTGTTGTTTAGTCGTTTAGTCATGTCCGACTCTTCGTGACCCCATGGACCAGAGCACACCAGGCACTCCTGTCTTCCACTGCCTCCCACAGTTTGGTCAGACTCATGTTGGTAGCTTCAAGAGCACTGTCCAACCATCTCGTCCTCTTGTCCCCTTCTCCTTGTGCCCTCCATCTTTCCCAACACCAGGGTCTTTCCCAGGGAGTCTTCTCTTCTCATGAGGTGGCCAAAGTATTGGAGCCTCAGCTTCAGGATCTGTCCTTTCAGTGAGCACTCAGGGCTGATTTCCTTCAGAATGGATAGGTTTGATCTTCTTGCAGTCCACGGGACTCTCAAGAGTCTCCTCCAGCACCATAATTCAAAAGTATCAATTCTTCGGCGATCAGCCTTCTTAATGGTCCAGCTCTCACTTCCATACATCACTACTGGGAAAACCATAGCTTTAACTATACGGACCTTTGTCGGCAAGGTGATGTCTCTGCTTGTGGGTATTTCTGGCTTTGAAGCTACTACTGCTAAGGAAGCTGTTTTATGGAAGGTACCCTGTTTCTTTCCCCCCCAATATGCATAGAGTAAAACCATTTCCCCCCTTCATTATAGACCTACAACAAAATGTTTACAGTGTGACACATTCCTGCTTGGGTTGCAGACATTCTGTTCCCAGTTCCTAATTTTTCATTTCTTCCTTGCCCCACCAGCCCTCCAACACACACACCGTCAACATTTCATGCCCTTTGACCATGCTCAGTTGTCCCTGGGCATTTTGGAGGGACTGAAAAATCATTTTTGTACTTCTGTAAATGTTGGCATTCCTCCACATCTGCAGATAACTCCCTTTTGTGTGGGGTAGGGTCATTTTGACTGCATATAAGCCAGGTATGGGCAACAGGGTGCCCTCCAGATACTGCAGACTGCAACTCCCATTGGCCCTAGCCAGCATGGCCAACAGGCAAGAATCATGGGAGCTGTGGTTCCATCCCTGACAAGCAATTGCAATCAAGAGAATTGAGATTGCAATTAGGCAACAAAGGCAAAAGGGTTGTAACTCAGGATTAAGAACCCACGCTTTGCATACAAACAAACAGTCCCCAGTTCATTCTCTGGCATCCCCAGACGGGGCTGCTGGAAAATTCTGTCTGAAGCTCTGGAGAGATGTGGGGAAACCTGTGGCCCTCCAGGTGTTGCTGGTCTCCAGGTTCCATCATCCCTAATCCATGGTCACACTGGCTGGGACTGACGGGAGCTGGAGTCCACCGACATCTAGTAGCCACATGTTTGCTTCAGTGAACTTGATGGCGCAATGGTCAAACTCAGGATAATGTTTCTAGATTTTGGCATGCAGCTTGCCAAAATGCAATTCTAGGCAACTTTATTGTACTTCGCTTTGATATGTGTTCATGTGTTTTGGTACCTGCACGTTTTTGAAATAAACTAATTTATATTAAGTGTTTGCTGTTGTGAATGTTTGGCTTTTTAGTTGTCACAAAGCCTCCTTGGTGCTAAAGGAGTTGTTGAATAAGCTCAGGAGTTTCCTACGGGAATGTAGGTGCCACATTTAAAAACTATATAGCTTGATCCTGAACACTTTCATAAAGGAACTTCCACCCCATAAGTACTCTAATAACCCCCCCCCAATAGCACAAGTCGAACACAAAGACAAGATCTTATCACTTTCCCTTTTATAGCAGACGGCATACCTCCCCAAAATAACTTACTGTGGGGATTGCAGCTAAGATAAGAGGAAACAGGCAAGCCAGCAGGTGGTGTCATTGTCTAAACTTTTTTTTAAAATAAAAACCACCAAGGTTTTGACCCCCATGTGCACTACAACAGTGTCAAAAGCTAGTAACCTAGCTTACTCAGGGTTACTGCATGGTAGGTAAAGGTAAAGCACCCCTAGACAGTTAAGTCCAGTCAAAGGAGACTATGGGATGTGGCACTCATTCGCTTTCAGGCCAAGGGAGCCAGCATTTGTCCACAGACAGCTTTCCGAGTCATGTGGCCAGCATGACTAAACCGCTTCTGGCACAACGGAACACCGTGACGGAAGCCAGAGTGCATGGAAACACCGTTTAGCTTCCTGCTGCAGCAGTACCTATTTATCTACTTGCACTGGTATGCTTTCAAACTGCTAGGTTGTCAGGAGCTGGGACACAGCAATGGGAGATCCCAGGGATTTGAACTGCCAACCTTCTGATCGGCAAGCCCAAGAGAGGCTCAATGGTTTAGACCATAGCGCCACCAGCATTTCTGCTGCCTGGAGGGGCACTCTTCCACAATGAAAGGTGGAATAATGTTTTCCACAAGCATTTAAAGGTTGAACTAGAAGGCAGGTCCTGAATGTCTGTTTGAAGAGCATACTATTCCACAGCACTGGGCCAATCTAACGCTCTGTTTTACATTGATGTCAAATGAGCCTCGCCAACCCAAGGGCCAACCAACAACACTCCTGCCAGTGATCTTGGTGACTGAGCTGGGATATAAGGGTTTAGGCACTCCCTAAGTTACCCTGGACCTAAGTTGTCCCTGACCATCAGAATCTTGGTGGTCACATTCTGCACTAGCAGGAGTTTCTGACCAAGGATCAAATGGACACCTTAAAAGCAATATTAATAATAGTGTCTTGTTCAGATAATCATATTCAATAAAATACAATCTGAAAATAATCATATTTGCCCCTGGAAGGTAGGCAGTCCGCTATTAATATTTTCAGGTCAGAGGTGGGGGCTGAGGCTGGTTTGGAACTTCAGCCAAAAAAACCTCCATACGCTTCATCTATCTTCTCCTCCTTGTACAGTTGCTTGTAAAATCTTTGAAAACACCATCTGATTTCCTCAGGTTTCTCCACGTTTTTTCCGTTTACTACCAAGGTATTGATGACATTTGCCTTTTGTCTTTTCTTCAATTGCCAAGCTAGTAATTTTCCACATTTATTAGCCGATTCAAATGTTCTTTGCTTCATCATTTTCACTTTCCATTCGATGTCCTGATTCATTATATTAGCATATTGGGATTGCAAGTATTTAATTTCTTTTTGGATTTTGACACATCTGGGATGTCCTCTTAATTCTTTTTCCTTTTCTTTGATTGATTTCAACAATCTCTCCATCTCTGCATTTTGTTGTCTCTTCTTTTTTGCTTTTTCACTAATGAGAAATCCTCTCATTACAGCTTTACTTGCATCCCAAGCAATTCTTTTCTCCACTTCGGAGCTCCAATTTATCTGAAAATATTCTTTCATCTTTTTCGCCGCTCTTTCCACTAGCTTGGTGTCTCTCATCAAAGCGTCATCCATTCTCCATCTAAAAGAGTCCTTGGAAATCATTTTTAAATTTAACTGTACAGGGTTATGGTCTGAAAGAGTTTTAGGGCCAATTTCTGCCTTTTGTATTTTTGGAGCCAATTCATTCGAAATCCAAATATAATCTATCCTCGACCATGACTGCTGAGGTTCGCTGAAGTATGTTGCCTCTGTATCTGTGGGATTTTTTAATCTCCAAGAGTCCACCAAATTCAGATTATCCACCATTTCAAAAAAAGTCTTTGGGAGTTTCCCATCGTTCGTTAATTTAGTTCTTTGAGATCTGTCCATTAATGTGGAAACTGCACCATTAAAATCTCCAAGGCAAACTAATTTATAGTCCAAATAATCCAACAGCAAATCATGTATTTTCTTATAAAAAATTGACTTTCCATCATTTGGTGCATAAAGTCCCAGAATCAAGAATTTTTCGCCTTGTATGTTAATTTCAATTGCGATGTATCTCCCTTCTTCATCTTTAAAAAGCTATCTTGGGCTATATTTCTCCTTTGCGTATATCACTACTCCTCTCTTCTTGGCCTTATCCGATGATATAAACTCTTGGCCTAGTTTTTTGTTCTGTAGTAATCTTCTGTGTCGTCGGGCTATGTGGGTTTCCTGTAAGCATATTATATCCAAATTCTTCTTTTCTATGCTGTAAAACACTCTGCGTCTCTTTGGTCTCTGATTCAATCCCCGGACATTCCATGTCATTAACTTGAGCGCCATTTTCTTTTCTCTAGTCTTCTCCTCCAGTTGCTTCTCCTTTCTTGTCTTCCTCTGGATCCTTGCCTGGGCTGGGTAGGCTTGGTGGTGGTCCCGGCGGTGGTGGAAATACCTCTGGAAACCTGTAGAATTGTGCTGGGTCGAGTGGTGTGCCTTTAAATTGTTCCAGGTGCTTGTCCAAAAACTTCTGCTTCTCCGCCAGGGACCTTATTCTTATCTTTTTTCCTTCAAACGTAAATGCCAGGCCTTCTGGAAATTCCCAACTGAAGGGGATTTTCCTTTTTCTAAGCTCAGTTGCCAAATCGTTGTAAGGAACTCTTTTGTCAAGGAAAAATCTGGGGATATCCTTATAAAAAATTACTTTATTCTGCTCAACCACCAGGTTGTTTCTATAGTGCAAATCCAGAAAGTAGTCTCTGTCGTGTCGATCGTGTAGCACAATCAAACAGTCACTGACTGTTTTGCTGCTTTTCTTTCCTCTGGAGCCTCTTGGACCAAATCTGAAGGCCTTCACTATGCGTGCTGAGACGTTGATTTCTTCTATCTCCCAAAATCCTGAGAATAACTTCACTATGTAGTCTTTTAGGTCTTCCCCTTCCAGTTCTGGAAGATTTCTTAGGCGGATGTTGCCCTCTCTTTGATGTAGTTGCAGAAACGCGAGGGACTCTTCAACAGACCTCTGTCGTGATCCGATACTCTCTATCTGTTCCAAATCTAGATTATCCAATTTTTCCTCCACCTTTTTTATTTTTTCCTTGACCACTTTAATTTCCTCTGAGTCCTTTTTCAAGGTGGTCACCTCTTGCCCAATCCTATTAATCTCTTCTCTGTTCTTCCTTACGTTCTCCTCAATTTGTCCAATGGATTTCTCTAGGGTCTGCGTAGAATTTTTAATATCAGCTTTTATATCAGCTTGTAATTTTTCTATTGCTGAATTCACTGCTGTATTTCCTGATGAAACTTGATCTTGTGTTTGCTTCAACCCGTCAGTCACGCTTTTCAATCCTGCTGCAATTTCTGCAACACTAACAACTAATTTCTCCATTTGTTCCTGTAGAGTTAGGGAAACAGAGCCTTTTCTTTTTTCAGAGCCAGTTCCTTTTGATCTAAGTTCCATTCCTTGTGGGCTCTGTAACTGTAATCTCAAGGTCACTCCAGTTTCTGTAGTAACAATCTCAGACATTCACAGCAGAAGGCCAACAGTCCCAAAAGTAAACACCAGGTGGCCAGCAGCTCAGTCCTGAGAACAAAGAGGCTGCTGAGCCAGGAGCCCACACCAGTCCCGAAAATCCAACTTTTAGGCAAAGAGTTTTAATTTTCCAAAATATAAGTTTCTTAAAGCCAAGAAGGGCCCATTTTCGTGTAGCCCAAGTCAGTCACAGTTCCTAACTTGCAGTGTTACCACCAAAGTCCACAAAGTAACTTGTATCTGGTTACAAAAAAGTCAGAATGTCTCCACTGGTAAACAGTCACTGAAACACCAACAAAGGAAAAAAAAATGGCAACAATGTATCACAGCCCGCTACTGACCCGGAATCCTAATCCAGAGGGTGAGGGGCATCTTCTTTTGCCATATCAACTGTTTTTAAGTCTTAAAACATCCTTTAAACAACTTTTAATCAACTTTTAAAAAGTTCGCAAAACTTTTCCGTTAGTCGCGGCTTTGATCTTTTAGCGCTACCAAGCTCGCGCAAACAGTTTAAAGGGAACAGGCTTCCTTTTGCAGTTCCTCTGCAAGCAGTGCTCTTAAAACTTGTAAAAATAATCCAATTCTTTAACTTACAGAGTTTCTTTGGAAATTTCTATGCAGGAAGTGCCGGGTGCTCGAGTCTGGCGGGATCGCTGCTTTGATCCTCCGCAGGCAGACGCTTCTTCAGTCCCGTGCCGGCGCTCCGCTCGCCCGATTTTCCCCCTTACGAGGGTCAATCGGGAACGGAGACGGCACGTCTGGGACCCACGAAGCTCAGGTCCACGGGACGCTCTTCCCGTGGCTTTAAGGGACCCGTGGCGCAGGCACAGAAGTCCCTAAAGCCTGGCGGAGGACGGAGCCGTCGGACTCCCGTCCGCCATTGACCGGCACCTAACCGGAAGCAGAAATTGACCGATTTCTGGAAAAGAATGGATTGCAAAAGGTCCCAGAGGAAAAACTAGTTACTCTCAACCACCCAATAACGACACAGGAGATAGAGGATGCAATAAATAACATGCAATTGGGGAAGGCTCCAGGACCGGACGGTTTAACAGCAAAATATTATAAGACATTGAAAGACTGGCTATCGCAGCCACTAAGAGAAGTATGCAACAAGATACTAGAAGGAGATAGGGCACCAGAGACGTGGAAGGAAGCCTTTATCACACTGATTCCAAAACCAGATACTGATAAGACTCAAATGAAAAACTATCGCCCAATATCCCTTTTGAATGTGGATTATAAAATTTTTGCAAATATATTGGCTACAAGGCTGAAAAGAGTGTTGAAAGATTATATACATAGAGACCAAGCAGGTTTCTTGCCAGGAAGACAAATTAGTAATAACACGAGAATTATTGTGGACATTTTAGAAAAACTGGAGAGAAACATAAATACAGATGCGGCACTATTGTTTGTTGATGCAGAGAAAGCATTTGATAAAGTCTCTTGGACATTTATGAAAAAGAATTTGGAAAGGATGGGAGTTGGTCAAAAAATTTTGAATGGCATTAATGCCATCTACACAGAGCAAAGAGCTAAAGTAATAGTAAACAGTGTGATATCGGAGGAGTTTGAAGTTGAAAAGGGAACAAGACAAGGGTGCCCTATCTCCCCTTTACTTTTCATTACGGTCCTGGAAGTCCTCCTAAATATGATACGAAAGGACAAACAGATAAAAGGAATCCGTGTGGGAGAGAAGGAATACAAACTACGCGCCTTCGCAGACGATTTGATGTTATCCCTGCAAGAACCGGAAAGCAGTGTCCCCAGAGCTTTGGGAATAATCGAACAATTTGGACTTGTAGCTGGTTTCAAGTTAAACAAGCAGAAAACCAAAGTTTTAGGAAAAAATATGAGTGCAGAACAAATTCAAAGAATACAGGAAGGCACTGGCCTCAATTTTGTCAAAACAGTAAAATATCTAGGTATCAACCTCACAACCAAGAATTTGAACCTGTATAAGGACAATTACGAAAAACTGTGGATGGAAATAAAGAAAGACATGGAAATATGGACAAGATTGAAACTGTCGTTAATGGGAAGAATTGCCGTGATAAAAATGAATGTCCTACCAAGGATGCTGTTTTTATTCCAAGCCATACCAATTTTGGACAAACTGGATTGCTTTAAGAAATGGCAAAAGGACTTATCAAAGTTCATATGGCAGGGCAAAAAGCCAAGAATTAAGTTTAAGATCTTAACAGACTCTAAAGAGAGAGGAGGCTTTGCCCTGCCGGACTTAAGACTTTACTTCGAAGCAGCGGCCTTTTGCTGGTTAAAGGACTGGTTTAAACTAGAGAATGTTGATGTATTGGACTTGGAAGGGTATGATAATATGTTCGGTTGGCATGCATACCTTTGGTACGACAAGGCTAAGATCCACAGAACTTTTAAGTCTCATATAGTTAGAAAATCCTTATACCAGGTTTGGTCTAGATATAAAGACTTGTTAGAGAGAAAGACCCCTAGATGGATCTCTCCAGTGGAGGCCAAGGCCTACAAGAGACCGAACATGTCTGCAAATTGGTTAAGATATATGGACATATTGCAGCAGGAAGGGGACTCTTTCAAGCTAAAAAGCTACGATCAAGTGAAAAGTCAGGTCCCCGACTGGCTGCATTATCATCAGGTATATGAAACATTCAAAATGGACAAAAAAGTTGGTTTTCAAGTAGAAAAATCAAAACTGGAAACAGAACTGATAGAATCGAACTTTAAAAACCTTTCCAAAATGTATAATCTTTTGCTAGAGTGGCATACGAAAGATGAATTGGTTAAATCGTCAATGATAAATTGGGCGAAAGATATAGGACACAATATTATGATGGATGACTGGGAGGGATTGTGGCAAAAAGGTATTAAATTTACTGCTTGTCATAGTTTAAGAGAAAACATAATGAAAATGGTTTATAGATGGTATTTGACACCAGTTAAGATAGCCAGGATGAATACCAAAATGTCAGATGTATGTTGGAAATGTAAACATGCGAAAGGTACCTTTTTTCATATGTGGTGGTTGTGCCCAGTGGTAAATGCTTTCTGGGATAAGATTTATAACGAACTCAAGAAGGTAATGAAGGTTACCTTTTGTAAGAAACCAGAGGCATTTCTCCTGAGCATAACCAATGAAGAGATACCCAGTCAGGATAGAGTGTTTTTTATGTATGCCACAACAGCAGCTAGAATCTTATTGGCAAGAACATGGAAAGGCGAAGAGATACCAACGGTGGAAGAATGGCAGATGAAGATGATGGAATATATGGAACTCGCAGAGCTGACCGCCAGAATCCGAGACCAGAGGGAGGAGAAGGTGTCAAGGGATTGGAAGAAATTTAAGGATTATTTAGTCAAAATAGTAAAATTGAATATCTGAGCAGAATTAAATAGAATAGCGGCTTTAGTAGATATATGTTAGATAAAATTGTTGGTAAGATATTTTTTGTGTGAAAAATTTAATTGTTAGGAATTGTGTTAAGATTTGGTGTTAAAGTTAAGATATGATTAAGCAAAGTAAAGTGTATTAAAAATTGAGTTAATGTGAATAGAACAAGATACAAAGCTACCTTGAAGATATATATGATTTTGAAGACAGTGGAGGGAATGGGGGAAGTCCCTCAAAATAGAGAAGATAGTAACAAGAAAAGTAAGAGGATAAATGTTAGTTTAAAGGTTTGTATATGTTTCTTTTTATTGTGATTGTTTGATTATGTTTTTGTATTGTGTTTATGTATTGTATTTTGTATTTTTATATTGTGAATGTTGTTGTTTATGTTATGTTCTCCCTTTGTTTTAATAGAAAATAATAAAATCTTATAAAAAAAAAAAAAAAAAAAAACCTCCATACGAAACAGGGTTTGTACCAAAGGGCAATCAGCTGGAATAGTCCCCTTCCCAACCGCACACAGCACGAATCCTGCCCTCAGTTAAACGCTTAAACTTTCTGCTACACTAAAGTTTCACTTTAGCAATTCCCAAATTATATTTTTTTCTTCACACGAAGCAGGGGGAAAAAACCCCACACGAGGAACTCCTGTCTTTGGTGCTGACTCGTGTGTGTAGATAGGGAGACACGTGGCTGCTAAGTCACACGTGCTCTAGATTAGAACATCGATTACAAAAGGAGTACCGGTAATACTGTAGTACCCCGATAATCGATTCTGAACCCGGAATTTCCCATACTAGACACTCCGATGGGCTACTCTATAGTTTATTTTCTCTACGACGGCCAACCGCAACAGGAAGTGACGCATAACGTGAAACAGAAAGCCGCCGAACGTGCTGGCGCTCTATGTCCCGGCGTCTCCGTTGTATGCTTCACGTCGAACGGAGAAACCGCGCCGCTCCTTATTTTATCTCTATGGAAACTGTACGTCACCGTGACGTCAGGCGGGCGCGGAGTCGCTATGTCCGCCGCGCGGTTACTCTCTCGCCTATCCGGGCCGCTTTGCCTCAGGCGGCCTCTCGCCCCCTTCCGCGTCTTAGCTAGCTGTACTTCGAGCCATGAGCCTCCCAGGCCACTCGGGCAGAAGAAGCGGCCCCTCGGGACTTTATCGGCGGCGGGTTTGGTGCGTGCGGCGCCGGGGCCGGCTCAGCCCTACCTGCGCCTCATGAGGCTAGACAAGCCTATTGGTGAGTCTGGTTGTCAATCATCGGGCAGCCTCTTAGTCTCCTCCCCTCTTTTGTTTTTGTTTTGAAGAGGGTGGAGGGAGCGGGAAGTCGTGCGGCGTTTTTGATTGGCTGATCCTGACCCTGTTGAACTTGCCTGGGTTCATTTGCTGTCAAGTGCAAACCTGTCTAGGAGGGGTGCCTGTTGCTATCCATATGAAGGCACGTTTACATGAGAGTAAATTTGGTTGCACTCTTAGAGGGGCTTCCTTCTGAGCAAACACGCGAGGGCAGGATTGCACTGGGCTGTGAATCTTTGCAAGGGGCGTGGATTCTGTCGCTTTGCAAATGCGGTTCTTCTTGCCGCAGTCCCCTTTCTGACTTCCTCTCTGAGTAAACGGCTTTGGGAGAATCATCACAACTATTATCTTGCAAATTATACTGCAAGGTTGAACTCTACTTCCTCTTTTCTTTGTGAATGAATCTTGATCGCTTGCCTCTCTTGATGCGCGTTAGGGAAGGTTAGGAATCAGCAATGGGCAAGGGCTGTACAGTAGTAGTAGCTCAGGGATAGAGCACCACGTTTTGCATGCCTAAGGTTCCAGGTTCAGTCCTTGGTGTCTCCAAATAAAGTTGTGAAAGGCTTGTGTCTGAAACACTGGGGAGTTAACTGCTCAATACACCAATGGTTTTACTTGGTAAAAGGCAGCTTTCTACCTCTCTGTTGATAGTGCCATTTATATGTTAATCAGAACATGCAAGAGGGAGTCGGATTCTGCCTGCTGACTGCCCTGTATGTTTGTATGCCTACAAACTGCACATGTTCTTTTACACTACCAAATGAAGTGGTAAATGGGACAGGGAGAGAGCAGATACAAACTCACTCCTCTCTTAACATTGCATTTAAGTGAACTGTGACTAGCGCAGCGGTTTTTGGATTGAACCTTTCGGTTCTCCCCTCGTTGCTTTAATTGCAGCCCTAAGAGAAGTGTAAGAACTTTAATGTGTGTGTCTTTTTTTGGCAATTATGATTTCTACTCTGCTTGATTCCCCATCCATGTTTAAAATGTCCCTGTTCGTGATTCTCTTTAGTTACATGTTTACATGCCCCATACACAAACCTGATTTGAAGGTATATCTAGGATTATCTACTTGAAAAAGGTGTGCCTGTGCATTTGACAGTAGCTTGATGTATACCGGTAGATGTTAGCAGCAGATAATGTCTATCTGCATGTTGAGAGATTTTAAAGTTTTATTTGTGCACATCAAGACACTGTTAAAGCTAGGGTTTTTTTTTTCTATTTAGCTGACAACCTTAGAGATAACTCCTTTTTTCTTGTGGGAAAATTAAACTGTTGTTGATTTGTAACGCAGGAAACCAAGAAGAAAGGTGCAAGAGATCTGCTCTCAGCCCTTGCAGATAAGAAGGCTCTTTATACCTTACTTCCCAGTTCTGTGCCCCTTACTTCCTCTTGCATTTCCACAGTGATCATGTGTGGTCAGGAATGAGGCTTCCATAATTACATAGGAATTTAATTATAAGTAAACAACAACAACAATGCTAAAGGGCCATTGGTGGCAAATAGATTTGTTCATCCCTAGCTAGATGACAATGTTCAGGAGTCTGGATTTGGTGTGAAACCTCTAAATTATGTTATAAAAATGTGGGAATGTAACCTTCAGAACAAAGAGACTAAATGTAGAAGTAATCTCTTCAATCCTGCAATTCCATAAGTTGTTGAAATTTCCTTCAGTGCAAATGCAGAGCTGTCCTGCCTTCAAAAGCTTCCACGTTCACTTCAACAAAAGTGGCAATTCTGCACATGCCCACAAAAGCAATGCATGGAAGAAGCTGCTCCTCTGCTAATACGAATGAGGAAAGTTTGACATGATAAGAGATGTGTATTTAAGGTGTTCCTTACGCTCTGAACTGAGTCAATTGAGTTGCATGGAACACTTCTAAGTACTGTAATATAATCTACAGGGGTTGCCAAACATTGATTGCAACTTAGTAACAATTTCCAGCAGTGGAGCTGTGCTAGCCTTTTGCAGTAAAACCAACCCAAAAGCCTTGTGACACCTTAAAGACTAAGACAATTACAGACATTTATTTTGTCATAAGTTTTCATGTACCATAGCCCACTTCATCAGATGCATAAAATGTTCTAAGTTGCAGGTACATACATAGTAAACAGTGAGGTCAGGAAAATGAAATATAGAAAAGTACCAATGTGGTAGTTAGATTTTTAGCTGTGGGTATACACAACAAACATGCTTCTAACATAGGCATCCTGGCACAGTAAGTCAATTAACACATGTAGTGTTAATTCTATAAGTGTCAGCACTGAACCTGTTGATGTATTGCAATTCATCGATTTTGTGAAGCAATCTCCCCTTAAAATTCCTCTGTTCTCATTTGGCCTCCTTAAGGTCAGTTATAGCGTGTCCTGGGATATTAAAATTTCCTCACAGGTTTTTCAGTATTGCAATTTATGTTTATATTCTTTTGCATATTTTATTTGTCCTAGTTATTGTTTTCAGAAGCTTTGTATTCACCGAGTGGGTCAGTACCCAATCAAAAGGAACATACAGTATATATACATTTATCCATCACTAATTCCTTCCCTAATTTATATTTTTAGGGACATGGCTGCTGTACCTACCCTGCACTTGGAGTATAGCCCTTGCAGCAGAACCAGGCTGTCTGCCGGCCTGGGACATGCTGTTACTCTTTGGCGCTGGTGCAGTCCTGATGCGTGGAGCAGGCTGCACAATCAATGACATGTGGGATCAAGACTATGACAAAAAGGTAGAGAGGACTTGAAAAGAGCAGGCAGGCTCATAATGTCTGCTAAGTAAGTAAATTGCCTTTTTGTAAAGCAAGTCCCACCCACAAGATATGCTCATTGAAGACTGTATGCGGGCTTTCTAGGCTTTAAATACCTAAGCTGCACTTCTCTTTGTATTGAAATATTTTAGCAATGTGCATCTCAAATTAAGGGGCTGGTCTGAGTTGCTGTGACTGGAAAGCACTGTCCCTTAATGTCACCCATGTGATGGGAAACCTACAAATTGCCTTCACCTCCAGGATCTCTCTCTGCCTCTGCTCTGTTGTCAATGCATATCACCAGCAATGTGTCAGCCAGCTTGATGGGCTGCGCCAGGTAGATTGGGATTCAGTGTGAACATGCACAGCACAGCATGGTGGCTCTATGATGCTTCTTCACCTAGAACCGCATTGTGTTCACTGGTACTTAGTCCCACTGGCCTTCGTGGCATATACACGCCCTCTGGTGAATAGGAGGGTGCCATGCACCAAAGGCCATGACTAAATATGGTGTGTGACTAAAACCTAAATTTTCTGGCTTGGGAACAGTATGTAAACATGATTATTTAATTCAGTCATTGAAATAATCTTCTGTGCTTAGGTTACAAGAACAGCAAGCCGACCACTGGCAGCCGGAGAGATTTCAAATTTTCAGTCCCTTGTTTTTCTGGGAGGACAGCTGAGCTTGGCTTTATGCATCCTATTATGTTTAAATTATTACAGGTAAGTTAGACAGTAGCTGTTGATTGCTTCGGCCATTTCTTAACAAAGCTTGCTTTCATGGATGTGCTTTCTGGAGCCATTCTAATGGAGGCATAAACATGGAGAACGTTACATAATAATTGATAAAGTAGTAGTTTTTTTAATGGAAAGGTGTGGTTCACAAGGTCTGATATTATGAGGCTAGAAGGAAGTAATGAAAATGTCCTGTTCAGAACCATTAATTGAGAAGGAATTGCTATGGGCTTAATTAATCCTGTCTTCAGTGTATTTCAAATGTGAATTGTTGCAATGATAGAAGTAGGTTGGGGTAGAATATAAATGCAACTTCTCAATGCTCTTTCCAATTCCTTTGCAGTATTGCTCTGGGAGCTGCTTCTTTATCTCTTGTGGTTACTTATCCACTTATGAAGAGAATAACATACTGGCCACAGCTGTTCTTGGGTGAGCTCACAAGTTGCTTTTTCTTACAAATGGGTTGTTTGTACTGGCTTAACTACACTGGATTGTGGTCAGACTGTTCAGTGTATCATATTTTTTTGCAAGAATTGGCTAGATTTATTCGCAACATGAGAGTTAATGAGCACCAGTCTTTTGTATAACTTTTTCCTGCTCTCTGTGCAGCTCTGAGTATGAATTACCTGATTTAAACAAACTTTGCAAGTGGGCAATACTTAAACGTTAGCCAAATAACAAGCCTTGTTTTTGTTTGTTTATTAGCTCTTACTGATTTATAACAATTGTGAATACACAGTTTCATGCATAATAATGTAAGTGTTGATATTCTGCCCTTTAAGAACATTCTCAGTGTGGCTTACAAAATCAGAATGTCTTAATGATTAAAATGTGTATATCAAATAAAACAGCTATTACAATAAAAGCAGTATAACATAACCTGGTGGGGATAAAAATATAATGCTGGAGCAGATTAAAAGTCTCTGCACTAAAATGATGTCAAGGTAGGTGCTCTGCTCTGGGGGTAGTACTCCACAGCTGAGGAACCACTACAAAAACGGCTCCCTCCCACCACAGTTCACCTGATAAGAGCATTCCAGAAAGGACCTCAAAGTAAGATCTTAAAAGTCTGGGTAGCCACACGTGGAGAGAGTCTTTTGTAAGGAGGGAAGGTAATTATTTGCATGTTTAGTTTGGCTAGCACAAGTTCAAATGAATAGGTGGAAACCAGTCATGCTTTGAGTACACCTATTGAAAGTAATTGGAGTTGTTAGTCTGACTTGTCCCACTGTTTCCAGTGGGTCTACTCTAAGCAGGACTAAGGCTGAAGTATTAGCCCCACTTATCTATGAGTAAGCCCTATTTAATTAAAAAGGACTCGCTTCTGAGTATCGTGTTATTAGTCTCCATCTGACCTAGCATGTGAAAACAGTATGGTAATTTGATAGTAGCAGCTAATAAGTTCAGATGTTTCAAATGAACACTGGGAAGATGGGAAGCTGCAATGTGAATCAATATCATTTTAATTATTTCCCTTCTTAATTTCTTTACTGGCATTTGATTTAAAGGGCTGGAAACAAAGGAACTAGTGAGGCATGCCAAACTTGTAAGGCACATCCAGTTGGATTTCTGAATTCTTTTTAATTTGAACAGCAGGTCAATATGCTACAATGGGAAACCTGTTTTGAAATTGTGGTCGTTCAAAGGCAGTTTGCCACACAGTATTGTGGGTTGGAAAAATACTGTTTAAGATGTCTTGGCTCCCCTACAAGAGGAGTTATTTGAATCTTGTCGTTTGAGATCCTCCTCAGAATCCCTTCTCTGGGGTTTTCCTGCTGTCTGATTTATCAGGTGGCTACCAAGGAGGAGCTTTTGCAATGTTGATGCCCTGGCCTTAGAATGTTCTACCCCAAAAAGCTTTCCTGGTGCCCAGTCCAATGTTTTTCTGGAGCCAGGCAAATATCTTTTTTTCTTTTCTGAAGCTTTTTATTTTATTTTATTTTTATCTGTTTTATGCTGGCATTTTAATGCTGCTTTTATAGAGTTGCATCTAACCAAGTCATACTTGCAGTGAACCCCCTGAAGTCTTAAGTTGCCTGACTTAAGTCCATTGATATCAGTAGGTCTATTCTGTGTATGACTAGCAGCACAATCCTAACACTGTCTGCTTAGAAGTAAGACCAATTTAATTCAATGGGACTTTCTCCCAGGTAAGTGAGGATAGGCCTGTAGCCCTAGAGCTGATGTGTTTTACCTTATGTTTATGTAGTTTGTAATATTTTATTCTAAACAACCCTGATAATGTGCTTGAGTGGCAGTCTATAAATCTTAATGACAGACAGCTGGAAGAAATACTGTGGCGCCTACCTTTTGTTACAAAGTATTCTCAGGTTCTGCAGCATTCAATTAATTCAATATATACTTTGAGACCAAGTCTTCTTGCCCAGCTAATGTCTTTGGGTAAGAGGCTGAACTTAAGGCTGCAGTACTTTATACACTTTTCTGGGAGTAAAGCCCATTGAAGCCTACTCCGGAGTAGACACGTACAGTATAGGATTTCATTTTTCTAATCTATTCACTGTTACATCACAGTTCCCCCCCCCCAATTTCATTTATATTCCCTGCATATGTCTTTTAATAAACATTATGCCAGCAGGTTGATCAGATGCAAGCGAAGGCAGGACTCCTGTCTCTCTCTGGAAGAGGGAGTGTTTGGCAAGTGCAATTTTTCCATCGTTACGGCTCGTATAATGAGCCAGGTGTCATTGCCAAAATTTCCAGTGCTGCATAACCATCCTGCCCTCCTTTTATTGTGGCCACTAACAGTGAATAGAACAGATGGAATGAGATTAGCTTTCTGCCATGAATAAAAACAATGTTGACCAATGGGACGGGCAAACTTTAAGCGATACTTTTTTCCTTGGGAACTGCCTTCGTTATTGTAGAGCCCTGACTCACTTCCGTAGAGTACAATAAAAGAAATTGTACTATTCTTTCACAGAGTCTCGGTTGTTTAATCTGTTTATGAACTGGAGTCCCTTTCTTCCTGCCAAGTCAGTGTATTCTGTACGAAAATATAATCTTGTGCTGGTGGAAACATGCAAAACCCTGCACTCTTATTTCCCCACAACAAAACAGAGTAAAGAGAAACAAAACCAATCCGTTTCGCTTGAATTCTGTTTACCTCTTTGTCTACTCTTTGTAAGGAGGGGATCAGAGCCTATGGCACTAGCCTGGGTGGGCTGAAGAACCCACAAGAATGTGCCACCTTTCTGGCAGGTTCGTGTTCCCACCCATTCTCTCAGTCTTGATGGCAATTCATATCTTACCTGGTCAGGGAGACAGTGCATGGTTTTATTCCTTGCATTAGTATTTGTGCGCACACTTTGTGGACAATTGACTCTCTTTGGGTTGAAAACTCTGATGACAGAAAAGGCTGGGGCTAGCTGGCTTATTTTGGCAAAAGCCACAATCATTTCCAACAAAGCTCATGCTCTGGCTGCAGTCAGCCAGTTTCTCTTAAGTTGCCCACCAAACTTATTACTTTTTTCTTGCTCCAGACTTAACACAGCTACTATTCTGGGATTGATTTCTTTTTGATCAGCCAGTTGTTTTCATGGTGATTTTGTACTGCTTTTATTGCATTTTATATTTTATTGTATACATTGCTGTACATCACCATGTTACATTATATGAATTGGCAATGTAGAAATACTTTTGTAAGTAAAATAAAACTGTTTGGCCGAGTGTTGAATCACTCTGAAAACAGAGTCCTATCAGGGTGCCTCACAAGAATGTTGAATCTCATTGCAAATGAACATGCAAGATATTTCTGAAAAATAGATAGAGACTATTGCTGCATTTCAGACTCTTTGTTTTAGTTTTTGTCGTATCTCTTTCAGGCCTGACCTTCAACTGGGGAGCCTTACTTGGGTGGTCAGCTGTCCAAGGCTCTTGTGACTGGTCAGTTTGCTTGCCGCTGTATTTCTCAGGAGTTTTCTGGACATTAATGTATGACACTATTTATGCTCATCAGGTATATAGCCTTCCTATTTCTTAATAAGGAGGATTTGGAATTTAGGGACTGGTGCTGAGTGGTTTTGATGGATTGCACTATTATGGGGTGAAGGGTACCAAAGCACGTTTTAAACTGTGCATGCTTGTTTGAATGACTCCTTATTTATTTATAGCTTTTTTTTGTTCGCATTGTTGATGTTTTTATGGCAGTTATTGTGACCTTCCCTTATCAACCCTGTTTGGGTATAAAGGCAGGCTGTTAATGAAAAAAAATGAAAAGTTTCAGTGTCCATGGATGTTTGGAATATTTGCTTATGAATTTCCATGCTTGTTTTTGGTTTTCATAATGGCTAGGCAGCTGCTGATTCCACAGTTTGGGAATGGTTAATCAGAATATCCAAAAATGATCAGAATATCCCAAAATAATAACACCAAGGCTTCAGGTGCATTTATCTTCAGCAACCTTGATAAAAGAAGTTAGTCTTGTATTATTATTATTATTATTATTATTATTATTATTATTATTTCCATATTAGATATGAGAGGCTAAGGTCGAGAGAAGGGTGCTTGCATAAGGCTGCTCAGCAAATAGTTCTGAGCTTTGAATGGGGAACACCTTAATTTGTAGCTCATGCTCTTAACTACTTTGTATCGGCTCATGTTCTAGCTTTCTCGTATATCCTTTTCCTCCGCAACTCTGCCTTTCAGGAAATATTTTACTCTCATTTGGTTCAAAATGTGTGGGTTAACATCTATCTCTCCATCAAATTGAGGGAAATCAATAGAAATTCCTATTAAAATACAGCAAGAATTAAATAAAACTGTTTAAAAGCTAAATGAAAACAGAGTAAAACTTTGTGCCGTAGATAAAACTGAACAGTGCACACAAAGAAAAAGGTTTCGGGAATTAGGAATAAGACTCCAGGAAACTTTGTGAATTCATATATATATATATACCTTTAAGAGGCATTCAGAGCTGACTACTTTCTCTACCACATGAACCACCCAGGGGAAGATATTCCAAAGGATGGATGCTACCACTGATAAAATCCATTTCCATGCCATGACCAAGTGACAGCCATGAAACTTGGGCTGTTCGAGGGGAGGCAGTCTGTTAAGTACCTTTGACCAAAGTTCTTATTATCAACCTCAAAACCTCAAAACCTTGAACCTGATTCAGTAACTGATAAGCATCTTCCCATTTGTGCCAAGGGGTTGTGGTTTGGTTGGTGTCTTCTCTCCAGCTCTTTGGCCTTCTTATTGCTGGGTTAGGCCTCTAACCAGGAGCAACGTGCTCACAGGCTCTTCTTACAAAGACCACTTCCACGTAAAATCACCATCCTTCCTTATCTAATTCAATGAAATGCCACATGACTGGTCTTTTCATTAACAACTCCTTCCCTTGTAGGATAAAAGAGATGATCTTGCCATAGGTGTGAAATCTACAGCACTCCGGTTCAATGAAAACACAAAGCCATGGCTCAGTGCTTTCAGCACCATCATGCTGTTGGGACTTACTGCAGCAGGAATGCATTGTGATCAGACTTCTCCATACTATGTTGCTGTGACTGTAGCAGGCATCCACTTGGCTCAGCAGGTTGGATCCCATACTTGTATTGCTCTTTGTGTGGAAGCTTGAAATAGGTGGGTGCTTTATCAGGTTGGCTTCAGTTCCTAACCTGCTAAAGCACTTGCTCTGTCTTGTATCCACTAAAGCTATTTCTTGCCTTGAAATTTTTAACAGGGAGGGGATGGTGATGATGATGATGATGATACCATATTGGCCCAAATATAAGCTACACTTTTTTTCCCAAATTCCAACCGTGAAAAGTTAAAGTGTGACTTACATTTGCGACTTTACAATGTCTATGCTGAAACAGCTGCCCACGAGGGCCGCCGGGGGTGTGGGACCGGCACCCGTCCCGACCTCAGCTTCCAAACCTCCCCCGAACTGCCGGAAAGAAGGGGGAAGTGAGGAAAAGCGGTGTGGCTCCCCCCCCCAGGAAGCAGCACGGGGCAATGGCGCGCCACCTGCCCGCCACTCCCAAGGGAAGGGGGAGAGGCCACCAGCAAAGCGTTTACTGTATTCGGCAGCGGATGACCGCATGGGCTTCAGTGGTGAGAGAGTGCTTGTTTGGGACGGGTGCTTGTTGACCCTCTTTTGATTCCCGCCCCCAACCCTCCCTGGGCAAGCCTTGTGTATGTGTTCCTCGTGTGATTGTGCTTCATTGGGCGGGTGCCTTTCGAAATCCTCCCCCTCCAATTTTAAGGGAGCAGCTTATATTCGGGTATTGTCTTTTTTCCTCCCCCCCCCTCCAATTTTAAAAGAGCGGTTTATATTCAGGCCATTACGGTATTATTTATATGCTGCCCATCTGACTGAGTTGCCCCATCCACCTTGGGCAGCTTCCAGCAAAATATAAAAACACAATTAAAACATGGGATGGCTAGAAGAGAGAAGTTGGTAAAGCACAGCGAAACTTGGGGAGGAGAAAGTCATGTATAGCATTTGTACAAAGCAGGTGAATTTATGGCAGTCCAGGAAAAAAAACTTGGAAGCAAAAAAGTTATCATAAGAAGAAGAGGGAACTGAGTAAAGGGTATTATTGATCTGGCGAATTATAAGTGTGAATTACAGTACACTGATATTGATATTCCCCTCCCTTCTCCAGATATACACTTTGGATATTCACAAGCCTGAAGATTGCTGGAAAAAGTTCTCTTCTAACCGCACAGTAGGACTCATACTTTTCATAGGGATTGTTCTTGGAAACTTACGGAAAAGGAAAAATACAGAAGCAACCATGAAAAAGTTTGATAGTACAGAAGAAAATGAAGTTGTTTTACAGAAAGGAAATGAACACAACTAAAAAAAATTACATGATTTCAGCTAATTCTGTATTTAAAATACTTTATTGACGAGACAATTTTTAAAAATGTGTATCTTTATTATGTGTAAACTTCTCACTGCCAGTATATAGCTGTGGCAATAAATCAGCTATATTTGATTGCTTCCTGTCGAAACTTTAGGAGGAAACACTTGCAGAAGTTTTCAACTGAACTTCAACATTGTAAAATTGTAATGGGTATGAGAACTCTTATAGATATAGGCCTACTGTAAATAAGAACTGTGACTCATGAAATAGTGTGATTCATGAAATTCTTAATTTGTGTAAAATAGTTCTATTTTGAGATATCCAAAACTATAAAGGGACTTTTGTCAAGGTGATGTTCAAGGTGCCTGTCAGCCAGCTGTGCAAACTGATGTGAGCCCCTAAAGCAGGATGGTTCTGACAGCAGCCACTACATAGCCAAGGGAAGCCCTAAAAGTGTCATTGTTCTAGGTGCTTAACAATATCACTCACTCTAAACAAGCTTTCAGAGGTGAAAGCTTGAATTTAAGTGGCTAGATTGAAAACCCACGATTCAAAATTGTGACAAACTTAATTTGCCAATTAGCTCATTACTTTGTCTACCTCTAGTGATACCACTTATTTTCTAGTAGTTTCCTGCAGGGCATCCAGAAAACAACTTGAGCTGCTTAATTTGGCATCACATCAAGGATAGCCTTGTTTAGGCCCAATTAACAGATGAGGATAAATTAACCCTGAGCTATTTATGCAGTCAACATGTGACTTAGTACCTTTGTTCTTAAGCCCACAAGATAATTGTTTCCAGTAAGGTCTAGTGCCAACATGTCAAGACAGTGAAAGATCTCGGGAGAGTGGGTTCACAGGGTTTTTCATTCATAAGTGCCCTTTCCTCGGTGAACAGAGGCTTTAAAAATAATAAATTAGACTACTAGCCGGAGTTATCCATCCCTCCACCGAAGAAGCTATGCTGTAGAACAAGAAAGCATTGCACAACTGTTCTTAGAAATCATTTATTGGTAAGGTGTGGCAGGCACACCTTTCAAAGAGCAACAGCGAGCTCACTTCTGCGGCATTTTGCCGAGCTTTGAACGGCTTCCTGGTGTGATGCGGCTAGGAGAGCTCTCTCAAAAACCATGCAATACTCTTGTGATATTTCATTTCTTGTGTCAACCAAATCGTTACAGCTCTAAAATACTCAAAAGGTATCCCTTGTCAGTTTCATTTATGTCTGGGGGTTCTGCCCATTTGCATTTCTTTCCAGTGATCCAAGGTTTTCTGGCCCAGCCCAACGCGGCACCTCATCAGGAACGTGTTTGTAAGTGGACGATGCGATCAAGGAATCCAGTCCCACTGCCTTTCCCAATGCTTTACCAATTGGCCTAACGTCATTCACCCCACACCCAAGCAATAGTGAATACAGTGTCATGACGTCAGCTTTTAAACAAAGCACTCTTCATAGGAAGAATGAGCTGGAACCAAAAGTTCCTTTTTCCTGTTGCCAGAAGGGAACATTAACCCTAACTCCCCCGCCCACACACATATAGGATGTTTTCATAAATATCTTGAAATGGGTCTTTAAACAATACAAGGAATGTATTTAAGCATCACAAGGAATAGCCAGTGTTCGAAATGAGCCAGGCGCATTTTGCACCTGGCTATCGGCCACTTGCAACCAAGTAAAGATGCTTAGGTGACAGGATGGCACCCAACATCTCCACTCTCTTCTCTGGAGGTGCATACCTGAGGATCCTTGGATCTTGACTGTTTTCACACACTAATACCACATCCTGTAGAACAAGGGTCATCAACCTTTTTCAGCAAGGGGCCGGTCCACCATCCCTCAGACCTTGTGTGGGGGGCGGCGGACTGTATTTTGAAAAATAATAATAATGAAAGAATTCCTATGCCACAAATAACCCAGAGATGCATTTTAAATAAAAGCACACATTCTACTCATGTAAAAACACGCTGATTCCCAGACCGTCCGCGATTGGGCCACATCTGGCCCCCGAGCCTTAGGTTGCCTACCCCTGCTGTAGAATTCTATCTGTTATATTTTATCTGCACGATCAGAATGAATGTCAGGAACCAAAATGCTTTTTCTGTGCAGCCTGAGCAGGAGCAGTGAACAACGTTCTAGCTAATTGTAGCTTGTTTTCACTTACCCTATCCCACTGCTCTGCTCATCATTGTGAAGAATCTTCTTACCTTACGAATGTTCCTTGTCACCATTAGGAAAAAAGGTCAGAATGGACCAATATATATCTCCAGATTTGTGTAGAGTGTACTCCTTAGCCTTTTCTTCTCCCAAAGATGTCCTGCAAGCCAGCAGGGACAGATTTTTTTCTTGGGGTTTACTCCCGAAGCCTTTCTCATGGACGAGTATAGCCATAAGGCAGAGAACAAACCAGCCCTCTAACACCCCATGCACCCCAACACAGCCTGAACGCTAAATATCATCACCACATTCAATCAACTGGCACAATTTAGTTGCCAGTTCATAGAATCATACAGTTGGAAAGGACCCCAGGGGTCAAGTAGTCCAACCCTCTGCAATGCAGGAATCTTGACATGCAGTCCCCTATCCAATTTGATACCATACCAGACCTTGCCTAGCTTTCCAAATGTAAAATTATTATTATTTATACCCCACCCATCTGTCTCACAGCATATATCAGAACATACTAAAACATCAATCCTTAAAAATATCCCTAAACAGGGCTGCCTTCAGTTGTCTTCTAAAAGTCAGATAGTTGTCTATTTCCTTGACATCTGAAGGGAGGGTATTCCACAGTGAGGGCGCCACTACCAAGAAGGCCCTCTGCCTGGTTCCCTGTAACCACACTTCTTGCAGGAACCCACCCCTGCATTTGGGTTCACACATACACACACACTTTTTCTTATTTTGGGGGCAGGTATGGAGAACACTCAACCCTCCAGATGTTGATGAACTACAATTCCCACCATCTGCCCATTGGCCATGTTGGCTGGTGCTGATGGGAGTTGTAGTTCAGCAACTTGGGGAGAGCCGCAAGTTCCCCAAGTTCTCTTTTTTCCCAGAAATGGCATGAGATTCTTTTCTCAAGTGCCTCCTTACTCTAGCTGGGGAAAATATATTAAAACAAATTAGTCATTCTAACTCATTTTAATTTTCAATTAATCATATTAGCTCATTTAAAAGTGGACTTCTCGCAATAGCAGGCATGCCGGTTTCACATCTCTATATATAGAAGCACATTAAGTCCAGCAGTGTGTAATCCAGTAGTGACTATGGAAAGACTAAGCCCTTGCAATGCTCAGCTTGTGCAAGAGCACCAACCTCAGCGTCTAATTTACAGTTCTAATTTGTCATGCAGAACAAGTGACTGTCTTTACACCCTATCAGGCTCAGATCAAATATTGTAACCGACAATTAATTTTCCTGAATATAAATAGCGAGAAACAATCTCAGAGAGTGTCAGTGTTCCCTTGCTGTGGTGTGAACACCCTACGCAGAATAAACGCGTTGGTTAAATTTCATCTAAGGAAAGAAAACACTCCATCCAGGATAATTCAGCAAAGGGGTATGTGTACAGTTTCTTTTCTCCCCCTGGTTCATTTGAGATTTCTGAAAGCTCCAAACTGATTTGCCTAAAGTCTGGAATTGAATCCAATGCTTAATTTTCATATCGGCAAAGAAATGGTGTGAGGCGGAAAATAATGGGCACAAGCTGTTTGTCATGACTAGGAAGTGAGTCCTTTGCTTGCTTGCCTGCCTGCCTATCTGTCTGTCTGTCTGTCTGTCTGTCTGTCCATCTACAGTGATACCTTGCTTTACAACCATAATCCGTTCCGGAGGTCTGGTTGTAAACCAAAACAGGTTGTAACCCAAGGCGTGCTTTCACCAATGTGGCCTCCAAAAAAAATATTGGTTGTAATCAAAAAAAGGGGACACACACTTCAGGGTTTGATGTGGTTGTAATCCAAAACGGTTGCAAACCAAGGTACCACTGTATCTTATCTTTCTTACTGGTGGCTATTGGGACTGGTACAGTTGAAGTTAGGGAGGTGGGGAGAGCCCAAGAGTAGAATTGAGTGCATAAATGGACCAGTTTCCACTGTGTACCACCTTGTATCAAAATATTCCTGGGCGGTTTACAAATAAGAAAAAGTTTATTCAGAAATAAGGCCCATGGTGTTTCAATTAAGTGTGCATAAAATTCCAGCCATGTGCCCCATTAATGAATGGGTCTTAGATACACAGACACACACACACACACACACAGAGAGAGAGAGAGAGAGAGAGAGAGAGAGAGAGAGAGTTTATACACAAACATACCATTGCTACAGAAGTCTCCAAAACACCTCAGAGCTTTTTATATTTGTTTCTCTCACCACCTTTGTGGCCTGAGTACTTAATGCTGAATGATGCCACAATTTGACACAATGTTTTGAGTGGCTTCTCATTTCATTTGTGGAAGCCTACCTCCTTGCGGTAGAGTTCCACCCGATTTAAACATACTGCTTAAACAACTCTCCATGCTTTGGAGTTGTGTCTTGGCACTGACAACAGGTGCTTGGGTTGAACCCAGGCACAAACAAAGCCCAGCCTTCAAAGCATGCGTCTCATTTTCCAAAGAGAGCCACGTCAGGAGTTTTCAAAGGACATTGGAACGAGAAATCAGAGCACTAATCAACTCTGCATTGCATTATCTGTGAATCATCATGAGTTTCCTGGCACCTAAAATGTAGGCTGTGCTAGGCCTTGAATGCTGATTGTTTTGACATGGATTTGACTAGTCCAGGGGTAGGCAAACTAAGGCCTGGGGGCTGGATCCGGCCCAATCGCCTTCTAAATCTGGCCAGTGGACGGTCCAGGAATCAACGTGTTTTTACATGAGTAGAATGTGTCCTTTTATTTAAGATGCATCTCTGGATTATTTGTGGGCCTGCCTGGTGTTTTTACATGTGTGCTTTTATTTAACTGGGTTTTTTTGTGGGGCATAGGAATTCGTTCATTTTTCCCTCCCAGAATATACTCCAGCCCCCCACAAGGTCTGAGGGACAGTGGACCGGCCCCCTGCTGGAAAAGTTTGCTGACCCCTGGACTAGTTCTTTGAAACAACAAGAAAAACTGGGGCTACAATCTTCAATTCCTAACAATTTTAGCAGGAGTCAAGTGTCTGCTTAACTCTCTTCTGTTCAAATCCAGTCTTCATTGACTGGATTGTATCCTATATGTTATCGATGATAACTGTATCCCATGAAATTGATTTCCACCGTCTAGCTGAGTGGTAGCTTAAAAGATCATTTGTTTCAGGTCTGATGGTGCCAGCAAGTAGCTGTCCACAAGGCACTGAACAGTTGGTATATAGTTACCTACTATACATTTTGAAAAGTTGTTTGTCTCCTCTGCATTTGGACACTTCTTAAGATATCATAACCAAATCTTGGGTGATGGTTCTGAGATCAGGGAGCTGGTTTTCACCTGTGTTTGATTGCAGTTGGATTCCATTTTAAGCCAAGATGGTGGACTGAAACTTTCAAAACTACACTGACTTTTCGGTTTCTTAGAATAACTGAACAATGCTGGATACAAGGCTTCTAGTTTTTATTATCAGCCAGTTGGAAAATAAGAATGACCATTTTAATTCTTATCGTTTTTATCATTAAACGGATTTCCTACCCTTCACCATAAGGTCCCGGCGCAGGTTGCAACAATATAAAAAGTCAACGTTAAAGTTAGTTTTAAATTTTTACAATCGGGAGAATAGGGTGGATCCTTTAGGGGGGATGATACAGAAATCTCTTTGTTGGGGAAGTGGGTGAGCAGCTATCACTGAATCTGTGGAAACAAAAGTAGACATTTAGCCTTCATGATTGTGGGTTGAAGCTTTGCAAATTTCCAGGCAACATCCACTAGAGAGACTGCCAGAGCTGGCCCTACCATTAGGCAGCAAGAGGCAGCTTGAGGCAGGTAGAAAACTTTGGGGTTGCGCTAAAGGGCAGCATTTGTCTGTTGCTTAGGGCGACTACAAATAGACCATTATTTGAATAGCCCTCTGAAGTCACAGCCACACCATGCTTTTAAAGCACTCTTTCGCCACTTTGAAAGTCATAGGTTTCCCCAAAGATTCTTGGGAGCTGTTGTTTGTCAAGGGTTCCTAACAGCTTTTGGCACCCTTAACAAATGACAGTTCCCAGGATTCTTTGGGGGGGGAAGCCCTGGCTCTTAAATTGGTATAAAAGGGCTTTAAATGGATGATATGGATGTGAGAAGACAGAGAACTTGGCTGGATTTCTTGAGGTCAGCTTCGTCAAAAGCAACCTGCTGAGACTACAAATCAAAATGCAGTTTATGTTGAACTTCACTTTCAGTTTGGCAGCGCCACTACGAACCCAAACGTTTGGAAATGGTTAGCTGCCCCCGCTTTGCATGAGGAGGGACGCTTGATTCTCACACAAAATTTGCAGATCGGAAAGGTTTCGGGCCACTGAACGATTTGGTTATCAAATGAGATTTGTGGTTTTTCTGTGACATTTCAGCAGCAGGGGTTTCCATTTCACATGGCCCCGGTGACTGCCAACCATGCTGGGTAGAAGGAACTGAAAACTGGCTGTTTCAGAAGAAATAGCTCAAAGGGAAAGGAAGTAACCATTTCCACTGATGGCGTATTCTTGAAACATGACTAGGACTAATCCTATCACGAGCCAAAATGAAGCTATCTGTCTCAGGAGGCAGACTAGGAAGGGCAGCAGATCATGTATCCCCTCGCCCCGCTGCCATCCCAAGGAAGACCAGGCTGCCAAAATGAATGTGTTCCATTGCTAGCAGCTGCTAGGCTGAGCAAAAGCCTTTCAAAATGTGCCTCGTTTCTCTGCAGTCCCTGCAGACAGTAAATTCTGGCAGCACTGCAGGCTGCACTAGCAAGGGACAATGCCTTGCCTTAAGGTGTAGAATGGCTTTGGCTGGCCCTGAACATGACCCATGATCTACCCATCAGCTTTTAGGGTTGCACCCAATGTTTGTCCTACCCATAGAAATGAATGGACATGACTCATAGGTCTCTAAAGCCATATTCACATAGCAAAACACTTATTTTATCAAAATAATTGTTGAACTGAAATACAACTAAGAAGAAGTATATTAATATGGAAATACAATTAAGAAGAAGTACATTAATAGTGAAATAATTATTAAGCTCTAACTTAAGATGATTTTTTTATTTATAACAAACTTAATAATGCAAACACATTGGCATTTGGAAATAACAAAGGTTCCTTTAAAAACACAATTTACAAAGACTCATAATCCAGTATCTAGAAACTTGCTATAACCTGAAATAATAACAGGTGTAAATATATGATGCAAACAACTAATAATTATAAATAGCAGAATGTAGGCACCCTATATATATGGAAATGAGCAAACCAGTGATATTTTAGGGAGCAGGCTAGCAGGCGGGGCCCATTACTTACACCATAGGAACCTACACAACACAAAACAAAACACAGTTGCTGTATGTAGGTTTTATTTTATTAGTTTTTTATCTTATATTTTGGAAATGTACATCCAGGTGTTTTTTTTTCCTTTTAAGTTTTTTGGGTGCCCCCAAGAGAGTGGGGCCCTAAGCTATAGCTTGTTTAGCTTATGCGTAAATCCGGCACTGGGTCTCGCTGATGAGTAACAGATAGCTGGAGACAAACCTGTGGGCCCAGGCTCAAGGGATGCTCACCTGGAGTGGACATGCCCCCTCCCTCTCAGGCTGAGTACACACTAAATCTTCACGGCGCATTCTGGGCACATTACCCCCCCTCAAAGAATACTAGGCACTGTGGTTTGTTAAGGGTTGCCAGGAATTGCAGTTCTGCAGGAGGTTAACTGCGGTTCCCAGAATTCTTTGACGGTTTGAATGTGCCTTAGAGGTTCAGTGTGTATGCAACCCCAGCCTTGATTCCTCGGTGATTTCCAGACTTTCTGCCTTTGGGGAATACTTCCCGTTCTGCTCTGACTGGTGATGAGTCCCCCTGAGCGTTGTGCAATCCATGCATGTTGCAGAAAGAGACCAGGCTTACTTGACTCCGCCATCACAATCTGTGCGAGACAAGAGTTCATGAACTACAAGTCTACCCTAGAGCACACCTTGTGCTCTTTCTGCATCTTCCACTGCAGATAAAAATAATCAGTAGCTGTGGGCGGAGCTCCTCTTCCACCACTCCTGACCATCTCATGGAGGAGTCCCTGGTTGCCCTAGGACTTCTTGGAACATCTTTTGAAACCCACAACCTCCAGCCGGCGCTGTTCCCCCCATTGTTCTGAACCGCATGCCCAAAGGAGTGCTCATGGGAGTGGTTGGGTGCCGGGATACCAAAGAAGGCTGTCAAAAAATGCCAGAGAAATCTGTTCTAGTGCTTTAAGAAGGTGTGCACTATCAGCAAAATCAGCCTGCCAGGTCTCCCAGGGTTTATAGATGTGGGATGGGACACCACAGCATGGCTTGCCCACCACGCCCAACCAAACGTTCCTACATCCTTTATGCACAAAATAGTGCACGTCACTTTGGCCAGGACTTCCCATCGCTTCACCTGACCAGATGAGGGCATAGGTGGCGAATACCCAAATCTTGCAGACAGTTCCCCTTTCTGGGCTCAGAGGCCAGCACCCCCAAGCCCACAGATAAGGATAACATCAAAGTAAGCCAATGAGCTTATATCAAAGCTCATCTATGAATATAGACATATATAAACTCATCGCTACAACTACCAATTAATTGTTGGGTTATTTTGACTACCAAGATGATGTTGGCAGAGCGTCCGGAACAGTTCACCTTTGATTCAACACATTAATCAGGCTTCTTAGGGGCACACCCAGTTCCCTACAAATCTTACAGCCCTGGCCTTTTCCTCAAACCTCTCTCTATCTGAACCAAACTGCAAACCAAGTGTATATTCACATTATTGCCTTACAGCACAGTGAAGCTGTTTTCTTTCTGGTGTGTTTTTCACAACTCCGCCCCTCAGCTGTACACATCAGCATGGCTTCATTGGTGTCATAGTCTATCCCCATGATATCATTTTTGAGACATGGCCCCTGACGCTGCCAGGCCGACCTCACTGCCTGCAGCCCTGCCTCTCCGGGCACTGGGGTAAAGTCACCAACTTCAAAGCCTGCCTACTCTGGAGTCACTTCTCTCTCCCCCCCCTCTCCCCTTTCGCACACCCTCCCTCAGGGGTGCCAACTTGAATAAAATATATGGGGGAAAGGGGGCAAGTAAGCACCGCCCTGTATAATCGACCACAAAACAAAGTGGACACACACTATTTGAATGGCAATGCCCATTAACTGGAGGGGGAACCTCAAATATTTTAGGGGGGGTGAAGGAACCTTGGCCCCAAGGAGTTGGCTCCCATGCCCTTCTCCCTATTAAAGTGGGGTGCTCCCCACTTTATGGGATT
Source organism: Lacerta agilis (assembly GCF_009819535.1). Classification (NCBI taxonomy): domain Eukaryota; kingdom Metazoa; phylum Chordata; class Lepidosauria; order Squamata; family Lacertidae; genus Lacerta; species Lacerta agilis. The sequence continues at coordinate 61,532,691 of NC_046320.1, forward strand.
TCACGTGTAGGCAGGAGTCTGGAACGTAACCCGCGCATAAGTGTGGAGACGCCTATATACCGTCATCTAGGTCAAACTTCCCCATCTTGGTGTCCTTCCATCAGAATTCATTACAAGGTGAAGTGTGTGAGGAATCAAATGGGTATGGGGGGTGGGTGGGTTGGAGGAGAGGCAGAAAGAAGAGCTAATTTGTTTGTAGCTATGGGGCGCAATCTGGACAGCTCTGCCAGGGGCGCAAGATCACCTAGCTACAGCTCTGACCAATATAGCACAATGTCTGAGAATAAGGATGCAACTACAGTATGTAGAAGCGAACTGGGTAATTTCCTGGGAACTGCTCCTACTTAGAGGCCTGAAACTGATACATTTTCACTTACCTTTAACATAATGTTGCAACTCCTATTTTATAGTACAGAGCAAGAGGGGCAGGGGGACGCGGGTGGCGCTGTGGGTTAAACCACAGAGCCTAGGGCTTGCCGATCAGAAGGTCGGCGGTTTGAATCCCCGCGATGGGGTGAGCTCCCGTTGTTCGGTCCCAGCTCCTGCCCACCTAGCAGTTCGAAAGCACGTCAAAGTGCAAGTAGATAAATAGGTACTGCTCCAGCGGGAAGGTAAACGACATTTCCATGCGCTGCTCTGGTTCGCCAGAAGCGGCTTAGTCATGCTGGCCACATGACCCGGAAGTTGTATGCTGACTCCCTCAGCCAATAAAGCAAGATGCGTGCCGCAACCCCAGAGTTGTCTGCGACTAGACCTAATGGTCAGGGGTCCCTTTACCTTTACCTAACAGGGGCAGGAGGAATCATGAGAAAAGTGACGATTTGGCTTCATGGTTTTTCCACACATCACATTTTTTTTTTTTTACATATGACACACACACAGTGATATTTTGCAATATATCACCATGTTGAATATTATGAAACTGTTACCATGATGTTACCATCACCCAGCCCTAATGACAATATTGCCAATTTGCTTTTTAGTTCTTTTACTAATAATATTAATAATTCTTGTCATGAAATTTGTGTGTTTTTTTCATGCACTGAGGCTGCTTTCAACCCCAACCTGTTTATTGAGCATTCTTCCAGATTTAGGAACATAGGAAACTGCCTTATACCAAGTTAAGACCATCTCATAGTCATCAAATGGAGCAGGATTTCATTTGGTCCTAATTTTTAAGCAAACTGGAGTTCTAGTTAATAATAATTTATTATTTACACCCCACGCATCTGGCTGGGTTTCCCCAGCCACTCTGGGCAGTTTCCAACAAACGATTAAAAATACATTAAAACATCAGTCATTAAAAACTTCCCTAAACAGGGCGGCCTTCGGATGTCTTCTAAACGTCAGGTAGTTGTTTATTTCCTTGACATCTGGTGGGAGTTAAACAGCAACTGGAAAGCCACAAGCTTCCCTCCCTCACTGTACTGTGAAATCACCCTTAATGTCTGCTTTCTGCTCCTAAACTACTTACCCTGTACTAATCTAGAAAACGATCCTTTTCTCTTAATCTCATGATTTACTCAGCAGGTTTTGCTGAAGGGCACGATGCAGAGACTAGTTACACTTTTAAAAGTCTCAAAACCAATGTATTTTTTTCCCTCCCACTAGACGGCAACATCTACACCAGACTTTGTGAAAATGGAAATGACTTATCGGCCTGTTGTCACCACCCAACCGCAATGCCACACATCCACACGGAGTTTTGAGTGGCAGACGGACCTCTGTGACTGCGGCAGCGACTGTGGCGTCTGTGAGTGAAGTTCAAAGATTTGGGGTTTAAAGACCTTGTGGGAATATCAGCCACGGTTTTATCTGTACTATAAAACAACAGCCAACCTCTTTCTATAAAAGCCAGTCTCTGTGTTCCATCACACACTAGTGTGACCATTCTCAAATAGCAAGGTGGGCTTCCCATGCAGGGGAAGAAGTGTAGCATCTGCCACTTGTGTATTATTATCTATTACTTATACCCTGCCCATCTGGCTGGGCCTCCCTCTGATGGGGGGTGACAAAATGCTATGTGGCACTCAACGTCTGTGGGAGACGCTTTGGCGTGCTTTGGCTTACTGCTGCCAAAACAGCTCCCCTGTAGGGCAGCACTGGCGGAGGAAGAGGGGTGCGGGGGGAGCGCATCGCCCCCAGCAGCATGATCCCGGTGGGGTGCCATTGCGGTTGCCCCCCGCGCTGGGTGCCACACCCCCAGGGCGCCCCAAGTGGACCCTTTTTCTTGTCCTCGTAGGAGAGAAGGGCAGCCACTCACTTATATGGGGAGAAACAAAGCGCTGTACAGGGTGACCCTGGTATGGCCTACATGGTCTGACCTTCCCTCCCAGGGAGATTAATTATTATTCTATATAATAAAAATATAGGTCTCACTATCCAAACACAATGCGTTCCATGGAAATCATTCACTGGGGCAAGCGTTCACATAACAAGCCGATGATTTCCAGTGATTCCTATGGGGAAATTTCTAATGTGTCCCGACCGTAGAATTTTTACTCCCAAAGACCCAAAAAATATATCCAGGAAAATGCGGGGGGTGCATAGCTGTCAACCTTTTCCCTTTTTTGCGGGAAATTCCCTTTTTCCAGCCATAGCTGGAATAGAGGGAAGGTTAACAGCCTCCCCAGAAGAGAAGGCAAAAAAAGGAGGTTGACAGCTATGGGGGTGGGATGCTCTCTGATTTATCCAATTACTCCCCCTCCCTCCATTCCTCAGCCAACCAGCAAAATGCAAATGAGGAAGTAAAAAATGCTCCCTGTTTGGATATCTGAATCTGTGGTGTGTATAGCAAGACTTGGGTACTAATTCCTCCTGTTTGGATAAATTAATTTTTGCTTAGTGAACAAAACAGAATGTGTGTGTCTTTACCTTTTATCTAAGCCTCTGCTGCCCTTGGCCCTTGGCTCTGTATGTGCCAGTGTGGTGTAGTGGTTAAGAGTGGTAGACTCGTTATCTGGGGAACCGGGTTTGTGTCTCTGCTCCTCCACATGCAGCTGCTGGGTGACCTTGGGCTAGTCGCACTTCTCTGAAGTCTCTCAGCCCCACTCACCTCACAGAGTGTTTGTTGTGGGGGAGGAAGGGAAAGGAGAATGTTAGCCGCTCTGAGACTCCTTCGGGTAGTGAAAAGCAGGATATCAAATCCAAACTCTTCTTCTTCTTCTTATGAACTGAATTGCACACACCCTTTGGCGAGTCTTTGCAAACTCACAAACATGTTTGCCTAACCCGTCATGATGGCCGATAATTTTCAAGCGCATGTAGTAACTGCAGAAAGAAATCCAAGACGCAAGGAATTGTTGACCCAAGAACAACTGGTGCCAGAGAGTAATTTGGGAGACAGGGAACTGCCTATCCTGAGTCATTTTTGTCTTCAGTGATTGGCAGTGACTTTCAGACACTGAGCACTCCCAGCCTCGCCCTGGAGATGCTGAGGCACAGTTCTGTATGCAAGATAGATGCTCCAACACTGAGAAGTGGTCCTCTCTGTGAAAGTGTCTCTTCATCTCAAGACACCGTGCCTCTAAATGCTTCTGAAACCAAGCAGTGAAATTCCATTGGCTGCGTGAATACTAGAGGGTGAGAATATGCTAACCTTTGTGTTTGATTCCCCCCCCCCCAGGTCTGTGTGGAACATTCTGCTTCTTCTGCCTAGGATGCAAAGTGGCCAAGGACATGGAAGAATGCTGTTGCTGTGGACCAAGTGTCGCCATGAGGACTCGTTACCGGACTCAGTTTAGGATACCGGTAAATTACTGGATAATATTTGCGTTTCGCTTTTTCCAGGTTGCTCAACAAACAACCCCCAATTAAGTGTTGTGCAGATAACATCTTAAATATATTAAATAAATAAAATAAAATAAAGAAAACCAGCAGAAACTGGAAACAGAATGATCCATCCATCCCTAATCAAAATACAATTCGGTCTTCTACTATGACATTTTGCTTTTTTTACTCTCCGCAGGGATCCATCTGTTGCGACTGCCTCACCACCACTTTCTGTGCTCCCTGCAATCTTTGTCAGCTCAAGAGAGATATCAACAGGAGGAAGCAGCTGGGGATATTCTAGAAAGGTTTGTGATTCCCGGTTTACAGCCAAGGAGCAGGGGTGCGGGATGGAAGGCGTGGCAGAAAATACATTGTTCTTCGATGCATTCTCTGTTGTCCTTAGATATGACTGGGGGAGCGGGGAAGAGGTAAGGAGGGACCAATCCTAGAATCCCCAAATATCTGCCTTGTGTCAGGCTTTGGGGAATCGGCTTCCTCCCCCGTGGCCATAAATGAGCAGATCAAATGAAAGGGAATTCTCATGAGTTCATTTCTTTAATAAACACAGCAAAGGGCAAAAGAAAGCATCTAACCAGAATGGCGGTGCTCCCAATTAAGGTTACCTCCCCTCCGTCCCTATAAATCCACGTCATTCCTACATTTTGTCTGTGCTTTCTGTTCTGACACTTTCTGAGCTCTCCAGGACTTTGGGGAAGGGGGGGTGGATACTAACCAGAGACTGTGAATCTGTTAACTCTCTCTTCCAGTGTTTCTTCTCCTAGCTGTTCCCCATCCGGTATTTCCCAGCTTCTGCCTTCTGAACTATGCCCCTCTGCAAACCACTGTTCCAAATCTATACTGTCCTCCTGCTCCTGGGAAGATTCAGGATCCGGATCAGGGGGAGGGGGAGGGGGAGGATCCCACCATTCCTCCTCAGTGTAGCCCTCCTCAGCACGGTCCCTGACACCTTGAAATTCTGTAAAGCAAAAGTTCTCTGCTAAGTAACTCATGACATTGGCTTGTGACCCATTACCAGATACTGGCCTGGTAATAGAATCATAGAATTGTAGAGAATTGTAGAGTTGGAAGGGACCACGATGGTAATCTAGTCCAACCCTGCAATGCAGGAATCATTGGCCCAATGTGGGGCTCGGAAGAGTCTCATGCTCTACTGACTGAGCTATCTATCCCAGTTACAGGTAGGTAGCTGTGTTGGTCTGCCATAGTCAAAACAAAATAAAAAGTAGCACCTTAGAGACCAACTAAGTTTGTTCTTGGTATGAGCTTTCATGTGCATGCACACTTCTTCAGAGTAAAGGGACCCCTGACCATTAGGTCCAGTCACGGAAGACTCTGGGGTTGCGGCGCTCATCTCGCTTTACTGCTGAGGGAGCCGGCGTACAACTTCCGGGTCATGTGGCCAGCATGACTAAGCCGCTTCTGGCGAACCAGAGCAGCGCATGGAAACACCGTTTACCTTCCCACCGGAGTGGTACCTATTTATCTACTTGCACTTTTGACGTGCTTTCGAACTGCTAGGTGGGCAGGAACTGGGACCGAGCAACAGGAGCTCACCCCATCGTGGGGATTCGAACCGCCGACCTTCTGATCGGCAAGCCCTAGGCTCTGTGGTTTAACCCACAGAGTCACAGCACAATAAAAACGGGACAACCCGCCCCTACTAGCAGAAACTGAGCAGCCCGAAACCTTTGCTGGAGCATACGGTATTGGACGCAAGATTATGTAAAATGACTCTGATACCATCGTTAGCCCACGCTTCTCAAACACCATGTGGCATATTCCCGTTATCGTTATGTAAGCTTAATGCACATTTGATCTTTGCCCAGCAGGCTAGTTTCTACCCAGAACTCACACACCCTTCTCTTATCCTCCGTGCTTGCAAGCAAGATCAGTATCAGGGTTCAAGGACGCATCGCGGGTGGGACAAAACAGTCAAAAGAGCCTGGAGCAAGGCCAGAGAGCGGAGGGGACATGGGGAGCAGGTATGGCCTGGGGAGAGTCCTGAAGGCCTGAGAGACAAGACTGCATTTAGCCTCCTTTTCCCTTTCAGCAGGTTCATGAGGCTTAATGTTCCTCCCCCCTCAGTTTTATGGCTTTCTAGCGCCGGATTTTCACCCTGCTTGTGAGGCCGCACCTCTCTCCTCAGTGAAGTTTTCAAACACTTCTGCTTTTTTCAGTAAACATTTACTAGATATTATCAAACACGCAATACATTAAGGTCAAGGGTGCTGAGGTTTCAAACAGTTATGGCATATTACTGCCTTGGGCTGTAACCCTGTACCTGCTCACCTGAGAATAAGCCCCACTGAACTCAGTGGGACACTTATGAGCAGACAGTGGTGAGGACCTTCAAGCCCAGGGGCCCTCCACATGGGAGTTGTGGTCCAAAAACACCAGAAGCTACCTTAGACCAAGTCAGACCTTTGGTCTATCTACCTGAGTACCAACAGTGGCTCTCTTGGGTTCCAGTTGGACAGCATCCCTACCCCTACCTGGAGACGCCAGGGATTGAACCAGGGGCCTTCTGCATGCGGGGCAGATGCCCTCCCACTAAGCTACAGGCAACAGGGTGGTTGGGTATGGCCCTGAGGACGAGAGGTAGCTTTCAGTCCTGGTAGCTACCTGGCAGAACCCTGCATGCTACAGCTTCCTGCTTCTGTATGCGCAATTGTGCAATGGCCCGCTCCTGCACAGAGGAGGAGGAGCACATAGGTCCTAGGGCAGGCGTAGGGAAGCATGGTCAAAAGCGTCAGAGTCACAACCCTTCGTTCATCACCACAGGTCCCATTTTACAGCTGGGAACCCCTGATGCTAAGGGCCACTTCCCATGCTCGATCTCAGTGCTACAGCAGATGCTTTGCATGACAAAGGGCCCAGGAATGTCTCCTGCCTGAAATCCTGGAGAGCCTTTGCCCGTCAGTGTAGACAATACCAAGCTGGATGTACTGGTGGCCTGACTTCTTATGGACCCTTAATGAAGGACCACAGTGCTGAGCCGACAGTTTCAACAGCTACTACAAGTCGTCATGAAAGCGGAGCTTCCATCCAGCATCTGAATGATAGAATCATAGAACTGTAGAGCTGGAAGGGACTCCAAGGGTCATTTAGTCCAACCCCCTGCAATGCAGAAATCTCAACTAAAGCATCCATGGCAGATGTCCATCCAACCTCTGCTTAAAGACCTCCAACAAAGGAGAGTCCACCACCTCTCACTGTCAAACAGCTCTTACTGTCACAAAGTTCTTCCTGATGTTTAGTCGGAATCTCCTTTCTTGTAGCTTGAATCTATTCATTCGAGCAGGAGGAGATAAGCTTGCTCCATCTTCCACGTGACAGCCCTTCCACGTGACAGATGGCTATCACATCTCCTCTCAGTCTCCTCTTTTCCAGGCTAAACACACCCAGCTCCTTAAATCGTTTATCACAAGGCTTTGTTTCCAGATCCTTGATCATCTTGGTTGCCGTCCTCTGCACATGTTCCAGCTTGTCAATAGCCTTCTTAAATTGTGGTGCCCAGAACTGGACACAGTGTTCCAGGTGTAGTCTGACCAAGGCAGAATAGAAGAGGATAATTACTTCCCTTGATCTGGGATAGCATCATAGAGTCATAGAATTGTAGTCTCGGCCTATGTTGCTGCTTCCAGTCCCTCAGCCTTGCTTCAGTCCAATTGCTTAAGTGCTTAATGTTGCGCCATTTGACTGGTTACCTACCTGGAAGCATTATAAATAATTATTATCCCTTTTGCCCTATTTTAGGTGTTCCTGCATTCACTACCCTGGATATTCATGTGTCCCTGAACTTGGTGTATTTCAAAACCTGGTGTTGAGATTTCCACTCTGCCGCAGTACAGTGTTCAAAACTTGGTAGCCATCTAACCAGAAAAAAAAAATCCAGCCGAGACAGTTATTTGTTTTTCATTTTTAGGGGGGGTTGGGGAGGTTTGGAAACTTCTGGGCCAATTGCCAGAATTTGGGGCTGATTGCTAAATTATTTTAAGCAAAGGCATAATTTGTTTAATAGAAGACAAGTCGCGAAATGCCAACACCCAGATCCATCGGAGGCAACCAGATCCTGACTGTATTCCATTTGCCACCCACCCGAGTGACCCACTTGCAAGATTGTAAGCCACTCAATTTTCCATAAAAGAATCCAGGCCAGCATGCACGAAGTACACATTTTATACCTCCCCCTTTCCTATAAATTATCATTGTTATTGATTAAGAAATACCTTTTACTTATGGTCACCAATCTAGGCAATGCACATTACTAGACGTAATTTCATATCTGTAATAATTTTAGCACACACACACTTTTCTCTAATTGTTTTTGTTTATTATTTGTGGACAAATGCCTCTATAAATTAACATTAATGGCTTTTGATGGCTGGTGCTTGAATAAATGCCAATCGGCTGGGTAGCAGCTACAGAGAATGAGAGAAAACATGAATGTATTTACTAGCCAGTGAAAGAGCCGAGAGGTTTGCATCTTTTCAGCTGGCTGTGAAAGGAGCCTTGGCAGGATCCAAGCATGTGAGTTTATTTCTGGGGTTGAACTGATGCTGTTTAATAGACTAATATTATCCGCCTGCTCTCCCATGTTCAATGTTTATGCTTTTAAATAAACAAATATTTCAAATACAACATAAACTCTCCTTGTGATGTCGCTGGTGAAACTTCACCCTTCTACACCTGATCCTGGTAAAACACACACACACACACACACACACACACACACACACACCATTCAATACAGTGGCACCTTGGTTCTCAAACTTAATCCGTTCCAGAAGTCCGTTCCAAAACCAAAGCGTTCCAAAACCAAGGCACGCTTTCCCATAGAAAGTAATGCAAAACGGATTCGTCTGTTCCAGACTTTTAAAAACAAACCCTAAAACAGCAATTGAACGTGAATTTTACTATCTAACGAGACCACTGATCCATAAAATGAAAGCAATAAACAATGTACTGCAGTCACACACACAATCAATCAATCAGTAGCTGAACTGGGTTCTACACAGTTGCGGGGATTCTTCGCTGGAGCTTCCCGCGTGCAGGACAAGGTCAACTGCACACGGGATACCAGTTGCTGGGGGATCTGCGGCCAGCGTCTCACGTGCGTCCTTGCACGGGCGCCGGCCAAGCCTGCGGACGGGACGGCCGGTAATTCCGGAGCTTAACTCACACCGCGCCGTGAAGAAGGTTGTCCGCCAGGCTGATTCTGAAGGGTGCGTGAGTCGTTCGGATGAATAAGTGCCTCATAGATGTACCTGCAAGCACTTGCGACCTCCTAAATTGTTCCCTGAAGCAAAGTACCCAGATAAAAGGTTGCCAAAGCTACGGCCAAACAAAAGTGCTAATAAACTGCAAAAAATTAAACTAAGATGAAATGAAGACAGACAACCATAGTTTCTTTTGATGGCTTTGGCTAACCCGCATGGGCTATTTCTTCTCTCTGTACCTTGTCCGCTCTAAAACTATCTAAACTAGCTGACCCTTTACCGCCAAATCTTCCGCGATCTATCCCTTTCTACCTCCTGCACATTCTTCCAACCCAACCAACCCTAACCCCAACTATCTGATCTTCTCCCGTATCTGATCTAACCAACTGACTATCTGCCCAACACGGGGAGCCGCAGCCTTTTATTGACAACGAACAGACAACGTCATGATCAATACTTTTACCAATCAGAGCACTGTTGCTGCCCTTGAAAAGGGCGGGAAGCAGATTAACTGACCATTAACAAGTTTAAACCTTTGGAGCCAAAAAGTCTAAGCGGAGGGATCTCAGTGGCAAGACGCCTACTGAATCCTGCTTTCACTTTTACTTTTACTCGGAAGTATACATTAAATAGTGCACATAATTGACATTTAAACAGGTACAAATAATTGGAGGTGCAGGCGCACCCACGGAGTGTATTCCCACAAAAACAAAACAAAAAAAGAGCCGCAAAAACAAAAACGCAAAATAAACAAGCAAAAACAGACAGACCTCAGTGTAACACTCAAAACAGAAGCGTAACACTCAAAATGGAGCATGTTTGACTGCCGAAAAAAGTTCGCAAACCGGAACACTTCCGGGTTTGCAGTGTTTGGGTTCCAAGTTGTTTGAGTACCAAGGTGCTTGAGAACCAAGGTACCACTGTTTCTGTATCAGGATCGTCTAGTCCAAAAGCCCCTGCAATGCAGGAATAGGCAGCTGTCCCTTATGGGGATCAAACCTGCGACCTTGGTGTTATCAGTGCCATGCTCTAACCAACTGAGCTGTCCAGCAGGAATGGGTAACCTGTGAATCTCCAAATGTTGTTAGATTACAACTCCCATCATCTGTGACTGTTGGCTAAGGGGAACTGGAGTCCAGAGCTTCACTGTCCTTGCTGGGAAGAAACCAATACTGCAAAAGCATCAGAAGTCTTTAAAACTTTATCCTCAAGGAAACTGGTCTTGAAAACCAAACTTCCATCTCCAGCTGATGAAGTGAGGGTTATTTTCAAACAAGCAGCCTTTCCAGACCCACCTGGAGATACTTGGGATTGAATCCTGGTCCTTTTGCATGCAAACCTGATGGTCTACTACCGAGCTACCAGTTACAGGCAGGTAGCCGTGTTGGTCTGCCATAGTCAAAACAAAACAAAACAAAAAAATCCTTCCAGTAGCACCTTCGAGACCAACTAAGTTTGTTCTTGGAAAGCTCATACAAAGAACAAACTTAGTTGGTCTCTAAGGTGCTACTGGAAGGAATTTTTTTTATTTTTTATTTTGTACTGAGCTACCATACTGGATCCACAGAGTCTAGGGCTTGCTGATCAGAAGGTCGGCAGTTCGAATCCCTGCAACGGGGTGAGCTCCCGTTGCTCGGTCCCAGCTCCTGCACACCTAGCAGTTCGAAAGCATGTAAAAGTGCAAGTAGATAAATAGGGACCGCTCCAGCAGGAAGGTAAATGGTGTTTAAGTGCGCTGCTCTGGTTCGCCAGAAGCGGCTTTGTCATGCTGGCTACATGACCCGGAAGCTGTCTGCAGACAAACACCGGCTCCCTCGGCCTATAGAGTGAGATGAGTGCCGCAACCCCAGAGTCAGACACGACTGGACCTGATGGTCAGGGGTCCCTTTACCTTTACCTCACCATACTGGATGGGAGAGAATAGCAATCCGGTTCACGTTTAAAACTGGGTTGATCTCATTCATATTTCCCAAAACAACCTGAAAACCAAAACATAGCCATCCTTTGGCATCAATTTTTTCTCTGAATATTGCAATGCCATTTTCCGACCAAAGTGTACATAAAAATGAATACCGGTATATCAGGGTACATGGGATGGAAACCCACAATCAGGAACTGAGCACAACAGACCTCTCTCGACTTGCAGATTCAAGGAACTGGTATTCAGAGCCACAGTGGAGGAAGAAGAAGAGTTTGGATTTGATATCCCGCTTTAACACTACCCGAAGGAGTCTCATAGCAGCTAACAATCTCCTTCCCTTTCCTCCCCCACAACAAATGCTCGGTGAGGTGAGTGGGGCTGAGAGACTTCAAAGAAGTGTGACTAGCCCAAGGTCACCCAGCAGCTGCATGTGGAGGAGCGGAGACGCGAACCCGGTTCACCAGATTACAAATCTACCACTCTTAATCACTACACCACACTGGCTGAACACCATAGACAGTAGCAATGTATTTTAATATTTGTTGGAAGCCACCCAGAGTGGCTGGGGAGACCCTGCCAGATGGGTGGGGTACAAATACTAAATTATTATTATTATTATTATTATTATTATTATTATTATTATTATTATTATTACAGCAACTGATAGCCTTACCCCCCCCCTGTTTTTTGTAGAGTAAATTTCTGGCCACTAGATGAATCCATAGTGACCAAGATGTATTGGTTGCCTGCCTTTGTTTCATGCCTAGATTCCCGATCACAGAAACAGACTTCGCTGGTGTTTCAACACTATAGTGTTGCATTGGGGACTCCTTTAGCCTCCGGGGGCCATTCTTCGCTACGCAAGAACCACATTGTTCTGCACCTGATGTCAACATTTCGCCTCTACTTAACCACAGAGGCACTCCCCCCTCCCGTGAACTTTTGCAAGGCCCGAAAGTCCAGCAGTTTCAGGCTTGTGACAGGATGCCACCACCATCACTTCCCTTTTTAAGCTTTTCTTACACAACTAGTTGACTCCGGGCTGGTTTTACTCATCTGCTGCAAATCATGCTTCAACTTCACACCTCCTCTCTCTCTCTCTCTCTCTCTCTCTCTCTCTGAAACCAGAGAGCTTTCATAGTGATGCTGAGAGAGGTGAGGGAGTTTCTCCAATAGTCTAGGGTTTGCGAATTTATTTCCCAGCAACTCAAGGTGATAAGAACAAGAAGAGCCTACTGGATCAGGCCATTGGCCTATCTAGTCCAGCATCCTGTTCTCGCAATGGCCAAGCAGATGCCACAGCAGGATCTGACCACAAGAACACTCTCTCCTCTTGTCGTTTCCAGCAGCTGGTATATAGAAGTATTACTGCCTCCACAGCAAAGATGTCATGGCCAGTAGCCATCAATAGACCTCCTCCCCATGAATATCTCCATGAATTATATATATATATATATATATATATATATATATATATATATATATATATATATGTCAGGAAACCCCCCTCCCCACAACAGGTAGCATTCCGGGAGAGCTTGCAGTACAGGGAACCACCCCCTTTGTTCACCAGTTCGTCATCCCCCTCCTCTGCAGGAAGCGACCATTCCTCCAGTGGGGAGGGGGAGTCAGAGGCAGGAAGTTGGCGCAGGGGCTGTGAAGAGATTGCAGAGCCTGAGCACCAAGGGGGAAGCGGGGAACAGGGACAGTTTCCCACGCCCCGAGTTTGCAGACAGGAAAGACGTGGAAGGGGGAGGCGGGGGTTCAGGATCCTGCGGCTCTTTTGCTGGACAAAGAACCGGAAGGGTTCATTCCTGGACTCTGCAGAGGGATGAGATGGACGTTTGAACTTTTGCTCCACTGTAAATATCTGCACAATAAAGAACTTAGTTTTTAGAAGTTCTGCGTTCGGCTGATTTCTCATGAGCAACCACTGAACGTCCTTACAATATATATAATTTTTTACTAATTTTTCCGTTTTACAATTTAAAGTACTCATTTAAACACCCTTAAAATATCCATGATACCCCTTCTTCTCTTTCCATGGTTCATTTTGCATATCTTAGATCCCTGCATATTTTACATGAACTATACCATTCAGTATTCCATTATTTCATCCATCAAAACATATTTACACTGTTGAATTCATCTTAATGCTGCCAACGTTTTCAAGGGTGCACAATTTCCTCCCATATATTCAATAGACATTTCCCGATCTTCTCTAAACGTTTGGTCTTCTTGTTCTCTTATTCTGTATGTTAGGTCTGCAAGGTGCACACATCCTGTCAGGTTAAGCTGCCATTCTTCTTTAGTTGGGAACTCGCTCGTTTTCCATTTTGGGGCTAACGAAACACGGGCCGCAATAGTAGCATACATGAATAACCTTCCTTGACACCTGGGAATTTCAGTCTGAATTATCCCCAACAGAAAGGACTCTGGGTTTTTTTTTGGGGGGGGGGAATACTTTTAAACATTTTGAGAGAGGAAGGAAAACTTTATCCTCTTTCTCTATGCATAATCTTATAAACTTCTATCATGACACGGCTCACTTGCCTTTTCTCCAAACGAAAAAGTCCCAAACTCTGCAACCTTCCTTCATAGCGCAGTTGCTGCATTCCCGTGATCACTTTAGTTGCTCTTTCTCAACCCTACAATATCTAGAGGAGCCCAAGCATTATTACGCTTTACCCACCCTAGGTGAATGACGGTGAAGTCATACTCTTGTAATTTCTTCAACTGCTGCTCTTTGCCTCTCTGGGTTTTTCAAAACCAGACTAACCACCACAGGGAGGGAGGGATGGACTGGTCTTGCCACAACTTCCTCCGCGATGGAAAACAGTGGAAGTGGCTTCGGGGCTTCACAACTGCTAGGGTTTCTCTCCCCGTCGGGCGATGGTTCCTGTCCTTAGCACTCAAGCTTTGTTTGTAATAAGCAACTGGCATGTTCTGGTTTGTCCCTGCCCCCCAGTTATAGTTTCCCTCCAGACGGCAATCATGCAACATCATTGGGAAAGCGTTGCTGAACAACTTACAAAGCAGAATGAGGTGTGGACAGTCCAGTCTAAATAATACCCTATTATTGCATCAATGACATGTGGCCAAAGCAAAGCAAAACAAAATCCATTCTGGAGGGACCCAGAGAAATTGTTCTTTTCAATTCCGCACAGCTCTAGTTATACCTTTACCTGGTGAATGACCAGTCAGCTGACTGACACCCCCAAACTACACATAGCTCAATACTATCTTTTTAAGGATGTGTGAAAAATCTGATAGTATTTGTCTGCTGGTTTTTGCACCCTGGCTTCTCTTTCCACCGTATGATGGGTTTCTGAGAAAACACAGTTGTTTGTTCTTCTTTGTGCTGTTCTTTGAGGTAGGAACCAACCCTGCAATCTCAACACTGCAGGAGGAACAGGCTGTTTTCCTATTATGTTTTTAAAAACTGAAACGAGAAGTCACAATTCTGTCCAAAAGAGGAGCATGCTCCAAATGAAGAGTGCAAATTGCTGAGTGCTTTTTCTTGCTTATTACTATTATTACAGTTGAGTAGGTGTCCTGCTTTGGCTGGGCTAGCCCTTCGCTTGCAGGCCAATTTAACAGCTTGGAGGTATTCCTTGATTCCAGGCTATCACCGGAGGTCCAGGTAGGCTTGATGGAAAGGAGTGCCTACGCTCAGCTTCAGCTGCTGCACCAGTTGCAGCTGTCCTTGGACTGGAATAGCTTGGCCTCAGATAACCTCATGCTTGGACTACTGCAGCACGCTTTACATGGGGCTACCCTTGAAGGCAGCCCAAGAGCTGTAGCTGGCGCAGAGTGCAGCTTTAAAGCCAGGCAGTGTGCTGGGATCACATTTCACCTGTCTTTAAAGCACTGCACCATGGGTAGGCAAACCAAGGCCAATAGCCTTCTCAATCCGACCCGCGGACCGTCCGGGAATCAGCGTGTTTTTACATGAGTAGAATGTGTCCTTTTATTTAAAATGCATCTCTGGGTTATTTGTGGGACATAGGAATTCGTTCACCCCCCCCCCAAAAAAAAAATAGTCCGGCCCCCCACAAGGTCTGAGGGACAGTGGACCGGCCCCCTGCTGAAAAGGTTTGCTGACCCCTGCACTGTACTGTATGTCTGCAGGGATAGATAGGTCTGTCAATTCTCTGTTTCTTATTTCCCCCGTCTTAAGTTCAGCTTTCAGCATTTCTGTTTCGATTTGCAAGTTTTGTTGCACAAAGCTAAGTCCTCCTGGTAACTAGTCAGCATTTTGGTGCGAATTTCCCGTAACGTATGCAGCTGAATGTGCAGCTTTTCGATAGGCACATTTGTGCAAGCAGTTTCCCCTGATATGATACCATTGTCTGTGTTATCTGCCCTCTGAGCCTTCTTCCTTTGGGGGTTACCCAAACGGTTCCTTTGATCTTTCCTCTGCGTCCAACCAGTCAGTGATAGTCAGGGACCATATGCATACAAACGATGAAGGTAGAATAATTAAACTGCCCAAACTGGTCTCACTATAACTTCAAAGCACATTTGAAGCACATCCCGCCCCCAACCTACCCGAATAATTCTGGGCACTGCCATTTGCTAAGGGCTGCTGGAAACTGTAACTCTCTGAGGGGCGAACTACAGTGCCTGGAATTCTTTGAAGAGGGAAATGTGCTTCGAATGTGCTTTAAGGGTATTGTGTGTACACAGCCCCAAGCTCCTTTTAAAAGCCAGAACCTCTTCCACTTCACCCTCATCTCGATGCAGGTGGCAATATTCTACATCCTGTTCTGTTGACAGTCACTAAGGTTGCCCTCCCTACAGTACGTGTAACAGGAATGCTGTGTTTGCCTCACAGTGTGTGCCTTTTCGCAATTTAACTGCTGTATCGACCTTGATTTCCTCTATCCTGTACATTTTCTCAACTTAACCGTCATCTTCACCTGTCATAATGAGAAGCCATGCAATATTTCCTGGAAGGAAGGACGACCCGGGGGTACTAGGTGAAGCAAACCCATCATCTTATTTTAGCTCCACAGGGCGGAGAGCTATTGGGGACGAGGCTTTGCCTTCGTGACTTTCTACTGCTGTTTCCTTTAGACGATTTCTTCCCCTCCATGCTGTGGCTTAGACACATATATGCCTGATCCCGTACCATCCAAGTGTCCCTATTTTCCAGGGACAGCCCTGGATTTACATAAGCCGTCCCAGTTTCTGGTTTCATTCCTGAATGTCCCGCTTTTCCTTAGGACGTCCCTATTTTCATCAGTCCTGGAGTTATGCCACCACCCAAGCCAGGGAGATAAGTAACTTTACAATCTTTAGAAGACATCTGAAGGAGGCAGCCCCCTGTATAGGGAAGTGTATGTTGTTGTTGTTGTTCAGTTGTTCAGTCGTGTCCGACTCTTCGTGACCCCATGGACCAGAGCACGCCAGGCACGCCTATCCTTCACTGCCTCCCGCAGTTTGGCCAAACTCATGTTAGTAGCTTCGAGAACACTGTCCAACCATCTCATCCTCTGTCGTCCCCTTCTCCTTGTGCCCTCCATCTTTCCCAACATCAGGGTCTTTTCTAGGGAGTCTTCTCTTCTCATGAGGTGGCCAAAGTACTGGAGCCTCAACTTCAGGATCTGTCCTTCTAGTGAGCACTCAGGGCCGATTTCCTTGAGAATGGATAGGTTTGATCTTCTTGCAGTCCATGGGACTCTCAAGTGTGTGTGTGTTTGTGTGTGTGTGTGTGTGTGTGTGTGTGTGTGTGTGTATTATAATGTTTAATGTTTTTTATATGTGTTGGAAGCCAATCAGATGGGTGGGGAATAACAACAACAACAACAACAACAA
Source organism: Lacerta agilis (assembly GCF_009819535.1). Taxonomy (NCBI): domain Eukaryota; kingdom Metazoa; phylum Chordata; class Lepidosauria; order Squamata; family Lacertidae; genus Lacerta; species Lacerta agilis. Next base: position 61,549,443 of record NC_046320.1, read on the forward strand.
CAACAACAACAACAACAACAATAATAGAATAGGGGATCCCAATTTTTGTCGGAGAAATGTTGCGAGGGTATGTGATCCTTGTATGTGTTTGGGTGTTTGCCTCACCTGTATTTGGGCTGATCTAAAGTCCTTCCTCGTGAACAAGTATACATTTTAACACAAATGCAGGGGGGTGAAAGCAGAGGTGCCGGCTTGGGCCCAAGATCATGTAAAAATGGTAAAGGACACCTGGACGGTTAAGTCCAGTCAAAGGCGACTCTGGGGTTGCAGCGCTCATCTTGCTTTCAGGCCGAGGGAGCCAGCGTTTGTCCGCAGACAGCTTTCCGGGTAAAGTGGCCAGCATGACTAAACCGCTTCTGGCGCAATGGAACGCCGTGACGGAACCGGAGCACATGGAAACACCGTTTAGCTTCCTGCCACAGCAGTACCTATCTATCTACTTGCACTGGCGTGCTTTCAAGCTGCTAGGATGGCAGGAGCTGAGACAGAGTAACGGGAGCTCACCTCATCGCAGGGATTCGAACTGCCGACCTTCTGATCGGCAAGCCCAAGAGGCTCAGTGGTTTAGACCACAGCGCCACCCGCATCCCCGGCCCCAAGATTGGGAGGGCCCAGCATCACACACGCAAGGTCACACGTGTGTCATGCATGTGGGTGTCACATACGTGATACACACATATCATTGGGAGGGGGCCGAGTGCTTACCCCAGTGTTGCATGTGCCAATGGACGCAGCTCCTTCTTTCGCACGCTCAGGAGGTGCGTGCCATTGATGCTGTGCTGCATTTGGCTGGGCGCTCAGCCTCCTCTGCCCCCTCAATATTGAGGGGGGCTGAGCCCCCAGCTAAACCATTAAAAAAAATTGTTGAAATTTTATTTAACAAAAATATAAACAAAATATTGCAAATACACACATACATATGTATTACATATAAGCACATATAAGAAGTGAAAAGAGAAAGAAAAGAGAATAATATAGAAGAAAAGAAAAAGAAAAAAAAGTTGGAAGGATTTCTTCCAAATTTATTCTACAAGTATCTCAATATGAAAATAATAATAAAGTTTCATTAGCTGACTTCCACCGCTTACACTGCACTTCCTATGCCTATTTTAAGCAAGATTGTATCTGTTATTCCGTCCCCCCCCAAACATAATCTCAAATATTTCAGTCAATAAGTCATTAAGTCTTCTACAGCCATTACAAGACTACTCTAAACACAGCCAATATCTTACATTTAATCCTTGTCTGCACAGATAATCATTTAAACATTTCCATTGTTTCTGAATTAATTTTTTGGGTTTTTGTCTTATCAAATCAGTCAACTTTGCTAATTCCAAGTATTCGCATAGTTTATTCAACCATTCTTCTTTGGTTGGGATATAATTTCTTTTCCAATGGTAAGCTATCAACATTCTCGCTGCTGTTGTCGCGTATAGAAAAAATATTTATTTTATCTTTCGGGATGTCTTCATTCAAAATTCCTAATAAATATGATTCTGCTCTTTTATTGAGGGGGAAAGAGACACTCCAGCCCTAAGGAGTTGGTGCAGGATAAGAGGACATGGAGACGGAGGAGCCAGCTCTGTGCCGAACCAACCCTAAAAGGCCCCCTCCCGCTTCTTCAAAGAGTAGCACATGGAACTTCCTGGAGCAATTGTTGGAGTCCGTTTCCCTTACACAACCTTCTTGCTGTACAAGGAAACTTTGTACCCTGCCCCTCTCTTCCCTGTAAATGAGGGCTTTTAAAATGCAGGGGAACATTTCCGGGTCCAGTGCAATTTATGTCTTGGCTGCAGCCTTGTGGAATCCTCCCAGGCAATTGTTAAAAGAGTGAATGAGCAGGTGTGTGCATGCGTTTTGTGTTGTATCCTTTGCTTTCCTGCCATTTCCTGCATGTTTTCTTTCTCCCAGGCTGGACAGTCCAGCACAGGAAAGGGGAGGGGAAATTGCCCAAGAAGTGATGTTGTGGCAGTGAGGAGGAGAGTGTAGATGGGTAAAAGGGGTAAATCGTCCCACCTGAAATTTCTCCTTCCCCAACACGTTCATGCAAATTGACAAGTGTGGAGTTCAGAAGCCTGTATTTGCAGGAACTGTCTCTTTTGGACTTAACAGTCTCACTGAAAACTCCTGGGAGGTAGCTCCAGACAATAACAGGCAGGATTCAAGCTGGAACTTTAGGATTGCACAATTAAATTGGATTAAAGCCACCCAGGTGCAAACCTCCCCCCCCCCACCATTTGTGGTTTGGAAATAGCATGGAAAAGCAGCCTCTCCAGAAGCCATTGATAATTGGTTGTATGTTTTGTCCTGTGGGACTGCTGGGGTGGGAGGCTGGAGTTGATCAGGAAGAGGAACATGGTTGAGATGAGTTAACCTCCCATTGTCTTTCCACCCTGTAGTTGTTGACAAAGATTAGTGTGTTTAGGGTGTTGGTTGAATTTGGGGATTATGTGTGAAATTGCAATTTAACGGTGAACCTACCTAATAACGGTTACAGGTAGGTAGCTGTGTTGGTCTGACATAGTGAAAACAAAATAAAAAATAAAAAAGATTCTTCCAGTAGTACCCTAGAGACCAACTATGTTTGTTCTTGGTATGCACATTTCTGAAGTGTGCATGCACACGAAAGTTCATACCAAGAACAAACTTAGTTGGTCTCTAAGGTGCTACTGGAAGGATTTTTTTTATTTTGTTTGTATCTAATACTGTAACACTCTTTCTGGAACAAGGCAAGAACTGAATCACACCCGCTTTTTGCAATCCACAGCCCTCCTAATTTTGCAACAGTTCTCAAGCCAAGCGATGTGTTTTAAAATGCACAAACTGGGATAAAGTGTGTATAAAATACTTACGTTAGTGAAAAATAACATACAGAAAAGCATTATATCAGGGGCAATTGCTTTGCAGAATGTATCCATTAGGACATGGGTAGGCAAACTAAGGCCCGGGGGCCGGATCCAGCCCAATCGCCTTCTAAATCCAGCCTGCAGATGGTCCGGGAATCAGCGTGTTTATTTAAAATGCATCTCTGTGTTATTTGTGGGGCCTGCCTGGTGTTTTTACATGAGTAGAATGTGCGCTTTTATTTAAGATGCATCTCTGGGTTATTTGTGGGGCATAGGAATTGGTTCATTTTTTCTTCAAAATATAGTCTGGCCCCCCACAAGGTCTGAGGGAAAGTGGACCGGCCCCCTGCTGAAAAAGTTTGCTGACCCCTGCTGATTAGGAAAAATTTGCTCTGAAATTCAGATGAATTTACATGAGGACTTTAAAATAAATAAATCATAGACTGATGTGGAAATGTGGAGAACTGAACAAAAAATCAGAAACTCAGAGGACCCATATTTGAGAAAGCGAGTTAAAAGACAGCACCCATTGGCAGAGAACTGTTCCCTACAACAGCTTTTAAGTATTTGCATTCATTTCCTTCCAACTCATATTCTTATTTCTAACACAACCTGCCTGACTTTCTGGATCACACACAGTTTCCATGCAGCTGTGCACTCATACCATAAACACAAAAGTAAAGAGAGCTAGGGAGAGAAAGCAAATAAATCAGGGATAAAGAAATGTTGTTGAGTATCCAAGCAAGTCTGCAAGGCTGCCCACCTGTCCTGCCTGGGCTGGTCCAGGAATTAGTGTTTTACTTCCTTATAGAATAAATAAAGGCAAGGATGCGTTTCATATCCTGGATATCGCCTGTAGCTCTCATATCAAAAAAGTCAGCTGTAGTCACTGAGCACATGAAACCAGTAATTTGTTTTTCTATTTATTTGTTAACAGTGTTGATATGTTTCCCTTTAACAAAGCTATCTGCATCATTTAAAATAGCAATTACCTGTAAAACATATAAGAACGCTGTAAGAACGAGAAAAACAATTTAATCAGGGCTTTTTGCCAGCATGAATTCACCTCTTTGGGACTGCATGACAACTTGGGCTGGGTGCTCCCCCTTTAAAAAAGGTAAAAAAGGCACCTCTTTTCCTTAAAAGAAAGTTCTGAATATAATACAAAAATAAAAAAAACTTTTTCACTGCCACCAAAGGAATCACAAAGAAGGTGCCAGGCGAGATTCTCTGCGGGGAGAATTTTTCTCTTCCCACCACGTCAGGAAAATTTCTCCTGTCGAATTTCTGCCTATCACGAAGTCGGAAACACTTGTACAAAACAAGGGGAGGAAACAGGCAAACTTCATTTTATTATCATTATTCAGTCTTGTGTGTTCTGTTGGGAAATAAAATGTTTCACGGAGCAATCCTAAACACCTTGTGTTCAGTGGAATTTACTCCCAAGTTAGTATGCATAGAATTGCAGTCTAGTGTGACCAGGGTGAAACCCTAGTTTAAAATAATATCTCAATGAACCAGGACTTTCTGAATGAGATCTTCTCCACACAATACACACCTACCTCCTGTTTATACAAAAGACATAAACTTAAGTAGTGCTTTAAAAAACTTTTTTCCCCTGGCATGAATAACATTTTTATTGTATGTACAATCTTGCCATTCCTTTATTACCCAAAGACCTATTTTATGTTCTTGCAAAACTGCTTACTGACTAAGTCCAGAAGGAGCAGTTATAAGCTTGGATGATTTTGACCACAACTTCCTTGTAGGGAAACAGGCAGTGACGGATCTTGGAAAGCTGCAAAGGTTGCCTGCTACAGCGGAATAACTCTGCAGTTACACTTGACTTCGGCGAAGAGGGTTCCCTGTCTCCTTCTAAGCACCAGGTAGGTGGCATGTAGCAACTTTTATCTCTCATTGAATCCTACAAGGTTATTTTGTCGAAACAAAATATAAAATTCTTTCCAGTAGCACCTTAGAGACCAACTGAGTTTGTTCTTGGTATGAGCTTTCGTGTGCATGCACACTTCTTCAGATACAAACTCAGTTGGTCTCTAAGGTGCTACTGGAAAGAATTTTCTATTTTGTTTCGACTATGGCAGACCAACACGGCTACCCACCTGTAAGGTTATTTTGTGCAATTCTTTAGAAGTTCTTAAGAGTTGACTTGGAGATGTTCTTATCTCCAGGGAGGGCACGATGAAGTAATGGAGAAAAATAAAATTACTAGAAGACAGACATAAAATTTTGGAATGCAAAAGCAGAGCTTCTGATCAATTCTGTTTAGGCATATACATACTGTATACAGGCTAATTTTATTACCAGAAAGTCCCAAACTGGCTGTCCCAAGAGTGCTTCCAGAAGGATGTTTTTTATGGAATGGGTGTCTGTCGTGCATACAAGAAATCATCAAAATGCCAGGCTGTGTTTCCTCTGCATATAACAAGAAATTACCATTTTCAGGGGAAACCCAATGTTGTTCTTGTTTTTAAAAAAATCCAACCTGGTGCCAGCTTCAGCTCTGCAATATCTCAACAACTCGTTTATGGTATTAAACTCCCATCTCAAAGCACTGCAACTTGTTTTACACGATAAGCAAATCTGAATTATACATTTGCCTGGTTTTCATAATATATTCAAGTTGCAGAAGTGGGGTGTTTGGTAAATTTGGAAGGGGTTGTGAGAGAGACCTCAGAATTATGGAAAGGAGAGCTGACAAAGTGGGCAATGGTGTGGATAAAACTGGCTTGCCAATCTCATAGGGCTGGAGTCAGATCTACCATATGTCCCATTCTGTCCCTCACATTTTAGTGGGACTTCATTGTGACTGACATCTGACAGAATATGTCTGCAGGGAGGGATGACACAATCTTTATTGAGGCAGAGGTACTCCCATGGGCAGTTACTTGAGATGTCCTTTCTACCGAGCAGAGCAAGCATGATTATTTGTGCTCAAAATGGTATCCAAGCCACAATACATTAGGGTTGCCATATGTCCGGAGCGGGGAGGCAATTTCCCAGAAAAAGCTCAACTACTCTGACGTCGATTGCCTAAAAAAAGCTCAACAACTTGTAGAAATATGGCAACCTTATAATACATGATCTCGTTTTCAATGCTGTTTGCTTCAGCAAAGGTTTTGGGCTGCTTAGTTTCCAATATCTGCATGCCCGGTAGTTTCTGCTGAAATCCTTTAACTTGTTTACAACAAATATTTTGGTCAACAACAAAAAAAATCCTTCCAGTAGCACCTTAGAGACCAACTAAGTTTGTTCTTGGTAAGAGCTTTCGTGTGCACGAAAGCTCATACCAAGGACAAACTTAGTTGGTCTCTAAGGTGCTACTGGAAGGATTTTTTTATTTTTTATTTTGTTTTGACTATGGCAGACCAACACGGCTACCTACCTGTAACTGGAAATATTTTGGTGGGGGGGGCAGGGGAGGTTGCCCTGCTTATATTGTGTTGGATAAAGCTAGTTGGGATAGCACACACAGTCAGTAGAGCATGAGACTCTTCATTTCAGAGTTGTGGGTTCGAGCCCCACTTCGGGCAAAATATTCTTGCATGGCAGGGGGTAGGACTAGATGACCACTGTGGTCCCTTCCAACTCTACAGTTCTATGATTTTATAATTCTCAGTTCAAGATGGCCCCTCCAGACGGCAATAATGCAATAACACTGAGAAAGCAACAGACTTTTTTTGCAGGCTTCTTCTTCTTCTTAAACTTTTCTCCATGGTTGTAAGAAAGGGAGACGCTGCTGTTTTTAAATGTTGACATTATTCTGCATAGATCACTGTTTTCCAAGACTCGCTAGGCTGCTGTGCCCTGAGGCTGGTTGAATGAAATACAAATCAGGCATCCTTTGACCTTTCAATTGCAATATCCTAGTGGGAATTTTTGGGCAAGGGAAAACCCGTTTCCACCTCTGCATGACCAGCGCCACCTGCCAAAATTTCCCTTTGGGGCACAGCTATGAAAATTACAGGAGTCCTGCTGTCTGCTGAAGCGGGCTTATTTCTTCATTGCTAGTTTCCCTTCTATGGTTTTGCACATTTTCAGTCTAGCTCCTGGGTCCCCCACCCTCAACCCTGACTTCCAGCTGAAAGCAGGCTATTATTTCCCTTCTTTTGAAATCTCCTTCACCCAGCCTCTTCTCTGGGAGTGCGCATTGCCTCATTCATTTTTGCCTACCTCTTTCTTTCATTCAAAACCTTGGAGAGAGTTCAGTCTGTCCTCCACAGCCGCATTGCCTCTGCAACCGATTATTTTCCTGATCTCTCCCCCCCCCAGCTTCTATTTGTTCATCCTCCTCTTCGAACCATCAGTCCTTTTGATCACGTTATCCTAAGAATGTGTGAGGATTTTGTCCGTTCTGCATTAAGACCTGATTCACCAGACCAGGGAGGGCCTTTGGGGGGACCGGGGGAAGGCAACCCCCCCCAAATATTCATGGAAAGAGCCAGGGCCCCTCCTCCCGCCATGTGACACCACACATATACGCTGCCCCCCCAATTGGGCGGAACTTGGCACACATGCGCCAGACTAATTCTTAGAGAGCCAGTGTGGTGTAGTGGTTAAGAGGGGTAGACTCGTAATCTGGGGAACCGGGTTTGTGTCTCCACTCCTCCACATGCAGCTGCTGGGTGACCTTGGGCTAGTCCCACTTCTTTGAAGTCTCTCAGCCCCACTCACCTCACAGAGTGTTTGTTGTTCAGGAGGAAGGGAAAGGAGAATGTTAGCCGCTTTGAGACTCCTTAGGGTAGTGATAAAGCGGGATATCAAATCCAAACTCTTCTTCTTCTTCTACCAAAGGCATTCTGAGCAGCCTTCTCTTGCAGTTAGGTCAAAGCGTATTTTAATTCCCTGCCTACTCCCAGTCTAGCTGAAATATTGTTCTTAAATATTACCAAATAGTTCTACAACATTCAGTCCTTTCAAAATAATTAGCATTTCCATCACGCCTTCTAATTAGTATATCTACACCAGTAAGTTTCAAAACTGTTCCAGGTTGCGGTATTAATTTTGTTGCTCCTCTCCGACTCCTTTGAAATCTAATAATGTATCAGCTGAACCATACAAAGTCCCCCCTGAATAATTATTTAACCAACCACTCCTATACATCTGGTCCAAGGTTATTTCCCCCCCCCCCAATTTTTTATTATTTTTTCAATATTATTTTCAATATTATTATTACTGGTGTTGCGGACATATAACAACACAGGACACAAAACATAGCATAGCGCATTGAACTTAGTATGTAATATAACTTAGCATAATATACAATAAATCTTATACAGCATAGCGTAGCATTGGGAAAGCAGAAGATATCTGTAATGATCCTATGATTGCTGTTATTTGCATTACCAGCAGCAAAAAAGAATATATGACTTGAAATGAAATAATGCATAAGTTGATCTCCCGGTTATTTATTCAAGTGTTACTAGAACCTGAGTTAAAAACCTCTCATGCAATGGCCTCTTGCGCCCCCATGTGGTCTGAACCACTGAGCCTCTTGGGCTTGCCGATCAGAAGGTCGGCGGTTCGAATCCCCACAACGGGGTGAGCTCCCATTGCTCTGTCCCAGCTCCTGCCAAGCTAGCAGTTTGAAAGCACACTAGTGCAAATAGATAAATAGGTACCACTGCGGCAGGAAGGTAAATGGCGTTTCCGTGCGCTCTGGCACTCATCACGGTGTCCCGTTGCGCCAGAAGCGGTTTATTCATGCTGGCCACATGACCCGGAAAGCTGCCTGTGAAAAACGCCGGCTCCCTCGACCTGGAAGTGAGATAAGTGCCGCAGCTCCATAGTCGCCTTTGACTGGATTTAACCGTCCAGGGGTCCTTTACCTTTTACTTCACAACTGCTTCATTGGGGCATGACCTATTGGGAAGGGATGTTGTGACCACGAGGACTGAGCTTGTTTTGTTTCTGTGAATAAAGAGTTAACTTCACTGACATTGGATGCAGTATTGTTTTATTGCTGATTTAACGCCTGAGTCCAGCTCCTGACACCCACATTGCCCTCAGCTCCACTTCTGCACTTTGTGCTAAGGTCTACTCAGAGGAGAATCACAGAAATAGATGGATCTAAGTTAGCAATGTCTATAAATCTCAGTAGATCTATTCCAACTAGTCTCACTAACGGTGGATGCAGTCCAAAAGGTCTAAATGGAGTTTCTAAACATGTTCAGCTGAGTGCTCTAAGAAGCCTCCCAGGATCGTAAGGCCAGTGCAAAGATTAAACATTCCGACTAAACATTCAAGGGGGAAACTTTCTGAGAGTAAAACCCTGTTCGGAAGTGTCTCATCCACTCATCATTAGGACAGTAAGAGCTGTTTGACAGTGGAACAGACTCCCTCAGTAGGTGGTAGACTCTCCTTCCTTGGAGGTTTCAAAGCAGAGGTTGGATAGCCATCTGCCATTGATGCTTTAGATGAGTTTCCTGCATTGCAGCGGGTTGGACTAGATGACCCTCGGGGTCCCTTCCAACTCTACAGTTCTAGGAGTCTAGGTTTCTATACATTTATCATGAATGCACTCATCAAGATGAGAACAGGCTTCAGCTGCCTGAGAGGTCACAAACCTGGATATCCTGCCATATACTCCTTGTGCTGCATTACCAAAACTTCAGGGAAAGAAGATAAAGTCCCTACCAGAGAGGAATAGCAAACCAAGCTGTTGGAATACACCGAAATGGCAAAACTGACCAGAAAGCTCAGGAACCAAGAAGACAAAAACTTCAATAAAGAATGGGAAAAAATTATAATTTATTTAGGAGACCATTGTAAGCAGATGGAAACATTAGCTGGATAATAATAATAATAATAATAATAATAATAATAATTTATACCCCGCCCTCCCCGGTCAAAACCGGGCTCAGAGCTGCTAACATCAAATGAATAACACACTAACATAAAATCAGGCAAGCAATTAAAATACATCCTAAAATCATATCAATAACACTTGTAATGTAGCAAATATTGTGAACAATGTGGAAAGATACAAAATATGGATTGTGAAATGATATGCAGTCGAAAAGGTTGACAGTAGGACCCATGGAGGGGATAGTGGGAAGTCTGGAGATTCAGAGAAATCTCTAAATACGGATATGTAATTTGTATTGTTATAAATCTACATTTGTAAAATCAAATAAAAATATTATTATTATTATTAAAATTTCAGGATGATGGTTGTTTGCATTTAAAAAATTATTTATTTTTTGGTCCTCTTTCTTTTCTCAGCTGTCGTTGCAATGAACACTCAGCCAGTGATCATGAACCAGCCCCAGATTGTGCTTGCCCAGCACCAAAGCCCTCAATGGCAGACGGACTTAATGGACTGTTGCAGTGACTGCGGAGTGTGTAAGTGGGGTTTCAAAGATGTGGCTGTGGTGGGGATGCCTCACTGAGCATGATGAGTTTTGTGCCGGACAGAATGCCTTTCCAGGCCACAAGCTTCTTACGATGAGAACAGCAACTGTTTCCTGCCGTTTCCGGCTGTTTACCAAGGGAAAGGCTTGCTAGGTCAGGCATGGCAGAATAAATATGCACTCCACACAGATGTTGTGCTATTCTTAATGTTCTTTGTACTCTGGTTGCTATCAACCAACTCCAGCCATCTGTAGTTCTCCTCCAATGAAGACACTGCGTTGCTGCAGTTTTGCGGACGGGCTTCACATCAGATGGGCAAATGAGGACTGTTGTTGTTCAGTCGTGTCCGACTCTTCGTGACCCCATGGACCAGAGCACGCCAGGCATGCCTATCCTTCACTGCCTCTCGCAGTTTGGCCAAACTCATGCTAGTCGCTTCGAGAACACTGTCCAACCATCTCATCCTCTGTTGTCCCCTTCTCCTTGTGGCCTCCATCTTTCCCAACATCAGGGTCTTTTCCAGGGAGTCTTCTCTTCTCATGAGGTGGCCAAAGTATTGGAGCCTCAACTTCAGGATCTGTCCTTCCAGTGAGCACTCAGGGCTGATTTCTTTAAGGATGGATACGTTTGATCTTTTTGCAGTCCATGGGACTCTCAAGAGTCTCCTCCAGCACCATAATTCAAAAGCATCAATTCTTCGGCGATCAGCCTTACTAGATCACTAGACCTACCCAATCTACACTGGAGTGGGGGGATGTCAGGCCCAGGGGGCAAATGCAACCCCTCTATCTACCCCTTGGGACTCTCCCCAGGGTACACACCCTCCCCAGAAAGTTTCCCCGGTGGGAACGCAGCCCTGAAAAAGATAGGAACGCCATCAAAGAAAAGGAAAGAAGTACCCAGCCTCTGCTTCATTATTTCCGTCACTCTCTCAAATCCTCTATGCCAATCTGTCACAGACAAGAATAAAACTTGAAACGCTTGCTATCGCTTAGGCCCCCGTCTGCCCTATACATTGAAAGCAGGATCATACCACTTCAAACAGCCATGGCTTCCTGCAGAGAATCCTGGGGATTGTAGTTTGTTCAGGGTGCTGAGAGTTGTTAGGGGTCCCCCGTTCCCCTCAGTGTGGGAATACGTTTTAAGGTGTTCCTGCACCTGTTTGCTTTATGTTTTCTTTAAGGTAACCTTCCGCATATAGCAAGGAAGGTAAAGGATCCGGCAGAAGGTTTGCTGCCTGGATCCCTCTGCGCTGGGGGCAAAGCGCGCCAATTTAGCCAATGTAACGGTCAATTAGGAGTTTCCCGCCCAGAAACTAGCCTAGAAACAACATTGTGATTGGTTGTTGTTAATGTTGTGACGATGTTTAACTTACTAATAAATAGCCTCTGTTCTCGGTAGCGTGTGTGGAGAACGCGCGAGACAAGCCAGAGAGAACATCAGTGCGAGACAAGCCAGAGAGAAACCGAAAGAGAAACCAAGCCGCACAGAGCAGTTGAGAGCTTCTTCACCATTGACTGCAGTCTCTTAGTCTTTCTTTCTTTTATTTCAAAAACGTTTATTTGGCCTTCTAAGTTTTGGCCACTATTCAGCTTAGCCTATCTTTCCTATCCGGAAACCTCTGGAATCTCCGGAACCTTCAGAAACCTTCGGAAACTTTCAGAAACCTCCAGAACTCACGACAACTACCTTCAGATCATAGCCAGCGGACCCTTTCACGGCCAGTGGGAGCAGGAACTCCGGGATTACTGGTCGTTCCATCTGCTGGCTATCCCCACACCTCAGAGAGCGACAGTTCCAGTGCTGGATTTACATACTCTATAAGCTAAACAAGCTATAGCTTAGGGCCCCACTCTCTTGGGGGCCCCCAAAAAATTAAAGGAAAAAACCTGGATGTACATTTCCAAAATATAAGATAAAAAACAAATAAAATAAAACCTACATACAGCAACAGTGTATTGTGTAGGCTGCTATGATGTAAGTCATGGGCCCCGCCTGCTAGCCTGCTCCCTAAAATATCACTGGTTTGCTCATTTCTATATATAGGGTGCCTACATTCTGCATGGACTGGTTGCATGCCAACATGTGCAAATGGCTTTAGATACCTATTAGGTCCATAAATTACCATATAGCATATATTCAACACAAAAAACAGTGGCAATTTGTTGTTGACAAAGGACAGCTGGACATATCAAGGGCCCCATTACCTTCAGTAGCTTAGGGCCTCGTCAAACCTAAATCCGACCCTGGACAGTTCCCATAATTCCCTGAGAAGATGGATTGTTATACCACTCTAAGAAGTGCAGTTCTTTAAGGCAACATAGACAAATGTTCACAAGGGGCAAGCCCTCTAAGAACTTTTGCTAGAACCTGTGATGCTTCCATTACTCTAGTTGTGGCTAACCTTTGCCTTGCTTCCACTCTCTCGACGTGACCTCCTAAAAAGGCATTTCATGCTCTGCTCTGTCTCTATCCAGGCCTCTGTGGACTGTTTTGCCCCCTTATTTTGGGGTGCCAGATAGCTTCGGCTATGGATGAATGCTGCCTCTGTGGCTCAAGCATGGCAATGAGGTCCGTCTACCGGACAAAATATGGGATCCCGGTAAGTGTGTGAACTTGAATCCTGTGTACATGTACGGAAGAGGAACTCTCAACTGCTTGCTTTTCTATTTTCGTTTGCGAAATTTAAAAGTTCACCTGCTCTTAACATTAAAAGAGGGTCTAAGAGTTCTCATGTCCTATTTGGGACATATAAACACCAGTGGTAAAGTGGTGAAGCACAGGAGCTCATCATGAGACGAAATATGAATGAGTTGGCCGAGGGTGGTGTAATTTAAAGCTTTGGCATGTTGGACTTGGGTTGGCAAGCTTGGATTTATACTCCCGATCAGCCGTAAAGTTGACTTTGTGATCTTGGGCTAATCGCTGCCCGAAACTGCCGTTCCCAGCAAATTGATCATCTGCAAGGCCACACAAATCTCACTTTACAGCACCGGGGCAAATTCTGCGCTATTGGATTGCACTGATGACCCTACTATGGCAAATAATTCCCTGACCGCATCTGCATGCCTCTATATCTCCGACAAACGCTATGGGTTGTTAAAGCAGCCAGATGGGCAGGATATAAAAAATAGAATTGTTATTATAACCAACTACTTTAATCATATTCAGAGCAGCCCCGTTGAAATCACTAGCAATGACTAACTTAGGCCCATTCCTTTGAATGGGTCTACTCTGAGTATAACTTATTTGGCTACAACCCTATGGTTTAGTTTATCTTTTAGGTTTTTAAAGACCAGCTTATGTCTTTTTATTGAAGATCAGCTTAACTGCCAGGGCTTCGTAAGAACATAGGGACCTGCCTTAGCGGTTATCGTAGATGTCCCATGTGTTGATCGCGCGATGGATATCTGTCGATCACAGCTGCCTCCCCTTTGCCCGACGCCCAGTCAGATTGCTGGCCCGGAAAGGCACGAGGCGCCTGCCTCTGTTACCTGCAAGCCTCCGCCCAGGGAGGTGAAGATGAGGCGCACGGGAAGGGCGGTGCGCAAGAGAGACAATGACGTCCCCCCTCCCTCTCCCCCTTCCTGCCGGTTCCCATGGAAAGAAAAAGCCCTCTCCCTCCTAGTTCGGCGTGGATGCTGAACTTGCCCCACCTTTCCAGCTCCAGCCTAGCTGCGTTTACTCAAAAGTAAGCCGTTGCCCCCCCCCCCTCCCCACGGAGTTCTTCATCAGTAAAGGGGGAATTGGACATTTTGGGACTTGTTGGCTTCCCGCATGCACCAAGGGCCCTGGGAGGGGGCTGGTGAGGGGGCAATAATTTATTATTTTTATCATCATCATCATCATCCAGTTACAGGTGGGTAGCCGTGTTGGTCTGCCATAGTCGAAACAAAATAGAAAATTCTTTCCAGTAGCACCTTAGAGACCAACTAACTTTGTTCTTGGTATGAGCTTTCGTGTGCATGCACACTTCTTCAGATACACTGAAGCAGAAGTCACCAGATCCTTAAATATAGTGAGGGAGAAGTTGCTGAATTGCAACTAATTACCAAACTTAAAACCATGGAGAGACATTGGATTCTTATCTCTTTATACATGACAAAGCTATCTTTAGCCATCTCACCCCTTGCCTTTCCCTGCAAGACTAATTGCAGCAGGTTTTCCACACCTATCAGCTGATCACCCATTCCCACCACCCTTCTGAGTAATACCCCTCCCCACTCCCTCACTATATTTAAGGATCTGGTGACTTCTGTTTCAGTGTATCTGAAGAAGTGTGCATGCACACGAAAGCTCATACCAAGAACAAACTCAGTTGGTCTCTAAGGTGTTACTGGAAAGAATTTTCTATTTTGAGTTCCACTGGTTAACCATTCTATGAGGAAGTCGCATCTGAAGAAGTTTGCATGCACACGAAAGCTCATCCCAAGAACAAACTCAGTTGGTCTCTAAGGTGCTACTGGAAAGAATTTTCTATTTTGTTTCGATCATCATCATCATCATTCATTCATTCATTCATTATACCCCACCCATCTGGCTGGGTTTCCCCAGCCAAATATAATATATTTAAGCTGAAGAATGACAGAGGGAGAGTGTGGTAGATCCCTGCCAGTTTTTGATATGGGATGGTGGATCACAACCTAATGGAAGTTGGACGTGCTTGGATTAGAGTCCCAGCCGGCACCCCCAAACTCGGCCCTCCAGCTGTTTTGGGACTACAACTCCCATCATCTCTAGCTAAAGGACCAGTGGTCAGGGATGATGGGAACTGTAGTCCCAAAACAGCTGGAGGGCCAAGTTTGGGGACGCCTGGATTAGACCATTGGGCCATCTGGCTCAGTGTCATCTGCAGTGGCTCTCCCAGGGTTTCAGGCAGGGACTCTTCCCCAGTCCTACCTGCTGGAGATGCTGAGGATTGGCTCTTCTGCATGGAAAGCACAGCACCTGTGCAGTGACCTGAGGCCCTTCCACCCTGAAAAAGTGGCAGCAGTGATTCTGCTCTGCTCTGAGCCGGTCTTACATAAAAGGATGCCCTGACATAATGTCCTCCCAGATTCATTATTTTGTGGGACAGCAGGCTCCATGGGAGCAGCTGTGTTTCCCATCACCGCAGCAACACCTGCAAGGAGATGAGGCCATGAGGCCATGGCCTTCTTCAGATGCATCGTGGGGCAATGAAGGGGGAATATAAGGAGAATTGGTGCAACCACATTTTCACGGTGGAAAAAAAGTGAAGAATGAGGGGTGCGTTTGTTGTTTCTGCAGTAATGAGTTATGTGCAAATGTATGTTCAGTGGAACCTTGGTTCTCGAACGGCTTAGTTGATGAAGAAATCGGCTCCCAAACATCGAAAAATTTGGTTTTTGAATGGTTTCGGGAGTTGAAAGGACTTCCAGAATGGATTAAGTTTGAGAACCAAGGTTCCACTGTATTGGTTGGACCCTCCCCTGTTAATGGGTGGCAGGGGCGTAGCAAGGTAAATTGGTACCCGGGGGCAAAAAATTTTTTGTCACACACCCCCCCCCCCAGGCATGGGAAGGTCAGGTGGTACCCGGTGCGGAAAATTTCTTGTCATCCCCCTATTGATTCCAACCCCCCCTGCAAAAATTGTTTTACGTTATTTCATATTTTCTTACAAAGGAATAATAACAAGTAATAATAAAAAAACTTTTATTTATATCCCACCCGCCCCGGCCGAAGTCGGGCTCAGGGTGGCTAACATCAGATACATAACATTGGTATAAAATCAAACAATAATTAAATTACCTCCTAAAACCATCTCAAAATCAAATTAAAGTCTAATTAGATGGCTTTCCACAGGGTTAGGGTTGGGAACAGTAAGTGAACTGAAATTTCAGCCTTCATGACATAGGAAAACAGCCAAGTGAACAGCTATTTTGGTGGAGGAGGGTCAAGATATTAACCGATATGCATGAAATTTCATATATAGCTCTATAATCCCTAGTATAGTAAGATAAAACCTTTGGAGCAGGCATTTTCAAAACAAAAAAAATTTCTTTTTTTTTTCAAAAAAAGTTTTTTTTCCCACAAAAAAATTCTTGATAATTTGTCACCCCCTCCACTATGGAACCTGGGGCAGCCCGCCCCCTCGCTCCCCCTTGCTACGCCCCTGATGGGTGGTTAACCCTAAGCCCCCCGTGAGTTTTCTTCTGCTGTGTGTATTGTTTCTCTTCCCACAACAATAATAGCACCTGAAAATGTCCTTCTACTCAACAGGGATCTCTCCTGGGCGACTTCTGTGCTCTCTGGTGCTGCCCTCATTGTGCCCTTTGCCAGCTCAAGAGGGACATCAACAAAAGAAAAGACATGGGGATCTTCTAGGAAGGTTGGTTTCATTTACAGTGTTAAATCATAGAATTGTAGAGTTGGAAGGGACCCTGAGGACCTCCTAGTCCTCCCCGCCCCCAATGAAGGTGTCCCTTATGGGGATCGAACCTGCAACCTTGGTCTTGTCAGCACCATGCTGTAACTAACTGAGCTCCTTATAAATGTTAACTATACACGAGGAATGGGGGACATTTTTCAGTGCAAGGGTCATTTCCCCTCTGGGCAACACTCTGTGGGTCACATGCTGGAAGTGTTCTGGGCCAGAAGCAAAATATCGAAACAGGCTTGGTCAGAGGCAAAAGAGTGGCGAATCCGAATCTTACCTTTGCCCAGTAGTCTAATTTCAACACACCTCTATCCTCCGTCCAGGCAAGGAAGGTTCATTATTAATCTTCAAAGACAACGTCCAGCCAGGCAAAAACAGTCAAGGTGGGAGAGAGGCAGGGCTGCTGAGATTGTGGCCTGGGGCGTGGGAATGGACTGGAGAAGGGGCATGGCCTGGGGTTTGTCCCAAGTGTCAGGTAGAGAGGCCTAGACTTGAGGTTCCACAGCCCTGCCATCAAGTACGCCATTGAGAAGGAATACTGGTGTGCACAGGTTCCTTGCAATATACAAATCACTTACAAAAAAGCTTGACCCATCCCATATGGACAGCTGCATGATATGTTGAATGGTGAATGTAAATGGTGTTGATTTTGATGCAATTTCCTTGAATGGTGAGTAGGTAAAAAGGTAAAGGTAAAGGACCCCTGGACGGTTAAGTCCAGTCAAAGGCAACTATGGGTTTGCGGTGCTCATCTCGCTTTCAGGCTGAGGGAGCCGGCGTTTGCCCGCAGACAGGTTTCTAGGTCATGTGGCCAGCATGACTAAGCCACTTCTGGTGCAATGGGACACCGTGACGGAAACCAAAGTGCATGGAAACGTCGTTTACCTCCCCACTGCAGTGGTACCTATTTATCTACTAGCGCTGGCTTGCTTTCAAACTGCTAGGTTGGCAGAAGCTGGGACAGAGCAACAGGACCTAACCACCACCGAGAGGATTCAAACTGCCAACCTTCCGATCGGCAAGCCCAAGAGGCTCAGTGGTTTAGACCACAGCGCCACCTGCGGCATTACCAGTGCCATTACATAGCCCCACTGCCCAGCCTTGTACCTTTCCCCAAGCAAACCACTTTAAAAAAGCAGCTGCAGGAAAGCCTGATCAGATTTGGGACCACAAGAAGGGCCAGTGGCGGAGCTTCATGCTCCAGCACCGGGGTGGGGTGGGGGGTGGCGGAGAGCAGGCGGGGGTGGGGGGCTGGCGTGCATCCTAGGGGCATGGCACGTCGCCCACAGGGCATGAAACGCTGCTTGCGGGGGGCGGTGCGCTCCCCCCCCGCTTTCCTCTTCCTCTGCCACTGAGAAGGGCAGAGGCTTTGTAAAACCCTTTAACACCACTTCATGGTCCCAATGAAAACCATTACCCAAAGCTTCTTCTTCTGCTGCTGCTGCTACTACTACCACTACTAGTAGTAGTGAGTCTACTACTACCACTACTACTAGTAGTAGTGAGTATCATTTGGCCCTAACATTTGCTTGTTTATATTTATATAGTGGTGTTTTTTTCTGCTGCAGGGTCCTCAGAGTGGTTTGCCACAAAACAAAACAGCTGTCCATGAAACGCGTGGGAATGTTTTCTCCCAGCTCTGCTCTGAGTGACTGGCGTTTTCTCCCTTCTCTTTCAGATTTGCACACATTCAGTAAGAGAGGGTCTGGAAATCCCTTCTGCTCATCGCCATCACCCTTCATAATCAAGTCAAACATTGCTTGGCCCATATTCTAATCTCTGAAAGATGATGCCTTGGACCTAAGATTATGGAAAAGCGTGTAGCTTTTTAGAATACATAACTATTTAAGTAATTTTGTTACTGGAAATCTGTTTAGGAATTAATAAAGAATTAGCCTTGTGCTGCGCATGTCATCCACAATGTTTTCTTGGAATGAAGATGTAGGGTATGGGGTGTGGATCTACACACAGGAAAGACAGAACTCTCGATAACATTGCAAAAGCAAAGGCTACAAAATCCCTCCACCCAACCCATGAGAATCACTGGGATTTTATCTCCCGTTTGATGATTTTAAACACAATTTATTTTCTTGTTAATGGAGAGATTAATGAAAAAATGGAGTTGGGGAAAATATGGGACTACTCTGCTACTACATAGTAAGAATAGCCAGAACAAGGACACAATCATTTATTCTGCTTTTATTTTCTTTCAGCCTAATTGCATGCTCTAACAAGAACGTAGGTAGCTGCCCTTTCTCCTATTACTTGACAAAATATCTCTTTTGGGTGTGGCACAAGGTGTCTGCCTTTCAGTTACAAAGTTTTTCAGCTACAAGGAAGTGTGCTTTAGGCTGTGAATGCTTTTAATTGCCCTGAGAACTTTGGTTTACACTTTAATGCCCGTTGGCGATATCTGAACTCATTTCAATCTGACTTCAGGCCTGGTTTGGGGAGCAAAATTGCTTTGGTCACTCTGATCCATGACTTTTGTTGGGAGAGTCACGGCGGAAGTGAAGCCCTATTGGTTCTCTTTGACCTCTCAGCGGCGTTCCATATCATGGATCACATTATGCGCCTGAACCACCTTTAGCATTTGGGAGACGAGGTACCATTTCATAGTGCTTCCACTCCTATCTCCGAGGGCATTCCGGAGAGTAGCATTAGGTGACCACCGGAGTTCTCCTGTGGGCTCCTGCAGAGTTAAACAAGAACAGAAGAGCCTGTTGGACCAGGCCAGTGGCCCCTCTAGTCCAGCATCCTGTTCTCACAGTGGCCAACCAGATGCATGTGGGAAGCATGCAAGCTGGACAGGAATGCAACAGCACTCTCCACACTTGTGATTCCCAGCAACTGGTGTTCAGGGACGCAATGCTCCAGACCTCACCTGGAATACTGTGTCCAGTTCTGGGCACCACAGTTCAAGAAGGATACTGACAAGCTGGAACGTGTCCAGAAGAGGGCAACCAAAATGGTCAAAGGCCTGGAAACGATGCCTTATGAGGAACGGCTTAGGGAGCTGGGTATGTTTAGCCTGGAGAAGAGAAGGTTAAGGGGTGATATGATAGCCATGTTCAAATATATAAAAGGATGTCATATAGAGGAGGGTGAAAGGTTGTTTTCTGCTGCTCCAGAGAAGTGGACAAGGGGCAATGGATTCAAACTACCAGAAAGAAGATTCCACCTAAACATTAGGAAGAACTTCCTGACAGTGAGAGCTGTTCGACAGTGGGATTTGCTACCAAGGAGTGTGGTGGAGTCTCCTTCTTTGGAGGTCTTTAAACAGAGGCTTGACAGCCATCTGTCAGGAATGCTTTGATGGTGTTTCCTGCTTGGCAGGGGGTTGGACTGGATTGCCCTTGTGGTCTCTTCCAACTCTATGATTCTATGATTCTATGATGGTGGGTGTAGAACATAGCCAAGAGTGACTAGTAGCCAAGAATAGCCTTGTCTTCCATGAACTTTCAAATTTTATTTTGAAGCCATCCAAGATGGTGGCCATCAATAAAGGTAAATGGTAAAGGACCAGTCAAAGGCGACGATGGGGTTGCGGCGCTCATCTCACTTTCAGGCCGAAGGAGCCAGCGTTTGTTCACAGACAGCTTTCCAGGTCATGTGGCCAGCATGAGTAAACCGCTTCTGGCGCAACGGGACACCGTGATGAGTGCCAGAGCGCACGGAAACACCGTTTACCTTCCTGCCTCAGCGGTACCTGTTTATCTACTTGTGCTGGTGTGCTTTCAAGCTGCTAGGTTGGCAGGAGCTGGGACAGAGCAACGGGAGCTCACCTCATTGCACCTCATTCAAACCGCCGACCTTCTGATTGGCATGCCCAAGAGGCTCAGTGGTTTAGACCAGGGGTCAGCAAACTTTTTCAGCAGGGGGCTGGTCCACTGTCCCTCAGACCTTGTGGTGGGCCGGATTATATCTTTTTTTTGGGGGGGGATGAACAAATTCCTATGCCCCACAAATAACCAGAGATGCATTTTAAATAAAAGCACACATTCTACTCATGTAAAAACACCAGGTAGGCCCCACAAAATAACCCAGAGATGAATTTTAAATAAAAGGACACATTCTATTCATGTAAAAACACACTGATTTCCGGACCGTCTACGGGCCGGATTTAGAAGGCGATTTGGCCGCATCCAGCCCCTGGGCCTTAGTTTGCCTACCCCTGGTTTAGACCACAGTGCCCCCCACATCTCTGGCCATCAATATCCCCCCCCCACCAGGTGCAGTGGTTGCCCCCGCAATTGAGCAGGCGGGTACTGTACAATGTGTGCACACTGCTATGGAGGGGGCCCGGCCCCCTCATTGGAAATTGGGGGGGGCCCTCACCTCCCCCCAGATGGTGCCCCTGTCCCCCACTATTCATGGAGGGTAAAGCTGTCAGCCATGCGCTCACCAGCTGCAATGAACCACTTGGCCCTGCAAGATCCCCTCCTAATTTTCTCTAATTTTTAATATGTGCCAGTTTCCTTCTTCCATGGAGGGTAGTTGCTAACCTGCCTTTCGTGTTTGCCATGATCCGTGAAAGATACAAAGACAAGGCCTTTCTATTCCTTTGCAGAACACAAAAATAAAAATAAAAGGGACAGGGATTAAATAAAGTTAACAGAAACCAAGCAATGTTTGCAGGTACACAAGGAAAGGAAGAGCAAACGCCCCGTGAACAAATGCATTGCTTTCTTGTAGGACAGTTTTCCCCAACCTGGTGCCCTCCAGATGTTTTGCACTGCATCTCCCATCTGCCCCAGCTGCTGAGTTTCCACGGGGCTCTTGTGACGCAGGGCATGCAGAAATTCGGCAGATAAAACTTTCCTCATCAACACATGTCCAAGCCAGGAAAAGTGTCCCCTGTTGAGTCTCTGCCCATTGCACAGCTGCTGGCCCAGGAGCAGTATTAGAGACTTGTGGTCCTTCCAGACTGGAGATTTTATTTCTGGTGCATTCTGCAACATGCCCTTGACACAACAATAGTGAAATAAGGTAAAGGTTAAGGTACCCTTGACCGTTAGGTCCAGTCGCGGACGACTCTGGGGTAATTGTAAACCAGACTGTGGTGCTGTTCTCTTTCTGTTTTTGGTTGTTACGTATATGGGCTTAAAGCTGAAATAAAATGAGTTGAGATGAGATGAATAAGCATCAGTGACTCAATGTTATGACCTTAAGGGCAGGAAGTGTGCTAACCTCCATACCCTCCAACATTTCTCCGATGAAAATAGGGACGTCCTAAGGAAAAATGGGATATTCCAGGATCAAATCAGAAACTGGGATGGCTTCTGTAAATCCGGGACTGTCACTGAAAAATAGGGACACTGGGAGGGTCTGCATGTCTCCTCATGATCTTTTTCTGCATGTACCTACTCAGATCCACCTTTGCTATTAACACAAAAAAATGCACTACCTGGTGGCCAGTCCGCAAGTTGATACCAGTTTATTATGCTCAACGGAACAAACAAAAGCAGTTTCGTTTCTTTTTGCCACCAACTTCCTTAAACCGACAAAGGCTGCTTGCTGAACTGAGGTATCTCTATAGTACCACCGGCTGCGAAGGGACCTGTCGCTTTGAAACGCTTGGTAAGTGGCATGTGTGGCGTTACTGTCTGATTTTGCTTGAAAAGAGGAAAGAGCTGGTAGAGGGAACTCCTGGAAATGGATGCTGCGATAAGCTAACAATTAACATAACCTCCCGGGGAAAAGATGGGGGGAAATGTAACCTGTAATCGGTGTTGGTCATTTAGGCTTATCAAGAATGCATCTAAACTTAAGGTTTATGAAGAGTGTGTCTAAACAGGCCCATGCTGCAACAGAACTGACTATCCAAATGGACATATGTAAGCCAGGAATATCTGCAAAATTTGGAAGGGGTTTGGTGGTTCTACAATAACTGAGGAAAACAGAGAGTAACTGGGGAACAAATCAGGTTGGGTGCTCCAATCGCATTCAAAAAGCTTTGCGCATAAAACATGCTGCCTGGTTTATTTCAGGCAGTGTGGTTTTTTTTTGCCTGCATTCTGGGTCTCCCGTGGTGTTGCTGAATGGGGGCTTATTTTTTTACCCCGGGAAGCTCCAGTTCTGATACCTGTAAGAAAAGGTTGGAGGACAACTTCCACATTGCGTTTGCAGAAGTATCTAAAAAAAAAAAAGGGGGAGCATGTGAACGAGGAACCCAATCCTATCTCATGCAAGCTCTGCTCGGGAATCCTAATAAATAAATCACTCGTGCAGTTTTGAAACCGGGGGTTAAAATCAGTTCACTTAGGGAAGGTTCAGACCAGCAGCTTGATTCAAAATGGTATCCAAACCTGAACAAAAGCCTGCTTGTTGATTTTATGCAAAATTCGGTTATGGAATTTTACGAGGTATTCAAATGCACAGAAAACAAAGAATCATAGGGTCATAGAACTGTAGAGATGGAAGAGATGAACATCGTTCTCAGTCCAGCGTAAACTCAGGCACATATGCAGATTGGCTCTCTAGTAACATGTATTTTATGTATTTTTGTCAGTTTGCATTTCTTAGTGCAGAAAGTATTGATCTGATGTGTAGGGATCTTTCCTATTCTAATTAATTCAAGAGGGTTCTGGAAGCTTCTCTGTGTGGAAGAAGCAAGCAGAAGGTTTGTGACAGTGCTTTTTATCTAAAAAAAAATGTTTGGGGTACTCTCATTTTGACTCAAGAAAATCACCATTTGATAGTTCAAATCGGGGAAAATAAATACAGTAAATGGACAAAAGCACAAAGATTCACAAAATGTTTAGGGGTGAAAAAGCACTGGTTATACCTTCAGAGAAGCTGAGTACAGCTGGCTTAAACTGGTTCTGTTATTTCTTTCTGTCAGGGTGTCTATAAAAGAAGGGCCAGAAGGAACCTGGGTTTCACTTTCTCTTTCCATCTCTTTTTCTTCTGGCGTGGTGTTCTGTAAGTAGTATGCTTAGTGTTAAGCATTAGACTTATAATATGTTATTGTTAAGTTTAAATCTGCTGCAACTGGATTTCCGACAGTGCCAATCCTGAATGTATAGGATTTGTGAACATTATGCTCATTTGCCTTCAGTAGCAGTCAAGCTCTGCTGGATGAAATATTACCGGTAATTGCCTCTGGTCTGTTTTTTTGGGAATCCTGCAACGTGTTTTAAGTTTTTACTCTGCTAACTATACAATACATTGGAATCTACTCTGGATCAATATTGAGTGGAATTTCAGTGACAATTTTATTTATTACATTTGCATAGCATCCTTCATCCGAAGAGCTCAGGGCAGTTCACAGTATAGATTATGTTCCTTGCATTTGTATTCCTGTATTTTCAGAATGGAGATCTGTTTATTTTAACATCTCTCTCTCTCTCTTTTTAATCAGCAGCCTGGAAAATGAACCCTCAGTCAGTGATCACGCAGCAGCCACAAGTTGTGGTTATCCAGCCATCACAACAGAGCTACTGGCAGACAGGCTTGTGCGACTGTTTTAGTGACTGCGGAGTATGTGAGTAGATATGATACAGATACCGGTTAGCTCTCCTTTTTTCATGGAGATTAAGGCGGTTTACTCAGCGGGTTGAGTTGGGAAAGGCAGGGTCAATGCAAACCTTGAACAAGTCTGAGCTTGCTCATCATTGTCGCTATGGAAGCACAATTCTCTCTCCACTGGCTGTCAAAACAAACAACAAAAAAATCCTTCCAGTAGCACCTTAGAGACCAACTAAATTTGTTCTTGGTATGAGCTTTCGTGTGCATGCACACTTCTTCAGATACACTGAAGCAGAAGTCACCAGACCCTTATAGATAGTGAGAGAGTGAGGAGGGGTATTACTCAGAAGGGTGGTGGGAATGGTGAGTAATACCCCTCCTCACTCTCTCACTATATATATAAAGGAAAAAAAAGAAACAAAGAAAAGCACATGTTAAAACAGAAGTAAAAAAACAGTAACCACCACAAACACATGTAAAAGCTGTAGAATATGAATCAGCCAAAGGCCTGGTTGAAGAGGAATGTTTTTCCCTGGTGCCTAAAATATATATAATGAAGGCGCCAGATGAAACTCCCTGGGTAGAAAATTCCACAAACGGGGAGCCACTGCCGAAAAGGCCTGTTCTCGTGTTCCACCCTCTGGACCTTACATGGAAGAGGCGCATGAAGAAGGGCCTCAGATGATGAACACAGAGTCCAGGTCAGTTTTCACCCAACTAGAGCACTCCTTGCCAGTGCTATTTTTCTAGAAAAAGAGGTGTCAGAACTCACCATGAACGCCTCCCTTGTTCTCTTCTAACGGCAATGGCGCCTGCCTGAGGTGCCAGAACTGAGTTCCACTGAGTTCCGGCGGGAAATCCCCTTGCTCCTTGCATTAATGAAATTCTGCAGACTGGTTGCATGCAAGGGATGCAACTGGCACATGCAGTCTCCCTTGACAGGTGTCAAGCAAGATGTGTCGACGTTATTCCAAACAAGAGGAAGCAGGCTTTTATCAAGCCAAACAACTGGACTATCTCATTCTCTAGGGCTTCAAACAGAAGTCATGCTGAGCCATCTTTTAAGGTGCCAGAGATTGAATCTGGCACCCTTTTCATGCAAAACACGTGCTCTGCCACTGAGCTATGGCCCCTTCCCTGAAAATTGTCCCTTAGCTTTCCCTCTGCATGAGAGCAGTGATGTCATGTGAGCAGTTTACGGAAATATGTACAGTGTACTAGGATGATCCCTGCCCTCAGCCTTACAACTTAAGAAACAACAACCCATGGCATGCAAGGGAAAAGGAGCAGAAAGGAGAAGGGAAAAGAAAGGAGAAGGGGGGGGGGGAAGCTCAAAAACAAATATCATTCTTTAAGTTACTCTCTGTTTGCATTTGTGATCAAAAGGATGTAGTTGTTGGCGTCTCTCTGTCTTGAGAGACAATGGAGTGCTCCTCTGGGGGTGAAGTCAGACTGCTGTGTTAGTAGCCCTGAAATGACCTTCCCTTGGTGCAAGCCTGGGCAGCGTCTCTGGAGATCCTGCACTGCCCAGATGACAAGACCCCTCTCTCTGCCTCACTGATGTGGTCCAAAGGAAAGCAGAGCAATAAGTTTGCCACCAGCTCAGGTGCAGGAGTTGCCGGAAGGAAGCATAGAAGTCGCCATTCGACCATCTAAGGGACTCCACTCCGGATTTGTGTAGCGTTTACTCCTTATATCCTTTTCTTCTCCCAAAGATTTCTCACAAGGCAGCAGAGGATAGTTGTAGCGATGACCCTCGCCTGATCTTGGGTAGGCCACAGCCTGTCCCGTGCGTCACACTCATGTCTGTGGCCTTTATCGCCTTCGCAGAGGCATGGCTCACTTTCCACTGGGTAGGAACATGACGGGGTGGAGTAGGTCTCGCAAATTTCAGAGGAAACATACGTGTCAGCTCACGATGTAAACTTGCTGAAGGTCAAACTGTTCCTAAACGTGTGCATAATCTTGCTAATAAAAAGACTTTCTGCCGAGCTAGCAAATCAGCTTGCTCCGGCACAGCTCACCTGCATCAACTCCTAAGCATGTCTTCACTTCAGATAGTCAATAAATAATTGGGTTAACTGGGGTGCCTCTGATCAGAGCAGGAAGCGAGCAAGCAGAAGTGGGTTATAAAGGAGCTTATCGCTGATTAAGATGTTCAAAAAAATGGGGAGCGAGAAGCATAAGTCATTCCTGATTCAACCCCTTCCGAGTCTTGTCCGGGGAAGAGATGGTGCTTCCTATGACTATAGACATATTAATTGCTTGGTAAAGAGTACTACCTGCCATATTCTCATGTTTATTCACGCACCTGAGTAGGTGAACGTTGCCTGATTTGTTTCTCCATGCCAAACTCCAGTTCAATGGCTTAAACACGACCCATCCATTGGATGGAAGCTGGTGTGAGGGAAAGCACGTCAAACTGGAATTTATCTCAATAAACTATACTAACGGATTGTGGCCAGCTCCATGTGTTCTTGGCTTCAAACACCAGCAGTGGTAGTGTGCTGGAGTAAACAGTAATGTGTACACAGCTGATATTTGCAGGACACACATATTCATCCACCCAGTGGGGGAGAAGCAAAAAAGAGATCAATCCTTCATGGAATCTCTGAAGTGACTCTGCATTGGCACAAAAATCCAGAGCTACACAAAAGTAGAACGGCCTTGCTATATCAGAGCAAAGAATTTGCTGATTCAACACTTTATCTCTGAGACCAGCCAGCCAGCCAGCCAGGTGCCCCTGGGAAACCCACAAACAGAGTTTGTCCCCCTCACTTGCTAACAAGAGGTTCAATTTTTTTTGCAGCTGTTGTGGCTAATAACTAGTAAGATCGATTCACGGAGGACAGCTCAACATTCCTCTTTGAAAAAAGCCTAAATAATTCTCCTACTACATTCTGGGGCACATCGTTCTAGAAGTCAGTTTTGCCACTGACTTTCGTTTAGCCCCAAACCTGGCAAAGGATGGATTGGCAGCTGGGAAAATGGAAGGAAGCAGGACTGAAATTTTCACTGTGGAGGAAAACAAATAGTGGCTCTTTCAGATCTCCCCATTCCAATCACCTATTATGCGGGGATTCTTTGCTGGAGCTTCCCGCGTGTAGGTCTAGGCCACCTACACACGGGATTCCAGTTGCCGGGGATCTGCGGCCAGCACCTCACATGCATTTCCGCACGGGCGCCGGCCACGCCTGCGAACAGAACGGCCGATAATTCCGGAGCATAAACGCGCACCGTGCCGCTGTTCGCCAGGCTAAATCTGAAGGTGTGTGAGTGGTTCGGATGAAAATGCCTCGTGAAAGTATCTACAAACACTTGCGACCTCCTGAGTTACTCTAAAGTTACATACCCAAGCATAAAGGCTAAAGTTACGACCAAGCATAAAGGCTAAATAGACCCCCAAAAAGTTTAAATTAAAATGAAATAAAGACAGACAACGTTACTTCTTTGAATGGCTTTGGCTGACCCGCATAGGCTTTTACACTTCCCTATACCTATCACTATTCTAAGCTTTTCCTAAGCTAACCGACCCTGCACCGCCAAATCTTCCGCAATGCTAAGGCTAACTAAATCTGTACCGCCAAATCTTCCGCGATCTAAGCCTATGCTAAAACTAAAGCTATCTAAACCTTTACCGCCAAATCTTCCGCAAGCTAAGACCTAACTACCTCCTGCACGCGCTTCCAACCCATCCAACCCATCCAACCCGCTCCCCAAAAACCCCACTAACTAAGCGACTAATAAATTCTGACTATCTGCCCAAGACGGGGAGCCGCAGCCTTTTATTGACAACCAAGTGCAACGTCATGATCGATATATTTACCAATAGGAACGCTGTTGCTGCCCCCAAAAAAGGCGGGAAGCAGAATAAACGATCATTGACAAATTTAAACCTCTGGAACTACAATTTTAGGCGGAGGGATCTCAGTGGCAAGATGCCTACTGAGCCTTACTTTTGCTTTCGCTTTTGCATGGAATACATAAAATAGTGCATAATTAACATTAACTTAAAACAAATAATAGCGGGTTCAAAGGAACCCACGAAGTGTATTCCCACACTATTAGACTTTGATGTTATTTGTATTTAGTAAGGCTTGTCATTTTCTTGTACCGGCAGGCACACTCTGCTAAGTGATGCCCTCTTCACGCTCTCTTCTGTCTAGGTTTCTGTGGAACATTTTGCTTTCCGTGTTTGGGGTGCCAAGTTGCTGCGGATATGAATGAATGTTGCTGCTGCGGCTCAAGTATGGCAATGAGGGCTGTCTACCGAACAAAGTATAGGATCCCGGTAAGTGTAGCTAGCTTGGCG
This sequence comes from Lacerta agilis, assembly GCF_009819535.1. Classification (NCBI taxonomy): domain Eukaryota; kingdom Metazoa; phylum Chordata; class Lepidosauria; order Squamata; family Lacertidae; genus Lacerta; species Lacerta agilis. The sequence goes on from NC_046320.1 coordinate 61,577,839, forward strand.
AGGGCGGATCCAGATTTTAAGGATCTACAGTGGAGTTGTTTTATTTTTACTAGAACCTCAGGTGCAAAACAGCAGCTCGTGCATGTGTATGTCCGTGTAGATACTCTCATTACTAATTCTTTATTGTAATTGATAATTTTAAACTGTTAATTATTTGCTGATGCTTAATTTTACTGTTTACTATTGGATTCTAGTGGATTATTGAATATTGTTTATTTTAAAGTCATTGTGATTTTTTTTAATGTTGGATCAGGTTGTTACTATTAATGTTTGATTTTTAAAATTATTTTTATACATCAGGGTGGCCAACTCCCAAGAGACTGCGATCTACTCAGTGTTAAAAACTGGCAGTGATCTACCCCCTTTTGGGCGGGCGGGGGGGGGATTTCGGGTCAAAGTTGTTGAGTTTTTTTTAGGGAGGAGGTAAAATGTTGAGCTTTTTTAAGGGGAGCCACAGTTGTTCAGCTTCTTTGGGGGGAGCCAATGATCTACCAGTGACCTACCGCAGACGTCCAGTGATCTACCAGTAGATCGTGATCTACCTGTTGGACATGCCTGTTATACATGATGGAAGCTGCCCAGAGTGGCTTGGGCAACCCAGCCACATGAGCAGGGTCTAAATAAATTATGGTATTAATTATTATTATATAATTAAGGAATAAGGTGCCTCTGAGCACACCTACACATTTACTTTTAGTACCAGACTTGAGCACGTAGGTCACATCCATGCCACACATTTAAATGCTCTTTACAGTAAGCCAACTTATGCGGGGGTTGCATCCCAGGGATTGCACCTAAAGCCAAAGCACATTGGGTTCAATGGCGAGTGGGATTGCCAAAGTCATTTTTCCCGGAACCCTGCCCACTTTTAATGTTTTTTTGCTTTTAATTGCCACACATGTGAAGCTAAATGCACGCAAACCACAGGCTTAACTGCACCACTTTAGCACTTTAGCTTTCCCCAAAGAATCCCAAGGACTGTAGTTTCCTTTCATTCTTTTTTTTTGGCTGTATTTTTCTGTTTCAAAATAGGACTGTAGATTCTTAGGGGTGTTGAGAGTTGTAAGATCTTGTCACAGAGCTACAATTGTTAAATAGTCGGGAGCCAGACTCCTTGGGCAGTCTACTGCAAAGATCACCCAATAGATTCCATCTACTTTTACTGCCCTTTCTTGCTACTTGCAGTTTTTTCTCCAAAACAAAAGGCTTTGGAGTTCAGTTACAGGCATTTAAATATATGCTCCACATGAAGTTTGTCCCAATTGCCTGTTGACTCTACATCTGTATATAATATTTCTCTTTCCAATTATTATCTATTAGTGGCCTTGTTTCTTTTTAACAGGGATCCCTCTGCGATGACTTCTGCACTGTCTGGTGTTGCCCTCAATGTGCTCTTTGCCAACTCAAGAGAGACATCAATAGAAGGCGTCAACAAGGAATCTTCTAGGGAAATTGAGAGTTTTGATTGCATTTATAGTTCAGTTTAGTTGTTGCTCATGTTAAGAGGTAATGTGAATTTTTCAAAAAAGCTTCTACAATCGCCCAGGTAACCTGTGGGGTTATACAAATCTAAGTGTTTTTTTTAGCTGTTAATTCAGTTTCTTGCCCTTCCAATTATTCCACACCTGCGTGTATTTTAATTAGTGTATAAGGAGCAGCAGCAACTCTTTCCAATTCATAGTAGTAGGTGTTCCCTTTTGTGCTTGTCTCCCCTTCTAATTTCCAGATTCAGTTATGTCAATTAAGTACCAACAACGCATGTGTAAAAGTTGTTTTTCTTGATCTGCACCCTAACACACATCTTGCAGAGAAAAACAAGAAGTTTCCATGCAACAGCCTTTTCTAACTCTTCGTGCTCAATACTAATTTAGCCCTATGAAGAGTTCTGTGGATCTTGAAAGTCTGCAATACCAAGAAGACTGGGTTATTATTTGACTTGTTCCATCTCTCTAGAATGCGACCATCTGAATAAACAGGAAATATGACATAAATCCTTTTCCAACTCTCTATTTTTGGGGTGCGTGGAGGGGACTGGGACAAAGAAGGCGAAGTCCATTTATATTACATGGAAGTTTTCTGAACAAGTGGGACACCACAGTTTCATATCATCCAGTAACTACATAGTGAACCTTAAAATGACATTTTGGAAGAATATAAACATAAGATCAGAAAAAACTAGCTTTGAATGCTGTGTGTCTGTGAGATTCTCATCTGCACTTCCTGTCTCTGGTTACACCCCAAGAACATAAAGCTACCATTATAAATTTGAGATGGGGAGAGAAGAGAGTGAATTAACTCTCCTTTATAGTAAACTAAGTAGACACCTGAGAAGGGGTAGTATAGGGTTTATTCTCATATAAAGCTGAATGCCCTGATCATACCTGAATACCCAAATTGTATTAAAACTCAAAATTATGCATTGGGACAGCCAAGTTCTAAGATTCACATGAACTATATTGATTTACATGGTTTTTGCATAACTGAAGTCAATAAATGTTTTCCCACTATAACTATTCCTCACCCCTTGTCCCTTAGTTTCACTAGACATTGCCCATACAGATTTAGGGGCCAGATCTACTCCCATGCACACATATTTGGCTAGAGTGGATGGCAACTTCCTTATACTAGTTTCCTCTTTGCTCTGTATATGGAGAGGCTATATATACATACTAGTGGTTTCAGCCCGTTAAAATAACGGGCGCTAGAACATATGTGGTGATTTTTTTAAAAAAAACCACTCCTGCTTCAGCAACCCTCCTGCTGCCTTAAACTTAGCCTTGCGAGGCGGCGGCTGTCCGGAGGGCTTCTGTGCTTTTTGACGCCTCCTCCCACTCCTCCCTTCAACTTGAAACCAAATTCAAAAGGGTGGAGGCGGGGGAAGCGAAGGAGGAGGAAAACAAACCGCTGCCGCTTGAGAAGCAAGCCTGAAACACACTCCACCCTCCCTGTCAGTGCTTCCACCTGCGCTTGCACGAATGCGTCGCAAATTCCTATTCCTGGCGAGCGGAGGGTACCGAGAGAACTCACGCATGACTGTTAGGAGGACCTGCCTAACTCCCGATCCCCATTGCCGAAGACGCTTGGCTATCTCCATTGTTTTCCGACGCGCCCCTGCCCTCCTCCCCGCCCGCCCTCGCTCCGTCTGCCTGACCCAGGAATCTCAGCAGACTGAGGAGGGAGAGGGTGGGAAGGAAATGAAGGCAGGAGCTGCCGCTGCTGCTGCAGGGGCTGGAAGATGGCGGTTGGGATAGGGAGGAGGAGGCGGAGGCGGCAGCAGCAGCAGGCACGGGGCTGTGGGAAAAGGCAGCGGGGCTCTTCACGCAGGCATGGCTGAGGGAAACGCCGCCACCGCGTCCCCGGGAAACTCCTCTCTCCGCCCCCGCTCTCCTCCGCAGCCGCTGCTTGGTGCCGGTTCGCCTCCTCACGACTCGCCGCTTCCCCGCCGGTGAGAAATGGACGTCCGCACTGCCGCGCTTCCCCCGCCGAGGGAGCCTCGTCGTCCTCGCCGGGGTTCGCGGCCATTGCCTTGAGGCTCTGCCGCGGTCCTGAGGGGAGAGGCGGGCTCCGCCGTGCGCTGCCTGCGAGCGAGACCCGCTCTCGTTTCTCTTCCCTCCGTCGCAAAGTGGCAGGGCGACCCCTGAGGGAGCTGGCTGAACGTCGGTGCTCCACAGGGTGGGCTGCTCCGTGCTGTTCCTGGGCCGCTAGTCCTTGAGGCTCGGCTTTCAGCGGCGACAGCAGCAGCGTGGCCTCCCTTCTCGGCCTCCTCGGCCTCTGGAGCGCCGACGTTCGGATTCAACCGCCCCGCTTCAACTGCCGGTCAGATGTCTCTCCATCCAATCCCTGTGTCCCTGGGGCACATGCGCAGTAGCGCAAACCCAGAGACACACGGACTGGACGCAGAGACACTTGCATTTTATATATATAGATAATAAACAAAGGATGAAAGCCTTCAAAGGTTTAACAAACAGCTCCACAGACTGTAAATTCAACACATGAAATCAATTATCCTGATGGAAGTTCTGTGGGGAGGGTAGGATGTAGCAAATGACAACTGAAGGTAGTGAATCTGATTAATTTCTAGCCTGCCTTTATTGGAATAACTACAGCTAAACAGAATATGGCACTTCAGTTTTCAACGCACACACACAAATATTCACAAGGCCACGAAACAACTGAAATTTTAATGCAAAACTTAAAAAACATTGTATTCCATTCAGTTATTTTTTTAAACATCTTAATGTTTATGTTGTGCTACCATACCTTTAAGATAAACCTTTGGGGTTTAAACATAATATACACACATCTACACCTTTGTCTAGTTAGGGTTCTAGCAGAAGTTGAGCCAAAGCCGCAAGTTCTTATGCTAGCTTCACATTTTTAGATGAAAATAAACAAACAATCTCGACAGAAGGGGGGGGGGGGATGAAAGTCTACTGAGCCATCTGAGCTTCCATTGCCTGTGCTGTCCATTCTGGGGCAGTCTGACTAATCTTCTCCAAAAGGTTATTAACTTGGAAGCAGAGAGACTGAATCTGTTTGTCCCACGTCGGCAAGGCTTCACGAGCTAAAAGACAACAGAAGAATTTATTCTTGCATTCATTGCTTGTTTCTGTTAAAATTTCCTGCCATTATTCGTTCGCTGCATAAGCAAATTTTCTGTTACCAGGTCTGCAGATACAGGTATTTTGGAATACAGGAATTCATAGCAAAGTATTGCATGGACACTACTGCCATCTGCTGGCTACAGCAAGAATCACAACTTTGTCATATGTTGATTGTACACCAGGCTAAAATATTTTGCTTGTGCTCTACATGTGCTTCAACCGCACCTAGAGCAAGAATAAGCTAGAGCTTAACTTACTTTCAAAGTGAACAATTCCATCTATCTGATCAATAAATCCATTCATGCGACCCTCTGTTATCATCTGGGATGCTATCTTTTCTGCCTGAAAAACAAAACCCAAAAGGACATCTACTTTTAATAAACAGAAGCCCACTCCTGATACGGTTTTTACCACATGTATGTGTACATAGGAGTGTCGGTGGTAGAGAAAAGTTATACAGGTCAATTTATTCTGCAGGAGACCTTTGCAACTGTTGATTATACCAGTCAGTCCCTAAATTCACTGTGAGATAATTCTGTGTGATCCCCACCTTACAAGTGACCTCCAGCATGATTTAATTTCAAGGTCAAAAGGAATGCAAAAGGCACCTGCGGATTCAGAAGTGGTGTCACTCCGCAGACGCAAGTCCACGCGAGTATAGGTGAGCAGCCTCATCGCAGTCCTCTTAGAAAGAGTATGTGGGGCTGGAAAGTGCGGCCAATAAATTCCTTCCCAAAAGAGTAGCACATGTATAGGGACTTGGCATTTCTGTTTCAGCCACACCCCAAATTCATATGGCCACAAGTACCTTTAAGAACTAGGCAACAACACTCCATTTCTCCCAGGCCTGTGGCTAATTAAGCAATCTCTGGCCTTTTAAACTGTGTGCGTGTAGAGGCGGTTGTTTGGTTTTTTTATAGGTGGCGACAATTTTACACACATCCAATAGATGTGCAACTGCTGATGCACAGATTGTTTGGAGCCTGGAAGAGGGCAGAAGAGGGGTGGAACGGGGTGTGATTATGTGCGCTCCATCATTGCATGAGGGGGCCAGGAACGGAACCTCTGTGCAAAATGGTCACCACCTATACTATGGTATGTATTTTAGTGCTTTTATACTCTTAACACCCCCCCCCCCCGGTATAGAAATAAATAATCCTCATCATCTTATACCACCATCAATCACTTTTTGTTCCTTTCTTTTTGATCGCATCAGCTTTAAGCAGAAGAGCGGACTACTTCTTCATCAAACTACTCATTATTAAAACTAGCTTAGTTTGAACAAAACAAAAGCAGCAGTGCATAGCTTTTGCAGGGCTTTGTAAGAAAGCAATTTCTCAGATGCAATATTATTACTTCAGTCACTTGAATCATAAGAACACTGTTGAGCAGACAGCACAAAGGAACAGTACACAAGTCTATATACCTTGGCTGCAGGAATTTCTAATAATGCTCCAAGTTCTTCAAAGGTAATATTATTATACAGTTTGCTTGCAGATAACAAATTATGTTCAATGACAGCTCTGTCCAAAATACTAGAACCTGAAATAGAAACTGACAATGTATTAGGAATTTGAAAATCAGCATATATTTGGCTACAAGTCAAATATAATTTAAAAAAACCTGTATGCAGCATATGCAGTCCTCAATTTCTGTTCCATCAATACTGCTCCGTAATAAAGGTAGAAAGAAATTGGCTTACATTATTATGATATTATCAAAACTTTCATAATATGATTTATTGGCTTTAAATCAGTGCTGAACAGGATATAAACCTGCTTAACTAAGAGTAATTTTTTTTTTGCATCTTTATCAAGCTCACAGAAAGGAAATTTCAGCCCAAATGTTGATGGAAGCCCAAAGTACTGCATGATGGCTAAGGAGATTAGAGCAGTGTTTCCAAAACTTACAATAATTGCATACCCCTTTTGACTGTTTTGTCTTACTGGCATAGCCCTCCTTGGGTGAAAATACTATTTTATCTTTGAATTGTTTTCTGCAGTTAAAAAAACTACTACAACTATGAAGTAAATTTAAAAATTCTGCTGTGTACACTTTGAAACCTTTCAAGTATGACCAGGGATAAACATACCATGCTTTAGGAAACGATGGATTAGAATTTTCATGGAACTAGGTTCCAAACATGGGAGAATAAAAGGATACAAAGCCTCAATGTAACTGATTACTAAAGTTGACCCAAAGTGGAGCAATTCTCATTTTGAAAGGGTATATACAGAAGGGAACAATGTCTGAGTGCCCCTCAGAACAGGGTACACCCACACTTTAAGAGACCCAAGTACCATCAGCTGTTGTTGCTTTTTGGTGTGGCATGAGCATTGCAGCAAATTCCTGCAATTGGTTCCCTCTGATAATTCTGTCTAGATACATTTTCTCCAGTATCCCATAGGCGGCAAGCTGCTGGCATCTTTCATCCTTGAAGAGAGTAGCTAACATACGGGAACGCTGCTGTCCTGAAAAATAGTGAGAATACTGTGAAATGGGGCATCTCAATTCAGTACTGTTCACTTCTACTTCAATGCATTTTCTCAGCTGCCTTTTTGCGAGCCAGTAGCAAATTGCCAATTTCTTCCTGCCTGCCCACAGCAAAGTACTCAACTGTTAATACTTGATGACTTTTCAAATTATACCTGCTAGGTGCAGATTGCTTTAGCAGCTAGATCCTTTCTACGGAAACAAACTGCAATTTCTGCCTCTAGAATGCTACACCACCAAGATGATTTGGTTTCAGTAATCATAATCATTAACATGAAACTGTACATGAAACATTCCAGAGACACAAGGCAGACAACCTGTGGCAGCTTATGCAGGTGTTTTGTTTTATGGAAGCATAGCATGCATACTGCTTTAGAGTAGAGCTCCCCCACCCCTTGCAGAACAGGATCATATATATAATCCCAAAGACTAAAATGAAAATTGTATATATAGATGTCAGTCATCAAGTGTTGCTTTACCTGCTGATGCCAAGATTGTGCAATGCAAGGCATGCTTCAGTGCCTCAAGTCTCTCACTTTCGTGGACTATGCTCTTGTAAGAAAGCTCATTATACCTCTGGGCAGCTTCAATGAACTTCCTTCGGTAGTCAAGAACGCGAGCATAGCACACCTGAAACAGGGGAAAAAATCCGTACAGTTACTCACTATGTTACCTAATAAATCCAGTAATAATATTTGAGGGATCCAACTGGCGGCTTTTCGTGCAACTGACCTGGTTCCATCAATTAGCATACTACAGGTCAGGATGAGAGGGTAGCAACTGGTAGGCCAAATCTGTATCTCGGGAAGTAGCAGGACCACAGCCCCTACCCCAAATAACCTGTCAGTTCAAGAGGGATATAAAAAGAGTAGAGATTGTGGTGCTGGGACTTTGAAGCAGGACACTTTGGGGAGTTGGGTGCATCAAGCTCACAGCTACCACCAAAGTGGCCCTTGGGAAAACTAGGTAGAGACTGCAGGGGTACAGAGAATGGAATGACTTGCAATCTAGGAGTTACATGTTCAAATCATAGAAAAGTCACACAAGAACTAGGTTATCGTGTGCTTTCAACTGTCTGGCCTTCCAGTCAGGTGTTAAACACCAATAGTCATCACAAAAATGCAGTAATATGAACAGTCCTGGAGTACATTTTAGTGTAAGTGGTCACCACCAGACTGGATCCCATGTTACATAATGAAATTCTCTCTAATCCAATGGGCTGCTAAGACAAACATGGGTGCCATTCAGGTAGCCTGTTTATCCCCATCCATCAACAAATAATGAATGTCCTCCCTACTATTCAGGAAGGGAATTCTCTGAAGAATTCATTTGAGAAATGTATCCTTAGGAGAATTATATAGGAAGCAATATAGTATGTAATGAACAATGCTTTCCACCTCTCCCTAGCCACAGTGATTTACAGATACTATGGCTATCTCCCATCCAAACTATGTGGGCATAGTTTGGAATCTCAAAGCTGTAAATGCCTTCCTCATCATTTAAGCTGATAACTCAAAAAAGCAATCCTGGAGACCATAATAAGATTTCACACAATAAAATGGTGAAAATTGCAGTTTGAAGATGACATCTAGTTAACAGATGGCTTCACTTTTTATTTATCCTGATTTGCAACAAGGGTAGCAACCTTGAGGTCAGCAAATGAGGAACATGCAAAACCATAATGATAAAACTTTTACGCAATATGTTACTTCATTTCACTCAAAACAAGAATGTTAGTATTTCACCTTATAATGAATTTGTAACTGTTCATTGGTTGATTCATTCTGAAGAAGAGATGCTCTGTTGATGTAAGCCTCAGCCTGAACGGGATCGTCATCCTCCAGGTACAGTCGGGCAATTTTTAGATAAGTCTCCAATTTATAATCTACATTGTATTGCCTTGAATAGAAAGAAAAAAGACAGTATTGAAACCTGAGTTTATTCATTTGCATCATTGAGTTTTGCAAACATACTTATGTGGCCTGCAGAAATTTACAGTAATACTACACGCTGTATAATAATGTTTGCCACCAGCCAACTCTGGCTGAATGGAAGGATGTCTCCCCAGATGAATGGAGAAGCAGGACATACAATGCCCCCCCCCCGCAAGAGGGTATGAAAATGTAATTTATTGGTTAGTTTTGAATGGTAATAGTCATAAGGTTTTACTCACAGTAGACAATTAAAATGGGGACAACTAATTTAGGTCCATTAATGTCAATAGGTCTACTTTAATATCACCCACTGTCTTAATGCAAATGCATTCAATGTGGCGCCCTTCTATATGCTATGGACGACAATTCCCATCAACCCTCAGGGATTATGGGACTTGGTAGTCCTAAAACCTATAGGGCACGTTGGCTACTCATCGTAACGCAATACACTATTTGATGGAAGCTAGCAACAAGGTCCATGGCAGTCTTTTGTAAGCAAAAAACAGCTCAACTCTAGGCACTGCTCCACAGAAGACACTTGGATCTAAATCAAAATAAAAATAAGTGCAAAAATAAAAATAAAAAGTAGAGGTTGCTGAAACCAAAAATAGGACTGTGCTCTAAAGATTATAACTGCAACATGAGCAGCACTAAAGGGTTATGAGTTCCCCACAGAAAAAGTTTCCAGGTGGATCACTGATCTGTCAAAACAGTATGTGCAACTGTCACAGAACAATCAGAGAAGCCAAAACTATTGAAGAGTCAAGGAAACAGATCCAGAATATACCCAAATGAAGCATTTGTAGTACAAAAGGATATACAATGTATGAAGAAAAAATGTCAGGTTTTCTAACAACTATTTACTTCTGTCCAGTTTCCAAAGGAATCCCCACCAATACTTGTGCTGCATTCCGCCAGTCTTCTTCTTTCTCATAAATTGATGCAAGATGTTGTCTTATAGAAGCAACCTGGGAAGAACGAGGACTTAAATTATAATGCAATCAAGTTATCCAACAGGAAACTGATCTACTTTCTAATATCCTTTGTATTATCTGCTTCCTATCAGTGGTGTTTTGCCTATTTGAAAACTGATAATCTGATTTTACATGATCCACAATATCTTTAAATATACTTATCAATCAAATGCATATGAGGGATGCATTAGGATACAAACTGCCAAGAAGCATAGTGATTTTTGTTTTGAGTTATTCAAGCGTAGAAGCGAAATTTGTGGTGTAGAATTTGGTACAAATTTTACAAGCTGCAGCAAACTACAAGGCAAACAAAGCTACCTTCAGTTAATGACTGTTTTAATAAAGTTAGCAAAGTATGTCAGAATGAACAAAACTGAAGTCTGTATTCATTATTGGAACAAATTGACTTGGGATATCCTTTTCTTGCTGTCCTTTTTGCAAAGCTTATATGCCAGTGATATCTATTATATTTTAGAGTACAGTACTGAAAATATTTCAATATACATTTTCTTTATCTGACTGGTTTGCCAGAACCTTCTTGGAGACAATTACCCATTTTTGGGATGTCCTTCCTGGTGAGGTGTTTCTGTCTTTTTCATTATGTTTCCTTTCAGGAGGAATTTAAAAATAGTTGTTTACCCAGGCATTTGATGGCTGAAACATACTTTTTTTGACGACCTTATTAGCTGAGGGCATGTGTCTGTTTCACATGTTTTTAAATGTTTTTTATTTTATTTTTAAATCACTTTGATGTTTCCTGCCCTGGGCTCCTTTGGGAGGAAGGTTGGGATAGAAATTTAATCACCATCTTGCTCTTACCTGCTCCTCAAATGAAATTACACGAGGTTGGATCTTTTCCAAGGTGAAATGGTAGATTTCTTTGGCTGTGCCATCAGGAAGGCTTGGAAGATGGGTACAGAAGTCTGTCAACAACTGGCGTGAAATCACTAAACTGACGTTTTCATTGACCACTGGTTTAAGAGACACAAGGGGGAAAGAAAGTCAGGCTATACATTGTTGTTAGGCCTGTCATTTTAACAAGCATTCAGTCTTTAACCACTGTTAAGGCCCTGGTTTCCGACTCAAACTTTTAGGCAGCTGTACCAGCTCTTAACAGCCAGGGCATAAAACTGCTACACTGACATAGCATCTGTTTGCAACTCAGTTGCTGTGCTATCATAAAAAAAGGCTCGGGATGCAGTGACAGTGTTCCCAGCTTAGCAGGAGTCACCATTGTGAAATGCGGAATATGAGTTGCATGGCACAGAAGGGGGGGGACTGCTGCCCCTGCACTGGCAGAAGTATCACTACTGCACAGTTTTATGATCAGGTGCCAAAATAATTATATTAGTATTAATATTTTGCAGAGAGAATAACCTTGGATAACAGGATTATAAGGTTACAACCCTCCTACAGCCTAGAAACATTTATTCAGAATATCCCACTGATTTTGATGGAATTTATGTCAAAGTATTCATGCTTAAAAATGACACCTCAAACTTTTTCCTACCAAATTCCCAATGCTATATCGATGCCTGTTTCAATGTACAGAGATTTCTAAGACCGTTCATTTTTTCCGATTGCAATTAAATATTTACAAAGCTGTCGTTCAACAATTCATAAAACTGATAATTAAACTCACTTGCTTCTACAAAGGCTTTTAATGCCTCTAATTGTTCCACTCCTGAGAGCTGAATCGCTTTTTCCAATATCTGACGATACCTGCCAGAATGCAGTAAAAAATAGTTAACTTTTAAGTATCATCGAATACAGAGCTAATACTAAGCTAGATGGACCAGCAGTCTAACTTATTATAGCTTCCTATGTTGCTAAAAAAGGGACCCAGGTGGCGCTGTGGGTTAAACCACAGTCTAGGGCTTGCTGATCAGAAGGTCGGCGGTTCGAATCCCTGCCACGGGGTAAGCGCCCGTTGCTCGATACCAGCTCCTTCCCACCTAGCAGTTCGAAAGCACGTCAGAGTGCAAGTAGATAAATAGGGACCACTCCAGCGGGAAGGTAAACGGCGTTTCTGTGTGCTGCTCTGGTTCGCCAGAAGCGGCTTTGTCATGCTGGCCACATGACCCAAAAGCTGTCTGCGGACAAACGCCGGCTCCCTTGACCTATAGAGCGAGATGAGCGCCGCAACCCCAGAGTCGGACACAACTGGACCTGATGGTCAGGGGTCCCTTTACCTATGTTGCTAAAAATTATTGTATTTTTAAAATTAGCTTTACATCTTGTGCATGTACATGATATTTTAGAATGCTGTTCTTCTCTAAACCATTTTAGAGTATGTACATGCCATACTTTCCATTTCAATGGAAATCCTGAGATCCAACAGCTCTGGTGCTTTCCCACTGCAATGAAATGGCTAGTCATAGAAATAAGGGCACAATTTGACAATTCCTCTTTCACCTTTTCTTGCATTAACTCTAATGAAACACATGAGTACAATGTTATGCAAGGGACTACCTTTTAGTCCTCCAAAAGGGAGTGTGAAAGCACATCATTATGCTGAGATACAATGAGCAGTCAAAAAACAAACAAAAAAAACAGCCAAACAGCATCAAGCAAAAGCTGGGTATACTTGTATTTACGACATCATTAATTCCATATTATCCTGCCTTTCAACTCTGAGTGCAATCTCCTGTGGTTTAGGGCAGTGTTTTTCAACCTTTTTTGGGCAAAGGCACACTTGTTTCATGAAAAAAATCACGAGGCACACCACCATTAGAAAATGTTTAAAAAAATTAACTCTGTGCCTATATTGACTATCTATAAAGTAATTTCCCACGGCACACCAGGCAACATCTCGCGGCACACTAGTGTGCCGCGGAACAGTGGTTGAAAAACACTGGTTTAGGGTACTAAATTGAAGACAGAGGAGGGAAGCTTCAACTACAGCTGCATGGGAGGCCAATTCCTGGAAGTCTGTGTTGTTGGCATCCGTCTTGAGAGACAATACAGACAAACCACTGCTTTGGCAGCTCCAAAGTTACCACCCAGGGTGTAAGCCTGGGCAGTGGGTTTGGAGGTCCTGGGCTACTCAGACGACAAGACACCCCCCCCCAAAAAATCTAAGAGCCACAGGTGAGAACTGAGTGCAGGGTTGGGGACCAAAGATGGACAAACAACCCCAGAAGGAGCCTGTCTCCTAACACCCCACAGAGCTTTACATAAACTGCTCTATAAGGCCCACCTGAAAAGCTACATAGAAACACACCGAATAAATAAATAATTTGACTCGAATTAGATGGGGAAGCACCGCTGGCCCGTATCTACGGGTTCGAATGAATTTCTGCTAAAATCCCAGGAACTGGTGCGAGGAAACACTGCTGTTGCTGTTACTAAATTAATGTTGACAGCTACCCATTTATTTTCTTAACCCACACTTCTTCTTCTTCTTCTTCTTTTCCATAAAGATCGCCCTAGGTTCACAAGGCCCAACAGAACACGGAGGGAACCGAACCAGCGCCACGCAGATCCAGAATAAGACCTGAGAGGAGGGCAGGCCTCCCTCAACCAAGAGATGCTCCTGCCTGCTCCCCTTCCCTCCTCTCCTCTCCTCTCCCCACCCCACAACCCCGGTCGGACTCGGCGCTGGCTAATACGGGAGAAGGGGAGGGAGAGAGAAAAAGGAGCCGCTCACTTCCCCGCCAGGTCCTTGTGAGAGCCGCTCGAGCTCATGAGCTGGGTCAGCTCCTGCCTCACAGCCGCCGCCATCTTGGATGCGCCTCCCCTTCCCGCCCACAACCTGCGAGGGGAAACACAACGCCGCCGACTCCGCCTCCTCCGGCGCCAGACGCTACGCTAAAAAAGAGACGACGACGCAGCCGCGTAACCATACGGAGCCAACGGCTTTGCGCCGTGACGTCACGGACCCTGGAAGCGCCGAAAGGGGAGGGAGCCTGAGCGGAAGTGGAGCGCGCTTTGAGGTGGGAAGGCGGGAGAAACCAGCGCGGCGCGAGAAACAGAGAGCGAGCGAGCGAGCGAGGGAGAGGGCGGGCTCGCGGGTTGGTTGGCTGTTTGGCGCAGGTGACGCGGCGCCGGTTGCCAGGGTGCCGCTGCCCGAGCTATTATGGGATGCGGCGGCGGCGGAATGGCGCTGGGCGCGTGATTTTGAACAAACGCGGAACCTGCCGCAGCAGCTGGTGCTGCTGTTGCCGCCGCCGCAAGCAGCCGCCGCTGTTACGGCTACGAGCCGGCCGCGCGCGGGAGCAAGCGGGCGGCGTTGTCATTGCCGCGGGGCCGGCGTCGGGGGAGAGAGACCGATGTGAAGCGCCGGGCGCAGGTGAGCGCTAGGCGGGCCGAGAGGGGGGTGGGTCGCCTGAGGGGAAGGAAGGGAGAAGCGGCGGCGGTGCCGGCGCAGCCCTGAGGCGTTTGAGGCGGGGGACCGACCGGCTGCCTCCTTCTCCCTTCGTTGACAGGACGAGTCTGGCCGGCTTGTGGGGTGGGCGCCTATCGGGAAGGAAGGCTCAGTGCCGGCCCTTCTCCCTCCTCCTCCGCCTCCCCTCAGGATTATTATTATTATTTAATTGTCATCTTTCTGTCTGTCAGTGATGAAGGGGTTCGGTACCCATCGGTGGAGGCAGGAGGTTTTAGGCCCGGCTGAAGCTGCGCGGAGGCTCCGGGATAATATTTTGGCCTCGGAGCCGCGACGAGCCGGTGCCTCCAGGAACGAGGGAGGAGGCTTCATTGTTTTATTTTCAAATTGCTTTTCATTCTTCTGTCAAGGAAGGCCGCGGGGAGCAGGGATTTGCCCCAAAAGCGGGGGGGGGGGGGGGAGGAGGCTGGTGGCGTGGGTTGAGGCTGTGAGTTGTAAGTCCTGGGTAAAGACTGGGCAGAAGCGACTAACAAATAAATAAGAGCAAGAAAGGGAAGGGTCTAGCTTTGAAATACTGAGTTTGATCTCATTCTTCAGTCTGATGATTGCTGCTCAAGGAGGTCTGCTTTTGGCGTATGGTAGGGCAGGGCAAAAACTTTAAAATTACAATTCCCAATCACGGGTATTTATTTGTCCAGAATTTAACGCAGGTGGAAGTTTTGCTCTGTTGCTGAAACAGGAACACAATAGCTGGCCTCAGTAAAAGCACCCCTCTCTTTCTCATAGGAAAACAGTTTAACAGGGACTTTAATCTTTATGGCAGTCAGCTGAGTTCCCTGTGTTTATTGTATGGGAAGTAGTTGGACTATTCTCTTGCCTTACAATCTTATCTGACCCGGGCGTTGAACGGTGTAATTAGCAAGCTGCTATTGGTGAACTGTCAAAGATCGCTGGAGTGTGGCTCGATTGTAGATGTACAATACTATATTCCAAAGTAGCTTTTCTGTTTGATTTGTAAGAAAATGGACTATCTTCTGTCTGTTTGTTCTGTTTCTCTTGTCTAAACAGCTAGTGCATATCTTGATGGCAGCAGTACTTTGATTTTTATAATCTGGATATTAGAAAGAAATGTTAAATACATATTTTGTTTTCCCTCTGATCAAAATATACAAAAATCCAACCAAATCCATTCTTTGTAGAGAAGCCACTTCACAAATTAAGCAGTTGTTATTTAAAATGCATTTCTCCTGTCAAAACCAAGTACGGTACAGGTAACTCTAAACTTACAAGTATTTATACACTTACAGTAATCTTGAAATCAGATTGGTAGAACTAACAATACCTTTGTAAGTTGTTCATTATGATACATTTACTAGCAGAAGGCAAATGACCCAATGGAGCAATAACTTTGAGCAGTGTACTGATATATTGCTAAGTATAAACAAGGAAGCTACTGTATATTTCAACACTATCTGTGGTCCAATATTAGAACAATTGCTTTCCAACTATGTTGATTCTGGAAAATCAACAAAAATGCAATTGGGAGGGAAAGGTGAATCTATTGACGGTGGTGCTCAATTAATGATGAAATACCAATAAATTAATTCTATAAAATTATATCCAATATTAGTCATACATTCAGTATACATATTGAAATCAAAGGATTTAAGTATTGATTTGTGGGCAAGCCACACTACATATTTCTGAAACCAATTAAAGCAATACAATGTAAGCACAGGAGAAATGAAAACAAAAAATACTCCTATTAAATAATGAGGAGTGCAATACAAAACTGACCTCAAACAAATTATATCGCCTCATCTCTAAAAGCTTGGGGAAATAAGTCTTTCACTGTCCTCCTAAAAGAGTATCGTACTGTGGGGAAATACACCTTAATGGAGAGAGAGTTCCATAGTTTTGGAGCAGCCACTGAAAAAGCCTTATTATGATCCCTGTTAACCTTGTCCCTTATAGGAATCACCAAGAGGGCCTCATTGGCAGGTCTTAAGGACCAGATAGGTTGGCATGGGAGAAGGTATTATTTCAAATATTTAGCTGAGATTCCTGCATTGCAGGGGGTTGGAATAGATGACCCTTGGGGGTCCCTTCCAACTCTGTGATTCTATGAAATATTTGTTTCCTGGGCTGTTTGGGGCTTTAAGTGTAATTTTAAGCACCTAAAATTGGGCTCAATAAACTATTAGTAACCTGTGTGGATGCTTTAAAATGGGGATAATATGTGAGCAGGCTCCTGCTCCTATAATCACATGGCCACCCAACCTAGACAGATGCAGCTTGATAGTCTGTATGCGTGGGTGAGATGATGGTGTCAGGAGGAGGAGGAGGCTGGATTTGTTAGGCACCAGGGAACATTATGGGACATTATAGTTGAGCATGTATAAAAGGGATGGGCCGCACTGAACCAGGGTTGAACCAGACTGTTGGTACTTAACACTAAAAAGCAGCTTTTAAACTGATTGCACTGGGGGGAGACCCAACAGGAGCTGAAGAGGGTCCGGTTTAGAACAAATCTCCCCTTTGCGATGAAATTGATAAAGTGATGAACATTTAAATGGGGGAAGGTGCAGAACTAGGCATTGTGAGTGCAGCGGCAAAAGAAAGCAGTTCAGGGAGGCCAAACCACAACAGTTCTATACGCAAATGCCAAAAACACTTGAAGACAAAGACTACATACAAGTTTTTATACACCAGCGCTAGAAGCCTCGGAATCAAGACAGGTGAACTGGAGTACTTGGTCTTTGAAGATGGCATTGATATAGTGGGTATAAGAGAGGGTATAAACCAGGGGTCCCCAAGCTAAGGCCCAGGGGCCGGATGCAGCCCAATCGCCTTCTAAATCTGGCCGGCGGACGGTCCGGGAATCAGCGTATTTTTACATGAGTAGAATGTGTCCTTTTATTTTAAATGCATCTCTGGGTTATTTGTGGGGCATAGGAATTCGTTCATATTTTTTTCAAAATATAGTCTGGCCCCCCACAGTGGACTGGCCCCCTGCTGAAAAAGTTTGCTGACTCCTGGTATAAACTCCATAGGAAGGACAGGGAAAGATGCACTGGAGGTTGTGTTGCTCTGCACGTCAAAGAGGGCATTGAGTGCAGCAAGCTAGAAATCCTCAGACAAGGCACAACAGCCACAATGGCTCTGTTCTACTTCCACTGTCAAAGGCAGTATGCCTCTGAATAAGTTGCTGGAAATTGCAAGTGGGCAGAGTGCTGCTGTGCTCATGTCCAGCTTGCAGGCTTTCCGTAGTCACACTGGTGGAGGAAGAGGAGTGCAGGGGTGGGGTGCCATGCCCCCAGGATGCGCACCATGCCCCTGTGGGCAGCGCACCACACCTCCAGGATGTGTGCCAGCACCACCCCTGCCTGCTCTCCGCCACTGGTTAGCCACTGTGAGAACAGGATGGACAATTGGCCTGATCCAGCAGGCTCACCTTAAATTTCTTATTTAACCTTGCAGGACCCTGCAGGACAAATCCTGTAGTTGCCCAATGCTATTCTCTGCTGAAACTCCTCAGAGTTAGGAGTGGAGCCACTATAAAACAGTATCCCCAACTCCAAATTCATGCCATGATCCATGGCATCAAAAACCACTGAGACGTCAAATAGAACCAAGAGAGTTGCACTTCCACTATGCCTCTTCCAACAAAAGTCATTGATCAGGGTGACCAAGGCTTGCTGGTTTTCCACAGGCATCTGGTTTGGCCACAGTGTAAACCAAAGCTCTCATTGACTCTGCTGTAGAACCCAATTAAGAAAATGCAACAAAACTGTTGACCTTCATAGTGTTTCTGCAATCAGATTCCAGAATCTAGTTTAAAACAGCTAAATTTGTGCAAGTGTACCAGATAATTGATGCCTAGAATATGCAGAAAATTTACTGCTTTCCAGTTCACAGTGCATGGACAAGTTTGCCAAGATATTTTTGTGGAAACTTTGAAATAGTTGTTTGCCTCATGGGGATGACTTGCAGAAGTACTTTGATAAATATATCATTTTTATGTGGAAAATGGATCTCATAGTGGCATGATGTATTGCTCTATTCACGTTTCCCAGTATGGTTCAACAACTATACAACATCAAATACCTACATAAATGCATAATTTCACCACTAGCATATTTTTTATTTAATTACAAGAGGCATTGCAGATTTTACCAATGAATTGTTGAGAATAGTTCCTGACACCCAATAAAGCCTAAATTAACTGAAAAGACATTACAGTTCTTGATATGGAAATTTATTTTTTAACTATTTGCTATGCTGAATTGGTTTGAGTGCCACGCTTGAGAGTTTTGCCAATGACCTGAACAGTGAGTCAAAACTGAGACATGAATAATGGAGTTAGTTCTTAAGTAGTGTAAGATCTGATCTGTCATTAACAGTCACTTGTATCTTGGCAGTTGAGGGGATACCATGGTTATAAATTGTGTTGTGTAGAATGTATGGAATGAACACTCTTTTAAGTGGGAATCTCAGTGTAGTTCCACTTCTCACACACTCTTGGAAGCATATTGCCATGTTCAATGTGATTTTCTTTTATGTGAGTGAGTTTGGGTTTGTTTGCTCTTTTTTAAGGGAAAAAGCAAGCATAAATGGGAAAACGTTTTTCTCGATCAGTTTTGTCTAGAATAGTGTATTAAAGCATTTTCATGCTGATTTCCATGAGATGGGCAAAGTTTTCTTTTTGTTTTACTAGGACTAGGAGAATAGCTGGAAGCTTTCCCCCTTAAAAAAGCCTTCCTGTGTCAATGTTAATGTGAATTGTTCATAGTCATAATACACTGGTATTTACTTTTTAGAGGTCGGTAATAAAAGGATGAGAGACCTTTTGTTGATGAAATATATATATATACACCAGATGCACAGTTACTTCTTATTCATCCTGTCCGCACATGCCACCTTTTATCTCTCTCGATTCTTAATCGACTAATATACCATTTGGTCTGCAATCCTATACCCATTTACCTGGGATTAAGCCCCACTGAACTCGGCGGAATTTACTTCTGAGTACGGTATAGGATTGCACGGTCAGGCTTTTAAGGTGCCGTAGAATTTATAAGTGCAGATTGTTAGCCCGGCTTCCCTTCTGAATTCGCCCTCGTTTCCTGGAGAAGGGGCGCAACCCCCCCCCCTCTCTCTGCGCGCGTTTGCCAAGTCCGGAGAGCGCAGAGCGCGTTTCTTGTAGATCAGCGCCCGCGTCGTTCCTCCTTTTCTCGGCGGGGAGCAGTGACTGTAGGGGCCGGGCTTCCCCTCCCCTCCGGTGGGAGTGGCTCAGCAAAGGGATCGGGGGCGGAGGGAGGAGTCTGAGGTTGTTGCTGAGCTGGGCTGTGATGGTGATGACGAAGTGAAAATGGCGGATCTTTCGAAATACTATCCCGGCCCCTGACATACCAGCGACAGCACCTAAACAGTCTTGAGAGGTTCCCCCCTACTCCTCTGCTCGCTGCTGCCAGAAGCCTCCCTCACCTCGTCTTTTCGTCCCAACTCCCGGGCAGCCGCTTTGCAGCTATTCAGACACTTCTGGGGGAAGCTCCCTCCTCCCCTCGGGCTGGAACTTAACCCTCCTGGAAGGAGTCGGTGGCTGCGCCCTGGAGAGGGGTGAGAGACGCACCAAGCAAGGCCTGGGCAGGAGATTGGGGGTTAAGGGGAGCCTGCAACGCTGGGTAGGGTGGCTTGCTGTAAAGGAAATTCAGGTGTTTTCAAATGTAACATAAATAGTTAACCTGGCTGGAAAAGAAGGGAGTATTTGGAGCTGCTGAGGCCTAACTCTCCTTTCAAGGTCTCGTTTGTACTGTTTCTGTCTGATGTGCATTGCTTGAGAGTTCGGGTAGTGCAAGTGATGTTCATATGGTAGTCAAGGAGAAATCTCTGCAGAACAAATTACTGGATTGATTGTGCCTACTCTTCTTAGGAGTGCAGTGAAGAACGTTAGTATGCTAAGCTGCTTGTGGGACACTAATGATTTTTAAAATGAGCTACTTGCTTTCAGAGGAGTGTAGTCACATACATCATAGGTGTGTTTTAGTAGTCACTTTCAAATATATTTATATAATTAACACGGAGTGTTGCAGTGGGCAGAAAATAACTTCGCAGCTTGTTAGATAATTAAAGCTGGGAATTAAAAAATGTATCCCCCTTAACCTTTGAAAGGTGGAAAAGGTCAATGCAGCAGTAAATGATTCAGACGGGAAATGTATGTTTGGTTTTGGTTTTAATTCCAAATTTTATATGAAAAGGTGTAAAGCAATATATTTTGTAAGTGCAGTCTAGATGTGTAAACTGATTATGTTAGGGTAGCTGGGATTTCTAGCAAAATAAGGCAAATGATAATTAGTGTTAAGGAACACTAATGCACACGAAAGCTCATACCAAGAACAAACTTAGTTGGTCTGTAAGGTGCTACTGGAAGGAATTTTTTTATATTTTTATTTAGTCTGAAAATAGGTTTTTGTTTAATTACACTGGGTGGTATCTGACTAGGTCATACACTGAGTACACCCACTGAAATCAGTGGACTAAGTAATGATTAAGTGCCTTGATTTCAGTGGGCCTACTCTTGACTATCTTGGGTGGCCCTGCACGGCATAGCTCATAGCTTCCCTGAGTAATTCAAGCCCCTTCGCCACGACAAGGCAGTGATCTATGAGCTATGCCGTGCAGGGCCACCCAAGATGGACAGGTCATAGTGGAGAGTTTGGACCAAACGTGATCCACCTGGAGGAGGAACTGGCAACCCACTCCAGTATCCCTGCCAAGAAAACTCCATGGACAAAGACAACAGGCATATAAAAGTTATGACGCTGGAAGATGAGCCCCTCAGGTCGGAAGGCGTCCAACATGCTACTGGGGAAGAGTGGAGGACAAGTACAAGTAGATCCAGAGCTGATGAAGCGGTTGGGCCAAAGCCGAAAGGACGCTTGGTTGCGGATATGCCTGGAAGCGAAAGGAAAGTCCAATGCTGTAAAGAAAAGTATTGCATAGGAACCTGGAATGTAAGAACCATGAACCTTGGTAAGCTGGATGTGGTCAAAAATGAGATGGCAAGAATAAACATTGACATCCTAGGCATCAGTGAACTAAAATGGACGGGAATGGGCGAATTCAGTTCAGATGACTATCATATCTACTACTGCGGGCAGGAATCCCGTAAAAGAAATGGAGTGGCTCTCATAGTCAACAAAAGAGTGGCGAAAGCTGTACTGGGATGCAATTTCAAAAATGATAGATTGATCTCGATACGAATCCAAGGCAGTCCTTTTAACATCACAGTAATCCAAGTTTATGCACCAACTTCCAGTGCTGAAGAAACTGAAATTGACCAATTCTATGAAGACTTACAACACCTTATAGAAATGACACCAAAGAAGGATGTTCTTCTCATTATAGGGGATTGGAATGCTAAAGTAGGGAGTCAAGAGATAAAAGGAACAACTGGCAAGTTTGGCCTTGGAGCTCAAAATGAAGCAGGGCAAAGGCTAATAGAGTTCTGTCAAGAGAACAAGCTGGTCATCACAAACACTCTTTTCCAACAACACAAGAGACGACTCTACACATGGACATCACCAGATGGGCAACATCGAAATCAGATTGATTATATTCTCTGCAGCCAAAGATGGAGAAGCTCTATACACTCAGCAAAAACAAGACCTGGAGCTGACTGTGGCTCTGATCATCAGCTTCTTATAGCAAAATTCCAGCTTAAACTGAAGAAAGTAGGAAAAACCACTGGGCCAGTAAGATACAATCTAAATCAAATTCCTTATGAATACACAGTTGAAGTGAAAAACAGGTTTAAGGACTTAGATTTGGTGGATAGAGTGCCTGAAGAACTGTGGATGGAGGCTCGTAACATTATACAGGAGGCAGCAACAAAAACCATCCCAATGAAAAAGAAATGCAAGAAAGCAAAGTGGCTGTCCAATGAGGCCTTAAAAATAGCGGGGGAGAGAAGGCAAGCAAAATGCGAGGGAGATAGTGAAAGATACAGGAAATTGAATGCAGATTTCCAAAGAATAGCAAGGAGAGACAAGAGGGCCTTTCTAAACGAACAATGCAAAGAAATAGAGGAAAATAACAGAATGGGAAAAACCAGAGATCTGTTCAAGAAAATTGGAGATATGAAAGGAACATTTCGTACAAAGATTACCACAATTAAGGACAAAAGTGGAAAGGACCTAACAGAAGCAGAAGACATCAAGAAGAGGTGGCAAGAATACACAGAGGAACTATATCAGAAAGATATAGAGGTCTCATACACCCCAGGTAGTGTGGTTGCTGACCTTGAGCCAGACATCCTGGAGAGTGAAGTCAAATGGGCCTTAGAAAGCCTTGCTAACAACAAGGCCAGTGGAAGTGATGATATTCCAGCTGAACTATTTAAAATCCTAAAAGATGATGCTGTTAAGGTGCTACACTCAATATGCCAACAAGTTTGGAAAACTCAGCAGTGGCCAGAGGATTGGAGAAGATCAGTTTACATCCCAATCCCAAAGAAGGGCAGTGCCAAAGAATGCTCTAACTACCGCACAATTGCACTCATTTCACACGCTAGCAAGGTTATGCTTAAAATTCTACAAGGCAGGCTTAAGCAGTACGTGGACCGAGAACTCCCAGAAGTGCAAGCTGGATTTCGAAGGGGCAGAGGAACCAGAGACCAAATTGCAAACATGCGCTGGATTATGGAGAAAGCTAGAGAGTTCCAGAAAAACATCTACTTCTGCTTCATTGACTACGCAAAAGCATTTGACTGTGTCGACCACAACAAACTATGGCAAGTTCTTAAAGAAATGGGAGTGCCTGATCACCTCATCCATCTCCTGAGAAATCTGTATGTGGGACAAGAAGCTACAGTTAGAACTGGATATGGAATAACTGATTGGTTCAAAATTGGGAAAGGAGTACGACAAGGCTGTATATTGTCCCCCTGCTTATTTAACTTATATGCAGAATTCATCATGCGAAAGGCTGGGCTGGATGAATCCCAAACCGGAATTAAGATTGCCGGAAAAAATATCAACAACCTCAGATATGCTGATGATACAACCTTGATGGCAGAAAGTGAGGAGGAATTGAAGAACCTTTTAATGAGGGTGAAAGAGGAAAGCGCAAAATATGGTCTGAAGCTCAACATCAAAAAAACTAAGATCATGGCCACTGGTCCCATCACCTCTTGGCAAATAGAAGGGGAAGAAATGGAGGCAGTGAGAGATTTCACTTTCTTGGGTTCCATGATCACTGCAGATGGTGACAGCAGTCACGAAATTAGAAGACGCCTGCTTCTTGGGAGAAAAGCAATGACAAACCTAGACAGCATCTTAAAAAGCAAAGACATCACCTTGCCGACAAAGGTCCGTATAGTTAAAGCTATGGTTTTTCCAGTAGTAATGTACGGAAGTGAGAGCTGGACCATCAAGAAGGCTGATCGCCGAAGAATTGATGCTTTTGAATTATGGTGCTGGAGGAGACTCTTGAGAGTCCCATGGACTGCAAGAAGATCAAACCTATCCATTCTCAAGGAAATCGGCCCTGAGTGCTCACTAGAAGGACAGATCCTGAAGCTGAGGCTCCAGTACTTTGGCCACCTCATGAGAAGAGAAGACTCCCTGGAAAAGACCCTGATGTTGGGAAAGATTGAGGGCACAAGGAGAAGGGGACGACAGAGGATGAGATGGTTGGACAGTATTCTCGAAGCTACTAACATGAGTTTGGCCAAACTGCGGGAGGCAGTGAAGGATAGGCGTGCCTGGCGTGCTCTGGTCCATGGGGTCACGAAGAGTCGGACACGACTGAACGACTGAACAACAACAACTCTTGACTATGAATTAGTCAGGTGTCAGTGTTATTTACCCAGTGACAGCTCTAAAATGTACACAATAAACGTGACTCCTTTTTCTGAGGGCTAGGTCCACGTTCAAGTTCTACATATGCATGTGTGATTCCTCTCTCCACTCCCCTATCTATGAAACTCTCTCTGTGTGAGTGACCTCCTGATCATTTTTGTTGATTGAAAAGCAACATAAGTATGTTAAATAAGTATTTAAAATGGTATCTTCTAAACTCTATAGGTTCTGAAATATGAGATTAATATATTAAATGTACCAACTATCTTATGTCTAGGTGGGTTTATATCTTGTGAGAGTATCATTTTTAATTAAAGACATTCCATACGAATTTTAAAACTGTGTTAACTGTTAGCGTGGGATAGCTTTGTATCAGGAAATAATTAGTTAAATGTGCAGGTGGACCTCCTTTGCTTCTCTAGTGTAAGAAGGAGCAACAAGCCACCCCTGGTTTAGAGTTACATCCAAACCAGGATTTGTTGTCTCACCGCTCCCCCCCTCCAAATAAATCATGAAGTTAAACCAAGGTTTGCTCTTATCTTACCAGTGGTGTGTTTGAACAAAAAAAACCCTAAAGATTCCTGGTCCAAACATAAGTCAGGGATCATGGTTAGTTGTTTCTGCTCACACTAGGAAGGAATAAATCAAGAGTTATCTTTAGAATTCTGGATATTCCAGCTGTATTCTTTTTATGCTTCATATGTTACAGTTTCCTATATTTTATTGGGGGTGGGAGCTTGTAGAATTCTTGATTTAGATCACCATATAAGCTATAAAATAGAATTCAATGCAGAATCTGTAGGATGTGCAAAGGTTTTAAATTTATTGGTTGAATACTGGAGGTTCTTGCAAAAATAATTTAAACTCTTAAAATTATTTGAATAAATAAACAACTTTATTTAAAAGTAATCCATTTTCCTCTTGCGATTTGTGTTTATTCTCTTGGTTTTGAAATGTCAAAAGCAGACTCCTCCAATTTGGAATGCTCCATTTGCTTTGGACTACAACTCGCCTAATCTCTGACCATTGGACAAGCTGGCTAGAGCTAATGGCAGTTGTACTTCAAAATGTCTGAACAGCCTCTGGTGGGGAAAGACGGCTGTAGAGGATTGGAAATTTGTATTTTCATAATTTTCCAACTTTCATTTCTGGACACCTTGTGATATTGCAAGCATTTATATTTCTTATGATACAATACGGTGAGTACAACGTTTCACTAGCCATTGTTTGGCAGCAGTGAAGCTTACTAAGATCTTAATTTGTAAGTGGATGTACAAGCTTCAGCATTCAGACTTAATTTCTGATTCTGTTTTCAGTACAGTACACAACAAATTGAGCAAGTCATATACAAAGTAACCTTGCTGTTTAAGTGCAAAACTTTTAGCAGCCCAAAATAAAATTTAGGGTAGCTTTTCATTTGTTACAAGTAGCATTGTTTGTCTGTTTGGTTTGGCATAGTCCACTACCATGTCACTCATGGTGGTTGCTGCCAGCTATGTGTAAGTTTAGAGAAAGTGCCTACAGTGGTACCTGGGTTCTCAAATGTAATCTGTTCCGGAAGTCCATTCCAAAACCAAAGCGTTCCAAAACCAAGGAGCGCTTTCCCATAGAAAGTAATGCAAAATGGATTAATCTGTTCCGGACTTTTAAAAACAACCACTAAAACAGCAATTGAACATGAATTTTACTATCTAACGAGACCACTGATCCATAAAATGAAAGCAATAAACAAGGTACTGCAGCTACACATTCAATCAATCAGTAGCTGAACTGGGTTCCACACAGTCACAAAAACAAAACAAAAAAAGAGCCGCAAAAACAAAAACGCAAAATAAATAGCAAAAACAGACAGACCTCACCGTAACACTCAAAACTGAAGTGTGGCACTCAAATTGGAAGCGTAACACTCAAAATGGAGCATGTTCGGCTTCCGAAAAATAGTTCGCAATACGGAACACTACTGGAAAATGGTAGCCATTAATAGATTTTTAGCCAAAATAGCCATTTCACACTAAATTCCTGTCACCGACTTTATACTCATTTCCCGTAAACGAGTATTGCTGTTCCCGTATTTTATCTTTGTAGGTACACCCCATGGAATGAATGCAAATATATCTTTGATAGCATTACTCCCACAACCCTTTTTCTTACTCTAGCTGCTTCCTTTGAAATTAGCCACGCGTCAGGCACATTTTGTGACTGGCGTGGGTCCAATTGCGACCTCGTGGCGAACTCGGGATGCCAGGTTGGTGACTGACATCTCCATCTGGCTGGCCCCTCTAGCTGTCTTAAGCAGGTAAGCATAAGAATATTGGTAGTTCTTTTTTGTGTGTGTCTTGAAGCCTTCCCCAGAAAAAACCTGCTTTTTTACCACTGAATTGGAGCAAGCAGCAACCCTAAGAAAACCCAATTACCATTTCCTCTGATTCAGCGGTAAAATGTGGGTTTTCCTGGGGAAAGCATCTTGACACACACACATACATACCCTAAAAAACCCACAACACCACTCAGATACAGACCTGTACCTACAAAAGCGGCTCAAAGGTAACTGAATGTGCCCTTAGTTAAAGCTAACTGTGCTTCGTGGAAAAAACACATAGGACACTCAGTCTTTTCACCATATTTATGAGACTAGGAGGCATTGCATGTAGGCTGTTAATCAGGAGAGCCTGCAAAAAACATACCGCATTGGTTCTGAAGGATCTGCACTGGCTGCTGGTTTGCCACTGAACCAAGTTCAAGGTGCTTGTTCTGTCATATAAAGCTCTACACAGCCGCTCCTACATACACCTGCCTGTTGGTTACAACCTTCTGGGTATTCCCTCTTAACTGAGGCATGTTTAACGTGAATTTGCTGCATGGCAACATGTAAGATGACTTTCTTGATTGGTGCCTGATTATAGAATGCCTTCCCATCTCATGTATGACTTATGCCGGCCCTTGTGGATTTTTGGTGGCAGTTAAAAATTAGTTGATGTTGTAACATTTTATTGAGATTTCATTATGTTTATTATATTTTATTCTGCTCTGGGGTTCTTTTAGTGAAGGGTGGGCTAGATTTTTGAGGTAAATAAGTAAAGCATATGCTGCAAAGATAAATCTATGCTTTTAATTGTTCTATCCTCTCTAGTGAACCTTCTTTCTAATGGCTGTGACCTTCAGTATTGTCTCACTCTTTTAAATCTTTATTGCTTATGAAATGGTCCAGACTTGGTTTTCATTTTAGGAATTGTACTCCCAGATTGCACTTCTCATATTGCTGTTGGCATGGGAAATAACTGGAAACTTCCTGATCAGAGATAGGGTAGTGTAATTGTTGACCAAAATACAGCTCTTGAAGGGGCTCTTGCTCTGCCTTTGAGGGAGTATGTTAGAATTCGAGGACATACTTCTATAAGGGTTGCTTTGGTACCATGCTCAATACACCAGTATGTTTCCCTCTGCCTAGGCAGTTATAAATAGTGCTTTTGTATAGGACTTTCATGCTGAATTAAAATACCCTTTTATGAGCCCTAAGGGTCCACCAGCTGTTATCTCTGGCAAACTCTGTGCCAAGCTGAAATAGTACAGCACCAGCTCTCCTGGGTACAAGGGAATCTTAATCATTTTGGGATTATGTTGAAAGATAAAATGTAAGCATTTATGAGACTTTTAGCCTGCCTGCACAACTGGAATTTGCACATCCCACAGACAAATGGTTAAGGTAGTCAGTGATTTTACTTTATCAGTATATCTTATATTTTTATGGTAATTGCATTTTTTATATAGAAAAAAACTGACAATATGTATACTACATAGATTCCACAAACAATAATTTTGCTGTTAATCTTTAGGAAATAAGGGCTAATTAATTCTCATTGGTCAACACCCCTCTTCCTTAGGATGCTTGGTTCCAAACCAGCACTTTTAGCTCAATCAGTAGAGCATGAGACTTAATCTCAGGATTATGGGTTTGAGCCTCATGGTTGGGACTAGATGATCCTCGTGGTCCCTTCCAACTGAACAATTCTATGATTCTAAGCCTTTGTCAAACTGGAACTATAATGTCTTCAGGGGGTCAAAAAGACCTGATTAATG
Source organism: Lacerta agilis (assembly GCF_009819535.1). Classification (NCBI taxonomy): domain Eukaryota; kingdom Metazoa; phylum Chordata; class Lepidosauria; order Squamata; family Lacertidae; genus Lacerta; species Lacerta agilis. The sequence goes on from NC_046320.1 coordinate 61,606,105, forward strand.
AGTTATCTGAAACTATGGGCTCTTCACTTTTAAAGGAAGGTGTTCTTTTTTGGTAATGGAAAAACTGGAGCATGCCTTTTGAAATCCACCTTGTTTATTTGCTTTGATTAGCAGAAACAATGCTTATGCTAATATATTGATAACTTCCTTTGGTATGACCATAGTGAAATTTCTTGTGCTTACCTGTCTTGTTCCATGTCAAGGTAGTAATATGTGCTTATTTTCTAAAATAAGTCAATCACAGAAGAGTATTCACAGTTGCTCTAAAAAGCACTTGCCTGCCTGAGAGTCATCACTGCTTGGTGTTACTTTATTTGGCTATATTCCCACGGCAAGTGAATGGTGAGGTTAAAAAGTTTCCTGTGGCTAGTAGACCTCAGATTAGTTCTAATCCTGTCCTCTGGCATCCTGCCTGCATGAATATAAGAATTTACTGAAGTTGTGACATCTATTCTGAAATAAGCACATGATGAAACTGTATCTCAGACTCTTGTATGTTCTGTCATCCTAGAGCTGGATCTGAAAGTCAGAGCTAGAGCGGACCTTGGATATGTCACAAGTTTATAAAACAAAAGCAACTTCTTTTGGAGAGGTAGGTGGGGGTTCATTGCAAGAGAACCTCAGTTATCTGAATTAAAGTTAACACTGCTTCATAAAAGCATTTATTTCAGTCTCGCTACCATCTCCTGAACCTGCAAGTTGTTGTAATTTTCAGCTCATTTGGGTATAATCAATGGAAAATTCACCTCCCCCCTCCTTTGTGTTACATGCATGAATACACTGTACTTGTTCTGTACTCTGTTTTGGCTGTTAGTCATAAAATTATACAAATCGAGCCATAAAGCAGCTTTGTAATCAATGAACAAAACATCCAGCATGTTATTAATTCATTTGAATACCTTCTAAAGTGCTAATCTTTTAATTATGCATGGAGATTTTATATAAATGCCCTCATTGTGGCCTGTTCAGGTTAGTAAGTGCTGCTGTTGCTCCATCCTGACATCCAGCATTAGTATTATGCACAAAGAAAAAAATTAAATTTATTTGGCCAGACATTGTGACCATAAAGTATATTTTGGTCATATGGAAACTATTATTGCTCCTTATTGTACATGATTTGATTCAGTGGTTTTAACGAATGTTTACAGATGTATAGCTTTTTTATTACTGTAGTTGTTCAGCACCCTGTGCTGTAGGAAGGCAGAGAATAAAAAAGTTGAAAGAATGAATAAATTAGTGAGAGGGTACAGGGGCAGTCCCATATGACAGAAAACAGCTCATGGAATAAGGCAAAGGGCAGGGAAGATGTATGGTCTATATAGGCACAGCTCCTGTCAATTGTTGCTAAATTGCATTTTTTTACACTGTAAATGTAAACATTTTGTGGTTTAAGACTGTGCATCCACCAGTGTGCCTTGGGTATTGTGTATTTTGGAACATGATTCTCAATTTTATTTTTTCCTTCTCTGGCTAACTAATTTGTAGTGGGTGTATATTTTAAATCTGTGTTTTTATTCTGTCACTTCATGTAAACTCTCCTTTCCACACTGAATCTCAGATTAGCTGAATTTTGCAGGTTTTACAATTTCATTAGTATTCTTCCTACCAATTATTGAAGAAGTAGGCTATTTTCTCAGCTTTTCTCCCTGTGACATTTTCAACAATACAAAAATAACATTATTAGCTGCTTGAAAAACTCTTAACCTGGTTTGTTATTAAATAGCTTGTTGAAGATGTTAAGTACCTTGGATGGTCAATTTAATTTGCATATCTGTGCAATTATCTCATTATAGTTGATATTGTGGTTTTTACGCTCAGCAGTTCTGGAGGTGTGTTCTTTCCATGGAACATTTACCTGTTCTTGAAAATGTGTGTGTGTGTGTGTGTGTGTTTTCAGTAACCTTGAAAATCAGTTTTGATAAAGAGTTTTGATGTGCGCGGTGGTTGAACATTTATGAAAGGTATTTCCACATGTGTTATGAGAGGGTGCTTGAGAAAAAGCCTAGAGGTGGAGAGACGTGAAATAGTACTTAAACATTAGAATTTTGTCAGTTTGGGACTGGATTTATAAGGAGCAGCTTGCTTATAACATCTGAAATCTTCCCATCATCTTCAGCCCTAACAGATGGTGCTACACTATAATGCTTCTGGAGGTCGTCTGATGTGGAACAGGATTTAAAAGAAATTCAGGTAACTGAACAGAACTCATGATTTTCTATATTTCAGTATTTCATGGAATAACTATAGAAGTCAAATGTCCAATCTATGGACAGTTCCAGTGTCAGAAATGTCCTAAGAAGCTTCCCTCCTGGTTGAGAACATGCAGAGTTTTGTACTCTCCTTAACCCCCATCAATAGCTTTTCATAATTGCTCAAAGATACTTATTTTTAAAGTTGAAAAAGCAAGCAAGAGGCAATTAACAATTTAAGGGCATATTCCAGCCAGGAAAAACCACTCAAGGAGGTTGCAAAGACAATTGTCTTAAACATGCTTGTTAGCCACAGCCAATACCATGTAGATGTTCATTTCACGATTTTGTAGGCTCCCTCAATAATATGTCTGATGCTGCAACTTGCACATTGTTGTGGAGCTGAGAAACGAATTTCCTTTCTTTGAAATATCACTGCAGTGCCTCACCTTTGGCCCGTCGTCTGCATTTGCAATATGGAGGTGGTGTCGGCGGAAGTGAACAGCTTGCTACCTGAAGAGATCATGGACACAGGCGCAACGCTGGAGGAAGATGAGAACATACAGGCTGTAATTGTGGGTGACACTATGGAGATGGAACTGGAAGGAATGGCAAACGTAAGCTCAGGCAGGGATTCTGTTACTACTGGCACGTCGTCCATCACCACAGAGACCGTCATGGTGTCCAGCAATTGTGTAAGCCACGTCATAGCCAATGCTGCCACTACGAAAGCCGGTACTAGTGTGACTGCGCAACCTTCCTTTCAAAGTGGCCTCCAGAAACTTGGTACTCAGACTCCTGTCACTATATCGGCCAACCAGATAATTCTAAACAAGGCAACTGACTTGAAAATTGGCAACCAGACTATAAAACCAGAAGGGCAAAAGCTCATTGTAACGACTCTGGGGAAACCTGGGCAGCCCATTGTCCTAACATTACCCCACAACCAGCTGTCTCAGTCGCAGAAGGTCACGTCACAGGTGCAAGCAGGCGACTCCAAGCTGTCAGCGCAGCAGTTCAAGGTGGTAACTATTGGAGGAAGGTCAGAGGTGAAACCTGTCATTGGTGTTTCAGCCTTGACTCCAGGGAGCCAGTTGGTAAATGCTACCACCCAATCCTCTGTATTGCAGACCCAGCAATTAAAAGCAGTGCAGGTAAGAAGGCACACTGTTTCCCATTATCTTTTGTGATAAAATTGCTCCCATTCATGATTCCCTTTTGTTGGCAGTCACGTAAGGGGAACAGAGTAAGACGGGGAAAGTGAATCAATAAGACAAGCAAAATGTAAAGAAGAGTTAAAGTGCAATGGGAGGTGATGATTGATTTTTTTTTTAAATAGAGTTCTTGGCTATAGAGATAGATGTGTAGCAGCACAAAGCCAGTCAGAGGACACTTCTTGGGGGTGGTGATGAGTGGAAGCAGGAGGGAACATTTGGGGGACTGCTTCCAAGCTAGTCTGTTTGAGGGCAGTGGAGATTGAGAGTGAAGACACTGCAGAAGGTGAGAATGTGTGGATTTTGGCTGTTATTGCATACAAACAATAATTCCTCTAACTGAGGGAATGATTCTTCTTTTGCTTTTCAGATTGCTAAAAAAACCAGGACACCCACCTCAGCCCCAGTGATAACTAAGCTGATCTTCACAAAACCAATCAACAGCAAAGCTGTTACAGGACAGACAACACAAGTGTCACCGGTCATTGCAGGTTATATATTTGTGGCTTCTTGCGTGGTGCCATTCCTAAGGGGGTGAAATGCGAATTGAGTCAGATACAGGCTGGGATCCAATTGGGCAGATTTTCATGAAGGGTTTTTAGGCTCCTTTCTCTTTTACACCGCTGCCTTCTGAGTTCCCTCAAAAAAGCCAGGGGATCCTCCAAAGTGATATTTAGGAGTGATTATCAGGGGAATCTGATAATTCTGCCCTTGCATGTTCACAGAAGCACTTTATGAGCATGCACAGGGCTCTTTGGGTCCCAGCCACAGACTGAATCTTGCTGCTCTTCATCTCATAACTTCTCAGGGAAGATGAAAAATGTGTCAAAGTTCCGAGTCCTAAAGAATTTAGATTACACGGGTCATGTAAAATGGCGCTTTCAAAATCTAACAGCAGCATTGTTATTTTATGTCTCTCTCAAATGTTCAGCTTGTGTGCATAGTGTCAACCAACTTAACCATGTAGTAAATGTGGAAAAGCTTGCACGCTTCATAAATGTGCATTAAAAATGTAGTGTTATGTGCAACTGACTTGCTCTGAAGCGTTCTGTGGTTGCTGTTACTCCACTCCTGGCTACTGACTAGTTCTGTTGCTACGGAGTCAAGAGGTTTCTTCTGCTCACCCCCCTATGGATTGCTGCCGTGTTTTATCACTACTTCCTGGCTCTTTTTTGGGGGGGGGGGAATAAGATGGTTTAAACTGTTCAAACTTCTGGGTTTTTAAAAAGATGAGTACTACTTTTAAGCTGCAAAGTCCTCTGGCGGTCTTAAAGGGTAAAGTGGACAAGGTTTTAGGAATTTTATAAAAGTGGAAAACTAAAATATGCACTTTACACCTTATAAATCAAGAGTAGCGATGGAAATGGACAATACTACTCTTTCCCCCTCATCACAAACACACAGAGAACCAAAATGACAGAAATGTGACTAGTTTTTCACTTACCAAAAAGACATACAACTGAATATGTAAAGGGAAACCACACAGTATCTGCTAATATTTTAATGTTTATGCATTTTTAAACATTTGGAATACAAATTCAGACTAAAGATCAGTAACCCATGCAGAGAGGAATTTCTTCAGACTTCTTTCCATGAAACTCCATTAATCGAGGAGATGCCTTTTCTATTCAGTCATCTTACCACTTGATCCATCCTCCATCCTCTTTAAAACGTATTATAATGTATGGCAGGGGTGGAAATCACATTTGTATTAATACAGACAGCCAAGCACACGTGGTGTAGAAAACTTTCATCATGTGATACATTGTTTGCTTTATTGGTCCTTTATTTATCATTTAGGATGAAATTATGTAAGCTCCATTCACTTCCACAGTTGCCTTAGATACAACTATTGTTGTAACTCCCATTGAAAGTGTCCAATCTAGTGCCTCCCCAGTCAGATTAATTTCAGTTTATGCAGCCTGATAATGTGGGAGGGACGCTTGCAATGATCTGACTGGCTTCTTGCTCTCTTAAGCCCTGCCCATCCTGGCTGGTGAAAACCACTTGGGAGGGGTTGATCAGTTGTATCCAGGGTGTGTTGAATGCATCTTTACATGACAGAGTGCTGCCTGATACCCTTAAATAAGCATATGTATTGTAGGGCCAATTTTATGGAACGTCCTTCCAGTTGAGGTCAGATAAGCCCCTTCCCTACTAAACTTTTCGCTGCTACTGAAGACTTTTTTTTTTTTAATCCAGCAGGTATTTTATTTGTAGCTTGATTTTATAGTTTTTACTAATTTTATTTTGTATTGTATCTTTGTAAACTGCTTAGAGACTGTTGTTGTTAAGTGGTATATAAATCGTTTAAATAAATAATAAAAAACTCACTCGGGAGTAAGCTCCATTGAACTAATTCAGACTTAATTTTGAGTACGTGTCTAAGATTGCATTGTTAATGACAAAGCTTGTAACATATAGTGCTGTAAACAAGCACTTTCTTTTGATTTTTCCATAACAACAGAGCCAGTATTAAAGTGCCTTTGTTATTTTTATATTTTAACACTGTTGTTACTAAGCAGGAGTTGTACACAGTGGCCTAGTTTGCATGTAATGCTACTGTGTGGTTTAACAAACCACAAGATGTCTCACACAGACAAATAAACCTTGGATTGTTTCTCCAAAGTTTTCTGTTTTTCAGCTACTCTTGCCTTTGTAGCTTGATGAATGGCTGGGGTGGGGTGGGGTGATCAGGCAAGCCACACTTAAGGAAAAGTGGTGAGCTTCTGGAAATGCCAAGTCATAGTTAAAACAAATCAATAACTATAAGCCAACAACAAACCATGGCTTCAGACAGTGGGTGATTTTTGGCAGTAAACAAGCCATAATTGAATGGTTGGCAGGCTTCACACATAATGCTAAGCTGTGGTTTAATAAACCACAGTTTAACAAGCCATGGCTTAGTGTTTTGTACAAACCCAGGCTATTCACTGCTTCATTTGTATTCACTGCAGTGTCCTTTGAAAACTCAAGGCCAAAACTGTAGTCAGTACTTTTATCAGTGGTTTTAGAGTGTAATGAGTCTCTTGCAGTCAAAATGCAGGAATGTAAAATGAATAGCTAATTCTGCTTGTTTAAAAGAATAGTGTGATCCAGCACAATAGCATTCTCTGAAAATAACATGGATTTCTTTTCTCCAGCTACTTGAAACAACATTGTGGGCTGCTGTTCAAGGTGTCTGCTTATCTAATAGATCAGTAACTATTCAGTTAGAGGGTTTGGTTTAATTTAGACTATATTTGCCCTCATAGTATTAGAAAATTGGTTTTGATATTCTTTATAAACACTTAAAGGCTATCAGTAAGTCTTCTATGCTTCTTCAATTAAGAAAGCAAATGTTCCAACTAATTTGTTTCTATTTACCTTTATATCCAATGCATTTCTGAAGTTCTGGGTAGCTTGTGAGCTAGCTAAATGGACGTACTTTATTTACACCAAAGCTCAAAATTGGGATTCAATCTAGTTAAGAACATGAGGAGAGATCACAAGTATGCTTTCTTAGTTCATGTAGAATATTCTGACATTGGTTGCTTCTTGTTCTGTGTTTCAAAATGGCCCACAGCTTTCAAGAAGAACCTGCCAATAAATAGCAAACAATTACCAGTAATTGCCATCAAATGCCACTTTAGGAACATGCCATATGCTGGAAGTCTGTGGCTATGTTCAAAACAACGATAAATAATGGTTTGCTGCTACTTTTTGTCCCAGGCTGTGCTACCCCTTTTGCCATGCTCTGTCTTCTCCCATACAGCCAAGAGGCAAAGTTTGGAAACTTTTGCTTAAGTTCACTGAGCCTTCCCATGTCATTCAAGCTGGGAATGGTGGTTTATATAACTATCCATGGTCAGCTTCAAAATAAGACAAGTTCAAACCATCACCCAAGCATCTGAAGCGTTTCCTTTCCTAGTTCTGGAAGTAGTTCAGATGACAGCTTAGTAGCAGTGAGTATACCTCCCTGGTATGTATAAGTGTAATGGTTGAGGGGTGTTCTGAGCTTCCCACTCACTGCCCCCTTTATCATGAGGTTGAAAGGATGGGTATCTCTCCCCCCACCCCCTTAAAAAGTGCATACAACTGAAGGAGTTACATGGAAAAGTGGTGCCTTTTTGCACTTCCTCTTTCAAGGCCCAGATCATAACCTGAGTTGCTGAACATTTGTGGGGTGACTGAAAGCATAGCAGATATAGGGGGAAGGGGAGCAGACAGGGAGACGGGAGAAAGAAAATGGATGTGGTGATGAGGGATGCAGGGGAGAAGAGAAAGGAATGTGTGCACGCATAGGATCCAGGTAAATGGAACCTCTTGAAACTGCATAATTGGTTCACAAGTTCCCCCCTCCCTCCAACCACTATAAAATTATCAATCACACCTATTTCCATTGATAAAACGGTTAAAAACACACACACACACACTTACAGTGGTTTCTGGCGTTGCCATTGTGCAAAAACATGCATCTAAGACAGTTTTATGGAACCTCATAATTTCTACATCAAAAAAATAGGTCAGCTCTGTGTCCACTGATGCGTGCTTTGAGTTGTTGTCATCCTATGTCATGAAAATTCATAGGGGACATGAGTCCTGGATCTGTGTTACTGTGGCGCTGGCTGACAACAGATAAGAAATTTTTAGTGCACAATCTACACCCTGCTGCCGCCCAAACCACAATCAGATTAAAACCTATATCAAATCATAGAGGGTGGTGCCCATGGCAAACTCTCAACATTTCCATATTATCCCAACTGGTAACTGTGGTTCAACAGTAACTGGTTAGTTTCAATGAGCCTGCTCAAGGTCAGTTATCACAGATTATACTTTTTAAATGTCCTTGGACCACCCCGCCACAGATCAAAGAGTGAAAAAGGTACATTTCCTCCCTGTCTACCAATTAATGACCCTGCAGTTGAAGAATCTTGGTCTTTGGGGGCCACAAAAGACCATGGGAGGCTGTAAAAGCTAATAGATGGTACTTTGGAAAACTTATATTAAACTCCAGGAGAGGTTTACAGTTCTGCAGTATACTATGTTCCATAAGCATACTACCAATGTGTTGTTGTCGTTTAGTTGTTTAGTCGTGTCCGACTCTTCGTGACCCCATGGACCAGAGCACACCAGGCACTCCTGTCTTCCACTGCCTCCCACAGTTTGGTCAGACTCATGTTGGTAGCTTCGAGAAAACTGTCCAACCATCTTGTCCTCTGTCGTCCCCTTCTCCTTATGCCCTCCATCTTTCCCAACATCAGGGTCTTTTCCAGGGAGTCTTCTCTTCTCATGAGTTGGCCAAAGTATTGGAGCCTCAGCTTCAGGATCTGTCTTTCCAGTGAACACTCAGGGCTGATTTCCTTAAGAGTGGATAGATTTGATCTTTTTGCAGTCCATGGTACTCTCAAGAGTCTCCTCCAGCACCATAATTCAAAAGCATCAATTCTTTGGCGATCAGCCTTCTTTATGGTCCAGCTCTCACTTCCATACATCACTACTGGGAAAACCATAGCTTGCTAACTATACGGACCTTTGTTGGCAAGGTGATGTCCCTGCTTTTTTCATGTCCCATCATGGACCACTGCCTTGTCGTGGCGAAGGGGCTTGAATAACTCAGAGAAACAATGAGCTATGCCGTGCAGGGCCACCCAAGATGGACAGGTCATAGTGGAGAGTTTTGACTAAACATGATCCACCTGGAGAAGGAACTGGCAAGCCACTCCAGTATCCCTGCCAAGAAAACTCTATAGACAAAGACAACAGGCATACTACCAATAATCACTGATAAATCAAGCTTCCTTCTCACCCAGCAGGTGGGGACTGAGTGAGGCACTTGAAAAGGAAAAATATACTTGTGCAGCCAGGCTTCTTCAAGGGGCATTTCAACAGAAATGTCTTGTTTTCCTTCTCCTGTGTGTCAGAGCTGGAATAACTTGAAGCTAAAGCCTGAAAGGAAACAGGTGGCCCAGGCAGTAATGCAATGCACACAGTCTCATCTCGGGGTGTAAATGCACCCCTGTGGTTTCCACTCATGATTTATTGCTGACAGAAAGTTCTAAAAGAGGGGGGTACTGAATGGGGTTGGTGGAACTTTTCTCGCAAGATGATTAGTTGTAACCAGCTGTTGTCATCTTTTCCTTTGCATTTTGTCCTGCTTCATAACAGGTTTCTATTTTTGTTAGTGATACAAGCGGTGAGAATTGAATCAGCTGTACATCTTTACCTGGAAGTTGCTAACACGAGAGGAAAATGGCTAATTGTTAATTTTTTGATCTGGAAGTTTTGGTTTTTGGTAGCGTGTTGGAGTCAATTTTGTCTGTCCTTTTCTGTTTTCATTTTGTTCTTGATGGTCTTAAGCTATTTTATTACAAAAAAGAAAACACTGTCAGAAAATGTGAGACATTTCTACTCTGCTACCTGGGGAGAAGGATGAAATGAAGGCAGCACTTCTTTTGCAACAGTGTAGAACAGTGAATTAACATGCTGTTTCTTTCCATGACACCAGCTATAATCATCAGTTTGTTTCTGTTCTCTTTTTTCCCTACAGGTCGAGTTCTTTCGCAGACCACTCCAGGGACACCCCCAAAGACGGTGACTATCTCAGAAAGCGGTGTCATTGGGACTTCTTTAAGTTCTGCTATACAGCAGACACCAAATAAGATAGCCATTTCTCCCTTGAAGTCCCCCAACAAGGTAAAAAGTCTATTCAAGTTTACAATTATTTTGGTGTTGCTCTAAAAATGATCTGAAGTAGTAGGATATATTCCATTTGAACATTTTTCACTTACTGAAAAGTGGTGGTTCATAAATGTGGAAAGTGTGAGTTAAATTCTGTTAATCTGTATTTACTCAAAATGGTACCTGAGCTTCCAAGTGAAGAACAAGGAACCTGAGCTTCATGCTGCCTATTTCAACCTGGGCCAGCTCAGTCGGTAGAGCATGAGGCTCTTCATCTCAGGGTTGCAGGTTCGAGCCCAACATTGAGCAGCAGGTTCCTGCATGGCAAGAGGTTGGACTAGATGACCCTAATGGTCGCTTCCAACTCTACAATTTTATGATTTATTTTAATCACGTTTCAAATGATCCACAACAACAAAACCTGTAAACTTACTGCCTCTGCTTCTTTTAATGAAAGCAGATGGTGGTTGTAGTCCAAAATAGGTCGGCTCATAACCCCCAACAGCATGAAAAGTCTTGTGCATTTGTATTCTGTCCTGATTTTGAAGCTGAATGAGCTGTAATTGTGTGGAATTGTATTACAGAATGTTTTAGCCTAAGATCTTTGATTTGTTAAGCAGCTAACAGTGGTGTCTGTCGCCTCGCAGCCTCCAAGCTCACCCCAGAAAGCAGTCGGTGTTCCTCTAAACGTAGCCCTGGGACAGCAGATTCTCACGGTGCAGCATTCAACACCATCTTCCCCAGGAAAGGCTGTAGCTAACAATACAACTCAGGTATGCAGCATTCTGGCTCTTGTTCTGAAAGCCTCACCATTGGAGTCCAACTCACAGCTCTGCATAGTTTCAGACACTGTCAACTGTTTATCCATAGAACTTTTGCTTTTATGATGAGTTGAAATGATATGCTACTAGGAGAAATAGCTTAAAGCAAATTTGGTCACAAACAGATGCTTACTGTATCTGATATTATTATTATTACAAAGTTATAATGCATTTCAAGAGTTTATTGATCTGTGCTTTAAAATGAAGCACAAGGGGGAATAATGCTGACTCACTAGAAACTACTTCTTTGCCAACAATAAAAGAGAGGCTGATATATTGACATCACATAAATAACTTTACAACTATTTCAACAGGCTGTGAAATCTGCAGTACAGACCCTTACTATGGGGGGAGTGAGCACATCTCAGTTTAAGACTATCATTCCCTTGGCAACAGCACCCAATGTTCAACAAATTCAGGTACCTGGAAGCAAATTCCATTATGTCCGGCTTGTAACTGCCACAACAGCCAACAGCTCAGCACAGCCAGCCACTCAGAATCCCAGCATCAGCACAGCATCTCTTCAGCAAGGTCAGTAGTCACCGTAGTTGAATGTTTTCATGACAGTTTTGAAAGTGCTTAACAGAAATACAAATATAAAGGGCATTAAGTAAGCATTTGTTTTAACACTCCATGTTCTGCACCATTGCTTTGTGCTGGTTGTATGCCCACTCCCAAGTAGGAAAGGTTTCCTAATGCTTGTTGGACTAACGGTTTAGCCATGAATGTTCATTGTTGATCTTTGACCAAGATTGGGTGTCCCCATTTATCAGGCAGCCTCCCCTTCTCAGTCCCACCTCCATTGCAGTAATTAGTTTTTTTTTTAAACGAACAGCTTCCAGCAGTGCAAATGCAAACTATTTTAAAAGTTGTAATTGCCACTTAGGGGGTGATATATTTTCCTTAACCATGAAAAGTGTCAGGTTGGAAACATTGCTTGTTTGCCCTAAGTTTAATCTTAGGAGATGTTGCAGATGTGTGGTCTTTTTTGTGTTGTGTTGCTTTGTTTCACCATGACTTGTCTAGGAGTTGATCAAGTAAATGGTAAACAGCAAAAGTTTGAGGTGTGTGTTGTTGTTCTATACAAAATTCAGAAAAAAACTAATTTTAAACATTTTTTTCTATTAAATGATTTCAACATGTAACAATGCCATGCAAATAGATAATGAAATATCCCACCCTAACCCTGGAAGCTGGTGTTCAGGCAATACATACAAAATAACAACAAAACCAAAGTGGCCCTACCTTTAGTATACAAGAGTAACAACCAGAGAAGCTGCATCCTGTAAACATATTTGCACAGAAAGTTGCATGTTGTGTCTCATGTTGTTTCTTTTGAGCAGCTAAGCCAATGGTGGTGAATGCAACCCCCGTGAGGATGTCTGTCCCAATTGTTCCAGCAACGCAGGCAGTCAAACAAGTGAGTTTTGCGTCCGCCTCCATACTTAATACTTAATTTCTGGTTTTGCACAGTTGGAATTTCCAAAGCAACTTCTCTTGTTGGTTTGCAAAGGATAAGGTCTCATATGCAATGAAGGCATCATGGTGATTTCCTTTCCTTGCAGGTGGCGCCCAAACCAATTAGCACAACTTCGCAGATAGTTACTACAAGCCAGCCACAGCAGAGGCTAATAATGCCTGCCACACCACTGCCACAGATCCAGCCAAACCTCACCAACCTTCCCCCGGGCACAGTGCTGGCTCCAGCCCCTGGTGCAGGGAATGTAGGCTATGCAGTTCTCCCGGCTCAGTATGTCACACAGGTATGGCATTGATGTGGAGATGAAATTGACCAAAATATTTAACGAGCGTGTGATGCTTTATAGTGTATAGATTCTTTTAACAAAGATGACCTACTTGGGAGTTAAGGCCACGAGAATTTCCCAGTTTCCAATGTCCGTGGACACAAAATAAATGCTAGAAATAAGGTAGGCATAATCCATCGTTTCCTAAACTTTAATACCCAATATGTTGGGGTTTTTCCTCCCACTTTTGGGCTAACTGTGGAAACACACGGTTGTACTGAAGTGGATACACACAATCCCTCTCCCAGGATATTCCCCCCCCCCCTGGAATTTTCCCAGGCTGCCAGCTGTGCTGCAAGCTGTATCAGGACACCTTTCCACATGGGAAGATGTCGATGCCCATATGTTGGCGGGGGGGGGGGGGGATCAGTCCCGCACAAGGCCTTCCTGCTTGAAGGACTTGATTGCATTTCACTTCAGCCCTTCTCTCATCACACTAGTGTAACCTAGCACAGTTCAGGAACTGCTAGCTTGATGAAACTTACTGATGGTAGCACTAGCACAAGATGCTGCATATGCTTGGAATGTGTGTTAGACAGGCAAGACTGAGAAACACCTGTGGATTGCTGCTGTCTTCCTTCGGAAAACATGGGATAGAAAATTTCATTTAGAGCAGCTGCGTAGAGGCTTACCAGTCCAAATCATTGAGAGTAGCCCTCCCATGGAAAACAGCAACATCCCCCACGCTCTGCCTTGTAGCCAGGTAGTCTGGCAGAGCTGAAAGAACCGAGAGTTTCAGTGTGACTTAATTCATGGAGTAGATGGTCAGGTGGAATTCATTTGGTGCACAGCCCAAGCAGATGATGTATCTTCTGCCAGAAAAAGAGATTAGGAAGAACTTGCCCCACCAGCAATTAAAATACAAAGCAGGGAAGAAAGAAGGAGCCTTTCAACATGGATGGAAAGAGGAAGGACCATTGTTAGCCATCATGACAGCCGAGAAGAGATGGTTGCCAAAATGATGATACTCCGGTTTTGTAAATGCACAATCTCATTCCAGCCAGCTTGGAAGAGTGCTTTGAAATAAAGTCGAGTTCCAGCTGTTCCCAAATAAAGCTGAAAATGGAAGATCTTCTTTGCTGGAAAAATCAGACTTCTCTCTGGAGTGTAAGGTTCAAGTGCATTCTAAGAACTAAATAATAGAAGATTGTGGACTGCATGGAGATAAGCGGAAAATAATTTTAATAACAGAGGACAAGAGTAATTTCCCTTTAAATACCTTTATGGGGAAATGAGAATGTGGGATTCTGAATCTAAAAACAAGAATGATCCTATTAAAAACGGTTGGAAAAGCAAGGGCAACTGATGAAATTTATTTTAGGTGTTAACCCACCATCACTATGCCTCAAGGCCATGAAGGTCAACAGAAATTCATATGGTTAACAAAAGGGTGTTGTTGGGGACACGTAGGACCTCAGCTGTCTTCATCTTTGAAAATTTCTCTGCTTCTCCAAAGGAAGCAGGCATGAGGGATTATTCAGCTTGCAAACAGCTTTTCTAGCTAACGCACTCCTAGCAGAAGCTCGTCTGCAGGTGGTTCCTGTCCCTAAAGTCGAGAGAGAGGTGAAAAGCAGAGAGTTGATTGCACAAGAAGGTGATTTCTTATGGCCAATATGTAGTATGTTAATGGTTTTGTCACTGGAAGAGGTACAGGGGAAAAGCTATGTCAACTGACACGCCCTCCGCCCCTTTTCCAGCTTCACTACCATGCATTCTGAATCAAAATAGGATACTTGGAGTTTGTCCCTAGTTTTCCATAATCCCTAGTTTTCCATAGATAATTTCTGCTGATACCACAAAATGAGTTCCAGCAGTCCTCTTTCAGGTGTGTGAAAATCCTCTAATAGCTCAGCAACAACAAAAAGATCCAAAGCAAATCGTATGCTGCTTTGACAGGCTCTTTGGGCTATATAATAGTGCAGCTGTGGAGGAATTCTAATGGGATTTTAAATGGAAAAACCGCTCTATGTATTTCCCAAATAAAGTTTTTTTCCTGCTGTTTTTTATCTGACCATAAAACTTAGGCATGAGAAATTGAAGGAGCTTTGACAACATAAACTGCTAATCAGGTGTAATATTTTAATTTAATTCTCAACAGACTTTTAGTCAAATGGAGTGTTACGGTTCCTGAATTTTTTAATCCTGTCACAAAAAAGTGTGGTGCTATGATACATTATTGTTATTTTTATGTTTTAGACAGGTTTTTAATGGTAGTTACAACGGTCTTCTTAGAACAGTATATCATAAGAGGTGTGAGGCTTCCATTAGCACTAGAAAATTAGGTACACATTAAACATGAGGTTATAATCCAGTTTCCAGGACAAAAGCCCTCCAGTCTAAAAATAGTAGTGAACATCTTCTTCTGACTCCTAATGACGGAATAAAAAGTGTTTGGCCAGCTATTTGCGCAAGTACTAATCTGCAAACGGTATGTCATGTACTGACTTCGTGTTCTGACTTTGTGAATTTATTTATTTTTAGCTACAGCAGTCATCCTACGTATCAATAGCAAGCAATGCCAACCTCAGTGGGACATCTAGTATCCAGACCCAAGCCCGTCTGCCATTCAATGGGTGTGTATTGTGTAGATGAGTTTTAAATAATCATTGCACAGCACGGAAAGACAGAGGATTGGGAGAAATATTTGGAGTTGTTTGGTGTTCAGCTGCAGAATATCCAAGGAGGGTTGATGTTTTGCTTAGTCCTAAAAAGATACTGCCCAACTCTGAATTTTTGCAGGTTTTTTTCCTTACGTGCCAACCCAGTTACATTTTACGTTATATGAAACCAGAGTCTTAAAATACATAAAGATCTTACAGATGTAAAAACAATTCTCTCTACCCATAAAAACTAGCTAAAAATTTTAAAATTCTACCCAGGTTCCAAAAGGAAAAGTAACCCCACAAGAGTAGGGCAGGCACACTGGTGGTTTGTTTAGATGGGGGTAGTACAGTAGATCCCAAATGTCTGGGCACACTTTGTTGTTACACCTGAAAATTTTAATTTTAGAATGTGGAAGAGTAAGACTTACAACTGTTTTCTGAAGTGCCCAATACCTTTTTTTCCATGCATGAGTCACTGATATGGGCATGCCTGCTTAACTGAAAGGACACAGCCCCAAAGAAGCAACTTTTAGGGAGACACAACAGGAAACAGCCTCATGAGGCCAGGTGAATTTGCTGAGTCTTTACTTTTGGAGTGACTGAATGATCCATTTACAGCTGATGCTCATGCAAAGCAGAATTACTAGACCCCGACAGAAACTAAGCAGAAGAAAGCAACGCCAGAGCAGGTGATCATTCAGAGAAGCAGTAGATAACCTCTGTTATGCATTGATACAATGGACTTATAGGACAGTTAAACTGATTTGTTTTTTTTTTTTATCCTGATGCAGTAGCATTTTCCTTCTGGCACCACAGTTTGGGAATTACTTTTCTGATAAGTCATTTGGTGGAACCACTTGATCTGGAGGCACCTAAGATGCTCCTTCTCTCTGACCTTGGCACAGGGTGGGCTAGGTTGTATAGTCTGAACTGTGGGGAACAGATGGGTCAATGGTCCTATTATTTTTATTCCACATCTCAAGTGATGCAATAGCTAATCAACATTTTGTCCTTTGGGCCAAAAAACTGAAGTCATTAAAACTGTTTTACAGAATAATTTCCTCTGAATCAGCAAATCGGCCCAGAAAGCCATGCAACTGTACAAAATCACTGTGTCTTAAGCTGTAAGTATAACCGTTTTACTTTTTGCCATCTTGAAATGTTAAAAGTAAAACCCTGTTTTTTCATCAGCAATAAAGTGCATGCATTACAGCAGAGGTAGCTAAAATCTTATTGGGCTCCCAGCACAGCCACTGGTCGGGGATGTTGGGGTTGTAGTCTAGCAGCACGTTAAACCCATTACAGATAAAATCTTGTGTTAGAGGAAGATCAAGTAGAGGCCACATTTCCCAGAGATTTCATATTTAAGGTGGTTATCTTAATCTCACTCTGCGGTAGATACTAGCTTTAGCATTTTAGACTTGGATAAAACCTGCGCACTGCTGCTGAGCTCCATGTGCATGATAGGATGAGGCCTCCTTGTGTAGTGATGTGTTCTTGAGAACAAGATATGTGAGTGGGCGAAGAGGCTAAACGACATTGCCTGCAACACATCCTGGTTGGTTGAGTGGGAAGTTCAAGCAACTTTTCTGTCTGCTGAATGCAATCTCCTCCCGGTTCCAGTTTAATGGCTACTAAGTTGAAGGGGTAAATGGCCTGCCCTTTCCTTTTCCTTCAGGGCCAAGCCACACTAGCTTTCTTCCTTGTGGGTGGAGCGTTGGAAACCCTTTCTCTCCAGAGTTGCAAAGCCCCCTGGTTCTGGCCTTGGGATTTTTTTTTCCTCTGCGAGAGTTGTGACAACAAAATTTGAGAGCACTTGGAAGGCTGCTCTGCCTGCTGTTGAGTGTGGTTGGAGGAGCCATGCAACCCCTTGCAATCCGCGCTTGTTGTGCAGTCCTTGGGGACGTTTTGTGTTCAAGCTTCACGCGAGGTTTCCCTTTCAGGTACTGCGATTGCTTTGCCAATGGCGAGTTCTGCAACAACTGCAACTGCACAAACTGCTATAACAATCTGGACCATGAAAATGACAGACAGAAAGCAATCAAGGTAAACCTGTTCTCATTCTAGAGCAAAACCAAAACCTTGACAAAAAGACTTTTGTCTTTTTTGACCGGATGAAATGGTGTCTGCCAGTTCCTCCTGCAGAAGACTGGGTTTGCGTCTCCAGCTCTTACATGTGGTGATGGATTTCTTTGCATCTGCCTTGCTAGGCCTGCCTTGACAGAAACCCAGAAGCCTTCAAGCCTAAAATAGGGAAGGGAAAGGAAGGCGAGTCAGACAGGCGGCACAGCAAAGGTTGCAACTGCAAGCGGTCTGGATGTCTCAAAAACTATTGTGAATGCTACGAGGTAAGAACCAAAGTCTGCTGTATTTCTCTCCTCTCTCAGTACTTTTTTTGTCACTGCCCTCCCTTGGTTCAGTCTCGCAGCATCTCCATAGTGGTTCCGGTTTTTTTTGTTTTTTTGACACTTATTTTAGGCCCACAAATGTTATGTGAAATACTAATACCTCTATCCCTATTTTAAATCCAAGGGTATCTTCAGCCAAAGGAAACCTCTTAAATTAAAATTCCTTCAGTGCTTCTGGAAAAGACCCAGGCTCTGACTTTGGCAAACCTCCACAGGGAAAGGAGTTCAGAGCCAGGAAGTAGCTTAACAAAAGCGTTCTGCCATGTTTCTTCTTACTGTGTCACATCCAACATAATTTCAACAGCCCCTTGCAGACTTGACTTCTACCTATATGAGAATGGGAGAACGAAAATCTCCAGTAGTTGAAGGGTTATATCCCCTAATTTTGCAGCATAATGAAAGATCAGTGATGCACTATTGCAGATTAGGCAGTCATATTTATCCGGCTGATGTTGCACTGAAAGGCGTGTGCTAAAGAATAATCATTTTGAATACACGAATAACTGTGATGTTACAACACACAGCAAAACAATACCTCAAAGACTGCCTCTCCCCATATGAACTGATCTGGACCCTGTGGAAATCATCTGAGGCCCTTCTTCCTGTGCCTCCTCCACAAGAGGCCCAGAGGGTAGCAAAATGAGAATGGGCCTTTTATGCAGTGGCTCCCGATTTGTGGAATGCTCTCCCTGGGGAGGCTTGCCTGGTGCCTGTGTTGCATATCTTTAGTGCCTGGCAAAAAAATTCCTCTAAAACCAGGCTTTTGGCTGTTCAGCATTCTATTGCCTTTTAAACGTGTTTCTAGAAAGGGTTTGTTGTGCTTTTCTTTTATTATGTATTTTGTGTTCTCCTTTTGTATTTTTATGTTGCGAACTGCGCTGTGATCTTTGGATGAAGGGTGCTGTACAAATTAAATAAATGAATGAATAGGCTTTTGTTTTTCTCCTGTCCAGGCAAAGATCATGTGTTCTTCAATTTGCAAATGTATCGGCTGCAAGAACTTTGAAGAAAGCCCAGAGCGGAAGACATTGATGCACTTGGCTGACGCTGCTGAAGTGCGAGTCCAGCAACAAACTGCCGCAAAGACAAAGTTGTCCTCGCAGATTTCAGACCTGCTGACAAGGCCAGCCCCGGTGTTGACCAGCGGAGGGGGAAGGTGTGCTTACTTCCCTTTTGTTGATGTCATGCAGTCTCTTCTGCTGTTAAAAAAATTAGTGCTGTAGGTTGAGAGAAAAAGAGGGAGGGCATGGAAATAACTTTTGGGGAGCAGAGTGCCTCCTCCTGCCTCACTTGCCTGGGATCATATTTTATTCTGCTCCTGCAATTGCTAGACATGGAACAAGAACATAGTACTACACATTAATGGGTGTCTGTACTTGCTGTTTCCCTGCCTTTTCCCTTTAGCTTTTAAGGGCTTTAAACCCCTTTAAACCTGGAGGGAGGGATCTGTGGAAATGATGAATGAAAGTCATTGTCAGCCTGGATTTATAAAGATTGTGGAGAAAAAGAAAAGTACATTGCTCTTCCCACGTAAGTGTGTGTTTGAGGAACTGCATCTGATCTTCCTTGCTTTTACAGATAGATACCTCGATACTTAATTTAGGAAAAAAGGAGTCTGATTGTCGGTTATAATGCGCTAAGGCTTGTTCTTGTTTTCTTCTAGGTTGCCGTTTACGTTTGTAACGAAGGAAGTTGCTGAAGCGACGTGCGACTGCTTACTTGCGCAGGCGGAGCAGGCCGAGAAGGCAGGAAAGTCGAAGGCAGTAGCAGAACGGATGATTCTAGAGGAATTTGGACGTTGTCTGATGAGAATCATTAATTCAGCAGGAAAGTCCAAAAGCGATCCTTGTGCCATGAACTGCTGATTCTTGAAAATGAGCTGTGGTCTGAACGGGACACTAAAAGGCACAGGGACACTTTTTAGTTCACATCAGATGTAGTTTTAGTCCATTCTTAATTTGGTGCTGCTTAGTTTTCATTGGTGTATGTTAATATTGAAGCTTTGTAATGACGTGTACCTTTTTAGCTTAACACTTTTACTTCATGCATATGGCGTGTATCTTTGTCCTCTCAACTTCATGGGACTGCAGAGTTGAGACTATCCCCCCCCCCTTCTCTCTTAAGAAACGTTTCTTCTGGCAATTCTTTTTAAATTATTATTATTTGCAATGTATAGTGTTATATTTTGTATGCAGGTGGGTGGGAAGACATCCGACAGGCAGGCTTTCAGGAACATCTCTTTGCAAACCCAGTTGAAATGACATTTGGCCAGCAATCACAACACAGATTTTGTTGCAAAAGCGAATAACAGTACATCCTTGGATAAAGCAATGTTGAAAAGAAGTCAGTTAAATATTTGCTGGAAAGCAGTAGTTGCCTTCTTAGCCACAGTCCTGACTTCAGTGGGGAAGTTTATTGTGCAGATCTTACTATTAGTATATATTAAGAATAACACATGATCAGAGCTAGACCCAGAAATATCTAACTATGATATACAAAAAATCAAGGTGAAAATTTCTATCATAGCCTCAAACAGCATGAAACAACATTTATAGTAAGTTTTTTAAAAATAATGTATCACTGTAATACATATTCCAAATTTTAATAAACTGTTTTCATTCAATTTCAAAGAGATTATCAATATGTTGTTTGACAAATTTTAATGTAGCTAGGGATTTTTAAAAACATTTTTGCTAGGTCCCAAATGTTAATCAACCCCCTCTGAAGGATTGAAGGCAAATCTCTCTCTCTGTGTTGAATCTAGCTATCCTTATAAAGCCGTAATCAAGTTTCCCTGTAACTTCCTGATCTTTTTAAGAGTGTGCTCTTTGAGATATGCGACTATAATTGCCAAAGGATCTTCTGGTAGCATTGATACCTTACAACTCCCCCTAATCATTTAAGCTTTGTACCCTTCCAGTGCATGAAGTTGGGCGGGGGGGGATCATTTATTGGGTTAATGATGTAAGATGTAAGCAATGCTTGATGATGCTATGTAGAGCACTTTGCAATGTGCCACACCTTTTAAATTGATATATGGGTGCAAGGGGAACATAACTCTTAGTCTATATAAAAGGTAACATGTTTTTGTTCACTGAATAGCCCCAAACCATTAACCCCAATATCCAGATACCAGCCAGGATCCCAAAAGAACTTGAGTTTCTCAAACAGCAGTTTTCCCTTCCCTCAGACTCCATAGCAAATTGTTTTGAAGGGGTATTTTGAAAATGAATTTACAGTTGGCCTTGGGAGGGGTGTAAAAAAAAATCCCCTTAAGGGCAGCTAAAATGGCTCTTTGGATCCCAGCTAGTCAATGGGAATACTTAATGGTTCAAGGTTGTCTTCAAATGACCTACTTGGGTTTTATTTTAAATGTGATCAGTGAAGTGTTGAGGGTAAAACTTCTAAAGATGTGGTGTTTTATTGTGTTTTAACAATGTGGTGGTCACCTGGAGATTTGAGGAGGCTGCACTCTATGGCCACAATACAACACTGGTTCACTTAATCCCATTGAGTTTTACAGATTTAAGTGCACCCGTGTCTGTTAGATTGTGGCTACAGTGCATCACACAATGGAGCTCTCCATTCAGAAATTTATCCAAAGTAAACTGCATCTGCCTTGCCACTCACTGTGTCATTTTGTTTTTTGTTTCTGTTTTTGTATATACCTCAAGTTTTAGCTTACTTATTTAATAAGTATGTTTTAGCAGTATAGTGGCTGACACGTCCTAGTAAGACAAAGCTAAACCTCATAATTCCTTGGTGGAACGGAACCACCACTCCACCCCACCCCCCATGAAATAGCATTATTTTGGGTGGAGATGCTTCAAAGCGCAAGCCTTTGTAACAAATATTATTAAATCGCTAAACACACTTGCATGGTTTTCTAATGCAGCAAATGATTCAATCATTCTGAGTTTCATGAATGGATATAAATCTAATGCTTGAATTAGCAAGCACTTGCTATTATCTTAGTCTGCTCTGTAATACTTCAGTTCTTTACCCCCAAAGGAACAGCATAGAACTGTACATATATATTTTGTTTTGTAACTGTGTATGTATACACATAGCAGGCTTGCATATACGTACACTCAACCCTGAAAGGGAAGCTGTTGTTCCTTTTACCAGAATTGTTTTATGAGTAGAACTCTTAACTTGGAGTCAAAAGTCTGTGTTACCTTTTCAGAGTGGATGGTGAAGCTCACCTTTTTACTAATTCCGTAAGTGTCCATACGATAAGAGATGTATAAATGTAAATTAGTGTAAGTGGATAAAATAATACTTGATCAAGTTATTTTTTTGAACATGCATACTTTGATCTAGAACTAAATATGTGTTTAATTTTGTACATACTCTGTGTCTTATTCTAACTTGCACCTTTTGTGATGTGTATTTATAAGTGTGCAGAAAACCTTTTGTGAAGTTTGGGTTCCGGTTGTAGATTATGTATGATGGAATTGCGTGTAAAAGATATGAAGAAGGTGCAATCAAAGATGTACTTTTCTGTCCCCCACT
Source organism: Lacerta agilis (assembly GCF_009819535.1). NCBI lineage: Eukaryota > Metazoa > Chordata > Lepidosauria > Squamata > Lacertidae > Lacerta > Lacerta agilis. The sequence goes on from NC_046320.1 coordinate 61,628,320, forward strand.
CCCCCCCTTTAGAACAAGCTCTTTCCTGTATTTAGCTTGGTTCTTCCTGTCTTCTTACTCCTCCTTTTGTGTTTTTGAACATGGTTCCCTGCATGAAACTGCTGAACAAGTTAGTTAAAATTAACATCAAGATACTGGGAGCAATCTACGAAACACTTGTGCAGTACAACGTCTCCAAATTAGTGGAGTTTCTCTTGCATTTCTGGCCCGATTGGAAAGTGCCCAGCTGGAATGCTTTTGTATCATACCCATTGTCAGCAGATTTTGAGAGGGGAGGGTATTGGGGATTAATTTTCTAGTTCCGGTTTACATCTAAAATAGATTGAAATTTATATTTACTAGACCTATTCAAAGAATACACTTTTCTATATTGTAAAAAACAAATGTCAGATAAATCACAAAGAAAAAAAATAAAAAGTTTATACTATTCTGTACAAGTGGATGTTTGCACTTTTTTCTTTGATAAGAACCTTTACATTCCTCATTACTACCAGGTTTTATTAGCATTATGAGGACCAAAATGAGGCAATTTCCTTGAGAGGAATTTGTCCGAGCTTAAAATGCTTTATCATCTTAAATCCTCAATATGTCCAATGCAGAATTTCTTCTTTCCTCCCCAGCTGTCCTCTTCCCATACACTTTCTCATTTTCCATGTTGAACAGGACATAGCCTTGGTTTTATCATTTGTTTCCCATAATTCACTGGGAAGTCATGTTCCTTCTCGCTTTACAACATTGCATATCAAATAGATAAACAATTACATGACTTTCCATAAACATCTCAAGGTAGCCCTGGATCAAGCAGCTTTTAATGTCTGTTGTTTCATTGTGTGTTTTATATATTCTGTTGGAAGCCACTCAGAGTGGCTGGGACAGCAGGATACAAGTAATAAATCATCACCATCATCATTCCACTCTGGGTGGTTCTTGAGAGCCACACTCACCATCATCATTGGGCAATACTAGTGTGCTTTGGCACACGCCTCAACTCTTTGCTGAAGGTGAATGAAGATGCTGCTGCTTTCTTCTGTCAATGAAAACTGATGTTACTACAGGGCTAAGGATATAAAACAGGAATGGACAACATCATTAAAACTAGGCAGTTTTGTGTAGTCCTCAGAGGTAAGCATGCTGTGATAGCTTCATAACTTCATGCACTTTAATGAACAGCCATGTCACAGGGTAACGGGAGAAAGAAGGCTGTATGTTGTTAGGAAAGGGCACACATTTATTCTAATTGCATTTCCCCTCTGAATTTTATAGGAAGACCCATCAATGTCCTCTCCACTTTCTTAAGTCCACAACTCGACTGCACAGCCAAAGTCTTACGTGCAACGGCTCCCACTGCTTTGTAAACATTGGCTCGATTCTCCAGGAGTGGAAACTTGTTAAAGAAAAGCCATTCTAACTAATTTATCACTGATTTTCGTTGCACCATCATGTGGAAGCAAGCCCTAATAAGCAGGAAGTGCTCCTGCCCCAAATACTACACGGACATGAAAGGAGGGAGCGCTGTGTAAACAAGGCATCTCATTTGATTCTCCATAACAGCCTTGTGCTGGATGAATCCCCAACCGGAATTAAGATTGCCGGAAAAAATATCAACAACCTCAGATATGCTGATGATACTACCTTGATGGCAGAAAGTGAGGAAGAATTGAAGAACCTTTTAATGAGGGTGAAAGAAGAGAGCGCAAAATATGGTCTGAAGCTCAACATAAAAAAAACTAAGATCATGGCCACTGGTCCCATCACCTCCTGGCAAATAGAAGGGGAAGAAATGGAGGCAGTGAGAGATTTCACTTTCTTGGGTTCCATGATCACTGCAGATGGTGACAGCAGTCACGAAATCAGAAGACGCCTGCTTCTTGGGAGAAAAGCTATGACAAACCTAGACAGCATCTTAAAAAGCAAAGACATCACCTTGCCGACAAAGGTCCGTATAGTTAAAGCTATGGTTTTCCCAGTAGCAATGTACGGAAGTGAGAGCTGGACCATAAAGAAGGCTGATCGCCGTAGAATTGATGCTTTTGAATTATGGTGCTGGAGGAGACTCTTGAGAGTCCCGTGGACTGCAAGAAGATCAAACCTATCCATTCTCAAAGAAATCAGCCCTGAGTACTCACTAGAAGGACAGATCCTGAAGTTGAGGCTCCAGTACTTTGGCCACCTCATGAGAAGAGAAGAATCCCTAGAAAAGACCCTGATGTTGGGAAAGATGGAGGGCACAAGGAGAAGGGGACGACAGAGGATGAGATGGTTGGACAGTGTTCTTGAAGCTACTAACATGAGTTTGGCCAAACTGCGAGAGGCAGTGAAGGATAGGCGTGCCTGGCGTACTCTGGTCCATGGGGTCACGAAGAGTCGGACACGACTGAACGACTGAACAACAACAACAAACAGCCTTGTGAGGTAGGGCAGGCCGAGATAGGCATTGGCTGGCGCCACCTCCAGGTCGTACACACGGGGAGCTTTCAAGCCCTGGTCTCCCGGGGTCAGAGTCCGACGCCGTAACCACTAGGCCACACTGCTTCCTTCCTGGACGTCACAAGACTTCTTATAATATATTTTTTCCGCTCCCTCACGCTGGCCTCAGAGCGGCGTCGCTCTAGGGCTCGGCATGTTTGTGGAAACGCAAAGCACGAGTGGGTTTCGAAAACCGCCCGCATCAAGGAGGAACGTGCACGCAAATCTACTTAGTTCGTAGCTCTACGTGCTCGCCACCCTTAGTTGAAAGGCCGTTCAAACCGCCGCCCTCGCAGATTCCGTTTTCCTTATTGGCTCCCCTTCCTTTCTTGAAGCCCTTTCTGATTGGCTCGCGCTCCCTCTCCGGGTATTAAGCCGTTCTTCTCATTGGTTAGTTTCCCTTTAAGGCCCCGTACTTCCGATTGGTTGCATTTCCTTTCTATCATTCCGAAAACGTAATTCACCCGCGTACCGGAAGCGGAAGAGGATGTCAGGACCCAATCAAAAACAGCGTACGGCTATGAGCCAATGAGAACACGGCCGCGCTAGGCGCGAGGTTGGCTATACCCGCGTGCTTTGGCAATTGAATTCCTTTCGCGTTTCGTCCTTGGTGGAGTGCTGGTCTCTGCGTAGAATATTGGGCGGCAGCGGCGGCGGCGGCGGCGGCGGGGGGGGGGGGTTGCAGTAGCTTTCTACTTAGCTTCATTTAACGGGGTGGGCGGACGATTATGACTACTGTTGTTATTTTCTCTTCCCCCTAATTTAAATGTATTTAATTGCTACTAATTTGGAGTCTAGTGAGAGGCACTTGAAAAACTGCCGGGAAGGGGGGGATACCCAAAACATTTTTTAGCAGTTTATTGGGGGAAGCTGGGGACCCCCACTCCGTTTCCTGTATTCTTTTCCAGACCTTCATATCTATAGGCTTGAAAGGAACTTTTCACTGTGATGAGGTGGGTCCATTTCTTCTGGTTAAGGAAGAGTCTTGCTAGTATGTACTGTGGTTACTTTCTTGTGATAACTCGTAACTCCCCACCACTCCAATCCTTCACATTTTGACTTTGTAGCAACAGGAGACAAGTTAGGAATAATCATCCTAATTTGTCATTTATTTATAAGTTACTGGAAGGAAATTTTTATTTTATTTATAAGTCGTTATTTATATCCCGCCCATCTGGCTGGAAGAAATGCAGTAATATGTACAAATTGCCTGGCAACGTTCATAGCCAAGAAGCCATATCTTCCTAAGACAGAACTCAATACTGGTTCTTCAGGCTTGGAATATTAGTGCTCCTGGTTACTCAGTACCGTGGAGGCAGCAGTGAGACCTCCGTAATGTTGCTTGAAGGTGCACCCCCACTTCTGATCAGATTTGCAGGTATTATTAATACGTGTTTTATCTGTCCTTTTTCGTTTTGCAGAGGGAAAGGAGAATTGCTTTTTCCATAGATGGGGACTTCATGACAGCAAGGAGTCCCAAACTTTTTGAGGTATGACTGTTGCTCTGAACATCATTTGGCATAGGTTTTGTACTTTTATATTTTGAAGACTTATTTTCACCCGTGTTATAAAAAAATGTTCATTTTCCTTGCTGATTTATGGAAGTTTTAGTACAAAGTAGTATCCTTAAAATGTGTGGAATCTACTTTTTTTTAAAAGCTCCCAAATTGAACATGATTGCATGTAGACTTCAACATTAGTATTGTAGGTTTATTTTTCATTTCTGCTGGTACTTTCCTGGTGTCCGGTGATTAAACCTTTTTTTGCTGTTCACATCATGATTTGCTGTGATTACTATTCATGAAGATGAGGACACAGGATTTAAAGTAACATATATTCTTGAACGTTGTATTTTCTTTATCTCTAGCAATATTTGGTGTTTACTTAATTATAATTCATTTTCCTGCTTTCAGGCATAAAGAATCTAACCAGGATAATCAGGTAACATTTAAAGCATTTGTGAAAATGGCAAAATTAAGAGCTAATACTCATGAAACTCTTGTCCGTGCAAGTAGATCTGATTTGCAGGGGAACATGGTATATCATTCTACAATCCTGAGGTCTTGGGTAGCTGAAAAAAGTACTGCTGTGATCATACTGTATTCATGTTTTCCTGTTAAAACATGGTGTCCATGTAAACATGTACTGTTAGGTTTGCCCAGATGGGTAGAAACTATTGTGCAAATCAGCTCCAGTAAATATTCTAGATTTTGTGCATAGTTGACACACACAGAAAGGTTTTTAGGTATGTGCATGTTATATAACATTTGTACCCTGCTCTCTTTAAGTATTTGGAACAGTGTATGTATAGTATGTATAAGCAGCTTTAGTTTTCAGCAGTAGAATTGCAAAATGCTTTTATTTATTCTCCCACCTCCCAGTATTTTTTAAAAGATAGATAGGGGTGTACCATAGTGAGCATGCTAGAGAAGGCAGTTGATTTTTAATAGTTTTGTCCAAAATTATGTCCTGATCTCTTGAAATAGAGGTTACTAATTAAAAGCCATTTACTGCGTGTTTTAAGTGCCTTGAGAAAATTATGATTTCCTGTTGGGTTTTGGGGTGGTTTGGATATTTGCTGTCTTGATTTCTGTGAATTGATTCACTTGTGTGGAGGCTTGAGTGGATAAATGTCCAAGCAAAAAAGGGAAAAAATCCCCAGAGATGGAAAGAAGGCACAATTCTGGCTAAGGAAGAGTGGCGGGTAAAACTGATGAATTATGCTGAAATGGCAAAACTTGCAGGAAGAATTAGAAACCAGGGAGAGGCTGGCTTTAATAAATAATGGGGAAAGTTTAGAACTTACTTGAAAAATTACTGTAAACAATTACTTTCATTGGTAGGTTTGACAGAAAACCTTTAGTAAAAATTTGAACTATGCAAATTGGCAAAGGATTTATAATAATAGAGTTACAGAAGAGACGCAGAGGGAAAATCATTAGATGAGGATACACAAAGATGGGCGGGGAGGGAACTCAAAGGGGATTTTATTTTTTTATTGTGTTTATTTTTCTTTTGCTTCTTGTAAAATTGAAAATGCAAAAATAGATTCTAAACATAAAAGAAGAGCCTCTCAGGCCCATGTCTAGAAATCATGGAGTGAACAGAATAAAATCTGGACCAAATGGAAAAAAGGAAAAGGGGAAATCATTGTAAAAGTATAACTTTTGACCAATCACTCTAAGACACATTTTGTATACTGATCTTCCTTTTGTATTGATATAAATAAATACTTTGACCTTCAATGAAGTCTTGTGGCTTGATTTCTAGTTTGTGCCTAGGAAGCAGAACTAGCATTCTAAACTTTATTAAATAAATTTTACTAATATCCCAGCTGCGGAAATGGCAAATATGTTACATGATGTATTCAAAGTACTTGGGAGAATGTGAAATAATATGTACAGTTGGGTGGTATCAAACAAAATGTCATTAAAGTGTGGTATGATGGTACACAAGAACAGGGGGAAAGGAAAAACAAGTACTGTATAGAATTCGTCAGGATGCAATGCTTTGCCCAGCTGTGGATTCTGGATATTTTTTGTACTTTTACTTTCTATAAATATTTAATTTTTTTGTCTATTATTTAGCAGATTTAAAGACAGCCTGTTCAGAGAGCTTTCCACATGATACAGAAATAGTATTGTAGATAAAAGGTAGCTAAAATCCACAATGTACAAATATACATAAAACCATAATCAGTTACAATCATACAAATATTTGTATAACTAAATTATAGGACTGGGTAGGCTTGCTGAAACAATGTTTCAGCAGGGAACTGAACACGTGTGTTGGCCTAATCTTTGTAATTCAAGGTATTTGAAACTCACATAGATCTGTGTAAGTAAAGAAGACAAATGACTGCTTATTCTGCACTGAAAATGGATTCTGAGTAAATTTAGTGATAGGATAAGAGGGCAAGTCTCACAGATTGGTAAGCTTTGTGTCTTTGTGGGGTTACTGTAACTTGGTTACTGTGGGAAATGGGATGCTAGACTCATGATCAGGTTGTTAGCAAAATTGATGCCAAAGTTCCTAGTAAATGAGAGCACCTTGTAGTGGCTTTTATATGAATCCTGGAGTAGCTATTTCAGAAGTCTATTCTAGCATGGGATCCTCTGAACTACCAACATTTCACATAAATGGAAAAATGCAAGTGTCACTTGTCTGTTCCTGCTCAAGATTATATATGCAGCCTTAGGAAAAGGGCAAGAGTGAGACTCCTGTGCTAGTCATGTTTAAACAGAAGTTCAATGCAACTTAAGTTTACATTCATAAGATTCATAGGATTTCAGCCACAAGTATCGGAAGTGTATCAACAAAATAAAAAAAAATTCCTTCCAGTAGCACCTTACGAGACCAACGAAGTTTGTTATTGGTATGAGATTTCCTGTGCATGCACACTTCTTCAGATACACGCATGAGGCATGCACAGGAAAGCTCATACCACTAACAAACTTCGTTGGTCTCTAAGGTGCTACTGTGAGGAATTTTTTTATTTTGTTTCGACTATGGCAGACCAACACGGCTACCTACCTATATCTGGAAGTGTATCAGTGGCAAACTACTTAAAACAAAAAGAAACCCAACACTAGTCTGCAGTTAATTAGGCCTGCACACCTGAACACAAACCTTATATATCTGTCAGAAGAGCAGCCTCTCCTCCCCTCCAACCCCACATAAAATGCTGCCTCCTGAAAGATAACTTTCATGTGCAAATTATGTGCAGCAAGTTCAGACTCCCAATGTACACCCACTGCACAGTGTTGGACTGAAGTTCAAACTCCTGCTTGGGCGGGCCCCGAGCGGCCAAACCACTCAGCCTAGCATATCAGATACCGTGATTCTAAATAAACATCAAAGTCCAGGGTCTTAAAATCATTTAGGTGCGTGCGGCTGCCTTAATGGTCTGCTTGTGGGGTTCCCTGAGGCACTGACCTTCAAAAGCAGTGTTGGGCTAGGCCTTTGTCTCATTCAGCAGCGCTTTTCTTAACTAGCTGCAGTGGGGAAGTAAATGCACTCTGCACATGTGCAGAGGTTATGATATACAGTATATACATATATATAAAACGCCCATGAACACTCCCCATCAACTAGAGCAATGGTTCTCAAAGGGTGTGGTATGAGAGGATGGCAACTATATTTTAGTATAGTATAATACAATATACTATGCTGTATAGTAAAACCAGGAGCAGTATCCACACCTCTCAAGAACGTTGGCTATTCTACAGTTCTCCATGATGTAGGGTTATGAGCAGGGATCTCAACTCAGAAACGTGAAAGAGAGGGTTTGTGTCTCAGAATATAAATGAGATTACCTGGCAAAAGTGAGCTCACACCTTAAGTACATATTTAAGAGGCTCGTTTATATTTCGGGAATGATTCTTGTTCTTTATGCTGCTGCATCAGTTTCTGATTCGGATCCCAGAGTGTCCCGATTTCCTTTAGGATGTCCTCTGCCAGTAACGCGAGATGAGCGCCGCAACCCCAGAGTCGGACACGGCTGGACCTAATGGTCAGGGGTCCCTTTACATTTACTTTTAATTTTCAAAGGAAAAACATTGGAAGGTATGGAGTTATGTGACCCCCGAGCCATCTGAAGGCAGCCCTATAGAGGGAAGTGTTTTAAGGTTTTGTGTTTTATTATGTTTTTTATAGCTGCTGGAAGTTGCCCAGTGAGGCTGGGGCAACCCAGTCAGATGGGTGGGGTATAAATATAATGAAGATGATGTTGAGTTCCATGGCTCTTGAGTCATCGCCATGATGATAGAATAGGGCATTCCTATTTTCAAAGAAGAAATGTTGGAGGCTATGCTCCCCCTCCCCGGTCAATATTACAAAGCAGTTTCGTTCTGTTCTGTAAATCAAGCACTGCTAGGAGTGGTTTCTATCAGAGTATATCAGGGTGGATAAAAATCAATGGTTTTTTAAATTAAAAAATGCATTTTTAAAATAAAATGCTTTTGGAGGAAAGATCTTTCTAAAGATAGTTTTCTATTTAAGTTACATTATAGTCCAAAGGCTATTCACCAGGAAATGATTTGTTTTAAGTTTTTCATGTGTGCTAAAACTCAGTCTAAGGTGTTTAACATCAGTTAACAAACATGGCTACATATGCCATAACATTGTTTTAGCTAAATAAATCGTTTAAATTTTTATTAAGGAAATGATAAGTTTTCTCCTTCCAATAAAGTACAGCAGAAAAGTTGCCCAAATATAAACAGTTAAGCCACTCAACCTCACAATAATTCCATAATTATCTGTCAACGTATTTCTAATAGTATAAGCAAATCAGTAATATTTGATAGAACTGTAAAAACTACTCTGAAAATTTATTATTCCAAAAATGAAACCTTCATCTGGTTGTAAATATTAAGATTATACCAGCAAGAATGGAAACAAAATAACAAATAAAAAAATTCCTTCCAGTAGCATCTTAAGAGACCAACTACTGTAAGTTTGTTCTTGGTATGAGCTTTCGTGTGCATGCACACTTCTTCAGATACCAGCAAGAATGAGTCTTTCTGTTAAAAAAAAAAGGGATTAAAATCAAGTCTTACTGACTAGTGATTTAAATCGATTTGATTTAAATCAAATCCACCCTGGAGTACTGTATATATAAAAGTATATAAAAGGGTGAATATATACCCTCAGAGTATATATATAAAAAACACCCTCGGCTTGTCGCCAGCAAATCTCTATTCCGAAAGCCGCGTGGCCCAGCGGGGAAACTTTGAGCCGCTCCGGCCTAGAGGACCCTCGGCGCGCGTCGACCGTGGCAGCCTCTCCCCTCAGAGGCGGCGGCGTGGCGAGCGGCCCTTCGCCGGCTTCCTCCTCTTCCTCCCTCTCCCAGGCAGGCCCAGCCCCAGCAGCGGGCGGGTGCCACTTCGTCCCGGAAGCCGGCGGCATGGAGGCGGTGCTCCGGCTGCCACGTTGAAGCCCGAGCGGGTTGGAGCTTGGGGCCCTGCGGGTGGAGGAGGAGGAGGAGGCCGCAGCCCAGCCTTGACTTTCCTGGCCGAGGGAGACCGGCGAGCAGGTGAGAGGAGCTAGGGAGGGTGGCGGGGCGGGTTGGGTTGGGAGTCCCAGCCGGGCTCGCTGTCCCCCAGCCCACCGGCTTCCCTTTAAACTCGGCCCAGTTCTGGTTTTGCGCCGCATCCTGGCGACTCGTCTTTCCTAGGATTGCAGCCATAACTTGGCGTTGCGAGGCGACCGAGAAAAGGGGGCGAGGGATCCACATCGCCCACCCTTCTCGTTTATTTATTTATTTTTGCAAAAAGCGGGGGCTCCCGGTTTAGGCATGGTGGTTTTAACAAGAGGCTTCCCCCTCCCCACTTTCTTGGAGGTGCAAATAATGGGATTTAGTCCGAGCTGGACGTGGCTGCCTGCATTTCTAGCACTGCGGCCCTTTTGTTGCATCGGGTTGGGGGGCGTCTGGCTGAGCACCTTCGCTCCCCCCTCAAAGGAGCAGCGGTTTTTTCCAAACCCCTCGGAGATCGACCCGAGTTTAGCCTTTCCAGGCCTTTCCCCTTTCTTGTTTCTAGGCATGCACAAGTTTTGGGTTGGAGAAATAGCATTATCAGCAAAATACCGTTGCATCAATATTTTTTGCATTCATGCACCTGAAGAAACTGCTGCTCCTTTCTCTAGTTCCATACTTAGAATTAGGATGCTGGCTTCAACAGCATTGAAATACTGCATGAATTGCCCTCTTCTACAGCCAGTGTACCATGACAAGCCCTGCAGATTTAAGTTTTAGCCTATTCTCCGATTGTCTTGAAATACTGGAAGCTGTACAGTCAGTTGATTATTGTGTTTAAGATCTCTCAGTGATCTTGAGCATGTCGCTGGTATTTTCTACAAGGCCTCAGAAGAGTTTTCCTACCTTTTGTGCACAAAGTGGCACTTTTATTCAGGACCACTTAATTTAGAATACCTACCACCCTTGCAGGGCACACCAAATATAAGGCTAGTGATCAAATGGCAAAATGTTAATTGCTACCTGCAGTGTATTTTGGAAAGTTGTTTTTCCGTATAAGTTTGGACATCTTTTACGATATTGTAATCAAATTTTTGCACAGTGGTTCCTGGGTCAAGCAGCAGGTTTTCCATCTATGTTTGGATACAGGATACCATTTTGAATCAAGATGGTGGGCTGAATCGTTCAAAGCTGCATTTTTTTTGGATATGAGGCTGCTAGTAATATCACAGATAAACACACATTTCAGTGTAAGTTGTTGAATGGCAGACTGTAATGTATGTTAATGCAAAAATTAGGAGTCTGTTAGTTTTGGATTAATTACTATGGAACAACAAGAGTGTAATCTTGTGTATGTGGCATTGATTTTGTATTTGCAGTTGTTAGCAAGAGGGTTTGCATGCAGACTTGTATATTCTTAGGAAACGTCTGCTTCTTAACCATGGTGGCTTATCAGTGATCTTCAACTGGTAAATTGGGATTGAGTTGAATTGAGATCCAGTACTGAGGGGCCCAGGTGGCGCTGTGGGTTAAACCACAGAGTCTAGGGCTTGCCGATCAGAAGGTTGGCGGTTCAAATCCCCGCAACGGAGTGAGCTCCTGTTGCTCAGTCCCAGCTCCTGCCCACCTAGCAGTTCGAAAGCACGTCAAAGTGCAAGTAGATAAATAGGGACCGCTCCGGCGGAAAGGTAAACGGCATTTCCGTGCGCTGCTCTGGTTCACCAGAAGCGGCTTTGTCATGCTGGCCACATGACCCAGAAGCTGTCTGCAGACAAATGCCGGCTCCCTTGGCCTTGTAGAGCGAGATGAGCGCCGCAACCCCAGAGTCGGACACGACTGGACCTAATGTTCAGGGGTCCCTGTACCTTTACTTTACTGAGTTGCAAGCCTGAGCTAGGTTGGGTCACAGCAGCAGCAGCGTTACTGCCATAAAAATAGATGATTAAAAATTAACAAATGGGTTCCCAAATGCATGTTTGGATTAAAGGCAGGTCCCAAGTCTGCAAAGTTTGAAGACTACAGATTTCAAGAGATACCAGTTAGGATTAAGTAACCTTGGGTCCCTTTTGCCTATTAATCTCTCTTAATGAGAGGCAGCACTTCCTTTGGTGCTGTGTTAGTATCAAAGGTTACAGTGCCAAGTAATAGCTTTCTGTGTAGCTGGACACCTTGGAAGGTTGTGAACTCCTTTGTATCTCTCTAGGACTAGCAGGAGATAGGGCTGCAGTGATACTTTGAAAGTTCAGTAATGGAAATAGCTGTCCAGTACTGTATTATTTTTCTGAATTCTTTGGAGGACTTGCAATTTGTCCAGCACTAAGTGGAGAAAAGTAATATTTTATTGATTGATTGATTGATTGATTGATTGATTGTCTTTATACACCATCCTTCCTCCAAGGAGTTCAAAGTTCTTGCCTTCCCCACTTTACTCTAACAACAAGCCTGTGAGATAGGTTAGGCTGGTCACCCAGTGAGCTTCATAACTGAATGGGGATTTGAGCCCTGGCCTGTCATAATCTAACACCCAAATACCATACTGGCTGTCCATGCACAAGTTGAAGAGGAAGTGGGCATGTGCAGAATTGGGAACAGTCACTATGAAAGAAAAGTGAATATTTAAGGTGCCATGGTCGCTTCCAAATGATATTTCTTTATTGGCTCCAGATCAACTTCCATTTTCACTGTATAGACTAGTGCTGCAGCTCACGCCTACATTCCTGTTGCATGATTTGTTGAAAATTCTTCGTTTCAGGAAGTGTGACTTTAAAAGCTGTACGGTAGTTGAAATGAAGAAGTGGTGTGGTTAGCTGTTGCAGGATTGGTACCAGAGAACACATACAATATACACATAACAACATATTTTATTGCCTCAATTTTTCTTAGCATAAGAGCAAGCAGGATTTTGATAGATTACATGCAACATGTAAGATGTTGAAACCAGCAGAAGCTGGACAAATGAGCTAGAGCAGTGTCAGAAACACAGATATATAAGACAGTGCTACAATTCTATGATCTCAACTACATTCCTGACTTTAGCTTGCTCTTACAACAGTTTACGTGTCCCTTTGTGCAAGAAGGAGAAACTCATACAGTGGAAATGGAAATAGAATTACCAGTAACTATGAACTGAGACAGAGGTCTTTAAACTGGCTTGATTGAGATGTCAGTCACCAACTTTGTGCCCAGGGAATATCTAACACTGAGCGAGAGATTAGCCTGTGTTGTTTTTAAAAAACAATCACAGAGAACAGCGTTGGTACACAGTATTGAAAAGGCACCAGTAGTGAAAAGCAAGAGAAAATCAAAAGTTTGTTCACCAGGTACCAAGAAGACCACAACATGGGCACTAGATGAGCCATGAGCCTCTTGTGGTTAGAGCATTCCACAGTTGGGGTGCAGTCATTTCAGTTTCCTTGCTATGGAAAAAGGCTGCTGCTAAGACTGCATTCACACAAGACGTAGTTTAAAAAATATATATTAATCCTTTCCTTCAATGCTGTGCTCCTATAAGAATTATAGGGTTTCTGGTTAGGAGAGAGCTGGCTAATAAAAAGGGAGTAGGGAGACTCAACATTGATGATATCAGTTTGAGCAGTTGGCAGATATACCTCGAAAGTACTTTCTGAGAGATGCTTATCTGAAAGTTTTGCGGAACTTTCTGTTTTACACTTTCTTCTTTTAGCTTGTTTCTGGTTCTAATTAAAGCTTTTGTGGCATGATCACACAGTTCCGGTTTAAGGTTTTAGTCAAAGCGTTTTAAGAGGAAGCTGTGGTTGGAACAAAAGTCTGGGCAGTTGGCCATCGGAGTGAGGGCCACGTTGTCCTTTTCGCTGGCACTTAGGTGGAGGTCTGGAGGTGGAATTTTGGATAACGGTATTCCAGAACTTGTTTGCAGTTTCTTCTTATAAATGAGTGCATGCCAGCATTCTATAGAATCAGCGTTGAAAGGCACCATGAGAGTCATCTTAATCCAACCCCCTTCAGTGCAGAAATCTCAACTAAAGCATCCATCTCTGGTGGCTACCCAACCTCTTTAAAAACGCCCAGCAAAGGGAGAGTCCACAATCTCCCAAGGCAGTCCGTTACACTATCAAACAGGTCTTAACTGTCAGAAAGTTCTTCCTGAAGTTTAGTCAAAATCCCCTTTCTTATACAGGTGTCTCCCCACCTATGCAGGGGTTACGTTCACAGAACAGGTTACAATAACAAAAAAAAACTTTATTTACAGTGTTTTAATGCTCATTTGATGTTGCATTGTGTCACCTGGCATGGCCACTAGAAGGAATGTGCAAGCTCTTGCTTCTGCCTTTGCTTAACCACAGTTTAGCATTCTATCTGAACCTTAAACTGTGGTTAATACGAACTACGGTTTGTTAAAATAAGCTAGCTTCATAAACCATGGTTTCTACTCAACTTGTTTCGAAGAAGCCATAACCAACCACAATTTGTTTGGCAGCTCGCCGCTAATCAAAAATGAACAGGAAAACGTCACTGTCAGTTTCATATATAGAGCTTCAGAGCCACATGCCCTGTTGGTATTGAGCCATGCAAGAATTTCTGGTTTTGAATGAAGCTGTTTGTGAGGAGGACAGTGAAGAAATATCATTCATACCATAGTGCCATGTGAGGCTTAGGTGTGTTTGTTTGTTTGTTTAATTATGAGCTGCATTATAGCCTTCAGCTTAGACAGTTTTCTGAGTCTTTGCTTACTCCAAACCCAACCTGACTTGGGGCCAGAGCAGTTGGAACAGAATATGAACTCCCTGGGAAGAGCATTCCACAAGTGAGGAGCCACCACTGTGGTCTACTGATTTAAACTCTTCTAGGATTTCTTTTCTTAATATTGGTGAATATTCTGAAGACTACTTTGATGCAAAAATTGGACTTTATTTTTTATTCTTCCAATCAGAAGGATTTAAATATTGCCCCCTCCCTCCTCCGAACACTTTTGGGTTAAGAGCCTTCATTTTTGTCCGGTTTCTCACCTTCTCATGTAGTGATGCTGTCTCTGTGTTGTACCTCCTCAGCAGGATGAAGCTAAAAGAGATAGACCGTACTGCCATGCAGGCATGGAGTCCATCTCACCATCACCCCATCTACTTGGCTACTGGTGAGTTATTATTTCATTGCAATGTAAAAATATCATGTGTTGGATCCAGAGGTCCCATGAGCAGAACTCTCCTCTGCAAGTGATAGGACCTTCATGGATGGGAGGCACTCTAGAGCCAGCCTTTCAGCTTCAGTTGAAGCTCCCAGTTGAGGAAAATCTCAGTCACCTGATCATTTAGAAATCTGATACTAGCATGCTTACATTTGAAATATTAATTCAGACGTCTGCAGACATGGCACTTTAGTTCTGATGCCAGCCACTTAGGGATTTTGAATGCTTTTTGAGCCCTCATTAAAATATTGCTCTTCTGAATGCTGAAAGATGGTGAGAATAGCATGTAGAAAAAAATAAAAATCACAGCCCAAAGAAGGAAAAAGTTTACCAGTAAATCAATGCCCTTGCCTGTATTTGTTTGGGACTTTTGTTCTGGCTTTTTCAAGTTGTTGTAGTTGTTACTTATTAGACTTGTTAGTGGCTGGTTACCCAAAGATCTCCAAATGACTTACAACACTTAACTTGAACTTGCACTAAATGTGAATTTAAGATTTGCTTTGCTGGATGAGACCAGCATCCATCTGTGTTCGTTTTCTCAACAGCAGCTGGTATCTCTGTGTATTCATAAGCTCGTCATGAAGGCAACAGCCTTAGTCTCTAGTTTAGCCATAGCAGTTGGTATTTAGAGGTACATTAATAATCCAGTTATCTTTTTAGCTATTGAATCAGACTCCTAGATATGTAAACCTGCTTAGTTCATTGAACTGTGTTCTATGTGGCTCAAACCCAGTTAAGTGTGCACAGGATTGCAGACTTAATTGAGTCAGTGGGTTTGTGCAGGGCTTCAGCACCACACTATACTGTGGTGCACTAAAAATCCTTTCTTTTCCTTGGCAATTCCTAACGTTACTAAGGGCAAGAGAAATTCCACAACTGGTATATAAAAAGGGAGGTTTTGTAATGTCACAAACAGCAAAAAAGATTCAAAATCTGATGCGGATGTGTTTGTGTGTTTTAAAAATAGGTTTTTAAAAACAGTATTCAGTTTTATCTCTTCCCTTAAGTGTGCAAGGTTGTTTTGGGCTTCCCAAGTGTTATGTTTACAGTACATCAGTAGCAAGGCATTTCACATGTCTCTGCAGGTACATCTGCTCAGCAGTTAGATGCAAGCTTCAGTACCAGTGCTTCCCTGGAAATATTCGAACTTGACCTTACTGACCCATCGCTGGATATGAAGTCCTGTGCCACTTTCTCATCCACTCATAGGTATGTGCAGACTTTAAACACGGTCTATCTGCTTATGTAAATGAAAAGCTCAAGTATTAGCAATCAAAGGGGCACAGCTTTCAAGATCTGGAGGTTTTTTCTCCTGGTAGTTTATGCCATGATAAACCAGCTCTCGCCAAATGGGTGCCCTCTAAATGTTTTGGGCTGCAGTTCCCATCAGTCTCGCCTATCCAAGTTTGTTAGTGGCTTACATCCATCCCCAAGGTCCAATGCCCACTAGAAAGCACACAGCTTCATTGTCATGCCACTGTGCATTTGGGCATAACAGCATTGGCTGACCCTCCATGCTGCTGCAGCAGCAGCAGAGAGAGAGCCCTACACAGAGCTGGGCCTTATAGTCCTTGCTGTGTCTCCTGTACTTGCTGGTCCCTGGAGGTGAGAGGGAGAAAGATGTTAGCAAAAGCAACATGCTTAGGCGTTTTAACAGTTGGGTCAGAGGTAGCTTGACTGTACTGCTCTGGCTGGCTCCACCCTCCCTCTCAGCTCCCTGGCCTCCTAAGCACAAAGGCCAAAACAGGGATCATATCAATTTTTGGATTCAAACCCCCTTTGGTTGTAGTCCTGCAAGAACTGGAGGGCCAATTTCCTTATCCCTGGGCTGTAGATCCTATGTTCCTATGATATGCCAAGGCTCCTGGCCCCGCAGAAAAGCCCTGAATGGTGGCCTTTATTTGTAAAGGTGGCCCTGTATTCCTTCCTTGCTGCTAATGCATTTCCTTCACCTAGAACTACAATTGTCCTGAGTGTATATTCTGCTAATGGGAATAATCCTACCTGTTTACTGCTTGAGCAGCACTTGTGCTGAGCTAATAATGGCTGCTTCTCAGGACAAAGTGGCTTGGGTGGTGTCGATAGATGCAAAAGACTATGCCCCTCCTCTTGTCGATTTTGAACAGAGCCCATGTATCTTTCATGGCTGATTTAATGTCAAACAGCAAAAACACTGTGCTTCTCTTGGCTGCTTGCACTGTCGTTGGAGGTGTCTGGCTTGGTTACTTAAGACCGTTGTATTAAATTACTTTGCACTGAATACAAAGTGCTGGGCTAGAGGGGTCTTTGGCCTGATCCAGCAGACGTCTTCTCACGTTCTTACATCGTTTTGCAGGTATCACAAACTGATATGGGGTCCTCACAGAATGGCATCTGATGGGGATCTTTCGGGGGTACTCATTGCTGGTGGCGAAAACGGAAACATCATTTTGTATGACCCAGCTAAAATACTGGCAGGTGAAGATGAGGTTGTGATTGCGCAGAAAGACAAGCACACGGGGCCTGTTAGAGCTCTGGATGTCAACTTCTTCCAGGTTAGATCTCTTTCTGCACATTAATCATAGTGCCTAATATAGCAGGACGTGAGATGATATTCAGTCCTTATTGCATGCACCTGAGTGTGTGTTCTCTGTTTTATAGACAAACCTAGTTGCCTCTGGTGCAAATGAGTCTGAGATCTACATATGGGACTTGAACAATTTTGCAACGCCTATGACTCCAGGAGCCAAGACTCAGGTACAAGACACATATTTTGCTCAGCTCTTAAAACCATTTGATTAGTTGGTGAGAGAATGAGGCGATTGTCATCTTACAGTCTGTTTATGTTACAGGTAGGTAGCCGTGTTGGTCTGCCATAGTCAAAGCAAAATATGAAAATCAAAAAATCCTTCCAGTAGCACCTTAGAGACCAACTAAGTTTGTTCTTGGTATGAGCTTTCGTGGTATCTGAAGAAGTGTGCATGCACACGAAAGCTCATACCAAGAACAAACTTAGTTGGCCTCTAAGGTGCTACTGGAAGGATTTTTTATTTTGTTTAGTCTATTTATGATTAGGGATGGGGAGCTTGTGGTCCCCCAGGCATCCTCAAACTCAAACTTCCATCAGCCCCTGCTAGTGGGGCCAATGGTCAGGTGATGGAGGTTGGATGTCTAGTTGCATTTGGAGATTTACAGCTTCTCCTCCCCTACTTATGATACTTTTGGTGGAAGGGAACATCTTAGAATCCTGTAAAGCTTTTTGAGAAACCTGTAATTGTGTGACGATACATCCTTCTGAAAAGTGCTTGGACATTGTAGAGATGAACGGATTAACCATGAAACTTAGGGTAGCAGGCTGCTTTATTGAGTAAATGATAGGCTAAAATTATTATTGATTGATGTGTGTGTAAACGTGAATTGAGCCTTGGGTACAATTCATTTAAAGTGAGAACTAAGAATAATAGGTTTTATTATGTAAACTAGTGTTTCCGAGCCATGGGTCTCCAGCTGTTTTGGGGCTACAATTACTATCATCCCTGACCACTGGTCTTGCTAGCTAGGGGTGATGGGAGTTGTAGTCCAAAAACAGCTAGAGACACAAGGCTGGGAAACAGTTTTTATTGTCATTTTCAATGGAGGTCTGCCAAGTTTTTGAACAGCTTAAATTGCATATTTTAGTGACGTACAATGAGAAACTGTTTCCAACAGCCTCCTGAAGACATAAGCTGCATTGCTTGGAACAGGCAAGTCCAGCATATCTTGGCTTCTGCAAGCCCTAGTGGCCGTGCTACAGTGTGGGATCTCAGGAAGAATGAACCTATCATCAAAGTCAGCGACCACAGTAACCGGGTAACTATTCAGCCAGTTTCTTGTAGGCACTCACGGCAGTCAAGTATTTGTTAAGGCTGGTTGAAAATTCCCTTCTCAGGTGTGGGCATCTGCCTTCCTTCCCCATGTTCATAGAGGAAGTGCAGGGAGCCTTGGGCCCAGAGGCTACATGTGGCCGCCAAGCCTTTCTACCTGGCCCTTGGGGATTTCTCCAGGCCACAGCTGCTGCCCTGCCCCAGGCTCTGCTTCTTCTGAAGTTTTTGCCTTGATTGAATTTGTCCTGGAACTCCTACAGTGCCTCTTGCTTGTCTGAATGAAGGTTGGCGTGTATCAAAACTAGCTTAGTGCCCTGTTAAATTTCAGGTTCCTTGCCCCACCCACTGCTGCCTCTGGACCCTCCCACCACTGGCATTTCTTTCCCCCTTCCCAGGTTGCTCAGAAAATAATGAGCTGCAAAAAGATTCCTCACACCTGACATAGAGTAACAACATGGAAATGGTTTTATCGTTGTATGTTCCCCTTGGGAGGAGTAACCCTGAAGATCAGCACAAAAAGATTAAAAATGATAAAAGTCAATAAAGCACTCTACTTGTGTGCATTGCGCAATCTTTCTGCTCCCCCATCTTTTGTACAGGGAAAAATCCTGTAAATTGGGCCTATTCACATGTGGCAGGGGGTGTGAATTGTCTGTGTTTTGTTATATGCATTGAGAGGGGGGTGTACATGCCTGTTCTCTCCATCTTTGGCCTGTTCAGGTTGTGAGCTGGCTCATTCATAAATACAGTATGGATGAGTCGCAGGTCCTGCTTCCAGGTCTCCCAAAGGGATCTGGTTGGCCCCAGTGAGAACAGGATGCTGGACTAGATGGGCCATTGGCTGTACCTGCAAAATTAGGGTAAAGGGAAGTGGGACCCACTGCAAAATGTTGCAATGCATCCTGTGCTAATACAGGGACATGAGCGTGCTTGTATGGTATGTCAACCACATGGGCAAAAGCTTTTACATGTTCCCAGCCCAGTGCAGAGGCAGAGGTAGCAGCACTGGCAGAGGGCTGTGCAAAGGAGGTCTTGGATAGAAGGCAGCAGTCTGGTTTCTTTTAAGCCTGCTTGATGTTGCTATTTGAGCACTGGTTGTACAATTTCAGATGCACTGCTCAGGGCTGGCCTGGCATCCTGATGTCGCTACACAAATGGTTCTGGCTTCGGAAGACGATAGGCTGCCTGTCATCCAGGTGTGGGACCTCCGATTTGCATCTTCTCCGCTTCGTGTTCTAGAAAGCCATGCAAGGTATATGCATATTTTTGGTCTCTCACAGATTTGACCGGCTGGGTGGTTGGCAGGCGTTGAAAATGCTAATGGCATCCTCCCTTCACTCCTACCAGCAGTTCGCTATGTGGATTAATACTGCAGACATTTCTGAGTTTGTTTTTAACTTTTACAAAGGCTTCATTCGTTACATCTTTTTCCACAGGGGCATTTTGACAATAGCGTGGAGTATGGCGGATCCCGAACTGTTGCTGAGCTGTGGAAAGGATGCTAAAATTCTTTGCTCCAATCCAAACACAGGAGAGGTACTAATTGAACACGTATTTGCAAGCTTTTGGAATGGAGAGACATTTCTTGTTTGGGTATTGCAAAAAGAGCACGCAAACTTTGCACTCGGAGCAGCAGATCGAGGCAGGATTTAGCTTTTGTCTCCATACTAGCTTTATGGATATGGCTGGGTGATCCTTCTTAAGCCATTTAGGTCTCCGCCATTGTTATTGTAATATGTTTGGTTTTGGATACAGGTGTTGTATGAGCTTCCGACCAGTACCCAGTGGTGCTTTGACGTCCAGTGGTGTCCCAGGAACCCTGCTCTTCTGTCTGCTGCTTCTTTTGATGGGAGGATCAGCGTTTACTCGATCATGGGGGGAAGCACTGACAGCCTGCGACAGAAGCAAGCAGACAAGGTATTTAAAACGAAACACTGCGTATCAAATTGACGGAAGACATGTTTGCAATGCATGATGAAATACTTTTTAAAAAATTGCTTTGACTGTCAAGAGTTATTGTTGGAGTGTCTACACAGGCAGAGACTGTCATCCTGAGAGGAGTCCTATTTGTAGGGTTAAAGAGAGAGAGAGAGAGAAAATTGTTTGGTGGCACCTTGGAGCTAACTTTTTAGAAGGTTTTTATTATAAAATGCTGGTGAGGTGTTTCACTGTTTTGCTCTGAAGCTGTGCATCCTGCTTGCCAAAGAGAACAATCATGTTCTTTGCTGTATGGACAGTTGAGATATTGACAGGAACTGTTCACTCTGCAGCTCAGATGGGCTTCTAACCCACCCCTTGAATATACAAACAAATTAAACTCCAAAAAGCAAACCCAAGAATTGATAACTGGTTGGGTAAACAGGAGTGGTGATAATGCGCATGAGTTTTACACCCATCTGTCTTTCCCTTTCTCTCTCCTTTTCGAAAGCTCTCGTCCTCCTTTGGTAATCTCGATCCATTTGGAACAGGGCAGCCACTTCCTCCATTGCAGCTCCCACAGCAGACCACTCCACAGAGCAGAATCCTGCCCTTGAAGAAGCCACCCAAGTGGATTCGCCGACCTGTCGGTGCATCTTTTTCAGTAAGTGGAATCCTAATTGCACTCTAATGGGGTGGGCTGTTTAACCCTTCTGCTTGTTCGGGTCCTGTTACTTTTTGTGGTGTTCCTCCTTCTATAATATATGGGTGCATACCCAAAGGAATGTTTCCACCCCAATCACTCAGCCAAGACATTGAGGTCCAGTTCCAAGGGACTTCTCTCTATCTCTAAGTTGCCTTGGGTCATTTTCGAGAAAAAGCATCTGGCAGAGTCATTTGTTTGCATTGGGTGAATGCATAGAGAGTTTCTTGGATTGGGTGGCCGTGTCGTGTCGTCGTTCCCCACTAGTCACCTGCCATTCCAGCATCACCCAGCCAGCGCAGAGCTCCCCCTTCCACCTGCCAAATGCACAGGCTAGCAGAGAGCCTCCTGGCAGGTTCCTAGGGCCAGCTGCCAGCAAAGAGCCCTGAAACATGACTTTCCGGAGCAGGGCTGAACCAGTCTGGAATCCAGTAGCTGTGCCAGGATGGCACACCAATCTGTCTGCTTCACGCTACAGATGCAGTGTTGGTCCCATCAGGTTGAGGTAGAGGGTTGGATTGTTCCCTAAGAAGTTTAAGGAATAATAATGCTTCTCCGGGGGGGGGGATCTCGGGGCTGTAAGCTTCTACCCTGCAGCATTATTCTAGTGTTTCCACTATAGTTGAATGATGTTCTGTTGGTTGTACAATCTTGCCTCTTAAAATATGAGAAAGTGATACCTTTTTGTGCTGCTCATTTGCTTTTGGATAATTCACAGACTGTTGGCACCAGGCAGCATCGTTCTTTTGCTGGACCCTCAGCTTTGTGTTCTGGGATTTTCATTACTGGGAGCTCTCTGCAGGCTTCGTGGTTTACGTATTTATCTAGGAGCTGATCTTTGTCTTCTTTGGGGGATACAACAACGAAGCTTTTTCTTTTCTATAAGCCAGTTCCTTTTGCCCTCTCCAGCTTTAGAATTCCAATTAGGACAAGTGCTTTGTCTGTAGTTCAGTTCCAGGTATCCTCTGCAAAGAGATCTTTGGTAGCCTTCCTGCGAAGGATCTTTGCTTAGCACCACAGACAGCTGCAGTCTGCCAACATACAGAGGGCTGGGCTATATAGATCATTGACCTGACTTGATACAAGGCAGATATTTACATCCACTAGATCAGAGTTGAGAAACCTGTATCCTTTCAGAGGTGGTTGGACTCCAGCTCCCATCAGTCCCAGCCAGCACTGTCATGCTGACTGGGGCTGATGGGAGGTTGTAGTCCACAGGTTGGGAAAGGCTGCTGTCTGCTGCCTTCCTTGTATGCACGCTTCCTTGTAAATCCTTTGGGGAGAATCCAAGGAAGTTTTCCAGTTGCGCAATGGAACTTCCCCTCCCTCTCGTCTCTCTGCACGCCCATCAAATAGGAAAAAAAGTACTGTATGCTCTAGAGCAGGGTTTCCCAAACGTGGGTCTCCAGCTGTTATTGGACTACAACTCCCATCATCCTTAGCTCGCAGGGCCAGTGGCCGGGGATGATGGGAATTGTAGTCCAGAAACAGCTGCAGACCCATGTTTGGGAAATCCTGCTCTAGAGGCTTGTGGGGAAAACCTATAATAGGTTTGGGGTGCAGCTGGGAGAGGGAAGGGAAGTTCTGCACAAGTGGAAATCCTCTCGCAGATGGGACGGTTATGTTGGGTGCAGCTTACTGTTTACATTTGTGGAGCACACGCAGCTCAAGCAAAGTTGCAGGCCATTAAGCCGTTGTGGAGAAGTTGGCCGTTGCTGTCCATTTTTGTTTTAGTAAAAGGTTACTAAAGCAGCTAGCGAGTCTCTGTGTGCTCTGAGTTGCCTGTTCTATGAATGTGTTGTTCTGCTCTTTTGTGAAGTTCTAGGCCTTTTAAAATCGAGGCTATGCGGTATATCACGTTCCCCTTGTGATGAAGTAATCACACAACCGGCACTCAGTATAATGTGTCTGTGGTGTTAAGCCCTGTTCAAAATACTGCCGTGAAATTAGATCTTCAGCTGACAGAGTGTGACAGACTTGCTAGGGACAAACAATTATAGGTAGAGCATCTGCTTTCATCTGTCTCTTGGTTCAGAAAAAGGTCACACCTTCTGTAACTGGTGAGGTGTTGTTACTTCTTTTATTATTAGTTCTACATCAATTAAGAGAATGGTGTAAATATGTCAGTTAACTAAGCCCCAAAATATGTCACTTAATTCCTATACTTCCTCATGGTGGAGAGTTTGTGTGTGTGTGTTTTTAAGCTATGTACAGTACTCAAAATTTTGACCTGGCTCCAATGGACAGTCCCCTGCTTTCCCTCCCCTAGTTAAGAGACCAAGAGTCCCTTACAGGTGTGTGCACTTTCCCCCGTGCAAACTCTGCCCGTTTCAGCAATAAATAAAGGGTGGAGAACCTCAGGCCCAGGGTCCAGGTGTCACGCTCCAGGCTTCTCTTCCTGCTCCTCCAAATTCTTCCTAGGACACACTTTTCACCAATCCTGCTTTCCGTCCTCCTTGAGTGCTTTTGCCAACTAGAATGTGCCCTTGAATTTTGGTCATGCTTCTTGTCTGGATTGAGGATAAGGAGAGGTACATGTAGAAACCAGGTAAAACTTGTACCTGTTGCTCTG
Organism: Lacerta agilis; assembly: GCF_009819535.1. Taxonomy (NCBI): domain Eukaryota; kingdom Metazoa; phylum Chordata; class Lepidosauria; order Squamata; family Lacertidae; genus Lacerta; species Lacerta agilis. The sequence goes on from NC_046320.1 coordinate 61,651,954, forward strand.
CCTACTTTTACCTTTGGCTCAGTCTACCACAGGGCATGTGGCCCCTGCCTTCTTTCCCTTGATCCAAAAGTGGCTCCCCATCCCTGGCACAGCATCTTCACAAGTCTACACTGCAACGCTAGTTTGCAACTCACCCACCCCTGTCAAACGTCTGCTTTAAAGCAAACCTCAGAACTTCAGAACGTTCTTTTCTTTTGAGCGTGCATATTAAAACTAAGCATGGATCTTGATGGTAATGGATTCGAAACTCTTGCCTAAACCGTATCTGCGCTGCCCTTGAATTCCAGTTTGGTGGAAAGCTGGTTACATTTGAGAACAGCAAGCCCCAGCAGCAAGGAGCGGAGCATCCTCAGCATCACTACCACGTCTACGTCAGCCAAGTTGTCACCGAGAAGGAATTCTTGAGCCGCTCCGATCAGCTGCAGGAGGCTGTGCAGGCAGAAGCATTTGTCAACTATTGCCAGAAGAAAATCGATGCTGCCAAGAATGACTTTGAGAGGAACGTGTGGTCTTTCTTAAAGGTAATCTTAGATTTTGACTGCGCATTAGCAGCTCCCAGTCACCTTAAAAAGCAATGCTTTGCTAGTAATGACCATAAAGTTGGATGCCTTTAAAAGAGGACTAGACAAATTAGTGCACAATAAGGCTATCAGTGGCTACAAGCCAAAATGGCTATGTTCCACCTCTACTGTCGCAGGTGGCATGCCTCTGAATGCCAGTTGCTGGGGATCTCAAGTAGAGGGAGTGCTGTTGCACTCAGGTCCTGCTTCTGGGCTTCTGGTTGGCCACTATGAGAACAGGATGCTAGACCAGATGCTGGCCTTCGGCCTGATCCGGCAGGGCTGTTCTTCTGCCATGTTCTTGTTTGGCAACATTGTCAATGGTGAGAGATGATGGGAGTTGTAGTCCACCCACATCTGGAAGGCACAATGTTGACTCTCCTTGCTTTTTAGCGTGGACTGCCATTAAAACACACAATTATTTGCATCGCTCTGCTTAATGTTCCATTGCCTTCCTTCCTCCTTGCAGAGAAACAAGGGGCTTCAGGGTTCCCTTTGCATCTTGCTGCAAATTCACCAGGTTTGCTTTGCAACTGTTAATTTTACAGAATGGGAGGTGCAGGATGGTAGACACTGTGGGAAAGGGAATAAAAATGAAATCTCTTGTTTTCTACAGTGCTTCCTTTTTCCTAACATTTTTTTTTAAAGGTGCATTTCGAAGAGGATTCACGTAGCAAATGCTTGGAACTCCTGGGCTTCAGGAAAGATGACCTACGGAAAAAGGTAAATGCTAATAATAGTAATAATAATAACATTTGTACACCACCCCAGGCACATTTTTTAAAAAATTATTATTAAGCTGTTGGCATGGTCAGTCATCAATAATTCTGTGTATAGAACTGAATGGCTGGCACCTCATTGGCTTTTAATGGAATTTGTTTATTGTGTTAATATTTATGTGTTGTAAACAGCCTTGGGGTTTTTTTAATGTAGGGTATTGTTTTTTAAAAAATTAAATAGAAATGAACTAAAAGGTTTTCATTATACAGTGGTGGTTAAGTCTCGAATGTACCTTAATACCCTGCTCATTCATATCATTTGCTTTCTCTTGACAAGTAAAGGCCAGATTGACACACTAAATAGAAATGGCCTTTAAAAATATGTGTGCCAATATATGAAGCAGTTTTTTTTAAAATACAAGATTGACATGTGATAGAATGGGTCCTTCAATAAGCAGAGGAAAGTGTTGCGGAAAAAAGGAGCTGGCAGTTGGGAGCATTGAAGGTTTCAGGGGTTCCCCCTCCCAAGATAATCCATAATTCTTTTTCCTTCCCTTCAGATTTCTTTAGCTCTCCATAAAGAGAGTCTTCATGGTAGAGAACCAGATGAGGTAAGGAAACAAATGCAAGGGTTTTATTATGCAAATGGGATGGAGTTTGGAACTTAGCTTACCTTTCCTGCAACGTAATTTCTTTGGCAGTATTTGCTCAAAAATGCATGAGTAAGCCGAGCTTGCCGTCATGTTAACCTGCATTTTACAAGTTGCACTTCGGGCAGTAAAGGTTCATATTAATTGCAGAATAAAACTTCAGCCTTTTTTAAAAAGACGATGCAAAAGTTTTTTGCTTTTTTCATTACTCCAATTAACCCAGTTCACAGGAGATAAATCCACCTTGACCCAAGTCTTTATGGTTTGCCTCCCTTCCTCCTTCTCCCCATTAATGTTCTTTACAATTCTGATGTGGCCTCTGCGGCAGCATTTTATGTTGCTGTTGCGTGTCTTGACAGCGTAATAATACATCTTGCTAACCTTCCCCACTTTCTCTGGAAAGAGTTATTGCACATAGTCTCCACAGAGCCAGTGCTTTTTTCCCTGAGTTCTGAATCTATAATGTTTAAAAGGTTGCTGGAAATCTTTGAAAAATGAAGGCCATAGATCTCTCCGATATCCTGGCTTGAGAGGAACAGGAACTGCAGTACTGCTGCAGTTTTGTGCTACTGAAGAAAGCGGGGCGGGAATAGCTAATCTTTGTAAATCCAGGAACTGCTTTCTCCAGCAGGGTTAGAAGCAGACAGTAGATCAGAGTACAGTATAATCAAGGAAATCACTTTAGACTTGGACAAGCCAAGGGTCTATACATAGTGCCTAATATAACCAGCTTTCCCAGCATTTGTAAACAGCCTCAACCCCTTGAAAATCTTTCTCTAAATGTTTCGTTGCTGCAGCACCTCCACATGACCCAAACATAGGCTGAATAGGGAGCTGTGTGTTCTTTCGCTAAGAGCTTTGCTTACTAATGACTTCCTGGTGTTTCTTTTCCTTATGCCTTGAGTCCATTTGCTGCTCAATCTTAATCCCAGTCCTCTGTCCTCTGTTTTCCTGCATTGCTTTCCTCCTTCTCTCTTTCCCCTCTCTAGTCCATTTTCCCCTTCCAGTTCAATGTTCTAATTTGCCTCCCTTTTAAAGCATCTGTAGCACCTCATTTCTGCAGCCGTACGTCATTTATTCATCTCTCTGTGTCTCTCTTGTGCCTAAAGGCACGCGGAGCAGCTGATTAGAAAGTTATTTTGAAAACTAAATGTAGCTAAAACGCCGCAAGATAAATAAGTGAAAGTGAGCAATAAAGGCTTGTAAAACCGTAATAGGAGGAAGCACTCAAAAACCAATTCAGGCGGAGAAAATCAGTTGCCAAAAGCCCATGGAAATGAGATGGTCTTTACAAGCCATCAACACTAAGAGGGAGGAGCAGGGAAGTTTTGGACCTGCCAAGGGGCCACCACTGAGAAGGCCCTGCATTGCTTAACCCACCTGCCGAACTTCAGACTGTAAGGGATGTAGAGCAGGGCCTCTGCTGACGATCTTAAGAGTCAGGCAGAATAATGTTGGGTTAATGAAACGCAAGTCCAGTCTGTATCAAGAACTAAGAGTCAGCATCTAGGGGATCATGGCAGACCCACATAGTTTTGTTCTGATCCCAGTTTTCATGACATTGAGGGAAAATGTCAGCACAGTTGATGTATGTCTGCGATGGCAGGCATCCTCAAGCAACCCTGCAAACATTTCTCTCTCCAGATAACAAGGGATAGTATCTTGCCAGCTACTAATGTTCATGCAGTTTCTGCTGAACTTTCTGGTTCATAGCACAGGGTTTCCCGTAAGGAAATAACATGCATTCTGCCACTAAGCTACCCTCCTTATCTTGAATTGATCTGGTGTAAATGCATTTATCCTTTGGGGATCTAGAGTTGCAATGTATTTTTTTATCCCTGACTGTCGATTCTGTGAGGTTGCCTTCCACCCATTCCTTTGTCTGTGTGTGGGTTGAAAATACCCTCCTATCTGAGAGTCAGTGTGGTCTAGTGGTTAGAGTGCTTGAACAGGGTCTGGGAGACCAGGATTCAGCCACAAAGCTCACTGTGTGACCTTGGGCCAGTCACTGCTTGCAGCCCAGCCTACCATGCAGAGCTGTTGTGAAAATAAAATGGAGAAAGGAAGAACCTTTTACACTGCTTAGAGGTACTTAGAGAAAAGGTGGGGTATAAATGCAGAAATAAATACAATATAGTTGTATATTTTGACAAACATTTGTTCACAGGGTGTGAGATGATTTGGAAAGGGAAGCGGAGAAAGAAATCGCCTTTTTGTCATTAATTGGGAGCATACGTTTACTAACATTGGGAACTGTTTGGTGCTGGTTCTAACTGCTTTGGTGTCTTTCTCTCTGCCTAAAACCTTTGAAAACATCCTTTCCTCTTCTATGGGAAAGACTTTAGAGGAATCTGACCAGCCAGTACAGAGTGATGGCGAAGAAGGTGTGGCTGCTCAGGATCAGCTCTTGGGAGAGGTATTCATTCTGTTCTCTACTAAACGTGTGGGTGCTTGGTCACTGACTCCCAGCTATTATTTTTGCTCTGAAAAATTCATATCCCATACACTCATAGACAGGAGACTGAGTGGGGGCAGGGATGGGGAATCTTAGGCCCCAGAGGGCTGAATGTGACCATCTAGACCAGGGGTCAGCAACCTTTTTCAGCTGTGGGCCGGTCCACCATCCCTCAGACCACGTGGTGGGCCAGACTGTATTTTTGGGGGGAAATGAACGAATTCCTATGTCCCACAAATAACCCAGAGATGCATTTTAAATAAAAGGACACATTCTACTCATGTAAAAACATGCGGATTCCTGAACTGTCCGCAGGCCGGATTGAGAAGGCGATTGGGCCGCATCTGGCCCACGGGCCTTAGGTTGCCTATCCCTGCTCTAGACCTTGTTGGAACTCCCTCTAGGCTATACCCCTTCCCCAGTCACACCCTCCTTGAGTGTTTTTGCCATGCTGGAATGTGTCCCTGAACTCTGATAGCACCTCTTGCTTGCATTAGAGTGGAGGATAGAAGTGGATGTCTCTGTGTAGAAACCAGTATACATGTGTAAAATTTACATTAATTGCCCTGCCCACTTTTGCCTCTGGCTATGCCCAGCACTTGCTCTGCACATTCTTGCCTCTGCCCCCCAGGAAGGGTTGGTACCATAGGCTGAAAAAGGTCCACCATCCCCGTAGAAGGATGTGAGTGCAAGGCTGTGCATTTTCTGCAATAAAAATTACCCAGATTCTCTTGCACCAAGGGGGGAAAGGAAGAGTCAAAATTTGCAGCTTGAGTAAATGCAACCATTAACCCAGGTTATATGTTTTTCCTGTGAATGCTCGGCACTGGTTCTTCCCCCTGTTGCACAGCACAGCTTCTTAACTTTCTTTTGATGGGCATTGAGAATTGACATGCACCAGGGGGCAGTAATGCCTGGAAACCTTTTTATAGGGCACCCTATATTGCTTGTGGGGAGGATGGAGGAAGCATAAATTTCCCAAGTTGCTCAGTCTTGGGAAGGAGGCCCAATGGCTTTGGATATATGAGCCACATACATATTACATGGGCTTTGCATGTTAATGGTGAACAGAGCAGAAGAGCAATAGGTTTGGGTTTCACTTTGTCTTCCATTAGCATAACCAGGAATGTATAGGCTACATTAAATACGCTGAAAGATTTTACTCAGATTAGCATCATCCCCTCTACAAGGATGCTAAACCCCCCCCCCCCCAAAGGCAAATGCAGACTTCCTTTCCATTTTCCCCTCTGGGCTTTGGAGTGTTCTGGTGCACGTTATAAAGCTGGAATATACAAATTGTATTACTAAGTTGTAATGCTGTGCTTGAAGACGCCTCCCTTTCGAAGTCACCAGGCATTTTGCCATTTGCATTAGAAGCGGACAGCTCATAGATCTCTCAACCACAGTGGTTTGTTATTTGGGCATTTCATCTGAATGACATAGCCCCCTATCCTGTGCCTGTTGACTTGAAAGTAAGACCCGTTGAGTTCAGCGGGTTGCAGTTGTAAATACACACAGTTTTGTCACCAGGCTGGGATTCTTCCCCCCCACCCATCAGGTTGCGGCAGGAGAAAAAGAAATTTCGCTGGCACGGCACTTTGTGATATATGTGCAGCCATAATAATGCTCTTCTTTAATAAGTTAGCAGCCTTTTAGGAAAATGACGGTATGAAAGCATATCAGTATATCTTGTTTTCTTAGTTATGTGCGTTCGCATCTGGATTAATGTAAATACATTATCGAATCCACTCTAAAAATCACATTCATTTCTGCCCATTAGAGTAGAAAAGATGAGACTGCCACTCCGCCATGTGCAGATGAAACGTTTAACATTTCCGTCACTGGAGGTAAGGAAAAAATCCCCACCTTTTGTACAGAACACTTTTAAACTTGCCTAAACATGAACCCTTCTCAGTTCTTTGTTAGGATGATAAGTGAGTGTCTTCGTTTTCCTTGCTGCAGATATAGACGGCTTGATCACTCAGGCTTTGCTGACGGGGAACTTTGAAAGTGCCGTTGACCTCTGCCTCCACGACAATCGCATGGCTGATGCCATTATACTAGCTATAGCCGGTGGCCAGGAGCTGCTGTCCAGAACTCAGGAGAAGTACTTTGCAAAGACACGAGGCAAAATTACCAGGGTACGCAGGCTTTTAAGTTGGAAACGTGGGTAAAATATGGGCTTACAACCTCATCCTTTATTCAGAAGACTAGGCAGGCTTCTGGAAGTATCAGATAATCCATGCATCAAGTAAACGGGTGTAATAGAGACATGGTAACGTGAGAACAATTTGTGGGGAAGAATCAGTAGTGAATTAGAAGTCGTTGCTTATATAACAGGGCTGGTTGCAAGTGGACTGTTCGGTGGCAGGTCCCCTCCATGGTCATTCCCCTTAAACACAATTGATATTGATTTCAGTATAACCTTTAATTGTAATTAAGTCAGGAGACAGGGAGCTCACGGTAGGGAGGGTGCATAAAATCCTTCATTCTGCTTCCAGTCTCTCTAACAATGGTTGATGCATCAGCCTTGCATGGGTACCAGCCCAATATTAGATAATGGAGTTTCTACGTCATAAATGAAAATCCTCAGATACAGCTAACATGTAGAATTGCCCAATTCTATCTGCCCAATTCTATCTGAGCTGCAGCATTTAATTGATTACATTAATCAACGGGAAAACGTCTGATAGTCTTTTAAGAAGTGTCCTCGATTAAGCAAGCAGCAGTTCTTTAAAAAGGCAAGGAAACACAAGGGCTTATACAAACGGCAAATGGCACAAGAGGCATTTCCCCTTCCTCTTGCACACAGGAGGAATGCCTCTTGCATACCTGTTTTGTAGCAGTCATCATAGTACATCGTCTACAAACAAAGTGCGTGTCTCATTTTGGAAGTCCGGCTTAGATTTCATGCAATTGACTAAGAAGCGTATGATTAATCAGGCTGAAGTCCTGGTTCTCTCGTGACATTTTTCTTCCATTCTCTTAAATTGAGCTAGAACAGGATAGGAATAAATTTTATTGACTTGGATCGTTGGATAAAAAAGAGAACACTGCCCCCTTTTCTTCCAAGGTGCTGTTACTCCTTGGCAATCCCCTCTCAACCAACAACCCCCCCTCCCATCTCCTGCCTGCCCCTTAGATTTGACTGTTGTGATGCTTTTCACTCGGTTCCAAGAAATGTTCAGCCTCAACTTTGGCAGTCTTTGTGTTTCTATATGCCATCTGTTTTGCATTTTGTGAGAACAATTTTCTGTCTTGCTTTGATTCCCCGGTGTCCTTCAGTTTTCTGGCCATCAGCCAGAGCAGAGATATCTGGGGATTTGTGTTCATATGTTCACAGGTTACTTTCCTGAGTTTAGCAAGAGTTGTTCATTTCTAATGGCCCGATTTCTGCCATAGGCCTCTGCTAGTTTGTACTTGACATTCTCCGTTGCCAGCAGAGCTCATTCCCTTCTTTGCCTCGTCCTTCATTTTCCTTCAGGCTGTCAGGCAACTGGAGCAGCAAATGAGGCAGGGCCTTAAAAAGCAATGGAAAACATTCCATTTAGCTTTCCTACAACTTCTGTGATGAAAAGGCTGTATAAGCACTTAACACTTGACTTGTGGCACCCTTGCTGATAAGATTGACTGCTGCTGGGTTAAAGTATTCTGTGGACATTAGTGACGAGCAAGCTAACGGTACAGTCAGCCAAGGAAATCCCCTGGTGCACACAGAAAGACAATTTCAGACTTTTCCGTCTTGGCCCAATTCTCGCTGTACTTTTTATTAAAACAGAGATCTGCACATGCACTGACCATGCTGATGTTCTGGCAAGAATGTGTGTGTGGGGGTGTGCCTACGTTTCTGTTGTTTGTCCTATACTGTGGACATTTTTGAGATGACAACAGCAGTAGCCAAGAGCTCTCGGCAGAAACTGTTTTGCTCTGTTTTTACTGGCCCAGGGCTTAAATCTCCATCCACTTCAGCAGTTGCACAGGCTTGTGGATCTGCCAGACCCAGAGGTGGGATGTGCGTTTTAGAAATGGACCTTGGGGTCAGTCTTTCTTGCGACTGCGCAAAATGAGATTTCCCCAAACACTGTCATGCAGACCTGCTTTTGTTTTTTTCAGATGGAGCCAAACTCCCCTCCTAAACCAGCTTCTTTTTTCAATTGCCTTGTTTACTTTCTTGGTGTCCTATCAATCTGTCCCACTTGACAGCTGTTCACGCCTCCTCATGATTGAAGTCTCCCTTGTTTGTCGCTACAAACAAGGGAGTTATAGCCAGGTTTCTTTAGCTGTAACTCAAAAATAAATCAGTCCTCCGGGAGACGATGATAAGCAATTTAGGCACAGCTTTAGGCAATCAAGTTCCTGAATTAGATTACCAAGATCCTGAAACTTCTAGTGATAAGACAAATGGTGCAGTTAATTGTGGCAGTCTTTGTACACCCCTTGGATTCTGGAACCAGATAGGTTGATGAATAAAACATTTGACGGTGCCGACTAGGCAGAGATTAACAGGTGCCAAGTTACCTGTAAGCCACAAAAGTATACTGCACTTCTGGTATTCTCCCTACTTCTTCTTATACTCCTGTTATTTCATAGATCTACCAGTAGTTCTTCCTTTCGGCTCCCCCCCCCCCCCAGTGTTAGATATGCCATCTTCCAACCTGTCAAATGCCTCTGTTGTTGGGGTTTTGTTTAGGGTTTGTCCAGGGGTCAGCAAACTTTTTCAGCAGGGAGACGGTCCACTGTCCCTCAGACCTTGTGGGAGGGGCAGACTATATTTTGGAAAAGAAAAAAAACAACGAATTCCTATGCCCCACAAATAACCCAGAGATGCATTTTAAATAAAAGCACACATTCTACTCATGTAAAAACACGCTGATTACGGACCGTCTGCGGGCTGGATTTAGAAGGTGATTGGGCCGGATCCGGCCCCCGGGTCTTAGTTTGCCTACCCATGGGTTTGTCTGATGGCGTTTAAATGTCTGCACTATAAAATCCTGGGGGGTTTAAATGTTTGTGGATGTCGTGAAGCAGCACAGGAGGAGGAAGTGCAGTGCACATGCACCAATGTCCTGCGCTCATTGCACCTTCACCGTGTCCAAAGCTGCTGAGAGCAGAAGGAAGAGTTCATTATATTAAATTGTAAGTGCGGATGTAGTAAGGGAGAAGAGCTGTAGGGAGATTTAGATCCGAGGAAGGAAACGCAGGCAGGAAATGGGGGAGAACATTTTTATTTATCTGTTTCTCAAGTGTTGGATGCAGCGTTACAAACTGAGACGGGAAAGCTAGGAGCTAGATGGCACCTTAAGCCTTGGTTATGGGCACAACAGCGGAATGTCTAAGCACACTTTTTTAATAGCAAGAATGTAAAGCTGAAAATGAATGGACTTCAGCTAAAATCTTACATTCATTTTTCTCATGGTCTGGTCCTTATCTGAAGACTGCATAAAAGAGCAAAGCCATTCTTCTCCTGCACGCACCCCTAATATTCTTCAGAGGGTCTCTTCTCCAGTATTCAGAGAGTAGCTGGAAGTAGGGAGGCAGAAAAAGGTCCTCCTTTCCTTCCACTCTGCAGTTTTAATCTGAAATGTTCGGCGCAGTACTGTACCCAGAGTTCAGAAACTGCTCAAGCTAATGAAATTCCTTGTCACAAAACGCACCTAGAACAATGGGAGTTTCGAACGCTGTTTAGATGTGATTATCAGGCAGAGGGTTGTAGATGAATCATCTGACTAGTCTGTGACTTCTATTTTTCTTTGTGGAAGAAATATTCAGTCAAGCAAACCTCCACCTGTATTCTGTGGTGGTACATTCCAGGTTTCTCATCCGTCGCTTGTGAGAACTAGGCCTCAGAAAGAGGAAACCTTCAAAATGCTGTAGATAAAGAAGTGGTTAGGGATGATGTAGTTATTGGGTAGGGAGGAATTTGGAGTGTATGATCTTACACCTCAAGTTGGGATAATCACATTTTAATGTTCCTATATGTGAATCAAAACTAAAACAATTCCCTGTAGGTAAGGGGAAACTAGCACAATTGAAGTGACTCGACTAAGACCTTTCTCCCTTATGTGCTAGTTTTCTACTTGCAAGGCTTTTTTAAAAATAGGAGAGACATTCCAAAAACATGATTCCCACCCCCGCAAGCTGCAGTATGAAGTAATATTTTTCTATTTAACCACCACATCCTGCTGCATGTGTAGATTAGACAACTACAGATTTCACTTGTACCAAACCATGACACAAAAATTACTGTAGCGTAGTAGTAACCAGTGAAAAGTGTGCATGTCTTTAGATTCTGTTTTTAAAGCAAGTTTTTGCAGAACCGCTTTACTCTCTCGGCTTGGATGCTCAGTCGGTAAATGCACAGCGTTAGAACAGGGCTGTCTTAATACACTTACTTGTTCTCTGCTTTTTCTTCTCAGCTCATCACTGCAGTTGTGACCAAGAACTGGAAGGAGATTGTCCAGTCTTGCGACCTGCAAAACTGGAAGGAGGCTTTAGCTGCCGTGTTGACTTACGCGAGGCCAGATGAATTTGCTGCTCTTTGTGGTGAGGAAACTAGACACAGATGAAGGTGTTGGGTTACTCTTTAATTAAAATGCAACGTATCTTTTTATAGCTCGCATTTTCCGTCACTGTAATAAAATATGAATTCATCTCATTTAGTAAGCAATGAAGCACACAGGATTATTATTATTATTATTATTTAAAGCATACTTTACCTTTCATCTGAAAAAAGTTTCCGTAGCGGCTCCTAAAATATCAATGAAAAGATTGATCCAACTTGCAGGCTTATAGTCTTAAAAGGCACAGCACAAAAGGAAAAAGGGATTTGGAGGGATGAGGCAGGGAAGCAAACTCGAGCACTAATTCTTACAGACAAAGTTCATGTAACCACCAGCTGGAATGGATCAAATGACAGCATTTCTTTAGTAGCCTCCATTTCCTGGTTCCTATAATCATAGGTTTTTCATGATGTCTAGAATGGGCAGCTGAGATTAGCACCAACCATAACTTTGCCAGATTTGAATGTCATAGAATCATAGAGTTGGAAGAGACCACAAGGGCCATCCAGTCCAACCCCCTGCCAAGCAGGAAACACCATCAAAGCATTCCTGACAGATGGCTGTCAAGCCTCTGCTTAAAGACCTCCGAAGAAGGAGACTCCACCACACTCCTTGGTAGCAAATTCCACTGCCGAACAGCTCTCACTGTCAGGAAGTTCTTCCTAATGTTTAGGTGGAATCTTCTTTCTTGTAGTTTGAATCCATTGCTCCGTGTCCGCTTCCACAATTTGCTACGGCAATTTGTCGTAGCAAATTGTGGCTAGAGATAACCAGCAAATGGAAGAGGGGACACTTGAGCCCTTGGCACATTCTGGTCATTTGAAATGCGACATCTGAACTAGACATTTGTGCATTTTTAGCTGTGCAGGTATTAATTGCATGCACTCTTTTCGTTCTAATTCCTAGATCTGTTGGGCTCTAGACTTGAAAGCGAAAGTGACAGCCATCTGCAGACTCAGGCTTGCCTATGTTACATTTGTGCTGGAAATGTAGAAAAGCTGGTTGCCTGCTGGACTAAAGCTCAAGATGGAAGCACTCCGCTTTCCCTTCAGGTAGCTCTTCGTTAACTAGTTCCCTTTTGGGTCTGGTCCCCTGTGAGATAACACGACACCTTTAAACTTTATATGAAATTCTGTAGGTTTTGGGAAGTACCTTTCCATTTCCCTTTTGGATGCAATCTGGTAACTCTGGCACCTCCAAAGTTGTGTGTATTTATTCATTTGCATTGTATTCATTTATTCAGAACAATGTACAGAAATCATTTCTAAGAAGGTCCCTGCCCTTTGTGAGCTCACAGTCGAAAATGTCACGATACACGAGGAAAAGGGGAGGGGAGGGAGGAGGGGAAAGCAAGCTCTAGCAAAAGTTTTGAAAGTAGCAGCCAACATCAGTGGCGCATCTGGCTGTCCAGCCCTTGATAAAGAGCAGCCCCTTCCTGAACAAATTATTTTATTTATTTATTTATTACTTATATCCCGCCCATCCGACTGTGTTACCCCAGCCACTCTGGGCAGCTTACAACAAAATATTGGGGGTGGGGTAGGAGAGAGAGGAATAATCAGATCAGATTGAGGAGCAGAGCAGGTCACAAATTTCCAGGCCAGAAGCATGGGGCAGCTCTTGCCACACAATTGTTCCTTCTGGCAGTTAAATTGATAGAGTTTTGGAGCAAACACAATGGTAGGCCCTTAGTAGCTCACTCAAAAACATGACACTTGTGAATGAATTTGCCATAGTAGTAGTAGTAGTAGTAGTAGTAGTAGTAGTAGTAGTTTATTACTTATACCCCGCCTATCTGGCTGGGTTTCCCCAGCCACTCTGGGCGGCTTCTAGCAAGAGATTAAAAATACATTAAAACATTGAATATTAAAAAACTTCCCTAAACAGGGCTGACTTCAGATGTCTTCTAAAAGTCAGATAGTTGTTTATATCCTTGACATCTGATGGGAGGGTGTTCCACAGGACGGGTGCCACTACCAAGAAGGCCCTCTGCCTGGTTCCCTGCAACCTCACTTCTCGCAGTGAGGGAACCGCCAGAAGTCCCTTGGCGCTGGACCTCAGTGTCCGGGCAGAACGATGGAGGTGGAGACACTCCTTTGGGTATGCAGGGCCAAGGCCGTTTAGGGCTTTCAAGGTCAGCACCAACACTTTGAATTGTGCTCAGAAACATACTGGGAGCCAATGTAGGTCTTTCAAGACTGGTGTTATGTGGTCTCAGCAGCTGTTCCCAGTCACCAATCTAGCTGCCGCATCAAACAGAGGCATGAAGTCAGAGCTTCCCCAGCAGCCCTTAAATCCCCACCCATTAGACCAGGGTTTCCCAAACTTGGGTCTCCAGCTGTTTTGGACTACAACTCCCACCATCCCTAGCTAGCAGGACCAGTCAGGGATGATGGGAGTTGTAGTCCAAAGACTGCTAGTAACGGAAATATGGGAAACCCTGCACAGTCATCAGCCCTCACCATTGATTCTGGAATGTCACATAGCTGTTCTGCTCAGGATTTTTTATGATGTAAGGAGAGCCCTGATGGCTCAGGCCCAACACCCAGCATCTGGTTGAGCATCGTGTTCTCTTACAATGGCCAACTAGATGCCTGTGGGCACCCCACAAGCAGGGCACCAGTCCACTCCCGTTGTTGGGTGATGATCAGTGTTAGGATTCTTCTGCTCGTTTCTCTGGGGTGTTTGATATGACTCATGGGATTGAGAGAGAGAGGCCTACTTGCTTCAGCTTGGCCCTCCCAAAATGGTCTGAAGGCACAGGCCACAGCTCTGCTTGAATGAGACCTCCAATCTTGAGTCCACTGGAGGAAGAGCAGGTTGCAAAGGGAATGAATAAACACTGCTCTGTTGTTGTTTTTGTTGCTGTAGACTGTAAAGAAGAAGAAAAAGGTTGCTCAGCTACAGAAGTTTAACTTGCCATTTTGGCTTGTGAATGCCAGCCAGCTATGGGCTTGTATAACTTAGTTAGCTGCAATTTTTCTGTGCTCTTGTGCAGCTCCTACTGGTAAAAGAAAGGGACCCACATGCAAATAGAAACTCTTTAATCCAAACTGGCCTGCTTGCCGCTTAACTATTTCCTTTTTCTTTCTCCCTCTAGGACCTCATTGAGAAAGTGGTTATCCTGCGCAAGGCGGTGCAGCAGACGCAGGTGGCGGACGCCAGCACAGTCGGGGCTCTCTTGGCCGACAAGATGAGCCAGTATGCCAACCTCCTGGCTTCGCAGGGCAGCACCGCTGCAGCTTTAGCTTTCCTTCCCGAGAACACCAACCAGGTAAATGGGCTCGGCTTTTGTTTCCCTCCCTTGCCTTACGCTAGATTGGCCTTTGCTAACCTAGTGTCCTCCAGATATTGCAGAGCGCAGCAGCCCCAGACCTTTAAGGCAACTCAGGAGCTTCAGCTGATCCAAAATGCAGCTGGGCTTTCACTTACCATCTAGGTCAGTGTTTTTCAACCTTTTTTGGGCAAAGTCACACTTGTTTCATGAAAAAAATCACGTGGCACACCACCATTAGAAAATATTAAAAAATATAACCCTGTGCCTATATTGACGATATATAAAGTAATTCTCTTGAATAGGAATCAAATAAACACAAAGAAAGTATTTTATAATTATTGGACTTAAGAGCAGGGGTCCCCAAACTAAGACCCGGGGGCCGGATGTGGCCCAATCACCTTCTAAATGCTGCCCGCGGATGGTCCAGGAATCAGCGTGTTTTTACAGAATTGGAACCTGTCCTTTTATTTAAAATGCATCTCTGGGTTATTTGTGGGGCATAGGAATTTGTTCATATTTTTTTCAAAATATAGTCCAGCCCCAAGTAAGGTCTGAGGGACTCTAGTCTTGTACCTGAGTGACGTTTTGTGACAAAGACATGAGTGGAGAAGCTCCTGAGACATCCTGACATGATATAATTAACTGCCATGCCACACTTGAGAGCCCAGCCAATGTGGTGTTTCCCTTTTTTGTGATGATCTTGTGCTTTGGGAAGTTCAAAGAGGTTGAACCAGCAAGTGCGAAATAAATGCAAAAGGAAACCTGCACATCCTAATTATTCATCATTTATTAGCAAAGTGCTCTCACCCAGCTGAAAGGAGCCAGGTTTGTTATTTCCTCCAAACAGCAAAAGAATTCTTAATTAATTTATGTAGGTTGGAGATGACTGCACTTTGGGAAACATCTCCCTTGAGAGGTTATAGATGCGGTTTTGCATCCGATTTGGTACTGAATCCTCTCTCTCCCCCCCCCCGCCTCCGCCTTCGCGCGCGCCATTTCCAAGCCCCCACCCACGTCCACCGCTGGCTCCCTCCTCCTCATCTCCGGCCCGCTCTTTCCACCCCCCTTCCGCTTCTAAGATGCACGCGCCTACATAGGCCTCGTAACCCCACTCGCGACAAGGCGCGCGCGGCGCGCAGGACCCCTTCAGGGCCACGCCGACGGCCGAGGAGGCGGGGAACTCCGGCAGGCCGGAGGGCGCTGACGATTGGCCGGCGGGAGGGCGAAGGAGGGAGGTGCTTTTGAGGCAGCCGACCCGGCTGCCGCGTCCAGGGCCGTGCAATGCAGTGCAGTGTAGCCTCGGCGCTGCTGGGGCAAGGCGGGCGTCTCTTTTCGGCTCTGTGTACAAACGCGCGGGCTGACCCTGATTGGCTGAAGGAAGGCAACAACAACGGCCGGGACGTTTTTCCCACGGCACACCAGGCAACATCTCGCGGCACACTAGTGTGCCACGGAACAGTGGTTGAAAAACACTGATCTAGGTAACCCTGTTTTTAAACAGCTGCGTTGGGTTCCAGTTCGTTTCCGGGTCCGATTCAAGATGCTCACATTAGGTTAAAGCCCTAAACTGCTTGTACCCCAAATATGTGAAAGATCCTGAAGGGCAGGGGGAGCTTCTTGATAGTTCCACTGCCCTCAGAAGTTTGAGGGTCTTCTGGGAGAGGGTGCTCTCTGTGGCAGCCCCCAAGCTGTGGAATTCCCTCCTTGCAGAGGTTCATTTGGCACCTTCATTACATTGTTGCCATCTGATTCTTAATTTTTTTCGTCTATATCCCACCTTTCCTCCAATGAGCTTAAGGAGGCATACATGGTTCGCCTTCCTGTTTTACCCACACAACAACCCTGCAAGGTGGCTCAGTGAGTGTCTGGCCCAGCGAGCATCATGGCTGAGTGGGGATTTGAACCCTGGTCCCATAGGTCTCAGTCCAACACTCTAACCCAAGCACCCCCAAACTCGGCCCCCCAGATGTTTTGGGACTACAGCTCCCATCATCCCTGGCTAACAGGACCAGTGGTCAGGGATGATGGGAATTGTAGTCCCAAAACATCTGGAGGGCCGAGTTTGGGGGTGCCTGCTCTAGCTGTTACACCACACGCTGATTCTGAAGGCACAACTCTTCACCCTGGCATTTGACACTTAGGAGAGATTTGTGTATACATTGGGACCTGCCCTATTGTCTTGATTGCCATCTGTTTTCAATCTTGTATTGTTTTAAATAGTTGTAACACATCCTGGGGCCACATGGTGAAGAAGGGGGTGTAAGAAATATGATGATGGTGATGGAGAATGGATAAATGAATGGTTGAACCTTGCAGGCCCTAGTTAGGCCAGGACAGGAATGACTAAGTGGAAATTCCTTGTCGGTTCAGTTCTGGCTTTGGAGCAGGAGCTATGAAGAAGAGCTGTGTTGAAGCTCCCAAACATCCTGCCTGCCTGAGGCTCAACTGCGAAACACCCCTCATCTTGCAAAGACTAGACATGTTTGTGTGTATCCTTGGGTCCCTGCTTCAGCACAGGCGAAAAATTATTCCGCCGCTGCAGTAACTCGAGTCCTCGTGCCTTCTCACGACTCTATTCTCCTGCCACCTTCTGTGTCATTTGTAACGAATGCGCCAGTTCTCTTGTTTGGATCCCTCTTGCTTGTGGGGTGTATGTGTGCAATTCCTTGTGGTTTCTTTCTGCTTTGCAGCCAAACATCATCTTGTTGCGGGAAAGGATTTGTAGAGCTCAAGGAGAGCCTTCCCGGGGCCCAGAAGCACCAAAGGTACCTTACGAAAGACAGCCTGCAGCACCCAGGGGGAGAATTGGACCTGCGGCTGGCCAGGCGCAGATGCCCCAAGTCCCAGCCCAGCAATACTATCATCAGGTAACCGACACCTTCAGCAGTCACACTTCAGCTTCTGTGGACAGCCAGCTTTACTGCAGCATCGTTCTGCCTAGTGTTCTGAGCATTCAGCGCCCGCAGCGTCTGTATGAAGTGCCTCTTGCAAGTCTTTCCAGCAGCAGCTTCTGCGTGTGCTTTTTGCAGTTTGCACACGTGCTTTTCTGAAAAGCGATCATGGAAATCTTGCGAGCCAGCCTGCCTGAGTGTTTGTTTTGATGCCACGCAAGCTTTTGCTGATGTGAAATGCTATTTTAAAGGCGTTAAATACTGCTTGGGATATTTTCCACCTGCTTTCTTTTCTCCCCGCCCTCCACCTCCCTTTGTGTTGCTTTAATTCCCTGTGCAGATAATGAATTTTGGCCGTGTTTTGCCACTGCCCTTTCAGCTTGAAATAAGCTGGATATTTTGCTCCAACGCTTACAGCTCCCCAGCCTTCCGATATATTTGCCAGACAGCTATGATACCAGACTTAAAACACAGTTAGGGCACGCTTGTAAAGACAATGTTGTCTAGGTGGTCTGTGGTGAGCAAGCATCTTCTCCAGGTGACCACACCTAGAAGGGTTTATAAGCTAAAAGAAAAAAAATGTTTTATTTGATGCAACAAATGACAAGTATAAATGTTTGTGGACAGGTGGCTCCTGAGCGATTTTATAGCTTAGAAACTTCTGTGAGCCTATTTGCAAGGCTGTTCTTACGGATAAAGAGCATGAAACTTGCACCTCGTTGTTCTATTGCCTCTGACACACCAGGGGAGACCAGCACCAGAGGCTGTCCCCCCCCCCCCGCAGTTGTCTTTGGGATGTGCACGTTCACAAGTTGTTGGCCCACATCTGTCTTGAGAGAGAATGGAGTGTGCCCCCAGGGGTGAAGTCAGAACTGCTGTGCTAGCAGCACCAGAGTGACTTCCCTGGACACACTGCCTGAGCAGTGGGTAAGGAGGTCCTGGGCTGCCCAGACGACAAGACCCTCCTCTCAGCCTCGCTGATGTGGTCCAAAGGAAAGCGGAATGGTATATTGTAAATGGGAATGGCTCACTTTGTCTGCGAAGACACGTGCTGGACAGGCTTAGGAGTAAGTGCTGATTCCGCCCTGTTTCTGGTGTGAAAGCCAAAGAACAGATCAATCTCTGTATGTGGCTGAGTCTTAAATGCAGGCAGAAGCTGCTGTGCTCCTTGGGTCTTGCTCCTTTCCTTTGTGTATCTTAATTACATAATACCATGAATTGATTTGGCAAAGAACATAATGTGTCTTACTCCCGTCTTGATGTTGTAATATCATCAAGCCTTTTGTTTGTGCGGCAGCACTCATTGGTACAGAGTTCCAGCCCCTTTCATCCCCGTAGCAGCCATTTTGTGCTGGCACCCATGGCACTCGTCAATATAAGCATGGGCATCTGATTTTCTTTTCAACAAAAATATAAAAGCACCGCATGGCAAAATCCCAACCTCATTTTCTTTTTAACAAAAATATAAAAGCACTGCATGGCATAATCCCAACCTCATTTTCTTTTTAACAAAAATATAAAAGCACTGCATGGCATAATCCCAACCCAGCATCTGCAATAGTCACAGAGCAGTCTGGTGCCTGCGCCGAGTTTTGTATGGCCAGGTGTGCTGTATATGTTTGTGCGTCCCCCACCCTCAGCCTGCGTTCTCCACTTGTATGCTCTGGGAGTTCATGGTGCCTTCCACAGGGCCCTCTGTCGGTTCCTGCATTTTAAAACAACCCGGTCAAACGAGTATTAGACAAGCAGCACTTGGCACCGAGACTGTAGCTTGTTAGGGATGCAAAACATGACAGAAGAAAAGCGCCCCGACAATCCAACAGCACTAACCAGGTGAAATCTAAATCACCGCTGAGCGTTTGCTGCCTCCTTCCCCTGCGCTTCTTCTCTTTCCCCTTGCTGCCTTGTCTTGGCTGCTTGGCTCCTAAGAATACAGGGATCGAGGTCTTAAAACAATCATAACTGTTAAGTAGCATGGCAAATAGGGGGTTGGCATTGTTTGGTGTGGTTTTTTGGGGGGGGGGCGCATTTTTTGAGCATTCTGGCTGTTTTGACACCCTTTCGGACTTTTTCTTCTTCTTCTATCATTTCGTTTTATTTTTCCATGATTGGTATCTCTCTGTTCAATTCAGGTTAGAGTTGCCCCTACTGTCACTACCTGGAGTAACAAAAACCCCACTGCCCTTCCCAGCCATCCTCCTGCAGCCTCTCCCTCTGAGACACAGGTATAACATCAATTATTCCTCTTTGAGCAGGGGTCTGCTCTCCTTGTTATTACTATTTTTTAAATAAAAATAAAAATCGGACACTTGCACACATATCCCTTTCTATGCCATTCCCATCACTTTTTATACACACTTTCCAATTCTCAGTGCGTTACTGGCCATCTGGGAAGTAGGCACAGGTTTCAGTTCAATCAGATTTCCCAGCCGGACTTGCTGTATTTCAAGATGTCTTTCTGGCCTGTGAATCAGATTTTGGGTTCAATCATTGAGGCCCCCATAGTTTCCACTGGGGGAACAGGTGGGCTTAATTCCTCCCCGCAACATTTCTCCCTCCCTAACAAATTGAATAAATGATTTAGCCCTTAAAAGCACCTTGAGTTGACCGTCCCATTCCCCATAATGAATTCAGCGCATGTTAGGTTTTCTCCATTTTCAGGCATTGGAGGAGGATATTTCCAGTTTCTTGGGCACCCTGTTGCATGTTCTGTCTTTGCATTCTAAGTAAGGTGGGAAGTGGAAAAGAATTGTGTGTGAGCTAATGAGTGCTTTGAGAGCAGGACTTTTAACTTTGGAAACTGTCGTTCTGGGCCAAGCCTTCGCTTCATATGCACCTAACCAAACCTAATCTTTCTTCTCTTCCCCATTTGTTTCCCAGGGGGAAAACCCTCCTCCTCCAGGGTTTATGCCAGGGACTGTTAATCCCAGCGCACCACCACATCAGTCGGCGCCTCCTGCTTACAATATGTACTCTCAGGTCGCAGCACAACAAGCGTATCCACAACGTAAGTAGCACAATCTTCCTAGTATCCCTCCCCCCCTTTGTTCTTACTACAGTGAGCTTGGTGTGCTATAAACCTAGGTTTGTTGTTGTGGCAACCCTTGAGATCTTTCCCTGGTGCCCACGAAGCCTTTGAACCACCCCCTCCCCAACACCGCTGCCATGGTCGCAAGGGGGTAAAAGTGGTCACATCTTTCTCCCTTGGAAAAGTACGTAGAGCTGAAGGAGGAAGTTGTGAGAATACGCTCATTCCGTCAGCACCCTGAGATCTGCAGATGAAGGGTGGTATACTACTACTAATAGGAGTAGTAGTAGTAGTAGTAGTAGTATAATACACACACCATGGCAAGGCAGATTGGATGGTAAGTTGTGCTACTGGGGGACCTTGCACTGGCTTCTGCTAGAGCATCCGGTCAGCTGAATCCGAACCAATGTTGTGAATAACATGGCAACTTGGGTTATTTTCCCCATTGTATCCCAAGAGCCAGGAATGGCTTGTATCTGCACCTTGCTTCTATTCCTCCCACTGTTTCAGTGGTTTGCTGAAGGAGATTTATGACTGAAGGAACTTAAACCTTCCTTCCTTCCTTTCTCTTTCTCTTTCTCTCTCTCTCTCTCTCTCTCTCTCTCTCTCTCTCTCTCTCTCTCTCTCTCTCTCTCCCCCTCTCCCCCTCCCTGTAACTCAGTTCTCAGCCCACCATGCTGCGCAGGTTCCCTTTGGGATTGACAAATTTCTCTTCAGGCATCACAGAGGCATTAAATAAATGAGCTATGGATTTTGCAGTGAAATAGCTGCAACCTTGTGATATTCATTTGATTTCTTCTCTCCCCATCGCCCCTTAATAACTCATCTGGTAACAGCACTTAACATCCAAGCAATTTCTGCCGGGCAGCATGGTGGGGAGCAGGGAGAGCTTTTGAACAGACGAGTCAAAGAATTGTTGAACATTAAGGGTTGCGATTTCTAAGGAAGAAATGGCACTTGTCTGAACGTGTCTTCTAAATTATTCAGGGCGAGCTGCATACGTGTCGTTGGTCTCCTCCCCCCCCCCACCCCCTGCCACCCTTGTCTCTTTTTAGCCCCCTAGAACAGGAAAGGGGAGATCCTGTTGCCCTCTGGGTCACATTCGGCAGCAGCATCTCATGGGCAACAGATTTCCCCATCCTTGACCTAGAGATATCTTATTAGAAATTAGGCGCCAGGCAAAAACGTTCCTCTTCAACGAGGCTTTTTTGGCCAATTATATGGCTTTCTAGTGGGGTAGGAGAGCTGAAAACAATGCCAATACATTTCACATCTGGCAACCAATGTGCCCCTTAGGGTTCAAATAGTACATGGGTAGACGAGTCTAAAAAATCTGGGACACAAATGTTCCTGTCCCTCTAGTGCAGGCATAGGCAAACTCTGGCCTCCAGATGTTTTGGGACTACAACTCCCATCATCCCTAGCTAACAGGACCAGTGGTCAGGGATGATGGGAATTGTAGTCTCAAAACCTCTGGAGGGCCGAGTTTGCCTATGCCTGCTCTAGTGGCTATGGAGGCTCATTTGCCTTATTTACCTGTGTCTTAGGAGGCTTAGTTTGGTCAAACAGGGTATGCACTTCCGAAGTGAATGCTAAATACATTACTTCTGGTAAATGTGCCACCATAGCAGCTAAATGGCATATACTATCTGAGACCAAAGGGGCGCATAGGTTGCCAGATGTGATTCTCCCTCCCAGCTCTCCTACCCCACGATTCTAAATGTGTCTGTGGGAGGGGGGTTATTGCTTTGTTTTGCTTTCACTCGTTTCATTACGCATTCTGTGTTCTCATTATGTATTTTTATGTAGTGCGCCGCCCTGTGATCTTCGGGTTGGGCAGCATGCAAATTTAATTAATAATAATTTTCCATTTTTATCTTCAGTATTAAAGCAGGAACCTTTATCTGGATTGCTTAACCTGCAGCCCCTCTTAGGAGGGCTGTGTTTTCTCCCTTTTCAGCTGGGCCTCATTTTACTAACATAACCTTCTCCTTTCCCCCCCCCCCCATCCTCTCCAATGTAGCTTGCCAGCCTACACAGCAGTATTCTTTCGGAACAGGGGGACCGTCGCTCTATCAGCCCCACCAGCAACAACCTCCCCCTCCCCCTCTTGCCTCGGCGTCTTACGCTAACCCCAACCCTCCTTACATGCCCTCTAACCCTCCCACCTCCATGCCCTCCCCGCCGTACCCAGCCCAGCCCCAGCCCTCCCCGACCAGCTTGAACCCCAGCTCTTCTCTTCCTCCTCCTCCTCCTCCTTCTGGTGCCTCCTTCCAGCATGGCCGGCCAGGAGCCCCAGCATCTTCTCTGCCGTATGCGCTGCCTCCTGGACCCTCAGGTACAGAGCCGGCAACCAGTGAGCTCGCTGCATCCCAAAGAACAGGTCTGCGCTTGCAAAGGGGCCTTTGTTATGCATTTTGGGGGCGGGGCGGGGCGGGACGGCACGTTTCATTTATCGTCGTTGTTTTGCATGTGTATGCTGACATGGTTTTGCACAAAACTGGTGGCACTCTGGTTGCGTGCCTCTGAAAAGCATCGCCATCTTTTGCCTTCCCTATAGGACCAGCGGCTTGCTCTATCCAGAGCGGCGTGAGTGACCAAACGCTCCTGCTGTGAGTCAAGGAGTGCCCAGAGGTAGTCCCAGGAGTCATTTGCTGCATAGAGGCTCTCAAACTGTAGAAGGGGCTTGACATCCTCCCTGGCTTAGCTGAACGTTCTTGTTCTAACCAAAAGCAAGACCAAAAGGAAGTCAAGACATCTGTGCTGGTAGCTTTCAGCCAGCGACTTGTAAGAACAGGGCTTTGGAATGGGACCTGGCTCTTGTTTGTTTGCCATGCCCCAAAATTGCCTAGCCGATTGTTTACATTCACAAGCCTCCCGCAGAAAAGTGTGTTACCCACTGTCAGTTTGCTAGATTTTTTAGCCTGCCAGGGAGATCAGAGCCAGCCCCTACCTCCTTTACCCTCTCAAGAGCCCCGTGAAATGCTCTAGGCTGAGAGATAGTGGCTGCCCCACATTCACTCAGTGAACTTCAGAACGGACCGGGGATTTGAACCCAGGCCTTTGTAGCCCAAGAGTCCAGCACTTAAACCCCTAAACCACACTGACTCTCCTAAGGTACGGTCACTTTACCTGCTTACCACTGCAGTTGCACCCGCGCCACTCTGGAAAACCCACAAAGCTACAGCCGCACTGCACAGACCAAACATATGTATTTATGGAAGCGTGTAAGTACAGGAAGCCTTATACTTCCCTGAAGTGGCATGGGAGCAACCACTGTTGCCCATTGGGAGCCAGAATCCTTACCAGGCAGATAGCCATGATGTGGGAAGGAGCCTCTTGGAGCTCTCGTTTCTCACTTCTTAACAAAGATTATTCCATTAGCAAGCTTTGAGATGGTTTCAGGAGACCATGGACCAGGGTTCTTGTTTTAAACCCAAGGTTGGGAACATTTTTTTTGGGGGGGGGGGGCGGCGGTCGGTCTGACCTGTCCCTTTAAAATAATAATGGTAGTAATTCTGGAAACTTAGTCAGAGCATACCTTATAAACATGATGCCGTAATTCCAACCAGAACAAAATGTATTGGCCGCTGACCTATTATATCAATACTCCAGCCCTTCATATTCATTGTTAGCTGAAGTTTTTCCATAAGTGGGAGGGGCGGGCGAAGCAACAGTTGTTCGCTAAAGGTGAGATTCAGCATCAATGAAGCAATTTAGAAACCCTTTAAAGGTATGTTTTTCTTCTCGCATGAACTAAACAAGCATGTCTGGAACGTTTGCTTCTGCATGTGTGTTAGCATGACACAAAAACGTGTGGCCCAAAATGAGAGAACTCTGAACTTGCTTTTGTTAATGTTTTTTTTGTCCTGAGCAGCTATCGGTGCATGATAACAGACCTGTTTCTTTATCGGTGTCATTCAACTCTTTCTTTAGCTTTTCCTTTCCTTGAAAATAAAATGCAAATAAGCACAACAGGAAGACAAAGCTTTTGCCAGGGACCAAAACTTTGTATTATTGTTGTTGTTATTATTTTGACCAGGGTATGAAGGGAGCAAGACTATTACAGATTACAGTTTTGGATGAAATTACGTTAGATACACAGCAGCAGATACACAGCAGCTGCCTTTTACAGACTTTTAACACTGTTCCCCTTTCCTGGTAGAAAAATGGGTTAGAGTACTTGTGAGTTCACTTCAATAAAGTTTTCTAATGGGGGTAGCTTCCATGATCAGTTCACAGCCAAACTCCGAAAACCAGTGTGGTGAGCCTGTGGTCCTCTAGATGTTGAGCTTCAGTTCCCATCATCCCTGACTGTTGGCATGTTGGAGTCCAGACAATTAGAGGACCATGCCTTCCCCATCCCTGTTTTTGCAGGGTTATCCCATTTTCACTTTGCAACGCTTCATTGATGAACAGGACTAGTGATGTTAAATTCTCGAGAATAATCTTTTGGAGAATATTCTCGAGAATATTCTCGATTAATGAGAGTATTAGAGGATTTTCACTTAAAATAAGAGAATATTCATTTTAATGCATTGAAAATGATACAATTAGTTAATATACATGTTTATTCATGGGTAAACTTGTTCAGATGGCAACCAAAAACTGTAAAGATACTTGTATTTAATGGGGCAATGCAGTGAATTCTTTGATTTTTTTGCACCAAATTTGAAATTGAAAATTCAACGTGAATGACTCACATTCATCGCCAAGCCTATTACATATAGTTGAAATACGTAGGAATTCAAATGTTCATCAAATTAAATGAATAGCATTTTAAAAATAAAATAATAAATGTTTTCTGTAGCTCACATTTCAGAACTGCCAATGGTGAATGACCCAATGCCCAGTAATGTAACTGGATAAAAAAAATATTCATTACTTACACTGGTAATATCACAGCTTGACTTATTATTTACTAGATTTTTTAAATATGGGTTGTAAAACTGGTTCTTACATTAGAACTTACAGTTTGTGGAGAATTTTCTAGCAGAGAATATTCTTGAGAATATTCTCATTCACGAGAATATTCTCCGGAGAATATTCTCACCTCACATCACTAAACAGGACTTTGGAACCAAGAATTTGGAACCAGGCCTTCAGCCCAGCCCAGCACAACACCAGCAGCTATTCAAATGGAGTTCTCTAAGAATTCCACGGTTCCTGGGAAACTCTTCTAGGTTTTCTCAGTGAGGTGGTTTTGGATACTGAGCGCATTTCCTTGGAGAAGGTGGCTTGTTCTTTACTGCTTTGGCAAACTCTGGGGCTGCATGGCTAAACTGGGAGTGAAGATTGGTAAGAGGGGACGCTTGAAATCTGTTCTTGAAATCTTAGAAGGTATTTTCCAGCACATGCAAAGCTTGGAAAAAGCTGGTAAGGGGAAGGTAGTTATCTTTTTTCCTTTTTAATGCCTCCTGAGGTTTTTTTGCATTTTGTCTGCAGACTATCAATCCATACAAGACCAAGCCAGTATCCTGCAAGGTGACTTAGCTACCTTTTATAAAATGGAAATCATTAAGGCACAGCACGAACATCTAACAAATTGGACTCTAGCAGTGCATGTGACCGCAAATTCAATACTCTGTGCTAATAATACTTGTTAAATCCAATGAAATTTAACACTCGGTAACATTTTAATGGAGACAAATGTTTTGACTCAAATAGCAGAGCTGGGATTTGTAACCACAGATGTGATCAACTTCTAAAACAGATGTTTGTTGCATTCACTGGGAGAGGAGTAATGCTCTGAAATGTTAATTTCCATGGTCTGCAGTATAATTTTTGAAGCAGTCTTTTGCGCGAACAGGACAGCTGCCTTTCGTGTTCAGAAAAGCTGAGAGGACAGTTATACAATCTTCCAAATAGTTGCAGCTATCCTTAAAATCAGGACGTGTGTATTCTGCACCTTCCAATAGAACGTTAAAAGAAATTGTACCTAATCAATCCAGGTTCTGTGTCCAAAAAAATCCAGAATCATTTGCTTAACTTGTGCGGATTGAACAGATTTGCATAAGCTATTTGTAAACTGCCTCCTGCTTGTGCTGATGGAAAAGGTGAGGAATTGCAGGGGTCATGTAGATGTTTTCCTGCAGTTCTTCCTTTCGGCCCAGGAAATAGGTTTTGGTTAATAGAAGGAGAGCAAACTCAGCCTCAAGCATAGCATCAGGGACATAGGCAGGGGGCCTCTGAGTTGGCCTGGCACCACATCCCAGGATCTTCACCAGGGTCTGTCAGTTTCTCAGGTGAGAAACTTGCTCGTGGGAGGAAGGAAGAGGAAAAAGTTGAAATGCTAACATCAAATATTTCTCTTCTCTCCTTTGTTTTTCCTATTTTGCCTAATTTATCCTTCAGCTTTCAGCCTTTTAAAAGATATGATTTAGTTAGTCCTGGGAAGGGAGAAAGAGCTGTGAAGAACACTGAAGTCCTCCCTGCCTAGCCTTGATTGCTAGAAATCTTAATCGGAAACCCTGCTAGCTTCCAAGATTTGAGCGATCGTTATCCCCACACTCTCAGCGTATATTTTCTATAGTCATGAGGACTAGAATCTTCCCTTGGAAAAGAATCAACGCTGGGATTCACAGAAAGTGAAATCCTGTGCCCAATACACACATACCTTCTTTCCCTTAGTTGCAAATGAGCTGCAGAACCATGGGAATCCAAATTTTTCAAGGAAACTGAGTTAATCCTAGATTTTAAGAGAATGGGAGTTGCAATTTTGTAAAAATAAAATTATAGCACTGTGGTTAAAAACTCCAGCTGTGATTATTTTTGATTAACTATCGGTGTTGTGTAACAAACCTGCATTACTTTTTATTTTACTTGAGAGGCCCTTGAGTTCAGATCAGTTCAGAAGATCCCAATTTAAGCTGTCCCCCTAAGCATGCTTGTTGGGGCAGTAGAGGTCCCTAAATACTCCTGAGCCAGAGCAAATTTCCACCAGGAGCATCTGCAGCTACTGGTTCCGAATTCACACTCAGTATTACTTTCATTCATTTTCAATAAGGCTAATTCGGGGGCCCTTGCCAATAGACCATAACGTCAATGTGTGTTCAGGCCAGATGCCCAGATGCCCATTTTTGTCTGGACAGGTACATAGCTTATTTATTTATTTAGATGATTTATTTGCCGCTTAGCCTTTTCATTTTTGCAAAAATAAAATCTCTGAGCGGTTTACTGATACCTTAGAATTTAAAATAAAAATGCAGTAAGTGTGTTTAAAATGTTGCGATTACAGGTCAGGATACAGCAAATGCATTGTAATGAATTTCGTCTCTGAGGATCATCTAGCCTGCAGTGCAGGAATATGCAGCTTTCCCATACGGGGATCAAACCTGCAACCTTGGCATTATCAGCACCATCCTCTAACCAACTGAGCTATCAGTTTCCTGGATGGAGCGCTTTCATGAGCGAAGCTGCTTTTTTCAGCGAAGCACAGTAATTGGCACTGCAAATGCAGGGGGCTTCTTGCATTTTAGCTCCCAAGCCCATGAGGTTTGGTAGCGTGCAGCCTTTGTTACTCTACTCCCCAGTTAGTGATCATGAATTCAAGCGGCAAGATCTGTGGCAGCGCACTCTCCCCTCTGCCAGACAGGCTTCCTGCCAAGAAGCAGCAAAACTTAATTAAGTGACTAAAATGAGCATGTTCGCAGCAGCTTTGTTCTTTCCGATTTTTACCAGTTTGATCTGAACCATTAAAAAAAAAAAAGTTGACACTGCTGTGGATTTATGGGTTGCCAGGAATTACTGATTCTCTCCTGATATCCGTGCTGCAAAAGCTGGTTGTCTTTTTCAGTGGTCTGCGCTGGAAAGGATAGGCAGCGGAGATCTAAACCTGCCGTCTCTCTGCTACCAGTTGCTGATTTAATCCTAACATTAGCAAAAGTGTAGCAAAACTACACTAGCATGAGTTTGGCCAAACTGCGGGAGGCAGTGAAAGATAGGCATGCCTGGCGTGCTCTGGTCCATGGGGTCACGAAGAGTCGTACACAACTGAACAACAACAACAAGCAAAACTACAGCTATGTGGGAACCTAGGCTCGAAAAGATTCACTGCTGTCTTCAGCAGGCCCAGGTCCATTGTAACCAACTAATGGTTTTGCCCATTGCATATCTGAATATATGTCCTTAGACTTTTTATTACTGCAAATAGCACAGGTGTGTCCCCAGATTTAATCCTCCTCCCAGTGCGAAATCCATTGTCCTTTGGGAAGGGCAGTGCCCAGTGCTAAAGTTCGTATGCAGAAGGTCAGTCCTTTGCACCTCCAGGTGGTCTAGGACTCCTGCCTGAAGCCATGGAGAGACACTGCCAGTCAGTGGTGGATCAGAGGCAGGGAACTTCCAGCCCGTGGGCCAAACAAATGTGCCCCTCCAGGGCTCTGTCTGGCCCATGGTACTCCACCCAGACCACAACCCTCACCAGCCTTGCTTCACATCCTCCTCCAGTGTTTTTGCACGGCTGGAATGTGTCCTTCAACTCTGATCATGCCTCTTGCTTGCATTGATGGAGGGTAGAGGGTTGTGTGAGTGAGCGCTTGTAGGAACTGGCCTCCTGCCCAAAGGTAAATTGACACCTACTGCTTTGCCCACGTTTGCCTCTGGCCTTGACCACCACTGTTATGTGGCCCCTGGAAGCTTCCCCAGAAAGGAATGTGGCCCTCAGGCTGGGAAGTTTCCCCACATCTGGTGTAGGGGAAGCTTCCCAGCCTAAGCAGCTGTGCTTTGATAGGCCCATCGTCCAAATCGATACAAAGCAGCTTCCTTATTTCATCACCATGAAGGCTCTGCAGCCCAGCCTTCCAGGGCAAACCAGTAGAGGCATATATTTTGACAAACGGTGGCCAGCACATCGTTCTCAGTTAGAAATGTTTTGGGGCATCATTCAGCATTTAAAACCCCAGAGGCGCCGAAATGCAGCATTCCCCTGAGCAGCAACACGTTATTCCAGAGTGGTGTCTGTCGCTAACAACGTCCGAAACAAATCTCTGAAATTCCAGGTTTTCTTTGGTAGCCCAACGATAGAAATGTCAACGACCGTATTAAATACGTACTGATAAATAACAAATATATGTGATTATGCTAATTGTGCTTGCAAATCCATGCCAGATTGACAAAGAGCACTGTAATGAATGTTAATTGTAACTGGAATATTGGGCTGTTAATTTACATAAACCTTTGCAGGTAGTATAGACCCACAGGGTAGGTCCTTCCCTCATGGGGCTTGCAATCTGCATTTTGGTAGTGGAGGCAGAAACTGCACAAATATAGGGGCAACTAGTTGAGTTTAGTTCCTGTTGGGCAGGAGGAGCAAGGGAATGGGGCCAAAAGATACGAAGGCAGACGTGGGTTTTTGCATTATTTGCATTCCTATTTCAAATACAGAACATGTTCATCTCCTCTCTGAAATGTCTAGATTCTGATGAAATGCTAGCCTCTAGTTAGAATGTGGCAAGATTTGCTCCTCCTGATTTTCTGGGACACTTTACATTCCATTGATATTGTTTGGTCTTGTTGCAGGACCTCAGAATGGCTGGAACGACCCTCCTGCTTTGAGCAGAATTGCAAAGAAAAAGAAGGTAGGTTAAAAGGAACTTCTGACATGCCGAGAGTGACTTTGAAGGCCCTTCCCCAGGTGTCCTTGCCATCAAAGGTGGCAACCAGAGAGAAGGCTATCTTAGCCTGTGTATTGTTGTCCTCCCTGATCCCCAAAATGAGGTTTTTAATTGCCCCCAGTAGGCAAGACAGGACTCAAGAGGCTAAAATCTCCTGGATTTAGAAAGAGGAGGTTTTCCCCTGCCGGATATGAGACTATATTATGAGGCATCCTGTTTGAAGAAATGGAAAACACTAGAAAATTCACATATTCTAGACTTAGAAGATCATGACAATGTTTTTGGTTGGTACGCTTACATATGGTATGAAAAGGTGAAACTTCATAAAGGATTTATAAATCATATAATTAGGGAAAAATTGCATAGAGTATGGGATAAATACAAGAATCTATTAAAAATCTTATGGAATATGCAGAAATGGCAAAACTTAATGGAAGAATAAGAAATCAAGATAACAGTTTTTTTTAAATAAAAGAATGAAAATGGTTTATTGAATATTTACAGATAAATTGTAAACAGATAAGAACATTGGCAAGATTATTGCAATAACCTGCAGTTTTATAAGAGTTTATATTTAAAGTAGATGAATGAATGAGCAAATTAATTTAATTAGGATATGCAGAAGATATTTAAATAAATTTAAGGAACCGCAGAAAGAGGGGGAAGGAAGTCAAGTTTTGAAATGTTAAAATGATTGTAAAATTAGTGAAATGTATAAACCTGAAAAGCATAAATATTTTTTAAAAAAAACACTTCTTGGATTTGTTTTAAATCTATCATCAGAGGGCTTGCGAATGCATTTCAGTTTATGAAAGACTGGAACATGGAAAAATCAACAGCAGGTTATACATGAATGAAACTTGCCTGTTCCATCAACAGCCTCAAAAAGAACTCCTTTAAACTTAGCTAAATTGCTGGCTAGGGCTGATAGGAATTGTAGTCCACAACGTCAGGCTAGCAGAGGCTGATTTAATGATTGAATGCCCAACGAACAAGGAACTGAAATAGCCTTTGATAGGTGAACAGCCCTCAAAACAGTGGTAGCAAATATCATTGCATAATTTTATCGCACACCTGTTGCCATAAGAACTCAAGTGGGCTCTTTTTTTCCTTCCTCTGCCTTAGGTGCCTGAGAACTTCATGCCTCCGGTTCCCATCACAGCCCCGATAATGAACCCCATGTCGGACCCTCAAGCCCAGCAGCAGCAGCAGCAGCAGCCCTCAATGCCTCCCACCCAGGTTCCGTTCCAGCCCTCGCATCTTCCTCCAGGCCAACCTAGCATGCCAAGCCCTTTCCAGAACGTCCCACAACCTGGGGGCCAGACCATCATGACTCCTTCCGTGTCCATGCCCAGCATGGAAGGGGCGCCTGGAGCGCCAATTGGCAACACCATGCAGGTAAGAGCCGGTGGCCAGCTGTCTTGGACTGGCTGGGTGCCAAGGAGTGGTGGGAGGCACCAGCCAGGGAACCCCTTAGGGAGCTCCCCAGGGGAAGGAGGCTGAGGGCCAGGGAATTGGCGGTGGGACGGCGATGAGAAATCAGAGGGAGAAGAGGGACAAGACTGGGAGGAGGAGGTGTCAGAAGCTGAAGAGGTGACAGACTTTAGTGAGCAGGAAGAGGCTACGGCAGAGAGCAGTTCAGACTTGAGGCTGGAGGGGAGGGCGGCCAAGAGGCAGAGTTGACCGATGGCATTTGCCACAAGATTTAGAGATGGATGCTTTAAAAGGGGATTAGACCAATTTGTAGAGGGGAAGGTTATCGATGGTCGCTAGTTGCGATAAGAACATTCCCTCCAGTATCAGAGGTGGTTGCTAGGCAACGTGAGAGTGCCATTGCAGTCGTGTCCTGCTCGGAGGCTTCCCCTGAGTGTTTTGGTTGGTCATTGTGAAACCAGGATGCTGGGCTGTAGAGAGACCTTTGATCCAATTGCATAAATTTATTTATTTGGTTTTCAGATTAAAGTTTTACAGTCACATAGCCAACATACAACATGGATTCCAGAGAATCTCCTGGACTTCCTTTCTCCCCTTTGTGGGTCCTGTTGTTAATCATCTCCTCCCACGTCTTTTATAAGAATCCAAATCTTTTACATTGTGTCCAAAATTCACCATTAAACCACAAGTGTTGTTCCAATCCAATAACGATTTTAACTCTTCACAATGGTTTTTAAGATAAGTTATTTAAAAAATCCCCCATTTCTTATTAAAAATTTGGTCTTCCTGATTCTTCCTACCAGAGAAGAATGGCAGAGATCAAGTTGATGGATTATCCCGAAATGGCTAAAATGACCAGAAGAATCAGAAGTCAGACCTTTGACCTAATTGAGCAGGACCATTCATCTGTTCTTAATTCTTCATTGAGATTGACAGTGGAGTGAGAGGGAAAGAGTGCATCCTGAAAGTGGGGAGTAGGGGGTTACCTTTGGCCCTGAAACGGTTGTCTCAGGTGGAATGAGAGGGAACTCCTGAGAAGATTCCCTCACCAGGCCAGCATCCCTTACATTTTGCCACCTGGCACAGATGTGGGGAACCTTTGGCCCTCCAGGTGTTGATGAACTACAGCTGCTGTCCTGCCTGACCATTGGCCATGCTTGCAGGGGTTGATGGGAGTCATAGTTCAGCCACATCTGGAGGGCCAGAGGTTCTTCACACATGTCCTGTTAGGTTGCGCCATCCCTTGCGTCTCAGCAGTTATCTCACCACCACCTCACTTCACAGACAGGGAGGCCATTATCTGGTTCAGGGGCCGGCAACCTAAGGCCCATGGGCCACAAGTGGCCCATGGGGGTCGTTCAACCGGCCCATGGACCCCTGCCGCCTGCTCAGTCAGCTCCCATGCGCCACGTTAAACAGGAGCAGAGCGGGGACCGCCTTCCGCAATGCTGGCCGGCTTCTCATTGGCTGCAGGAAGCACCTGCAGCCAATGGGAAGCTGTGCACGCCTCCTCCATGCCAGAAGGAGCGCTGGAATTAGTGTTTGTGCATGCATGCGCGCACACACACTCCGGCCCATCGTGGTGTCTGCGGGACCGTGAACTGACCCAAGCGACAAAAACTTTGCTGACCCCTGAATTCTGGTTGGATCCCCTCTATACCTGATGTGGTAGCAGCCATGTAGCCTGGACAGGCAGCTGTTGAATTTCTGAACGGCTGATTGTTTCTTCTCCCTCCCACTTGCTCAGTGGGAGGTCTGCGGGGGTCCTGCCTAAAGAAACAATCACCCTTTTGACTTGGGGGATTGTCTTTGAAAGCAAATGACTGGCAAATGATCGTGAGAGCCTTGTGGGTGGGTTGCTATGCGGTGAGAGACGTTGGCTCATTTGGAGCTGCGTTGTTGAGGCAGGCAGGATTTGCCCATTTCATTTGATTTAGATCTTACTGGTGTTTAGGCAGAGGTTAGCAGTTGCTTTCCCTGTATTGGGGGACTTGTCCCTAATTCATCCAAGGGTGCAGAAATATGGACTCTGAACACACGATTATCCTGTGGTAAGAGGGAATCCAGCGTGAATGGATTTAATGCTAAGGCACGATTAGCAGGGCTGCTTCAGCATTAAGCGGCAAATTTGGCAGGTGCCATTAAAGGGCAGCACATTGGTAGGTGTATAGAAACAACTTTCTTTGTCACTGGACAGTTGGCCCAGAGTGGATATTAAAGAGAGGTTATTGACTGAAGGAACACAGTGCTGAAGCTAAGCAGGTCTGAGTCTGCTCAGTGCCTGGATCGGAGACCACCTGGGACCTGCATGTCCATTGACTTGGGTTCCATGATGGAATATGAATGTAAAAATATAAGGGGAGGGGGGGGGGATAGAAAATAATATATGGGAAGTGAGTTGCCCAGAAAATGTTGGTTGTGGTCTTGGAAGTGCAACAGAAAGGATCATTCAGTTTGTAACTTAAGGGTTAATTGTGTTACCAGTAAGAAGAGTGGAAGTGTTGCTTAGCAATCAGGCAGAATAGCATGATTTCTAGTGGGGTAGCACATGCTCTGATTGGCTGTGTAGTTCTGCGGGAGTTTTCCCTTTGTATGTTTTTGATTGAATGTCTCCATGCCCTAAACAAGGCCTGAACTGGAAGTGAAATCCTCTCTGTCCCTTTCTCAAATCATACACTCTTTTTATTTGGCTTCCTCAGTATCAAGACCTTCCTGCATTCCATCTGTGTTATTTAAGTGACTTTACTAGCGTACGGTTCAGCTGGAGTAAAGACTGGGAGCAAATGATGACAAAGTGATATTCCAAATTACTCTTCCTTCCCCTCCAGCATGTGCAATCCTTGCCAACAGAGAAGATAATGAAAAAGCCCATACCTGAGGAACACCTTATCCTAAAGAATACATTTGAAGCTCTGATCCAGAGATGTCTCTCTTCAGCTACCGATCCGGTATGTCCTTCATGTGTTTCTGTGTTTTGGTGGTGGTGTTTTTTTGTTTTTATATATAAAAAAATGCATTTTATGTAGTGTAATCACACATTCAGAGCTGGTGGCATCCATCACTGTGTGGTGAGTCATCAGAAACGATTTATCACCAGCAGCTAGGCTCTCTCCAAGTGCTTCAGATATTCAGGCTATCAGAAAAATTGCAGTTACTGTGTGATTTACACAATAGGAGAGCATAACCTTAGGCTGTCTTCCCTTGCGGGCGACTCGAATTAAGATAAGTGCTTCTTCCCCAATCCAAATGTTTCAAGAAGACCTTGCAAACGCAGAGGACAGCGGCAAAAATGAATGTTTTGCAGACACGGCTGAAATGGGATTCAGCACCTTGGAGAGCTGCAAATGAACAGTGGTAGGGATCTACAGATGGGCTTGTG
This sequence comes from Lacerta agilis, assembly GCF_009819535.1. Taxonomy (NCBI): domain Eukaryota; kingdom Metazoa; phylum Chordata; class Lepidosauria; order Squamata; family Lacertidae; genus Lacerta; species Lacerta agilis. The sequence goes on from NC_046320.1 coordinate 61,686,518, forward strand.
GCCTGACTGTGGAATGCAAATTTATATTGTCATTTTGGTCTGGGGGAGCGTTCTGAACCGCAGGCCCAAAGGATGACTTGTGGGAGTGGTTGGGTGCAGGGATACCAAAGAGGCCAGAGCAACCAGTTCTAGTGTTTTATTAAAAGGAAAGGTGTAGACTTAGAGCAGACCAGCCTGCCAGGTCTCCCAGCCTTTACAGGCACGGGATGGACTCTGCAGCTTGTGCATACGTTCATACGTTCTTTATAGACAAAGTGACATACGCCACTTTGCCAGGACATCCCATCACTTCACCTGACCAGATGAGGGTATCGGTAGCAAATACCCAACTCTTACAGATAGCTGTAGAGCCCAGCACCCAAAGCCCACAGATGATGACATCAAAGGAAGCCAATTAGCTTATATCACAGCAAGTGAATATAAACATATATGAGCTCATTGCTGCAACTACCAATTAATTGTGGGGTTATCCGGGTGCCCCCTTGAAAGACTTTTTAATGGACGCGGGTAGCGCTGTGGTCTAAATCACTGAACATCTTGGGCTTGCCGATCAAAAGGTTGGCGGTTCGAATCCCCGCGGTGGGGTGAGCTCCCATTGCTCGGTCCCAGCTCCTGTCAACCTAGCAGTTCGAAAGCATGCCAAAAAAAAGTGCAAGTAGATAAATAGGTACCGCTCCAGCGGGAAGGTAAACGGCGTTTCCGTGTGCTGCTCTGGTTTCGCCAGAAGCAGCTTAGTCATGCTGGCCACATGACCTGGAAAACTGTCTGCGAACAAACGCTGGCACCCTCGGCCTGTAAAGCGAGATGAGCGGCGCAACCCCAGAGTCATCTGCGACTGGACTTAACCGTCAGGGGTCCTTTATCTTTTTTTTAAATCTTGATAACCAAGATGGTGTTTGCAAAGCTTCTGGAACAGCTCACCTTTGACTCAACACAGGGAGGTAGGGAAGACGCAGGAGCGTGTCCTGTTGGTTGACTGCAGCAGAACCACCTTCCATAAGCCAAGTGCCGGGTGCTTAGTTTCACCTTCAAGGACGCAGTTCTTTCAGGAAGATGTTGTGATTCAGACTCGACTGAGGAGCACCTTCCTTTCTACCTCAAAGCCAGCAGCTCTGTGTGCCCTCTGCGCAGTCCCACATAAACAACTTCGCTTGTGCAACCCGCTGCTCTGAACCTCCTGGACCAAGGGTTGGGAACCTCCAGCCTCTGTGCCAAAATAGGCCTGCCTGGTCATTTTCATGAAACGACGCCCACCTGCCCCACACCCTATGGCATATGTGACTTGGGATATGAGGCAGGTAGATGCTTGGCCACAGAAAGAAGGACTGAACCCATTATTTATCAGATGATGCCTTGGGGGGTGGGGTTCAATCCTGCTTTGTTCAGGTGCGCCGGCCAACTGCTGGAACCAGCTGGTGCGCCAAAGCCTTGCCTAAAGCAGGATTGACACTCTTGATATTTTCACCCCTCCCATTGCAAGAATTTGGTGATCTTATGTTATGAGAAGGAGGGGTGGAAACTGCTCTTCTGTTCTTCCGTCCCAGCCTGACTCAGTGTGTGGAGGGAGTCTTATCTATGTAGTGTTAAGATGGGTGAATGAGAACTGTAACACTCACGCAAGCCAGTAGATTCTGTAGTATGTAGTATCTATTAGAAATAAAACAAGGTATGCTTCAAAACCCCCACAGCTAGTTTCCGCATTTGTACTCTGCTAAAGTCTGGTGCTCACAATGAGCAGTTGTGAGTCCAGTGCACCGGGACCTGTTCTCAAGGATCGGAAAGTCGGTGAAGGTGCTCCAGTTGCCTAGCCCAGGCAGGACCGGGCGTACTGACAGACACCCCCACTCATGTTCATCAGCTGATGTGGGGGGAGTTGAATCCTACTTGGGGAGGAACTTCCCCCATGCTTAGGAGGCACATCAAAGCACATATTAATTTGTATGTATGTATATGTGTGTGTGCTGGTTGAGCATTGATAAAATTTGATAAGCTTGTTTAATAACGTCCTGTGTTCTGGTCTCTTCTGTAGCAAACCAAGAGGAAACTTGACGATGCCAACAAACGCCTGGAGTTTCTGTATGATAAACTTAGAGATCAGACAGTAAGTTTTATTTATCATTGTGCATTGTGCTTTGACCTGCTCAGGATAGCTTCCTTGCATTTCACCTCCAAGCCAGGCATTCTAAACTTCAGCAGCTGAACTTCAGATCATTCTCCAGCCTTCCTTATTTATTTTTGCATTGTTTTCCTGCTTTTAAAAACTATTTGTTAGCTAGGAATAATTCCTGTGCTATAAGGTGGGTCTGGAATGTTTCGCAGAATAAATAAATGCGCTTCCTTGGTGGGATTTGGGAATCCGTTTTTGATGCAATGTCACCAGAAGGCAGCTTTGTATGTGGCAGCTGGCTGTTTAAACGATCTGACAAATGGAGCATGTGGTAAGATCAGGCTGAACATTGTGTTGGGCTCCTGGGAACCCCAAGACAATGCTTAAAACCGTAGGCCCCCTTTCAATAGCACCAGAACTCCCCAAGACAGATCAGATGTAAGAAGTCCATATATCTGTTTCAGCGTTCTGTCCCTACAGTGGCCGAGCAGAATAAGGCGGAGCACAGGGGATGACTTGTGTGTATTGGGGAACCTGGGCCACCAACTTCCATCAGCCCCAGCCAACATGGCCCAGTTGGAGTCCAGTAACATCTGTAGGGCCACAGCTTCCCCATCCCTGGCCTACAGCATCTGTCATTATTGGGAGTCATGCTGACTCTGAATTGAAAGATTGCGTGCAGATGCTGATGGTGTCACAGCACAAAAATCCCCAACTCTTGTAAAAAGTATTTGCTTCCAGTTTCCAGCTGATGCATCATCCAAAATCCTTGTGGCTTTGCGGCATTTCATTCTGTACCAGAAATGCTCTCCATAACTTATCCTTCCACCCTGTGGGTTGGGGAAGTCCTGCAGTGGTGCAGGAGGCAACATTCTGAAGTCTTGGCTGGGCAGGGCAGGAGAGGCAGACACACTATTCCACATGCCCTGGAGCAGGCTTTCCCAAACCTGGGTCTCCAGCTGTTGTTGGACTACAACTCCCATCATCCCTGTCTAGCAGTGGTCAAGGATGGTGGGAATTGTAGTCCACCAACAGCTAGAGACCCAAGTTTGGGAATCCCCTGCTAGAGGAAAGGGAGGAGGGGCTACTACTGCCTTGCACCAACCTGTTGCCGTTGGCGCTCGCAGCTGCCCTTGGAAGAACTTGTTTGCTTGGCCCAGTTGCATCTGCCTTTGTGAAGTCGTGCGAAATAATAATACCGCAAACATTGATGAGGACAGATTTCTCCAGTGGCCATTTAGCCACTCCACTCTGGGAGCCAAGAACGCTGGAGTGATGTCAGGTTGGGGTGCCCAGATACCTACGTGAAAAGGGTACCTTCTCCATGTTGTTTTCTCTTCCCCCCGCCCTCCAGCTCTCCCCGACGATAATCAACGGTTTGCACAACATCGCCAGGAGCATCGAAACACGGAACTACACAGAGGGGCTGAACATCCACACCCACATAGTCAGCACTAGCAACTTCAGCGAGACGTCTGCCTTCATGCCGGTGCTCAAAGTGGTCCTCACCCAGGCCAACAAGCTGGCCGTGTGAAGTGGGCTTTTGCAGAGAGGAAGCATGATGCCATATAGAATGCTGGTCACTACAAAGTCACTTTTTCTTCTCTCCCCCCCCCCCTTGCCGCAGATGAGCTTCGTTTTAGAAGGACCAGCAAGTCCTGGTGCTTTTTCTTTCTCTCCATCTTTTATTACCCTTATCTGCAGATAAGTGTATTTAATTGCGCCACGTCATATACCCCATTTTAAATGCATGTTACCTGCTGCTTTGAAAGTGGCTTTTAAATACAGCAAAGAGAGTGGAGTTTGTGTGTAAGGCTGACTTCAGAAAGCAATCTCCCCCCCCCCCACATTCCTCTGCATCAACAAGCAATTAAAATGTTTCAGATTCTATTTTCTTTGTGCGCTGAGTTATTATTCCTCCTCCTCAAGGCTTTAGCAGTGTCAGTGGGATTTAGCTTAATTAATTTTTAGCTTGCTTGATAGTTTAATGCCTTTGCTTTCGTTAGGCCGCATGGCTATTTATTTAAACCCGTCGCCATGAAGTTATGCCCCTGTCCCACGCTGATTTTTTCTGTAACAGAGGTCAGATCAGTGCCAGAGGAACCTCATCAAAATGGTATTAAGGTTGGTTTTGATAGACCAGCCAGCAAAATTCCCATGTCTGTGAGTCAATTGGAATGATGGCATCTTTCGAACACCTTTTGTGTGTCAGCTTTCAGAACAATGGTTTCCAAACTCTCTACCTTCAGGGACACAGCGCCACCCGCGTCCCTTACCACAAAACTATTCCCCCCCCCTTATTTGACATTTACCTGACGCAACCTGTATTTATGCACGCTGTAAAAGCCTGCCAATTCTCCTTGCCTCCTGTAGATTCTGTGTGCTTCCAAAGCAACCTGTTTTTATTGAGCATTCATTCTGATTTGTTTGTGGGCAGGTTTGATGATGTTGCGTCAAAGCAACTGTTATACCACACTTTGCAGTACGTTTTCTGGCAGGTTTGTGGTGCCAGACCTTCCAGTCAGCTACAGTTGTGCAACCTAAATTTCCCAATATTTTGTTGGATCCCACTCAAAAATAACGATAGTCTGGTAGCCCCCTCTGTCTGGGAGGCTCCTGGTTGTTGCAGACATGTGTGTCTCCCAGCCTTCAAGTAGACTGAGGCAGAATAACAAAAGGGTTTGAAGCCATTTACATCTTTGCTTTTCATATTAACCAATCAATAGCTTGACTTTTCCCTGAACATTGCTCAGCATATAACAGAACTATACAGAAATGGAACAGACTCTCCCAGGTTCTTAAACAGCTTTCATCCTAGCTGATACTGCACAAGTCAGTTTCCACGTTGCAAATTAAAATTCCATATGTGAGCTTGCCAAAAACTCAAAAGACCAATTACTAGCAAACACAAAGCCCCCAGGAATGCTTTGTGCTGACCAAAGCCTCTTGTGCATTAATGTGGAGATCACCTCTTAACTCTGTAGCGGGAGATTCCTGTTTCATGTTGATACTTCTCAAATAAACCTTTTATCAGCACGAAAATCTGAGGAAATCCTGGTTTTCTGCACAAGACTTGTAGATTACCCTGCACTGAGATACAATTCCGGCAACATTAACAAGCCACAGCTCCCAGTAATTCTTTTGGGGGGGTGGGATGGGGAGGGGATATGATTTAAATTTCTGTACACAGTGCTACAATACAAGGCTTCTTTCAAGCCTAATTTCACCTGGGCAAGGGGAGACTGGGTACCAGATAAGGTGTCTGTGGGTGCGACTCCAGTAACCCATGTATTTGCTTGGTTAGCTCCTGCCATAGGCTCCTGTTTCTCCTCCCACCCTGGATGTTCCCCATTCATGGACAGGCTTTTCTGCATTTTTTTTAATGGCAGGTGTTTCTCTTCCCCCTTGTTTTCCCCTGGCAGAATATTCTGGAAGGGTCTTTGACAAGCCTAAAAATATTTCGATTGTTTTTTTTTAACTGTATGTTCTCTTTGCTCGTGCAGTTGCCTCCAGAGACCTCCCTCGTAATTAGCTCATTCATATAATGTTCTTTTCCCCTCCTCCCCATGGCACGTTTCATTAAAAGGCCTCCCTATTTCTGGCTTGCAGCCCAACACTGTACAGTAAGCTGGGCAATAAATGGGCCACCACATGCTGCACTCTATAAAGAGAGGGTGGGAAATCGTAGTTTTCGCATTCCCAAGCCATTCTATATCAGGAGAGTTTTCTCTAGGCTGAAATCGCAACCGCAGAGCTACATCTCTTAAAGAGGGGAGGCCAGGGGTGGGAATCCTCAACCCTGGTGGCCAAATTCAGCCCTCCGAACCTGCCTGTCTGACCCTTGGGACGCACCCACCCGTAGAATTGTAGAGTTGGAAGGGGCCTTGTCCAACCCCCTGCAATGCAGGAATATAAGGTCAAAGGTAAAGGACCCCACGACGGTTAATTCCAGACAAAGGCGACTGGTGTTGCAACGCTCATCTCGCTTTCAGGCTGAGGGAGCCAGTGTTTGTCCACAGACAGCTTTCCAGGTCATGCGGCCAACATGACTAAACCGCTTCTGGTGCAACGTAACACCGTGACAGAAACCAGAGCACACGGAAACGCCGTTTACTTTCCCGTCACAGTGGTACCTGTTTATCTACTTGCACTGGCGTGCTTTCGAACTGCTAGGTTGGCAGGAGGTGGGACAGAGCAACGGGACCTCGCCCCATCATGGGGATTTGAACCGGCAACCTTCTGATTAGCAAGCCGAAGAGGCTCAGTGTTTTAGACCACAGCTGTCCTATACGGGGGATCGAACCTGCAACTGTGGCATTATCAGCACCACACTAAACAATTGAGCTATCCGTGCCCTTGAGGATCCCCCCCAGCTATAATGTGCCCTTGAACTCTGCTAATGCTTCTTACTTGCCTAGGTGAAGAATAAAGGGGGGGTTGTGGAGTGCATGTCAACACTAGCCTACTGAACACAGGCAAAATTTGCATGCATTGCTCCACCCACTTTTGCCAGCGGTCCCGCTCACCACGCACATGTGGCCCTGGGAGAGTTGCTCAAAAGTAAATGTGACCCTTGGTTGAAAAAGGTCCCCCATCCCTGAGACAAGCTCTTGTCCACCACCACCTTCCCAAGCTTGGCCAGTCTTGCTACTTAATCCATAATAAAAATAAAGGCTATTGAAGCTCCCAAGTTTTAATAGGTAAATACTGGTTTTCCCAATCCAGTGCCATCCAGATATTTTGGAGTATAACTCCCATCCTGCCTGATGGTTGGTTGTGCCGGATTTGGGCTGATGAAAGTTCCAGTCAAAAACATCTGGAGAATACTTCAGTTGCCGGCCACATCTAAACTATATATTTAAAGCACTGTGATCCAACTTGCATGAGTTCTGCCAAATAATTCTGGGCGCTGTGGTTTGTTAGGTGCTGAGAGTTATTTGGAGACCCCCTATTCCCCTCCAAGCGCTACAATTCCCAGAGTGGCTTTACGGCCGATCCCTCTTCAAAGGGAACTCTGGAAATGGTATCTCTGAGGGGGTAACAGGGCACCCCTTAGCACCCTGAATAAACTACAGCTCCCAAAATTCTTTGTGGAAAGTTGTAACTGTTTACAGTGGTATCATAGCGTTTTACAGGAATGGTTCGACTGTGGCTGCAGATTGTTATTATGCTCTAACAGAGGAGGACAACATGTCTACAGCACTTCAGTAGCCAGCTATAAAATTGCAGAATAAAAGCAACCACCTACAGTACAGCTGTTGCACCTAATTTCCAAAATGCCAGGAATATTAGTATTGATCATTACGTTGATTGTCTCAACCCCCCTTTCTTTCAAGGAGCTCAAGGGAGCATATATGAGTCTCACATGTTCTCATCCGCCCCCAGTATTGTTTTATCCTCTCAAAACTCCTGGGGAAGTGAGGTGGGCTGGGAGTTAAGAACAAGCCCAGGGTCACCCAGTAAATTAAAAGTCAGAAACCAGTTGCCCTTTAGTAATAGTAATATTATTAATTAATTGATTAATTAATTAATTAATTAATAATTTATTATTTGTACCCCACCCACCCGGCTGGGCCTTCCCAGCCACTCTGGGCAGCTTCCAAATAAGATTTAAAAATATTAAAATGTCACACATTAAAAACTTCCCTAAACAGGGCTGCCTTCAGATGTTTTCTAAATGTCAGGTAGTTGTTTATTTCCTTGACATCTGATAGGAGGGCATTCCACAGGGTGGCCGCCACTACCGAGAAGGCCCTCTGCCTGGTTCCCTGTAGCTTCACTTCTCGCAGGGAGGGAACCACCAGAAGGCCCTCAGAGCTGGACCTTGGTGTCTGGGCTGAACGATGGGGGTGGAGACGCTCCTTCAGGTATACTGGGCCGAGGCCGTTTAGGGCTTTATTTTTTTTTTATTATTATTATTATTAAATAAATTTTATTGTTCTTTAAAAATATTCTTACATATCTCACATATGTGAATGAATATATACAAAAAAGGAAAACACAGTCCAAAACATATGTCTACATTCACTGTCCAAAGAAAGGAGAAAAAAGAAAAAGAAAAAAAAAAGGGGAAGAAAGAAAAGAAAACAAATAAAGAAAAAAAAAGAAAGAAAAAAGAAAAGGAGAGAAAAGAAAGGAAAGAAGTCAGAGGGGGAGTAAAGAGACTCCAGCTGACATACATGGTTAAGCTTCACACACAAAAAGAACTTCCACTGCTTTAACAACGCTTCATATTTTAAATAAATTACCTTGTTCTATCTGTCGTTTGTACATATTTCACAAATTTTATAGATCTTCCAAACATCGCTTTACTAACTTTACTAACTTTAATTCCTTTCATTATTCTAGACACAACCAATATCTTCTATTCTTATCTTGTTTCCCCAAATATTCATTTATATATTTCCATTGATTTTTAATTGTTTCTTTAGAAGCACCTCTAATGTAGTTCGTCAGCTTCGCTAGCTCCAGATATTCTACAATTTTACTGACCCATTCGTCTTTTGATGGTAACTGATCTCCTTTCCAATATTTGGCCACGAGCGTTCTTGCGGCGGTTGTCACGTATAGAAAAATATTTATTCTATCTCTTGGTATTTCATTGGTAATTATTCCCAATAAGTATAGCTCTGGTTTTTTAGTATACGATATTTTGATCAGCTTTTGCACCTCTTCGTGGATCATCGTCCAAAATTCTTTAATTTTGGGGCAAGTCCACCAGATGTGGAACAACGTCCCGATCTGGTCTCTACATCTCCAGCACTTATTGTTCCTGGAGTTACTTATCTTGGCTGTTCTTTCTGGTGTTAGATACCATCTATGGTGTACCTTCATGAGGTTTTCTTTTATTTGGTAAGAGGCTGTAAATTTAATGTTTTTCGTCCAGAATTGCTTCCATTTATCATATTCAATTTCATGCCCAAAATCTTTTTCCCACTTTATCATGTTGCTATTTTTTATATCTGAGGTCTGCTGTTCACTTTTTATTAATCTATATACTTTGGATAATATTTTTTGTTTGCAAACAATTATTTCATCTATTCTTGTTTCTTTATTTTCAAACCCTCTATTTTTTAAATCCTGTTGAAATATCGCTCTCAATTGAAGATACTCTAGCCAGCTTATGCCAGTAGATCTCAAGTCTGCATAATTTCTTAATTTTGGATTTTCTTTCTGCTCTTCCACTAATTCCTTATAGATAGGCCATCTCCTTTTAGTCGTGTTCTTAAAAGTTGAGGTGGCCTCCACCGGTGAGATACACCAGGGTGTTTTTTTCACTATTTTTGTTTTAATTCTTTCCCAAATTTCAATCAGCGCTTTCCTTACCAAATGATTATTGAATCTTTGGTGCATTTTTAATTTCTCATAAAAAAGGTACCCGTGCCAGCCGTAGAGCTTGTCCCAGCCTTCCAATTCTAATGTTTCTTTATTTTCTAATGTGATCCAATCTTTGATCCAGATCCACCCTGCTGCATCATAATAAGTTAATAAATCCGGAACCCCGAAGCCGCCTACTTCCTTCTCGCTTAACATAATTTCTTGTTTTATTCTCGCTTTTTTCCCCTGCCAAATAAAGTCCGCCAGATCTTTTTGGCAATTCTTTAAGTACCTCGTCCCCACGATTACCGGTGCTATTTGAAAGAGGAATAGGATTTTGGGAAGTACCATCATTTTTATCATTGAAACCCGTCCTAATAAAGATAACTGTAGTTTCTGCCATTTTTTAAGTGTTTCTTTAACATCCTTCCAGAGTCTGATATAGTTGTCCTTAAATAAATTTGTATTTTTGTTAGATATCCACAGACCTAAGTATTTAGCTTTAGTTTCAATTTTTAATCCCGTTACTTCTTCCAGTCTTTTTTTCTCCCATTCCCCCATATTTTTTGTTAATAATTTAGACTTTTCTTTATTTAGCTTGAAACCTGAGTTCTTCCCGAATTCATTAATTTTCTCTAATGCTTCTTGCAGACTTTCTATCGGGGATTCCACTGTAATGATTACATCATCTGCGTATGCTTTCACCTTATAATTATAATTTCCCACTTTTATCCCTTCAATTTTCGTGTCATCTCTTAATGTGTTGAGGAGAATTTCCAGGGTTATAATAAATAACAATGGGGAAAGGGGGCAACCTTGCCTGACACCTCTCTCAATTTTGAAACCTTCCGACAGCTCATTGTTTATAATTAATCTAGCTGTTTGTTTGTTGTAAATACTCTTTATCCCGTTCAAAAAATTTTCTCCAACTTTCCACTTTTCCAGATTTTTCACCATAAAATTCCAGGAAATGCTGTCAAAAGCTTTCTCGGCGTCCACCAACAGCATTGCAATTTTTTTGCTAGGGTTTAACTCTGCATATTCCCATAAATTGATTATTGTTCTGGTATTATCTTTAATTTGTCTCTCGGGGAGGAAGCCTACTTGATCTTTATCTATCACCCTTTTTAATAATCTTTTTAATCTGTTTGCCAATACCCCTGTAAAAATTTTGTAGTCTATATTTAACAGCGATATCGGTCTGAAGTTTTTTGTTAATTTTAAATCAGCGCCTTGCTTAGGAATTAAAGTTATCAAGGCTTCTTGCCAGGAGTTAGGAATCTTCTTTTTTTGCAAGATCTCATCCAATATAACCTTTAACTTTGGTATTATTATCTCTTTAAATCTTTTGTAATATATTACTGGGATTCCGTCCGGGCCGGGAGATTTTCCTGTTTCCATTTTATTTATTACCTCCTCTATCTCTTCTATCCCAATTTCTGCATTTAACATGTTATATTCCTCATCCTTAATTTCTGGCAATTCTTTCCCCTGTAGATAGTTTTGCATTTCCCTTTCTTCCTCCCCTTTGTCCTGATATAAATTTTTATAATATCTCCAGAATTTTGTCTTAATTTGTTCCGGGTCTGTTAACTCCACCTCTCCATCCAATATTTTATTTATCACCCTATTTACTTGTCTTTCTTTCGCTAACCATGATAACATTCTCCCTGGTTTATTTGCCTGCTCGAAATATCTTTGTTTAGTCCAGAGAATCTTCCTTTCTACCTCTTTATTTATCAAATCTGAGAGGTGGGATTGCAGATTCCTGATACTCGATCTTAATTCTTCGCTCTTCAGATTTTTAACCAATTCCAATTCCTTGTCTCTTATTTGCTTATTCATTTCTATAAAGTTGTTATTCTTCTCTTTCCTGATTTCTTTCATCTGTTGAATCCCAAATCCCCTCATGTAAGCTTTACTGGTGTCCCAAATCACCATATTATCCGTTATTTGATTTTCATTTATTGCAAAAAATTCCTTTAATGTCTCTTTTGCTTTATTCACTCTTGCCTCCTCCCGCCAAAGTTCTTCATTCATCCTCCATCTCCCACTTGTACGTTTCCTAAATTTCATCTCTATCGAGACTGGATTATGATCGGAGATGGATTTATTTAAAATTTCAGTTTTTCCCACATTCAACATTAATTTTTTTGAGACCCAGATAGCGTCAATCCTCCCTCCAGATTTATGTGCTTCCGAGTAGAAGGTGATATCTCTGGCACATGGGTTTTTGGTTCTCCAGGTATCATGTAAATTTAAATTAGTGACCAAATTTAAAAAAGATAGTGGAAGTTTACCAGAGTTGGTTATTTTCTCCCTGTCCGTTCTGTCCAGGTCGTTAGATATTACACCGTTCTGATCTCCCATAAATATTATATCCTCCCCTGCAAAATCCCAGAGTTTTTCCTCCAGGTTCCTGTAAAATTCCTCTTTCCTATTATTGGGAGCGTAGAAACCGACCAACACAATTTTTCCAGCTTCCGATTGTATCTCTACAATTAATATTCTTCCTTCCTCATCTTTAAATAATAACTGAGGTTGTAACCCTGGATTAATATACATCACTACGCCTCTTTTTTTCTCTACCCCCGCTGCTATAAATTCCTTTCCCAACCTTACATTCTTTAAGACCCTTGTATGAATTTGGGAAATATGGGTTTCTTGTAAGCAAATGATGTCCCATTTTCGCTTTTTCAATATACATTCCACCCTATTCCTCTTTAGCTTACTGTTTAGACCGTTTACGTTCCATGAGACACATTTCAACGTCATGACTATAATTCTATCTTTATTCTCCTTTTATGTAATTAATAAAAAAACTCTAAAGAAAAAAGAAAAGGAGGGAGAAAATATGAAAATTAAAGAAAAGGGAAAAGGGGGGAGAGGGCACAAAAACAAAACAAAACAAAACAAAACAGAAAAAAAGAGAATCCACGGCACCCAAATTGCATAAGGGCGACGTCAGTTTAAAAATAACACTTTCCCTGGTCCAATTGCGATTTAGTCAGTCGGAAGAAACCAAGGGAGGTCAAGTTGAGCTTAGTCCTCCGTTGTTCCGACCACCGCTTTCCTCGTCGTTTCAGTCGTTTGGAATGCTCTTTTCTGGTCGTTTCTCTCCACCCAGTTCCTCCCAATATTTTCTCCAGAAAATTTCGGTGTCGTCTACAGATTTAAAGAGTCTTCTTCTTTCCTTAAAAGTAAACGAGAGTCCCTCTGGGAACTCCCATCTGAACAGAATTCCATTTTTCCTCAATGCCGATGTTATAAACTTATAATTCTCCCTCTTTTTGAGCAGACGGGTCGGAATTTCTTTCATTATTTCTATCGTGTTTCCATACATTTGAAGAGGTTCTGCTCTTCCTTTTAGCAAAAGCTTGTCTCTCAACAGCCTTGAATTTAAAAAGATGAGGCAGTCCCCTGGACCTTTCCTGATTTTGGTTTTATTCACTTTTATTCTGAAGATTTTTTCTATGTCCAATATCAGCTCTTCTTCTGCCACTTTCAACCACTCCGCTATTGCTTTTATGATTATTCCTGAAATATCTTCATCTCGATTTTCTTTAATACCCCTCAGGCGGAGAATCATCTCCTTCTGCCTCATCTCAAGAACAGCTAAAGCGTCCAAAGTTTCTTCATGTATCCTCTTTAATTCATCTAGTTCCAATCTATCTTTTTCTTGGTATCTTTTAATTTCCTTTTGTTCTGACTGTGTCTTTTTAATGTTCTCTTCTTGTTTTTGCAGCTTCTCTTTAACTTCTTGCACCGTTGCATCTAGTTCCGTCTGTTTAGCTGTCATTTGGTTCACTTGGCCTGATAATTCCAGGATTAGGCTTGAGTTTTTCTCAATCTTACTTCCCATTAGCTCCATCTTTCCATCCAGCGTTTTAATATTCCCATCCAGCATTGTTAATTTGTCGCCAATGTTTTTCTCCATTCTCTCCATAACTGTCATTAGCTCTTTCATCTCCATACTAGTGTCGTTTTCTATAATCGAATTCCTCCGTTGGTGACCCAAAGCTGCTGCGTAGCTACTGGATACTGTTGTTTTTTTAGTTCCCATTGGTATATTGCTGCAGCTTATGATTTTTCAGTTCCTTTTTACTTTAACTTTATGATATTAGCTTGCTTCAACACCCGTTTCCTTCTTTTTATAGGGAGTTCCCTTTGGGGATATTGCTTAGCAGCTGTCCATATCCACTCCTTGTTTTTTTAAGTGTTGATTTCCCCCGTAATTCTCGGGGCGACCACTGGGTGGCGTAAGTTCAGATAGTTGCTTTGTTTCCAGCTGCAGTTTTGTTTATGGCCGCTTGAGGTCGCGCTTCTCTCTCTTTCTCTTGCCTCCCTCCTTCCTTCCCTTACGGTCTGCTTTCCAGCACCTCTTTGTCTCCTCCTTCCGCTTTCTCGTTCGTCTCCCTTCCTCCTACGATGGCGGCCCTTCCGCTGACTCAGCTTTATCGAGATATTCCGGTAATTAGAAAAGTTGTTAATTATCTCACTCACTCTTTCTCAGGGTAAAAAAGCTTGAATTTGTATGTTTGCACGCTCTTCACCTTCCCGCTCCCCCTTTAGCGGTTTCCTCTCTTTCACTTTGTCTTGCGTGCTTTGTTGGTTTCCGTTTATACCCTCCCAATATCGTTCAATCCGCAGGGGGATAGTTTACGATACTTTCGCTACAGTCTTAGTTGTTTTATGACAGGTATTTCACGTTGTATCACAGCCCCCCTTGCTGTTACTGTCCGTTTCCGCCTTGCAGGTTCACCACGTCCTCTCCCTCCGATATCGCCCCTTTGTTCCGGGGCTACGCTATTGTTTATTTATGTATTTAGTTCTTCTATATTCGGGGGAGTTTGTTCTTTTGCGGTCTGTATTTTAATGGGGGAAAGTTCGGCGCCGCTTTGCCGAGATTTGGGGCGTGTGTGTTGCAGAGGGGTTTATGCCCGTTTGCACGGCGGTCTCCCGGTTAAATCTTTCGCGCCCTTTCAAGGTTTGTTTTTTGGGCAGGAGACCCCAAATCGTGCCGCCGTGGGCTTCTGCCCCCAGAATCCCCCCCTGGGGTCGGTTGACTCACGCTTCGTCGCCCGTTTTCGCCTCTATGCAACACTGGTCCGCCTCGAGATAGCAGGAGCGCGGATCCCCACCCGGCACTAAGCACGCCGTCCCGGAAGCCTCTCCCGTTTAGGGCTTTAAAGGTCAGCACCAACACTTTGAATTGTGCTTGGAAACGTACTGGGAGCCAATGTAGGTCTTTCAGGACTGCTGTTATATGGCCGCCGCGGCCGCACCCAGTCACCAGTCTAGCTGCCGCATTTTGGATTAGTAGTTTAGATGTTGCTGGATCACAACTCCCATCATCTGTGTCCATTGGCAATGCTGGATGGGGTTGGTGTTCTGCCAAGGGCAGGGTTCTTTCTGGATCTGGAGCCAATAAGCACGCCAGTGGATGAAGAATAAGCAATGCTTTATTTGCATAAGGTTAACAGATAGCAGCAGGCATACAAAAAACAAATTATAGCATACCAGAAAGGAGTCACACACAATCTCCCCTTCAGCTGCCCGGAGCTCCAGGTAGAGCAGTGAGAGAGACCCCGGCTGACAGTCTCACAGCATCTGGTATCTCAATCTGTGAAGAAGCTCACTGAGCCAACTCCAGCCTACAGCTTTTATAGCCAACTTTGATTTGATTGAACCTGGTTAGCAGGCATCACTCATGATCAGCCCGGGACACCGTGTGTGACTAATGCGGAGCAGCTGAGAGTCTCCAACCTAATTCACTGCAACTGGGTATCCTCCCCACTAGCCAATCAGCACTTAGAACACAAGGGGACCTAGGAAACTCCTGACACAGGTGTGTGAAAAACATATTATACTATCATGGATCAGCAAACCTTAAACCGGGGATGTATAAGGGAAAGAGACATGTCATCTAATTCCTCAAAATTGCAATGGTCCCCTACAGTTGGTAGGAGTTGGAGTATATCCTCATCTCGGAAGGCCACAGGTTTCCTTACCACCCCCAACCCCAGGAAACCTTCTGGCTGAGTGGGGATTTGAAACCCAGGCTCCCTAGTCATTGTTCAACACGTGGACCACGGAATCAGCGTCATCTTAAAACTGTCACCAACAATAAGGCACGAAAGGAAGCCGATTCCATTAAAACTGCCTTCTCCATCTTGCTTCTTAGCTCTAGCCCCAGATGAAGCTGTCCTCTGGTTCCAGTGAACTATTTTCTCTCCTCCGCGAATCTGGGTCATCCTTCTGATCTGACACTCATGAACTGTGTATTAACAAATCCCGCAGCTGGGATATAGAGCGGGAGAGGCGCTGTCATTTTTCTTTCAGGACAGCTCTGTAATGTGATAGAGGGGATAAAATGAATGAGGCCAGGCCAACCAACAGTGGTGGATAACATCGTTTTATAGAAGGGGCGGGCGTGAAGGAGAGGAGCGGCATAAATGTTATCTGGGCTTCTGAGTCAAGCTGACTCATTATTGTCCCAATAATATTAGAATTTTGACTGCAAGAGAAACTGGCTTGAGAGGAACGGGAGCTTTCCAGAAGAACAATGTTTTATTTATGTGTTAATTTATTTTGTCATTACATCAATACCCCCCCCTTTCCTCCAAGGACACGAAGGCAGTGTACTTCCTCTCCCCCATTTTATCCTCAGCCAGCATAGTTCATGACTGAATGGGAATTTGAACCCTGGTGTCCCAGGTCAGAGGATGAGATGGTTGGACAGTGTTCTCGAAGCAACTAGCATGAGTTTGGCCAAACTGCGGGAGGCAGTGAAAGATAGGCGTGCCTGGCGTGCTCTGGTCCATGGGGTCACGAAGAGTCGGACACGACTGAACAACAAGTCCCAGGTCCTATAGGCTACACAGTCCCTGCCTTTCCCTGCTATCAGGGCAGTTAAAGGGTGGGCTATACATCTTTCTCATAATAAACAAGCAACGGAACCAATCACTGCAGAGCTGCGCCCACCATTGTGAGGTCAAAGGAGGTGGTGTGATGATGCCCCTCCCACTGCTGCCATTGGCTGTGGAGTCGATGGCCCGTGATGTCACAAAAGCACATGGCAATCAATATGGCTAACCCAACCCAACAACCTACCCCCACCCCACTCCACACGCAAACAAGCCACACTGAAATCAACTGAATGCAACCAGCCAAGACAATCGCTCACGTTATCAATAAAAATAAATACATACCTAAACAAAGGGCCTAACCGTGTGATGCTGACACAAACCCCTACACTCACAATAGGCAACAGAACGAAAGGACAATACCCCCAACTCTCTCCCCCTATTTTCCCCCAACTGTAAGATATCAATGACAAAAGTGCCTCCCACCAAATGTAAACGAACATTTAGTGTTCGTTTGAAAGTGGAGACATGTACAGTGGCATAGGGAGCCGCTTTGCCGCCCGGAGCGACAAACGTGGGGGAACCCCCGAGGGCAGGGCACCGCTCCCTAGCGCGTGCCCTGATGTCACAACGCATGTGCAGTCCACCCAAGATGCCGGGCACAAGTGGCCGGCACCCCTTCCGTGTGGCAGTGGCAACTTTTAAGGCTGCAGTGCCCGAGCAGCAGCACAGCCAGGCATCTTTGCTGCTGCTCGTGCGCTGCAGCCTTAAAAGTTGCCGCTGCCACTGCACGGAAGGAGTGCCAGGTGGCGGCTTGGGAGTGGGGGTGGCGGCGCTGAGTGTCACCCTCCCCCCAGGCTGGCACCCGGGGCGCTCTGCCCCCATTGCCCCCCCCTCGGTATGCCACTGGACATGTACAGTACCTTTCCCTATTTCTCTGTTTGTTTTGTAACACACAAAAACTTTAATAAAAACTAATTTTAAAAAGCACATGGCACCTGAGTGGATATATGAAGGTGTGCCAAGGGGGTAAGCCAAGACACAAAACCTCTTCCTTTCCAAGGAGAACAGAGAGTATCCAACAACTGGCTCCTTCCACACTGGCTGGTTTCCTTCCACATGGCGGTGAGGCAGAAGGAGGCAATCCTTCAGCCGTGGGATGCTGTGGAGCACTGAGAAAGCAAGTTAAGCAAGACTGAAAGCAGCCGATAGCCATGGTCAGAAGCAAATCAATGTCTCTGTTTATTTTTGGGTGATTTTTAAGTGGACCACCACTCACTGGCAGAGGAAGAGAAGTGCGGGGGGGGGGCACACCGCTCCCGGCAGTGCGATCCCAGTGGGGTGCCATCATGGCTGCCCCCCACCCACGCTGGGCGCCATGCCCCCCGGTGCCAGAGCATGAAGCTCCGCCACTGCCACCACAGTTAACACTGATGAACACACAAAACCATGGTATTCTGCAGGTCATCAGAAGAACAGCCTCATCCAGCCTAGCAACTAGATAGATGTTGCCTATGTGCCTTTCGCCAAACATAGCAGCACCTTCAGAGAAAGCTTAGAGAGGAAATTTCACCTACCAACTGCAACCTAAAATAAATGTTGCATCTTTCCAGTTGCTGCAGCAAGACTTGTTCTTCTGCATTCTATTTTATCTTTAGCAATGCTTTCCACCACCAGTTTTCCTGAGGCAGACGTTATACAGTACTAACCGGCCTGTAATTTCCAGGATCCCCTTGGGAACCCTTTTCTAAAAATTGCGTTCCAATGGCGACCTTCCAGTCTTCACATACGGAGGCCGATCTGAGAGACAAGTTACATTTTTGTTGTTGTTAAAAGACCAGCAATTTCACATTTGAGCTCTTTTGAGAACTCTTGGGTGTATGATTTCACAGAGCCGTAGAATTGTAGATTTGTCAGTTTTTATTTTGTCAATCGGGCCTAGAACTTCATCTCTTGTCACAACTGACTGCATCAGCTCTTCATAATCTGCATATCCCTACTGCATATGCTTTATACACCCCAAGCATATGGCATGTATATGATACTGACTGAAGCAAAACAAAAAACAAAAAAAATGTGGTTGATATAGCTGTTCGGCTCCCAACACTGGCACCATTCCTATATAGCGCTCTCTCTCTCTCTCTCTCTCTCTCTCTCTCTCTCTCTCTCTCTGTGTCCCCTTGTGTGTCCGCCCTCCTTATTTTCAATATTAAATTGGAACACTTGTCAAATGATGCTAAAGACCTTCCCCACCCTCAGGCTTTTTAAACTGTGTTTTAAACCCAGAATGTTTCATGCTGGCTCTGTTGTAATGATCTTATTTTGTTTTATTTTTGCTGTCTCCTATTCCTTGCTGCTGGTTTCAGTCATGATATATTATATTTGTTTAAGCACGGTTTTGTTTGTAAGCCGCCCAGGGAATAATTATTGATGGGTGGCTACAGAGAGGGTGTAGCTGTGTTCTTAAAAGACTCAGGTCTTCAGGCATGGCATGGCACTCATTGGCTGAAAATGTTCCCGTCATACGCTAATGTATACTTAGAAACATATACCACTCCTAGAGATGCAAATGTAGGCCTCTGAGCAAATTTAAGCTGGTGGGTGATTGGGGTCCCTGGAACGCTGTAAGCAAGTTGTGGGGTTTTTTTTTTTTGGTATGGGTTTTTGTTTGTTTGTTTTGTTTTCCAAAGGAGAGGAAGGAAATCTGGAGCTTCGCACAAAAGATCCTGGGCTTCACCTCCCTGACTCTACCCCCCCTAACAATGGCCCAGGTCAGCTAAAAGCAGCAACGCTAAAATGCACCATTTAAAACAGCGACTAAACTGGAGTCAACATCTCTTTGAACCCGAGGCCTTAAGGGAGAAGACATTTTGTTGTCGCTGCATGTGCTGAAGGATTTTAGATACGCATTCAGCAATTTAAGAGAGAGAGAGAGAGAGAGAGAGAGAGAGAGAGAGAGAGAGAGAGAGAGATCCCACAGCTACCACACAAAGACGGGGGGGGGGGCTTTTCTGCAATAGGTTGCCTTTGAACAAGCTATATATCAAACGCACCTTTCTTTGTTGGATGGAGAGACTATATCTCTCTCTATTCAGTCTGGCCAATGTGTGGCAATAGTAGACAGGGATGCTGTGCATCTCTCTCTCTCTCTCTCTCTCTCCCCCCCCCCCTTTAAGAGCGCCGCATCGGATTCTGATTGGCTGTAGCTATGCAGGTCTTTTCCTCTCCTTCTCTTTCTCCCTCCCTCTTTTTTTTTCCATTCTCTGTTGCTGTGCGGAATTTGGCTCCGGAGCAGCAGCAGCATGGACGAGATGCCAGCAACAGATGTTGCCGCTGCCCAGCGACCAGGCTCTCGCCGGTAGACCGTAGCCCCAGAGCAAAGTGCTGGGAAGGAGGAGGGGGGATCTAAAAAGGAAAGGGGTTATTATTATTATTATTATTATTATTATTATTATTATTATTATTATTATTTTAAAAACTCAGAAGTAAAGGAAGGGAGAAACCTGACCCTAAAAGCAAAAGAAAGAAAGAAAGAAAAGGGGGGTGAGGAGAGAAACAAGAGCCAAAGGAAAAGGAAAAAGAGAGAGACAGAGAGAGAGAGAGCGCATCTCTCCCCGCAGAGCCTCCGTCTGCCCTTCGGCCATGTCCAAGCCCGGAGCCGGAGGCGCCGTCGAGGGAGAGGTCAACATGCCCTCCTCTTCCTCCTTCTCCTCCTCCGGCGAGGGGAGAGATGGCAGCTCCGCGGACTCGGCGCCCGAGAGGAGCCCCGGCAAAGTTGGGCAAAGGCAGGAGATCGTCTGGAGGAATGTCATCCTCATGGCCCTGCTGCACGTCGGGGCGGCGTATTCCCTCGTCCTCATCCCCAGAGCGCATCTCTTCACCCTGATGTGGGGTAAGTGTCTCTCCCTTTTCACTGCCACCTCCCCCCCCCCTCCAAATCACCGGAGATTTCAGTGTTTCCCCCTTTATACGAGAGATGTTGTTGTTTTGTCTGCCTGTTCCCTAGGGGATTAATTCATAATGCGGGCCTCCTTTTTGTCCTGCCTGGGTTCCCCACCCCCAGAGGACCAGTTGTGTGTGTGTGTGTGTGTGTGTGTTTCAATTTTTCTCTTTAAAAAATGATATATTTCTCGCCCCGTTCGGTGGTTTTGAAAGTTCTGCATCCGCTACACCATCCTAAGCTTTGGGTTGTTTTTTTTTTTTTTTGCAAGATCAAACTCTGTTGATGCATCCCATTGCCGCCCTCTGCTTTGCCCTTTGAACATTTCCTGATGTCAAATGTGCTCCCGGTTTTGCTACTAGGTGGGTAGGAGCACAGAAATGGAAGGCAGCCCATCCATTAAGCACCTTGCATGTTTAGACAAAAGAACAGCTGGTAGGTAAGCCCTGTGCAATAGCTGGTCTTGTGAACGCCCACTTAAGAGATTGCACGGTCTGTGCTGGGTGAGATACAGGCTGTAGTAGCAGCTGAGTAGCCCTGGGGTAAAGCAATGGTAACTTATATGTATATAGCTTCTCTTACAAGCATGTGAGTGAGGGGGCTTCTGCGTGTGTTTAAGAGGGAGGGAACTCAATGTGTTTGTGTGTCTGTGGTGGGACGCAGAGAATTCTCACCAACAACAAAAAACAGCATTAAAATCACCATGCCAGAAATGGGAGGCCCACAGCAACACATCCTTATAACCTACTGTTCTCGATGCAAGGTTCAAAATGCAAAGACTTCTTCATAGTGCAAGGAGTGGTGGGTGGTGTGCTGATCCTATTGATTCAAGGGATTTTAAAGTAATTGGCATTTAGGACCAGCGTGTTTAAGTTGTCCCATATTTTTGACCCGCCAGCCTGGATCCAGCTTACTTTGTAGGGTCCCTTCTGTTATCCTCGGCATGGAAAAAAAACCCAAAAAATCACGAGCAGGGCTGGAGAAAGAGAGAAGCGCTGTCTAACCAAGGTGCTGGGCCAGTGCAACGATTGAGAATTGTCAGGGCTTAGCATCGCACAGGATCAGGCCGTAGTGGTCCCAAATAGATGCATTCCCTGCAGCGACAAAATATTATTCTCCCACTCTGCCTTGTGAATCATGCTCTGCCTAGTGTGTTTGCATAGCCTTGCTTCTAATGTATCTTGCACGGCTTGCCTGCTTCTGCTAGAGCTTAAAGTGAGGATTTGGTTTCAGCCAGCGCTAACCGCGGAAGAAGCCATGTTCACCAACATCACTCTCATCCTTAGAGCTGATTCTCCCCACCCCCTTACACCAGCAAGCTGCAGGAAGAAAATAGTTCCTCTGTGCATAAGCAGTGTGCTTTCCCCTTGCCACTGGAGGCCTGCAATCAGTTCTCATGCACCTAGGATTATTATTATCTCTTATTCAGACGGTGCTTTACAGACGGATATAAGCACAAATCAGTTCCTGCCCCGAGGAGATTGCAGTCAATACTTCTGCGATAGGGAGAGAGATGGAGGTAATAAAACAGCCACTGACCAGGGCTGTAATCCAAAACATTGGAGAAGGATGAAGGAAAGAAAATTCAGGTGCATGCTTCAGGTTTTGTTTTAGTTAAGGATGAGGCCTAAGAGGGTCCAGGTGAAAACTTAATGGCAATGGTGGTTTTTGATGGAGAAAAATGAAGGGGACTGAACTTCCAGGTGAGTGAGGACCTTTTCCCAGGAGCCTTTTCAACCCCTGGTTTTGCTCCTGGAAAATTAAGCACAGCCCAGTGTCATTTCCTTATGCCTGCAAACAGTTCCCCTTGTAATGCCCTCTGGCGCAGTGACATTGTGAACCTCATCTGACTTGCCTTTCCCCCACCCTCCTCCCATTCTCAGCTGTATTGCTTGATGGTGCAACATTCACCTGGGAGCTTTTCTCGAGCGCAGCGGCTCCAGAGCTGCGACACCAGAGGCTCCCCAGTTTAATTTCCAAGCCCCCTTTGTTTCTTCTGAATAGACGTCCCTCACCCGCCCCCTTCCGCTATCACGTGCGGAAATGGTGTAGCCTGGAAAAAGTCTCTTACACACCAGTGTTTCCAAATGCGAAGACTGATGCTTCATCTTCCCGTTGAATGCTTGAGAGGCTATGCTTACCTCAGTGCTTTTTTTAAAAGAAAGAGTGATAGTCAGTATGACAGCTATACTCTCTCTGCAAACCAATGCCGTGTCATTTGAGAGACCCTTTTGCTTGTATTCTATTCTATTGGTAGTTAATCACAATCATATCAGTTTATTGTGAGGGCCATGCCATTACACAAATATCTACACAACAGTGTTAAAATTCCTTGCACACTGTCCCAGCAAAACCACTACCCCACAAAACAGAAAGAAAAGTACAAGAAGAACGAGTTAAGAAGATGATGAAGGGGTCTTTGTCATCCAGAAATCTTTTCCTGGCTTCCATGGCCTTCATCACAAAGACCGCTGCCACGTGGGAAATCCGCGGGCTAGCATCAACTAACAAAAATTTTACTCAATCTTCAGGGTTATTTATTGAGATGGGTATGATCTGCAAAATCGCACCTCTAGAGTCCGAGTAAATAGGACAATGAAAAAGGTAATGTATGAGATCCTTTTTAGTTCTCATGGGGCAAGGGCACTTGCAAATCTGCCAGTCAGGTATGCAGTAGGTAATGTTTGAAACCGGGCCATAGTAAAAGCTATCCGAAGGGTGGGATCAGTGATATCCGCCAGGTAGTTGGCACAAATTTTGACTGCTTTTACTCATGGAAACCATTAGGAAAACCCAGAATTTTTTAATCTTCGTGATGTCTAAAGAGGCGTCTCTATCAAGGATCCATTCCCGAACTTTATTAGGGCTCCACAGTTTAAGAGTATTAAACTCGGGTAGAGGGTATCTGGATAGCATACTATTGGTAGTTGAAAATTAATTTAATTGGCGAACAGAAAGTTGCACATTCCCCCCTCTCCAGTAGTGAAGTGCACTGCAAATTCACTGTATTTTTTTTGGGGGGGGGAGAAGAGAAACAGCTGTTTCGCTTGCTGCAAAACTACCTCCACCAAATCCATTGTGTGAACTAGGTATTGTGCTATTGCCTCAGAACCAGTCCTACAGGAATGCATTCACTGATCACAACAAAAAGCCTCAGTACCCCCATTTTACAGATAGAGGAAGCTGAGTCGGTTTGGTGACTCACTTGCTCAGGGGACATCCATCAATATTCTAGCTAAACAGGAATTTGAACTCCAGATCTGGCATAAGGTGTCACTGGCATGGTGACAACACCCAGCTCTGTCTCTCTTTTTCATCTGAGTTAGATGAGGAAGTGGGAGTATTGAATCAGCGTCTGGGATCAGAAATAGATTGGATGAGAGGCGATAAACAGCAGCTCAGTCCTGACAAGACAGATGCATTATTTGTTGCATGTTTTGTCTAACCAGGAGAGTGATGTTCAGCTTGTTCATGGAGGGGCTACAGCCCCTCTAAAGGACCAAGCTGGTAGCCAGGGAGTGAAGGTAGTTTTGTCAGGCAAAAGGCAGGACCAGCACAATATATTTTACTGCTTGAGGCAAATGACAACATGCCCGCCACAATCCCAAGTGTGGAAGCCAACTGGTTTGACAGTTGAATCTGACTTCAGCTCTGGCAGTAACATTCAAGGGCACCAAACTAGGTTACTGTCATGGACTGGATGGAAGCAGAGGAGTGGCGGGGGGGGGGGGGGACCAGCTGGGGAACCCCCAGGGGAAGAAGGCTCAGAGCCAGGGGATTGGTGTTGGGATGATGATGAGCGGTCAGAGGGAGAAGAGGGGGAAGACTGGGAGGAGGAGGTATCAGAAGCTGGAGAGGCAACAGGCTTTAGTGAACAGGAAGAGGCTAGGGCAGAGAGCAGTCCAGAACCAGAGGCAGGAGAGGAGGTGGACCAGGATACAGAGACAAGGCAGCCTGCTGAAGAATCCAGGGAGGCTCCCCCTCCTCTCTCCTGGTCTCCCAGAACACAGAGAGGAATGAAGAGGGCGGAGCAACGAGAGAATGGACGAAGGAGCCTGAGATTGCTTGGGAAGGACCTGGGAGAGGAGGAGTTTTAGAGAGCAGTGGAAAGGCAGGGACCTTCAGCCCTTTCAATTGCCTCACTGGGGCAAGATCTATGGGGAAGGCCTGCACTGTTTTGGTTTCTTTGAATAAAGCGTTAACTTCACTGACACCAGGTGATTTATTGCTGACTTAATGCCTGACTCCTGACGCTTCCTGAATGCAGGACAAGTGATGTGGCACACAGAGCTGTCCTCTAACAGAGCTGTCCTCTAACTGAGGGAACAGTGGGGGCGAAGGGAGTGGCTACCACTGCTCCCCCCCCCCCAGCGTCTGCCACCTGAGGGAGTTGTCTCACTCTGCCTAATACTAGGGCCTCTGTGATGTAAAGCACTTTTCAGCAGTTAAGGCTGCTGCACCAGTCTCTACAGCTCTGTGCAGACCTCCCCATTTGTGGCACAAAGTAGTGTTTCTCAACAGGGAAACATTCTCGCTCATCCTCAACGTGCTGCTTTCGATCCAGAGCAATTCTAGAACCTGCCATCCCCAAGGTGGGTGTGGCTACTCGAGGTGTATTTGTAAAACATGCCCCAGCTGAATGAAGTGGGAGGTAGTCGTTGCCACTTTGTTATTCGGCCACCCACAATGTCCTGGGGCAGCTGTGGATAAGTCCCCGTTCCTGGTACCGCCTCCATATCTTTTCAAATGGGGACACTGTGGGGTGTAACACGGAATCAATCTGCATTGAGCTTTTATTTTCAGAATGTGAAATTGAGAAAATCGAGAAGAGCACTTTGCAGGGTCATAAAATATGCCGTAGACCCCATGTAGAGCATAAATTTGTGTGCATGCAGCATTCGTGGACAGAGATAGCCTGTCCAAAGTTACCCATATTCTGGTAGCCTCCAGATTTGAGTGTTGCGATGCATGTTTAGAGAGCAGCTGCCTTTGAGAACATCTCAGAAACTTGGGTTGGTGGTCTGAACCACGGCTGCTACTGGGTTGCTGACTAGAGGTACACTCAAATGTTGCATTAGTTTTCCTGATTATGCCAACGCTTCTGTTGCATTTTCTAACATTCCTTTCACACTGCGGCACCTGATGCGTTATGGAACTGTGGCTTTCTGGCTGATATGGCGGCGGCACATTGCGCTAAATTTCATTCACACCAGCGGGCATGTTGTGGCACAACAATGAACGTCGCTACTCCTTCACCCTTTCTGCCCCTGTGGGCTTCTGCTCCCCCATGAAAACTGCAGAAATGCTGGTATATACCGGTACCTCCCTATAGGCTATAGAAGCTGTGATATATTGCTGAGTTATGTCTATGTCTCAGCCAGAAAATATAGCCAGAGACATTTTGGCAAATATAAAAGATCCACCCTGACAGACATTTTACCCCTGAAAAAGAGGACATGTCCGGGGAAAAGAGGACACATGGCAACCCTAGATAGCACTCCACACACCCCAGTAGTTTCCAGCAACTGGTATTCAGAAGCATTACTAAGTGCAGAGAAAAAGGAAAATCAGTTTCCCTAAAGCCTCTTCTTTTGTTCTGCTAACGGAGAACATTAAGAATTGCCTTGCTGAATCAGACCATTTTATTTCCAAGATTAATCAGCCAGATGCGATGTTGGCAACAAGATCTGGACATGGCACCCTGGCTAGACCAGGAAGACCGCACCAAGTGGGAACATTGTTAGGGAGATTGGACTCTGGCAAATGACCAACCTTGCCACCATTTGGAGCTGACCTTAGGAAGATGCTTCTGGGCACTTTCAAATAAGCTATGAAGGTGACTTTCTAAGTTCAACTAACTTCTTCTTTGGAGGCAGCCCAAAGTCGGGTGTCCAGAATCTTACCGCCTCTGAACATGAAGTTCTGTGTAGCTGGTGAGAAGCCATGGAGAGAGTTGTCCTTCTTCATGAACTTGTCGGAGCTTAGGGGCTGTCACCATGGCTTGCCTAAACAAAAAAATGTTTTTCGCAGGTGCCACAATAAAGAATAGTGAATGCTCCAGGCTGATGTCAGTCGGCTAGGCAGGGAGTTCCAAAGTGTGTCAATAGGCGGGGAGTTCCAAAGACTGATTTCTCACAAATGCAGAATGGGTGGCACGTATAACGGCGCCTGATCCACAAATCTAAGCAGCTGAGTAGCCAGATATGGCAAACCTGTAGTAATTCCAGTGATGAGTAGATTTGTTTGTTTGTCTATTTATTTATTTATTTATTTATTTATTTATTTATAATTCAGAGGGTGGAAGTCTAGGAGGCCAGCTAAATAAAATAACAACTGATAGGCTTTAGATATTCCATAAATTAATTCTTAAATATGGGAAGAAATAATTTTCGCCATCCCCCCCCCCCCCCCCGGTCATTTTGAAACCTGAACCTACAGCTTCATCATTAGGCAAAAGAGAGTTCAAAGATTACAGTAGAGGAAGAAACATTTCTTTCTGCAATTTTTAATAAGCGAAGACTTGGTATTACTTCCTTAGGCTAAAGGGAAAGTCACAATTAAGTTACATTACCCTTAAAAAAAAAAAGATAAACCAAAGAACAAACAAACAAAAGTTACATCTGATTTATGAAGTCAGAGTAGAATTGCAACGCGTTGTAAAGCAAATAGCAAAGCATTAATATGCAACAATTTGCAAATTAATAATTTGCATATTTATCACGCAGAGCTGCATTCGAGTGTACTGTATTTGCATTTGTCAAAAGTAGATCGCAGGTAGCAAAATAAACATCTGGAACGGATCCTCCAAGGATGCTGTACTTACGAGATTCTCGCTGTGAGGAGGGGATTGAGCTACCCATCACTTCCATCACCTGTTTATCAACGGTGAGATAGCCCCTTATCTTTCTGTACCAAAGTTTTCTAGTAACTGCGGTTCACTTTTCCTGTGTATGAACAACCCCCATGAATGGTTACTTCATTCATTTCTTATATTAGATAATAAAAAAGTTTAATTTTGTAACATCTCCACTTGTTCCTCTGGAAAATTGCCTCATATTGTTACACCAGGGTGTAGGCAGCTTATTTATCCTAATCCAGTCTTTACAGTGGTACCTTGGTTCTTAAACTTAATCGGTTCCGGAAGTCCGTTCCAAAACCAAAGCGTTCCAAAACCAAGGTGCGCTTTCCCATAGTAAGTAATGCAAAATGGGTTAATCCGTTCGACTTTGAAAAACAACCCCTAAAACAGCAATTTAACATGAATTTTACTCTCTAACAAGACCATTGCCCCATAAAATGAAAGCAATAATGTACTGCAGTCACACAATCAATCAGTCAGTAGCAGAACTGGGTTCCACACAGTCACAAAAACCAAACAAAAAGAGCAGTAAAAACAAAAACGCAAAATAAATTGCAAAAACAGACAGACATCAGCGTAACACTCAAAACGGAGCGTGTTTGGCTTTTAAAAAAAAGTTCGCAAACCGGAACACTTACTTCTGGGTTTACAGTGTTTGGGTTCCAGGTTATTTGTGTACCAAGGCATTTGAGAACCAAAGTACCACTGTACCACATTATTCTTAAGCAACAGCAAAATAATTGGACATGGGGGTTCCGTGTTACTGGAGAGCCGGATTCTCTGTTTTCTCAAGGCTGGAGACAGGAAACTTATGACCCTTCAGACATTGTTGAATTCAAACTCCTATGCATGCTGGGGGTGATGGGAACTGGAGTCTAACAGCACCTGAAACGCCACAAGTTCCTTATCCCCGGTCAAGTCGTAACATCTTCTCCTTTCCCCCCTGAAATAGAAACTTGTTTTCCTCCCAGGAGGAAAAATATTTGCTAATCTCCTCCACCCACTTGCACTCTTGTTGCTATGTCCACGCCTACACTTTTTATTTCGGGAAGATTCTTTCTTGGGAGGTTCTGACGCAGTTTTATCTATAAAAGAATTGATCGTTAGCTAAAAAAAATGGTTGGCAGCGCATGAATGCAGATCTTACGTTTGTACTGTACGCCGGTTTCGACACATTATCTCACACACCCCTCCTCTATCCTGCCTTCGGCCAACCAACAGGCGTTGTCAGAGTTCAAGGAAGCATTGCAGCCAGGCGAAAATACTGAATAATGGTATGAAGGGTGTGGCTTGGAAAGAGTGGGTGTGGCTGAGGGAGGGGTGTGGCCTGGGGGGGTTCCAAGGTCCATATAGAAAGGCGTGGAGGGCTGCCACATTTGTCTTCTGGGCCTGAAATCCCCCACCTCTGATCTATAGTTTTTCAGTTTCCTCAGACATTTTATGCCGTGTGCTCTCCCTCCTGCAGACACTGGCTCTATGTCCTCTGGGATGATGTCCAGTCTGGAAAGGTGCCCTATTCCCACCCATGTCTGATCCCCCAGCCTGCTAGTTTAGGTCATAAATTGGTACAAAATGCAGGTCAAACCTATCAAGAAGATCAAACCTATCCATCCTTAAAGAAATCAGCCCTGAGTACTCACTGGAAGGACAGATCCTGAAGTTGAGGCTCCAGTACCTTGGCCACCTCATGAGAAGAGAAGACTCCCTGAAAAAGTCCCTGATGTTGGGAAAGATGGAGGGCACAAGGAGAAGGGGATGACAGAGGACGAGATGGTTGGACAGTGTTCTCGAAGCTACTAACATGAGTTTGGCCAAACTGTGAGAGGCAGTGAAGGATAGGCGTGCCTTGCGTGCTCTGGTCCATGGGGTCACGAAGAGTCGGACACGACTGAACGACTGAACAACAACAACAACAACAACAACAACAACAACAACAAACAGGTCAAACGGACATGCTGTTCATTCTCCTCTCCCCACTTCAATCTTGGCAGGAGTTTCTTCCACTCAAGGATATATATGGCTTCTTGGAAAAGTTCCCCAGACAATTTTTTTTAAAAAAGGTCACCACAGAAAATCCATAGGGGGAAGCATCCCAAGCGTGTATATGTCCTGACCTCAAATATACACTAATGTGGTCTGAAGTGGAGGTGACTGATAATGAAAGAGTTCTCGGGATCGTGGTGGATAACTCTGTGAAAATGGCCACCCACTGTGTGCAACAGCTGTGAAAAGGGGCATCTTACGTTTGGAATCCTCTAACCTAAACCATCCATATTGCGATGCGTCAACACCTAAAAACTGGATCCACCAGACCCAGGTTCCACCCACCAGACCCTGACACACCCACACAAAGGTATATGGCACACCTGGAGCTGTGCAGGTATCTCCCCTGCTCTTGGTGTCAACGGGAGGGGAATTGAAAATAAGGTTGAATGGAAAGAATTAGAAAATTGAGGTGTTGGAGGGGGGAGTTTCTGCCCTGCCTGGTGCAAGCCAGTAGGCTTAGGAATTGGGAGCATCTCTGTCACAGAATTTCATCACCGCCTTAGGATTTCTCTGTTAATGTTCAAAACAAGGACTGAGGTGCAATTATTTCAGACTCTCCAAGTGTCCCTATTTTCCAGGGTCAGCCCTGGATTTACAGAAGCCATCCCGGTTTCTGATTTTATCCTAAATGTCCCACTTTTCCTTACGGCGTCCTTGTTTTCATCAGAGAAATGTTGGAGGGTGTGGAGTTATATGACACACAAACACAAACACCGAGTCAAGGAGATAAGTACGTAACTATACAACCTTTAGAATACATCTGAAGGCAGACCTGTATAGGAAAGTTTTTTTAATGTTTAATTATGTTTTTATATATGTTGGAAGCCGCTCAGAGCTGCTGGGACAACTCAGTCAGATGTGTGGGATATAAAATTATTGTTATTATTTAGGACATCCCTATTTTCATCAGAGAGATACTGGATGGTATGTTATTTCTTAACATTTTCTGGCCATCTCAGTGTCAATGGAATGAGAAAATCTCATCCTTGTTCTACCATTTACCATTGGAGGCTGATATGTAAATGGTGAAAAAACTCCTGTGACTTAATCATTTCTAATATTGACATAAATGACCCACTTTCGCCCTCGTATTCACCTTGGGGACAATACTGCAGCAGTTAACGCCTACCCAGGACTTACTACAGCCAATGCCTTATGGTGATCCTGATCTTAGATGTACTTGGGAGGAGGTAGCAATTCTTTTGTTTCCTGAAGACAAAATAAGAACCAATCCATCACTTCTGGTCCGATAATCCTCAATGGACAAAAGCAACCCATGTCTGTTTTAACCTTGATGCTGGAACACCACCGAACTCTGCTGATTCTCCTACCGTGAAGAATGCTGAGTGAAAGCAGCTGTAATCTTGTCTAACTCCAGGTCTTTCTTAGTCACATCCTGAAGTCAGCTATGGTGCACAGACACCACTGCGTCCTCGGTGTCTTCTCTTGGTGCTAACAAAACCTTCTTGCCATAAACAAGGCAGTGAAGCACAGTTAGTTATAATGCAGGGATCTGCTTTTTAAAGTGTGTCGGTTTCCCCCAACGTGCCTTAAGTTTAATGAGAACTACTTGATGTGTATGTGGGTGTTCTTGTTCCTGTTGCACAAAGGCCACCATTTTTACCAAAGGGAAACATATGATCTGCTCTCTTTAGATAAGTTTTTAATGTTTGATGTTTTATCGTGTTTTTAATATTCTGTTGGGAGCTGGCCAGAGTGCCTGGGGAAACCTGGCCAGATGGGCGGGGTATCAATAAATTATTATTATTATTATTATTATTATTATTATTAACAGTTCCCACCATAGCTGTCAATCTTCCTTTTTCTTGCATTGGGAAATGGCGCTGGAATAAGGGAATTTCCCGCCAAAAAAAAAGGAAAAGTTGACAGCTATGGTCCCCACAAATTCAACTTACCCAAAGCCTCTCTCCTAAACCCTTCCGCTCGTAGCAATGCAGTCACAAAAATGGCGCAAAAACTTGGGAACTAGGTTAGGTTGCCATCAGCATTGCTGGTGTCACCCAAGGATGGGGAACCTGTGGTCCTCTAGATTATGTTGGACTTCAATCCCATCAGCACCGGTCAGGTTGACCAATAGCCAGGGTGATAGGAGTTGTAGTACAACTTCTGGAAGGCCACAGGTTCTCCATCCCTACTATAAAGGCTTCTGGTTCAGGCTGGGACTGTACTGGGGCAAGAATATTCTTTACTCACTGGCTCCGACTCCGGGCATGTTTTCTGGTTCTCTGACTCCCCAACTTGGGCTCCTGTATTCTTGGCTCCATTCAGTGTCTGCCCACATGGTTCAGTTCTGGCATTGTTGGTGCACAGCTACAACTGCAGTGGGGCTAGTATGTGTGTGTTGGATTGTGTGTTGGATTGTGTGTTGGAGAGCCAGTGTGGTGTAGTGGTTAAGAGCGGTAGTCTCATAATCTGGGGAACCGGGTTCGCTTCCCTGCTCCTCCACATGCAGCTGCTGGGTGACCTTGGGCTAGTCACACTTCTTTGAAAGGAGAATGTTAGCCGCTTTGAGACTCCTTCGGGTAGTGAAAAGCAGGATATCAAATCCAAACTACTCTTCTTCTTCTTCTTCTTTTCTTCTTCTTCTTGTGTTTACTGTCAAAATATATATATATCCCAGCTCAGGGCTGGCCCACGACATATTTGGCACGTGAGGCGAACCACAAAATGGCGCCTTCCATAAGGGAAGGGGTGGGTGAAGATTTACAAGGGGAACAAAGTGTGTGGGGGGGGATAGTGATCTACACGGCGGACAGGGGTGGGAGGAGAGGTGGAATGGGATTGGGGGCTGCCAAGGAGGAAGCAGATCCTGGCAGCTGTCGTGGCCATCATGGCAACAGCAGCAGGCGATGTATTCCTTGGAAGCCGGGCCTGCTGCCCCTGTGGATTCTGCCGCCCGAGGCAGTTGCCTTACCTTGCTTGCCTCATGGGTGGGCCGGCCCTTTCCCATCTCTGTCTCAGAGGTCATCTACAGGAGCATCGCTGGCTGATCGCCAGGTTGGTGAGGTTCCTTTAGACAACAACAAGAAACCGATCCTTCAATGTCATCGGCCCAGTCTCCTGGAATACTCTGCCAACAGAGAGTCAGCCTTCTGTGCCAACTTCTAAATGCCTGTTTCTTTTCCGTCAGGCTGATGCAGGCAATTAAGAATACATATTTTCATAACAGTTTCTGATTTTAACATTTTTACATAGCTTCTGCTGTATGATTTCATGCATAATTTGTTGCCAGTTGCTCTGATTAAAAAAAGGAATAGCAATATATAAATATTTTTTTACACACAAATAAAGAAAATATATCTATTTGAAAGCCTAAACATATTATTAGGCTTGTCATACGTGAGGAAAATTCCTGACATGTCCTGTTTTTCGGGTGTAAAAATGGCCTATGTGGAAGAATTTTACTGAATCGGCAAAATGTCAGGGAAAACCCATATGTGTGGAAAATTTGCCAAAAAAAAGTTGAACAATTTGGGTTTGTTCCCCGCCCCCCCAAAAAACAACAACAACAGCAGAACAACTTTGTGAGTGTCAGGAATTTAGCTTTTGGAAATATGGCAACCCTAAAACATATATTTGCAAAAAGCCAACAAAAAATGTAACTCTACCCAAAACTGATAGTCAGCGGGCAGGTCTCAAGCTCTTTGTGGTATCAACTTTTGTGTGTGTGTGTGTGTGTGTGTGTGTCTGTCTGTCTGTCTGTCTGTCTGTCTGCCTGTCTGTCTTTTATGCAAGAAGACAATGGCCCCTGTGTTCTTTGATCCCCTCACGGATGATGACTCTCTTTCACTCTCTGTAATTTATCTTCTCTCCCTGATTTCGGTAGCTGTTTGAGCCTCAGTATGAAAGGCTTGTAGCTTCCACTTTTCCTTTAATGAGATCTGATTCGCCACATTTTTAGTGTGGCAGAGAAGTCTGAGGGGGGGGGGGGCAGGGGCAGCGGGATGAGAGGCGGCGAGAGAAAGGTCCATTTTGGTTGGGAAGCTTGCTTTGATGGAAATCAAACACAGAGCATTTTTCAAAAAACCAGAGGAGCTGGAGATAAATACATCATTAAAAGAGCCGGCTTCAGACCAGATGTAATTATGTTTCATGCGTTGCATATATATATATATATATATATATATATATATATATATATATATATATACACACACACACACACACACACACACACATACACACACACACACCTCTGCCCAGAAAACTGGTTCTGCAAGGGCCGAGGGTGTAATTACACATTATCCACCATTCTTTCCATTATTCTTTTTTATGGACTTTCTCTCTCCCCACCCCCACCCCTGCCACTCACATCTTACACAATACAGCCACGGAAGATGCAATTTGAAAGGGAAGGTGAGTTTTGCAAAAGAACAGCTTTTTAAGCTTTTCTGACTCGTACTGTTTTCCTGCTGAAACGTCCCTCCCTCCTCTACAGCAGCTTTTAGTCTTGCTGAGGAATCATTTATTTATTTATTTATTTATTATTGCCACCATTCCTTTAAAGAGCTCCTGGCAGCATGCGTGGTTTGGGCCCTCTTCCCGCACCTTTTAGTCTCTCCCACAACAACCTTGCGGAGTAGGCTATAACAGCCCTTAAGGATCTGTGTTAGAAACTCAGATATATTATCTGGACACCAAATGGCACATTAAGCCTAGGTTATGGCCGCCACTACAGAATGTATATTTGCCCCAAATAGCATGACTAATATTGGATATAAGCCCTTCTCTTCCAAGCTCCACTAGGAAAAGGAAAGCCAGAGTCTGAGATCAGGAGGGGGTGGAAACAGAGCTTCAGCTAAAGTTTGCAGGGTTAGGAGGTGGAGGACAGGAGATCACTTTGAAATGTAAGCTGTGGGGCGTAAAGCCTCGGCTTCCTTTGCAAACTGGAGATCTAATTAGCCATGACCTGCCTCTCTCTCTCTCTCTCTCTCTCTCTCTCTCTCTCTCTCTCTCCTGTGCCCCTGTAATTAATTTTGGCAGGCTCCCCATCAGTAACAGTCGCAAACCTCTTGGCAAAGAGCATTCATGCCGCCAGATTACCGGTAATCTCCTGCCAAGTGAGAGGGGACAAACGCTGTGTCTCCTCACTGCAGCAAGCTCAGAAAGTAGGCTAACAGCTAGCGAGCGCTTACCGTGCTTGCTCAGGAGTAAATCCCATTTGTTTCGGTGGTGCCAAGAACCGTATCTTCCCTTCCATAATAAAAAAAGGGTAAAGGTAAAGGTAAAGGGACCCCTGACCATTAGGTCCAGTTGTGGACGACTCTGGGGTTGCGGCGCTCATCTCGCTTTATTGGCCGAGGGAGCTGGCGTACAGCTTCCGGGTCATGTGGCCAGCATGACAAAGCCGCTTCTGGCGAACCAGAGCAGCACACGGAAATGCCGTTTACCTTCCTGCTGGAGTGGTACCTATTTATCTACTTGCACTTTGATGTGCTTTCAAACTGCTAGGTTGGCAAGAGCAGGGACCAAACAACGGGAGCTCACCCCGTCGCAGGGATTTGAACTGCCGACCTTCTGATCAGCAAGCCCTAGGCTCTGTGGTTTAACCCACAGCGCCACCTGCGTCCCTAATAAAAGGGGTACCTTTCCCTGGACCCCAGCTATCATTTCATTGCCCTTTTGCTTCTTGTTATGGCCAGCAAGGAGTATGGTATTGGGGGGGGGGCGGGGATTTTTATTTTCTTAAAAAAATAAATTCTACCATTCTCTCACCCACTGGGGACTGCTGGGATAGAAGGCAGGGGTCCAAGCGGAAAGTGAAGCCACAGGCAGAGCCGACTCATTCCGGTTTCTTCTCCATCCTCCTCTTCCCTCCTGAAATCTACAAGGGGCAATGCTGAAACTAAGGCCAGTGTGGTGTAGTGGTTAAGAGTGGTAGACTCGTAATCTGGTGAACCGGGTTCGCGTCTCCGCTCCTCCACATGCAGCTGCTGGGTGACCTTGGGCTAGTCACACTTATTTGAAGTCTCTCAACCTCACTCACCTCACAGAGTGTCTGTTGTGGGGGAGGAAGGGAAAGGAGAATGTTAACCGCTTTGAGACTCCTTCGGGTAGTGATAAAGTGGGATATCAAATCCAAACTCCTCCTCCTCCTCCTCTTCCTCCTCCTCCTCCTCCCCCTCCTCTTCTTCTTCTTCTTCGGAGGGGGCTTGCTGATGGCACACTGAGAGTGGTGGGGCAGTGCCCCCATTTCCCCTAATGCACCAACTTTTCTTTCATCGTGGAACCCATCCCCAGGTAGAACAGCTGTGTTTCCCAGGTAGACATCCATCCACCTGTAGACAGTAAATCACACGAAGGAAGTCGAGTTAACTCTTTATTCGAAAGAAACAAGGTCTGCACAGAAGTGTCAAGCCTAATGAGCACATCAGTTCAACTCCGGTAGTTCTCCCCCCCCCCCATGAAGCAGTTGCTGAGACTGAAGGGAACATTTGCTGATGCTGAAGGTGCAGAATACAAATTATGGTAAGATAAACCAACACAGAGTGCTTTGGAAATTGTTCATAGCATTTCTGGACAATTTGTTTTTAGAATCTGTGCTCTAGTTGCAACGGTTTCAGTCCATAAAACAAAAAAATGAGAGCATAATTGCTCAAGAAGAGCAGGGTCAGGCCAATGGCCCATTGTGATTCCCTGAGCTCCTCATCTTGCTGGTTGCTCCTCACAAAATACAATTTGTTGCCAAGTTCTGCTCTATCCCAGGTATTAATCAGGATTGGTGTCTATCGTATGAGATGTAAAACCAAGGGCTTGACCTTAGTCAAGTATTTTGATTAAAGATCTGTCGAGTTTCTTGTAACAGTAGCCGGGTTAAGCTTTCTGGGATCAGTTCCAGAGCTGGTAATTTCACCCTGAATTTTCTACGAGAACTTGAAGCTATTCTTCCTTGGGTGGGTGGTGTCTGTCTTTCTCCCTCTCTTCCCCAGCTTCTCAGATCCTACTCGTTTCACATCTGCTTGCTTCAGGAAAGCCAGTGGGATGGGCTTAAAGCACATTTCTACCACCCCCATGAGCTAGAGGGAGCCCTATATTGAGTGAGTGGATTAGATCGCTGGGTTGGTTACATACCCACCAGTCATCATGAGGTACAAGTGATCCAGGGGTATCCAACGTTTTTGGGCCCAATGGGCACATTTGGAATTTCCAGAAATTTCTGCCGGTGCCCATCACAAAATGGCTGCCGAGGGGAGTGGCATAACACAAAATAGCTGCTAGGCAGGGTGGCGTAAACCAAAATGGCTGCCACATCTAGAAGAGGAGAAAAAAGAGGGACACAAAGCAGTATGGGCATGTCTCACCCTGCCAGCTGCCCCATTCTGTCATAAAAAGGCACGTGCGCCAGCCATCTCGCTCACAGGGAGAAGATCTTGCACCTCACCTCTGTTCAGAACGCATGGGAGGGTGTGTGCCATTGTGGCATTAGATGAAAGGTGGACATTGTTAAATTGCTCAATATATGAGGAACAGAAAAAGAAGAGCAGGCTCTTGTGCACTGTGGTCTTTGAGGGGATATTTATTGAGACCTTTCACCAATGCCACAGGGAGTGCTGGCAGGGACCCCATTGCCACAGTGGTGAGCTCTGTGACTTCCAAAATACAGTGCATACATCATACACTTAAAACACATTCAGTGCACATTTAAAGCACCTGCCTCCTCCCCCACCCCCGAGAATCCTGGGAGCTGTAATTTGTTACAGGTGCTGGGAATTGTAGCTCTGTGAGGTGGAAACTTTGGTCTCCAATATTCTTTGTGGTAAGTCATGTGCTTTTAATGTGCTTTAAATTTATAGTGTGGATCTGCCCAAAGCAAAAGAAAAATAAAAGAAAAATAGTGAAGCCTTGAAATAGGAATGAGCATGTTTGGTGGAGAGGGATTATAGGCAGATAAAATTCCTGTTTTCTTTCATACACACACACACACACACACACACACACACACACACACAGGTGAAACTCAAAAAAAAATAGAATATCGTGGAAAGGTTCATTTCTTTCAGTAATTCAACTTAAAAGGTGAAACTAATATATGAGATAGACTCATGACATGCAAAGCGAGATATGTCAAGCCTTTATTTCTTATAACTGTGATAATTATGGTGCACAGCTGATGAGAACCCCAAATTCGCAATCTCAACTTTGGGGTTTTCATCAGCTGGATGCCAGAATCATCACAATTATAACAAATAAAAGCTTTACATATCTCGCTTTGCATGTCACGAGTCTATCTCATATATTAAACTCCATTGGCTAATGAAAACAATTGCTTACATAAATGGACTTTTCCACGATATTCTAATTTTTCGAGTTCCACCTGTGTGTGTGTGTGTGTGTGTGTGTGTGTAGGCAATGGGAGTGAGAAGGAAGTCAAATGCATGTAAGCTTCGCTGTCCTTGAGAACGTCTCTGTGGCTGCAGCAACCTTTCCCTTAAGGGGGATAAAGTGCCTTTTTGACTCTGGCAGAGAGAAGCAGTCGAGGTAGCACTAACAAATTATCAGACCGCTGCTTCCTTAACAAAGCTGTTATATGAAAAATCTGGGGTTGGCTTTTACATCCCAACTCCCCACCAAGGGATTCAGGATCCCCTAAGTCCATTGTAAGTCAGAGAAGGATGGATGGACGCAACATCCAGTCAAAGCAAGGCAGATAACAACAACAACAACAACAACAACAACAACAACAACAACAACAACTTATTATTTATACCCCGCCCATTTGGCTGGGTTTCCCCAGCCACTCTGGGCAGCTTCCAAGAAAAGATTAAAAATACATTAAAACGTCAGTCATTAAAAACTTCCCTAAACAGGGCTGGCTGCCTTAATTTTCTGTTGCAGCAGAATCCCCGCCCCTGTTGTAAGAAGGTGAGGACCCAGAACAAAGAGTGCAGAACTTTAACAAAAAACACCTTCAGAAATTGCCCATCACCCCAAAGCATCCTACAGGTGTCACAGAAACAGGTGGTCTACAACAGAAATTTGAAAGTGTGGCTTGTCTCCTGTCTGTCAAGATACCTGATAATGTACACTGATTGCTTTACCTGGTCAGTCTGGGCCATTTTTGGAGATGGTAAATACTTTAGTTCTTGACTCCATTTCACAGGCCCACACTATTCATACACGAAATATGCCCTTAAAACAAGATTTGTGGAAAGAACTATTGGGAAACTATTTCTTCCAAGATACTTCCCTCTACAGAGAAATATTTCTGGTCCTTAAGGGTGAAGATGGCTTCAGGATTTTCTCCTCTACTCTTTCAGACATGCGGCATATATACTTACGGGTGTGTGTTTACCTTATGAACATTACCATTTTATTTATGACATCTTAGAATTCTTATAACAAACCCAATAAAGAAACTCTGCCCTAGTGAGAAATTGAGGCTACCTGGTCCAAGGCCATCCCTTCAAAAGTAGATTTCTCTTTTCAGCGGATAAAAGCCTTCTCTCCTGATATGCAGCCCATAACACAGCCACTACAACAGGGCTGGGAAATTACAGCTCCCATCATCCCTGGCCACAGGCCATGCAGCTGGGGTTGATGGGAGTTGGAGTCCAACAGTGTCTGAAGAGCCACAGGTTCCACATCCCACCATGTGGGTACTACTGACCCAGGATGGGCCGTGGTGCCCCCATCACGAGGACCCACTTACTTTGGCAGAACAAGCCTTTGCCACCATGCAATCTGGGAAATGTTCCTGAAACTAATCAGTGAATTCGAGGCAGAGCCAAGATTTGAACTGAGGACTTCTGGCTCCCAGATCGCATTCCTTGCCACCCCAACAACACCAGCTGATGACTTGTTCCACTTACCTTCAGTACATTTAGCTGAAATATAGGTCAGTGTCGTTGAATTCATTGTTTAAAATACTCTGTGCCCCTGGGATGTGTTTTCGTTTGGACTGATTGCTTAGTGCCTGTAAATAAGTGGCTTTAGGGTGAGAGAAAATTTGGGCTAAGTGCGGGCGTCAGAGGAATTGCCTCTTTTTGCAGAATCTGTGTCAGCACATTAAACATTCAGAAAACTGAGTATGTACTAAACATTTAAAGCTCAAGCTTTTGGCTCCTAAGCACAATTATAATCAGAAAAGCAGCACCTTTGGTCTTTCTGTACAAAGACTGGGCTTCCCTCTGATTTACACCCTGTTTAGTTGAGACCTAGTTGAGGATCCATTAAGGGGTCTTACAAACTGTTGCTATTTTCAGGTGGGATTCAATCACATGCCAGCAAATTCAGGATGCACAATTAAAGCTGATTGGGAGGCTTTGACCAACAAAGTCTCTTCCTCTAATATCGGACTGTTTGCTGTAAGAAAAGTGATGGGAAATTGCTATGTGGAAAGTGGTGCAGAGTGTGGCTTAACACTTGCATTGACACACCACGGGGAGGCTAGATCTGGATTTTGTTTTCTCTCATTTTCTCATTTTTCAAATCGAAAGTTGAATTCTCCACTGTTCTGCATCAGTTTGCAAATTTGTAAGAAGAACCCATGGAAATTCACCGGCATTTTAGTGTGAATTCCTCTCACTAGGCACGTCCTTGTGTGCAGTTTTGCCTAATATATACATTTGGCAAAGCAATTACCTCTAAAATAATGCATCTGTGTTATCTTCGCTAACACCTGCATTTTGTGGGCATTCTACCGGAGCAGATGCATTTTCGAACACATTATTTGGCTGAATTGAAAAATTCAGAGAAGGGTCGCTGCGCTTCTGTTTTCGTACGGTTTCTTTGACATGCGGTGCTATAGATATAACACAATTTAGAGGATACTAATGTTTACGATCTCTGAATCAGATTAAGTTGTTTTCTTATTGTTTTTATAGCCCATCTGAGAAATCTGAGAGAATGTTAATGGGATTTGGTGGGATATTAAAGGTTGTTTTCAAGCAGATAGTGTATAGTACTTTCCCCTTCCTCTGTCATTATCTTTCCACCATTTCCACATGCCGCTGAGCTATCACAACAACACTGATGATTCTGATATCTTGGGCAAGTATCACGTTTTTCCCAGGTGCAAAAATACGATGCTTTTGAGTGTTGGGCAAATGTGATATCCCTGAATACAAGCACAAACGTGTTGAAAGAGGGGTGAGCTGGAAAAACAAATGAAATTCCAGTGCTCGGCTGTGTAAAATTCTGCATTTGCAAAGGTAAAAATAAATAAATATACAGGTTGCCTGCTGTGGGGCCGGTTTAAGGTCCTGATTACGATCCTGATTTGGAAGATGTCCCCTGCGGCTTTCAGAACCATGAATTTATACACCTTCTTTTAAGGGTTGTAGGTGTTTTTGGTTTTGGTTTGTTAAAAAAAATTGTCAGAGCAAATGCCCTGCTGTTGAAGTGTGAAGGAGAACAGGAGGCTGAGCATGATCCGACATATATTTAGCTGAAGCCGTGACCTCCCGCTAATGGAAGCATACCGATGCTTCTGTTGGCTTCTGTGTTTTTCCTGCAGTCAAGCTGATCTCTGCAAACCTGCGTATCGAGCCCCAAAGCCCTCCTAATTTGTACCACTCATGGAGATGCCATCCGCAAGCAAGCAGGCAGTGAGGCGGGATGTAAAAGGGTTTTTATGTTCAGCAGCAAGACCTCAGGCGCTATTGATTGCGGAAAGGGAAGGTATCATCGCATCCCCCGTTGCTTATAATGTGGCTCATCAGACACCGAGTTAAGTGCTAGCGACACCCTGGCGGGCTTCACAAAGTCACATTGAGAGTCGCTTCATCATCGCAGTTGAGATTTTGTAGTCAGCCCTTCCTTCCTTCCTTCCTTCCTTCCTTCCTTCCTTCCTTCCTTCCTTCCTTCCTTTCCTTCCACCGCCTCCTTCCTCACTGGATTCAGATGGGTCCTTGTGTGCTGTTGTCGGCGCCTACAATGTAATTGCAGGTTAATCTCTGTGAAAAGGCCCATTTCTCAATATTCCACCATGTCCTGATATTTATGCATTTTGGAGGGTTGCCAACATTTCCGCTAGCCTCAGTAGCTGTGCCTTTAATATCTTGGCTGGCTTACATTCGCTGGTGATGCTTATCTGTCTGCTGAGGAAAGGTTTTGCCTCCAGATTAAGCAACCGCTGGAGCAGACCAGACCATTTGGGCGGTCAGTTGGCAACCCCGGAAATGCAGTTCATTTAAGGGCAACCCGAACCCCCTCTGACTCTCACTATTTTGTGGGAGGAAATCAAGCACTTACTGGAAATATT
Source organism: Lacerta agilis (assembly GCF_009819535.1). Taxonomy (NCBI): domain Eukaryota; kingdom Metazoa; phylum Chordata; class Lepidosauria; order Squamata; family Lacertidae; genus Lacerta; species Lacerta agilis. Next base: position 61,727,876 of record NC_046320.1, read on the forward strand.
GGTTTGTGCAATTAAAGTCGATGAAAGGGCTCTGTCACACTAGCGCAACCAATCCACTTAAAAAAAAAGAATAATAAAAAACGAAGCACACAGACATTATGTGGTTAGTAATGTTATGGGGAAAATGCACTGGAATGTCTGGGGGAAATGAATGATTAACGGGAGGGTATATAAACACTGCGTAAGCAAATCAGGATGAATGCAGGGTGTCACATAACCTCCCCACAAACAAAGCAGAACAAAGATCAGACATAGTCTAACCTCTGTGTAGGCTTTTTGTGAGCAAGTCAAGATGAATTTTCAATAAACTGGTCATCTGGAGGATCCCTAAATATTGCATTTGTTCCATCATTGAGGTCTAAGCTGCATAAATGGAGCACCCAGGCCATCTTTCATCTAGGCAATGACCAGACCGGATCTACTTAGCTACTTAGACCTAAATCGTGCCTTCAAACTATTCTCTGGGCTGTCGTTGTATTCTAGTGTGACCCTGAAAACAAGGTGGGGCTATGCAAATAGCAACAGTCTTGATTTGTAACTGGTAAGGTGTCACAGAGTTATCCGGTCAATAAATCACACAGTTTGAAGTTGGAGTTAGCTCTTTATTAGCAAAAACATGGCAACCCCATCCAGAACTGGCCACCTCCCAGAAGCTGTTCAACACCACCAGCCCCATCCAGTATGGCCGAGGGTCAAAGCTGATGGGAATGCCGACCAGTGACCTCTGGAAGATGACAAGTTCTCCACCACTGATCTAGCCCAGTATTGCCTGCTCTGACCGGCAGTGAACATAGGAAGCTGTCTTACACCGAATCAGAAGATGGATCCATCTAGCTCAGTATTGTCTACACACTGACCATCATTGGTTCCTCTGGAATTCAGGCAGGATCCTCTTCCAAGCCCAGCTGGGGGTGCCGGAGACTCGACACAGAACATGATCTACCTTTGAGCTATGACCCTTCCAGTAATATCATATGGCTGTGATTCTCCAGTCATAAGATACGAGGCCTTTTATTTCATGTGCTACCTGATCTTTTCAGCTGGAGACACGAGGGACAGAACCTGTGTCTACCATTGAAAGATGGCCCCTTCTGATAAACTTACTTGTAAACTGCTCTCTCTTTTCTGTATGTAAGGCAGCTTATGCAAAACAATTCAGAACAGGTTTTAAAATGAGAATATTTATACATGCCAGCCCTATAGACATCGTGTTAAAACACGGACCAGTTTAGAAAAGTACCTGCATTCCAAAACAGCTCTCCAAATTAAGCTCCGTAAAACAAGGGGATAAATTAGGAAAAAAGCAGCCTGAAATATATATATGTGCAGTGGTACCTCGGGTTACGAACAGCCCTGCTTATGAATGCTTTGGGTTACGAACTCCACAAACGCGGAAGCAGGTGTCCCGGGTTGTGAACTTTGCACCGCAATATGAATGCAATCCGCTTCCAGGGCCGCAGGAGGCCTATGTAGGGAATGCACACCTCGGGTTAATAATGCTTCGGAGGATTTTTGTCATTATTTTGTTGGGCTGTGTGTGTGATAAAGGGGAGCCATACCAGGGTGAAGGCGTCTTCTATTTGTCCCCGTGTCAGTTTCAGCTTATTGGTTAATTTTTCTAGTAAGGCTGTTCCCCATACTGTTTGGTACCATTGGTCCATGCTTACTCCTGACAGGTCTCTCCAGTGTCTGGTTATGATGTTTCTGGCTGCTGAAAGCAGGTGGTTTATGAGTTCTTTGTGGTGTAAGTGGGCATTATTGTCTTGGAAGATGTTTAGTAAGGCCAATTCTGGGGTGATTTCTAATACAGCATACAAATCAATATGGCTAACATGATCCAAAACACACACACACACCCACCCACTCACTCATGAAAACAAAGACCATCACAGCCAACCACAAATGAACAAGCACACCTTAGGCAAACCCTAACCTCTCACCACCAAAGGAACACAAGTGAAAAACAGAGAACCTGCACAAGCAACGCTGACACCAAACTCTACATACATCCCCACCCCGCCCACCTCTTTCCCCCTTTTTCTTCCTAATGTCTCAACAAATGAAACTGATTTGTAAAAATGTTACTTGGAAAAAAATACAAGAGAGACATTGCACATACTTTTGTGAATCAAGAAAATCTTTTAAATTAAGTTTGTAACTTTTTGAATTAAGTTTGTAACCCAAGGTACCGCTGTATAAGTTTTTAATTCCACTTAAAGACTTGCCATTCACAATTAACAGCTCTCTCTCTCTCTCTCTCTCTCTCTCTCTCTCCTTTTAAACTTAAACTTAGATACTTTTGGTACCCAAGTCCCAAAAAGCAAAATTATGTTTTGATTTCAGTTGTGTCTTCATCTGTGCTAGCCATCCTTCACAAGAAATTCTACTGACAATTGCACAAGGGGGCAGGGTTGGAGGCACAGTTTTAAACCAGCCATTGTTGCCAACCTGGTGCTGGCCAGATGTCTTAGACTACAACTCCCATCAAGTTGTACTGGCTGGGGCCGATGGGAGTTGTGGTCCAAAACATCTCGCAGGCACCAGGTCGGCAAAGGATTCTTTCGATTGTCGCTGTTTATGTTTACAGCTTTTGAGAACGATGTGCCTCATCTGAGAAGCATTTGGTGCAATCTTCAAGGCAGAGACTCCTCCAGGGATCACAATCTGCTTCCTCGTTCCCGCTTCCACTCATGATGAGCAAAATTGACATATCTCAAAACGGAGCACGGATGAAAGCCTTTCTGATGGCACCCAGACGTGGGAGCACAGCTGGCTTTCTCTTGGCAGTATTAGTGCTGCTATGCTCAAAGTGATATAAAAGCAACAGGAGGGATGTGGTTGTGGTGAAGCACAGAGCAGTATCTTAGTGGGGGGAGAAGATAAGGCCCCCTGAAGAGACACGGGGAATAAGAAGCTGGAGTCAGCTTCATCTTCAAAAGACTCCGACATCTTCAAAGGAGTCTTTTGCAGTTCTGGAGGACAGGACAGAACAGAAGGTGTTCCATGTAAGTTCCAGTCAGATGAGACATGGAGAGAAGAGATTATGGTCCATCAAAGACAGAGAGGGTCTTTGGGAGGAGGCAGAGTTTAGTACTGTCACCTGCCAGTCGCTTGGGAAGTGCTATGGAATGGGTTGATGGGGAAGCGGGCCAGAATTGTGCTTCCATGCACACATACTTTCCCCAGTAGTAATGTGTGGAAGTGAGAGCTGGACCATAAAGAAGACTGATTGCCAAAGAATTGATGCTTTTGAATTATGGTGCTGGAGGAGACTCTTGAGAGTCCCATGGACTACAAAAAGATCAAACTTATCTATCCTTAAAGAAATCAGTCCTGAGTGCTCACTGGAAGGGCAGATCCTGAAGTTGAGGCTCCAGTACTTTGGCCTCCTCATGAGAAGAAAAGACTCCCTGGAAAAGACACTGATGTTGGGAAAGATGGAGGGCACAAGGAGAAGGGGACGACAGAGGATGAGATGGTTGGACACTGTTCTCGAAGCGACTGGCATGAGTTTGGCCAAACTGTGGGAGGCAGTGGAGGATAGGGCTGCCTGGCGTGCTCTGGTCCATGGGGTCATGAAGAGTCGGACACGACTGAACGACTGAACAACAACAAAGCACACATACTGCATTTGGAGGGTTACATTGGAGTGATAAAGGACACAAACTTGGGTTATGGTTTTTGCCCGAAACCTTGGGTTTCCCATTGGCTCCCATTGGCTCCTAGTACATTTCCGAGCACAGTTCAAAGTGTTGGTGCTGACCTTTAAAGCCCTAAACAGCCTCAGCCCAGTATACCTGAAGGAGCATCTCCACCCACATTGTTCTGCCCGGACACTGAGATCCAGCGCCGAGGGCCTTCTGGCGGTTCCCTCACTGCGAGAAGCAAAGCTACAGGGAACCAGGCAGAGGGCCTTCTCGGTAGTGGCGCCCACCCTGTGGAATGCCCTCCCACCAGATGTCAAAGAGATAAACATTTAGAAAACAGCTGAAGGCAGCCCTGTTTAGGGAAGTTTTTAATGTGTGACATTTTAACGTATTTTAATCTTGGTTGGAAGCTGCCCAGAGTGACTGGGGAAACCCAGCCAGATGGGCGGGGTATGTACAAACAAACAAACAAACAAATAAAATCAATAAAGTACACGGAGTGGTAGGTCAAGGCACAGCAGGTATATTGTGTTGGAATCTTGAAAGCCCCAAATTTAGGACTCTTTGGTGAGGGAATCCCAGCGGAGATTTTACATGGCAAACCATGCAGCAAAGAAAAGCATCAATAAAGAGGTCTTTAAACCTTTAACATGTGCCTTTCCATTGAATTCCAAAGTGTACCACTTCCCTAGCCTCTCCTCCTTGCTTATTCTCCAGCAGCTGCTATGAGCTGCCCAAGGGAGGAGGCCAGGAGCAGTGGCCATGGAGAGGCAACGGGATGATGCCACCACCATTGTCGTTGCTCAGGACAAGCGCTGGCTCATCCTCCTTGAGCTTGACAGCGGCACTGGTGGGGAAATAGGGAATTCCAGGATAAAATCAGAAGCCGGGTGCCTTTGTAATTCTGGGACTGTCCCTGAAAAATCAGGACACTTGGAGGGTATGCAATTAGAAAAATATAGTCCGCCAACAGCAACACCTATCAGAGTCTGAGCTATGTTTTAACAAGGAACAATAACGGATGTAAATTTCTCTCTCTCTCTCTCTCTCTCTCTCTCTCTCTCCCCCCCCCCCCGTTTCTCCTTTATGTCTTGCAGCATACCTGTGTTTCTTTGTGACCGCCCTGGGAGTGACAGCGGGGGCCCATCGCCTGTGGAGTCACAGATCTTACAAAGCCAAGCTACCTTTGCGGATATTCCTGGCTGTAGCAAATTCAATGGCCTTTCAGGTGAGCAACTAGACTAGACCATGGGTAGGCAAACTAAGGCCCAGGGGCCGGATGCAGCCCAACAGCCTTTTAAATCCGGCCCGCAGATGGTCTGGGAATCAGCGTGTTTTTACATGAGTAGAATGTGTAATTTTATTTAAAATCACACATTCTACTCATGTAAAAACATGCTGATTCCCGGACCGTCCGTGGGCTGGATTTAGAAGGCGATTGGGCTGCATCCAGCCCCCGGGCCTTAGTTTGGGGACCCCTGCCTAAAAGGGTCAAGGAATGGCTGAATTGGGTGGAGGGAAAGCAAGCCGCTCTGTCTGATATCATTTGACACAAACAGTTGTTGTTTTCCCCTGCTATGTGCTTGATAGTATGTGCCTGTGATGCCAAACTCAAATCGCTTAAACCCTCCTGCTGTCCTCCATGCAGAATGATATTTTCGAATGGGCCCGAGACCACCGAGTCCACCACAAGTACTCGGAGACGGATGCCGACCCCCACAATGCCCAGCGCGGCTTTTTCTTCGCCCACATTGGCTGGCTCTTTGTCCGGAAGCATCGAGATGTCATAGAGAAAGGAAGGAAGCTGGACTTCAGTGACCTGCTGGACGACCCTGTTGTCATGTTTCAAAGAAAGTGAGTGAAACAGGAGGACAGGGGGGAAAGACCTTAGCAAAGGGGGAAGGTAAAGGGTTGTATCCACAGCCAATCCTACTCAGAATACAGTCGTACCTTGGATCCCAAACGCCTTTGTCCTCGAACATTTTGGCTCCCGAACGCCGCAAACCCAGAAGTGAGCGTTCCTGTTTGCGAACATTCTTTGGAACCCGAATGTCCAACAGGGCTTCCGATTGGCTGGAGTAGCTTCCTGCAGCCAATCAGAAGCTGTGCCTTGGTTTCCAAACGTTTTGGAAGTCGAACGGACTTCCAGAACGGATTCCGTTTGACTTCCAAGGTACGACTGTACACACGTTGAAGTTAACAGACATTGCAACATTTAGTTCGTTCAGAAGAAGAATCTTTATTTGCATCAGCCACTAGCCATAGCAGTAAAATAAAATAAAATGTACTGAAGATAGAGGTAAAAACTTAACTATATAAAATACAGTTGGGAGTGTTTACATCAATAACCAAATAATACGTCTTATTCTAATTACCCCGGCTAAAAACCTTGCAGATTTTGCTGTCACCTGATCATCTTGAGCTGCTAAAAGAAAGGACACATTAACAATGGTTGAGCGACCCGGCATGGACAATAATAGAAGGATAATAACCTCAAATCTTTATAAGGACTGCAAGCCAGAAGCGCATGAGCCACTGACTCAATACTGCCATCTCCACAGGGACATAACCGTTTTTTCCAGTGGAATTTATTGAAATCGACCCTCAAGTATAGCCGAGGACAGTATATTCAATCTTGCGAAAGTGAAAGCGCACCTGTATTTTGGAATTGTTAAATTTTGCAAATAGGGTGCCAAAGTGTCAAAATGACCAGGTGGAAAAGAATCATACCATGGACAAAATTTCCTTATGGTGGCCAAATCATTCTGTTGCTCAATATCATATAGGCGCTGTCTAATTAAATTATTTGTTTTACTGAAGCCAGTGTTAATAACTGTGGTGGTGATAAACCAGAAAAGTAAAGATTTTGGTTGGCAATTTTAGTCCAAGCGCTCTCATGACAAATCTTGCAATACTAGGGGTAGTAGACCAGTAGATCAGTTCATTAATTTTAGCAGGTCTATGAGTAGGGCTGCCACATGTCCAGAATTTCCCGAAAATAGTGTCCCAAAAAGGCTCAACGTAGCCACAACCCAGACACTGAAACTGTTCAATGTTGTTTCCGGTTAAATTTTACTCAGATTAACCCACTGAAATAATGTCTGTTGATTTCAGTGGGTCTGCATCGAGTAGACCTATATAGCATTGGCTACAACCCTTAGCATTTATCAGCCTTGACAAAAACCATTACAACCACCTCTGCTTCTCTAAGGGCTTGTACAGTTGTACAGATTATTATTTTTGTCAAAAATGCAGATCTGCAAGGGCAAGGAATTATGTGACCTGAGCCTGCAAATGTGATTTGTGTGATGATTATGATGCGCTGCCGACTTTACTGTGGGTTTTACATGGAGCATTTGGCTGGAGAGCTGACAGCCCAACCCTAACTTCAAGCGATGTCACATGCCAGACCAGGATGCACAAATCTTTCAGGAGAAGGGTTGGAGCTCACCAGTAGAGCATCTGCTTTGTATGCAGAAGGTCCCAGGGTTCGATCCCCAACATCTCCAGGTGGGTCTGGAAATCTCCCTTGTCTGAAACCCCTGAGAGCCACTGCCACTTCCCAGATTTGGGGACGGACAGACAAAAAAGCATTCTTCAGAACAGCAGTAAAGAAGACAATAACACAATAAAATTCAAAACATTAACAATTTTATACTGCAAACCACCATGTGATCCGCAGGTGAAGGGCAGTATATAAATTGAATTGAGAAATGAAAATTCGTTGCACGTTTATTCAAAATTCAATTAAAACTACAGTCGTACCTTGTGTTACGAATGCTGTGTGTTGCGTTCGTCATGGGTTACGAACGCGCCGACCCCGGAAGTACTGGAACGGGCTACTTCCGGGTTCGGCGGTTTGCGCATGCGCAGACGGGCAAAATGACATCATGTGCAGAAGCACCGAATTGCGTCGTGCAGATGTGCAGATGCGGTGCTTCAAGTTGCGGACTTTTCAGGTTACGAACGGGGCTCCAGAACGGATCCCGTTCGTAACCAGAGGTACCACTGTATCTAATTAATTCAGCAAAACTGATGAACTTGATCCATTGATACCAGCTTTTCAAAGTCTGATAGGCATTTCCCCCCCCCAGCCCCCCTTTTCTTTTAGCTCCTCCTGTAAGTAGTCCGATGCCACCCCACCCCCAGGGGGCAGCACCACCTACTTAGGGAAACACCATGCTTAGCCCAAGAGTCTTGACTCAGTATAAGGCATCTTCATATGTTCCTACAAAAAGCACTATGAGCAGGCTGGAGGAGATTTGCCCTAATAGCTGCTCCGGAAAGGCTTAAAAAAATTCATTGTGGAGTTGGGTGCTTGTGAGCCTTTCCGCTGCAGAATTTCTTTTCCTTTCCTTTTTTTTTTTTTTTTTTTTGGCAATGCACTCTAAGCATTTGCGTTAACGAGGAAGGAACCTGCACTCATTGACACTAATTCTGGCAAACGACAATTGCTCCGAGTGATGTTGCTCTGCACAAATCAGCAGAAATTCCGGGACTGCAACAAATCCCATTCCAAATGGTTGCGTGCAGCAAACAGCATCTTGGAGAGACGCAAAGGTTCTGCAGTTGTTTGGGTTGCGGGGAGTGGGGTCAGTGGGGGGGAACACGCATGGGAAGTGAAGTTTGATGTTGGACATCTCCTAACACAGCCTTTGCCGACCAACCTGCTGGCTGACGCTGGCGGGAGATGAGTGCATGCTGGCCGGCGCTGATGGGATTTGTAGTCCAAGACTTCTGGCAAAGGTTCTATATGGGTTGAGCCAGTGTTTAGTTGTCACGGACTGGTTAGACGCAGAGGAATGGTGGGAGGAACCAGATGGGGGAAACCACCAAGGGATTCAACAGCATTAGGCGCCATACGAAAACGTTTCCCTTTAACTAGTCCTTTGGCTGGTTAACATGCTATGTCATTTTAAATGTGTTTGTGGGGGTTCTAGGTTTGTTTTTGGTCTTGTTTTTATGATGTATTTTGTGATCTCAGTTTGTAATTTCATGTTGTGAACCAACCTGTGGTCTTTTGATGAAAGGTGGTACACAGATTCAATAAATAATAACGGGTATAATAATAATAGCCATCACTGAAGCAAATGAATGGATGTGAACTGGGTATTAAAAGTGAGAACATCACGAATCCAACTGGGCAAACCACTGTAAACTCTCCGGAGAACTTGGCTGATGGGTAGAATATAAACATTTTCCTGCCCACTTCACCACTGGAATTTATAAACTCCAGTGGTTTTTATGCAGGAGGGTAGGAATCTAAAGGGCAATTGGAATCGGAATTTTCAGAATCTGAAAATTTGTTGCCATATAGAATCATAGAATTGTAGAGCTGGGTGGGATCCCAAGGGTCATCTGGGCCAACTCCCTGCAATGCAGGAATAATAAAAATAAAATAATATTTGACAGCATTTCCCAGGATTTTCATGCAGGTTTCTCTTGAGACAAAAAGTAAGTTTGTCTCCCATTCTTTGGCTTTACACTAAATGCTGCACTAAATGTGATTTTTTTTATTTTGTTTCGACTATGGCAGACCAACATGGCTTCCCACCTGTAACTGCACTAAATATGGTTTACTCATTTGGCTTCTGTTACCTTCTGTTCTCACTTGTCTGACTTGGCCTTCAGCAGTGTAGACCTTTCCCCTTCGTGAAAATGCAGCCATAGACCTGTCACTGCTTTCCTTTCTCCGCAGGCACTATAAGGTTTCGGTCGTGCTGATGTGCTTCGTCATTCCTACTATTGTGCCTTGGTACTTCTGGGGGGAGAGCTTGTGGAATTCGTACTTCCTTGCTTCAGTTCTGCGTTACACCATCTCTCTCAATGTTTCTTGGCTGGTCAATAGTGCCGCTCACATGTATGGCAATCGGCCGTACAACAAGAACATCAATCCTCGGCAGAACTCCTTTGTCACTGTAGGAGCTATTGGTAAGTACAAAAAACAGTCTCCAGAGTCATTTGGAACAGGGATGGGGAACCTGTAGCCCTCCAGATGTTGCGGGACTCCATCAGCTCCATCAGCAAGCATTCTTAGTGGTCAGGGATGATGGGAATTGTCCTTCAACAACATCTGGTGCTGGAGGAGACTCTTGAGAGTCCCATGGACTGCAAGAAGATCAAACCTATCCATTCTTAAAGAAATAAGCCCTGAGTGCTCACTAGAAGGACAGATCCTGAAGTTGAGGCTCCAGTACTTTGGCCACCTCATGAGAAGAGAAGACTCCCTAGAAAAGACCCTGATGTTGGAGGGCACAAGGAGAAGGGGACGACAGAGGATGAGATGGTTGGACAGTGTTCTCGAAGCTACTAACATGAGTTTGGCCAAACTGCGAGAGGCGGTGAAGGATAGGCGTGCCTGGCGTGCTCTGGTCCATGGGGTCACGAAGAGTCGGACACAACTGAACGACTGAACAACAACAACAACAACATCTGGAAAGCCACAGGTTCCTCATCCCTTATTTGTAATGATGACATTTGGTTTGTTTTCTTCCAGGGGCGTCGTAGGGTGGGGGCGGGGGGCGGGCCGCCCCTCAGGCCGCCCCTCAGGCCGCCCCTAGGTGGGCGTAACATTTTGGCGCGTGGGGGTGACTTGCGGCGGCCCCTCCCATCACTCCCACGCGCCGCCGCTCCCTCCGTCACCCCGGGAGCAGCAGCGCTGCACGGACGGGGTGCTCGCTCGGCCGAGCGAGCACCCCGTTCCTGCAGTGCTGTTCCTCCCGGGGTGACTGGTGGTGCGTGGGGAGTGGTGGGAGGGGCCGCCGCAAGTCACCCCCACGCACCGCCGCTCGCTCCGTCACCGTGGGAGCAGCAGCGGCGCACAGTGTGTGCGGTGCTGCTGCTCCCGGGGCGACGGAATGAACGGTGGCACATGGGGTGACAAGCGGCGGCCCCTCCCACCACTCCCACGCGCCGCCGCTCGTCACCCCAGGAGCAGCAGCGCTGCACGGACGGGTGCTCGCTCGGCCGAGCGAGCACCCCGTTCCTGCAGCGCTGTTCCTCCCTGGGTGACCGGTGGGGAGTGGTGGGACGGGCCGTCGCAAGTCACCCCCACGCACCGCCGCTCGCTCCGTCACCGTGGGAGCAGCAGCGGCGCACAGTGTGTGCGGTGCTGCTGCTCCCGGGGCGACGGAACGAACGGCGGCACGTGGGGTGACAAGCGGCGGCCCCTCCCATCACTCCCCACGCGCCGCCGCGCCGCTCCCTGCCCGCTGTGCTCAGGGAGCGGAGCCCGGGGCGAAAGGACAGGGGCAGGCCCGCTGGCCCAACCCCTCTCCTTTCCCCGGGACGGCTCCGCTCACGGAGCACAGCGGGAGAGGGGCGGGCCAACTGGCCCGCGCGGAGGCGTTGTTCCGTGCGCATGCGTCATGACATCATGCGCACGGAGCGACGCCCCGCCCCCATGGGTGCCACTGGGCTTGCCGCCCCCAGCAGCCCAGTGGCTAGCGACGCCCCTGTTTTCTTCCAAACTTCTCTAGAAGTTACTGTTAAGTTGATTAAGCAACTATATGAACACCTTACTTCATGATGAACTTGTTTCCTTCTCCCAAGACAGTTTTTTCGGGTGGTTTTGTTTGAGGGCCTTCAGAGATTCAGGTTCCAGACCTGACTGTTTTTGCAATGTATCATGGCTCACTGGGAATTGCAAAGACAATGGGGAGCTCTGTCCTCGTTAGTAGTGGCTCCACAACAATTTCAGGAGGTGGATGAAATACAACTGCCTTCAAATGTTACCCTAATGGCTGGAACATGGAGACTGCAGGATGCCAGTTTGGTTAAGATGGGGCCCTACTGGCTGACTGGGTTACTGCAGTGCTAAACCATTGCACAATGCGACTATCTAATGATAGATTTAGAGACTCAGCTATTAACCTAGCATTAGATAGTGGTATCGTGCAATGGTTTAGCACTGCAGTAACCCAGTCAGCCAGTAGAGCCCCACCTTAACCAAACTGGCATTCTGCAGTCTCCACACTTAGAGACAGTTGGAAGGTGCCGTGCCCGCCTCCTGCTGGCAACTCCTGCAGCCAAACATATTGCTCTGCTTTCCTTTGGATCACATCTGTGAGTCTTGTCATCTGGGCATCCCAGGTCTTCCAGACACACTGCCCAGGCTTGCACCCCAGAAAGGCCACTTTGGTACCACTAGCACAGCAAAAAACAACATATGAGGCAGCAGCTACGAGTTATTGTGATTCTCCAGCAGTTTGGCTTCACTCCCAGAAGCGGACTCCATTGTCCTTTGATACAGATATATGCCAACAAATGCAGATGCACCCTGGTGGCCGTTGTGCCCCTTAATTTATTCTTGCAGTGCTACTGGACGTAATAGCGCCAGCAGTCCTCCCAAGGGTTCATTCAGCTGCACATTCTATTGGGCAAAATATGCCACCACCAGCCAACGAATGCCCTTGCTGGCATTTATGTAGGCCAGGCCCTACATTAAGAGAATGAAGGGATATAAATCAGAAATGCAAAATGGCAGCATCCAGAAGCCACTGGGGATGCAACGCTGTCTTTGTGCACATTCTGTCTCGGATCTCAAGGTCACAGATGCAACGGGAAGGTCGCTGGAATTAATGGCTTGTGACCATGAAAGGCAACAAAGATCCGTGGCGCCTTGAAAGACGATTGCGGCATAAGCTTTCATTTCACTTGGGCTAAAATAAAGACTCACGTTGGTTATAATGGTCTCACTCCACCCCATAATAGAATAAAAAAAACAAAGAAAGGAGGCAGTGGAGGGAAGCGAATGCGACTGCTGATGTTGACCTTCCCATCTTGGGAATGATTTATAAGGAGAAAGGATCAATGAAGCTCCTCTGCTGCATGACACAAGAGTGATTCAGGACGGAGCTAGTTTTGGGGTGAGGGTCCAGACCTGCTGACAGGCTGGGCCTCAACTGAAGAGCTGAAAAGTGAGGAGGGTACAATTTGGGTACAATTTCTTGCCCACCACTTCTTTTATCCAAAGAAATGTGCCCTTTGTCCATCCCACCCTCTTCCTGCTTTACAGGTGATATGGGTCTCCACTCCTCCGAGTTTTGCCTCACTGGGCTGACCTCCTTTCTGGCAGCACCCATTTTTGCTACTGCCCCTGGCAAAGCTCAAATTGTTTTGAAACGCCAGGTACCGCTTCTCATAATAGATCTACCCTTGCTCTCAATTACCTATCACGTCTCATACTTCCCCCCTTTGTCTGAGTTCATTCAGCCCTCTTGGCAGACGCTGATAAAAACAGCAATTAGCTGTGCATTCATTTAAGCCGCATACGGTGCTATTATCTTCCTTTCCCTGCTATCCTCAGTCCATAAAAAGACACCACTTTTATAAGGTCAGTCCAGAATAAGCAATCACTCGCTTACAATTTGATGGTGGCTGAGGGGGCCAGCCTGGCATTTATCACCGAAAATTGGGTGGATGAGCTGGGTGGGTCACGTGGTCTGACCTAGTTTTGTCCCTCAGGTATGGCATCAACACAGGCTGGAGTTGTCATGGGGCAGGTGAGATATAGGCAGGGTGTCAGGGACCTGGCAGAGGAAGAGCAATGGTGGAGACCACCTCCCCATCCTGATCCTTCCAGGAAGGAGGAAGAGGAAAACGGTATAGATTTACAACAGTGGTTTGTGGGCGGTCACAGCTCAGAGACTGTGCTCAGAAACGTACCGGGAGTCAGTGTAGATCCTTCAGGACCAGTGTTATTCGGTCCCAGTGGCTGCTCCCAGTCACCAGTCTAGCTGCCACATTCTGGATTAGCTGTAGTTCCCAAGTCTCCTTCAAAGGAGCACATTGCAGTAGTCCAAGCGAGAGATAACTAGAGCATGTACCACTCTGGAGAGACAGTGTGCAGGCAGGCAGGGTCTCAGCTGGTATACCAGGTGGAGCTGGGTCTGACTGAGCACCTCACTGAGCTGTGGCAAGACATAACCTCAATCTGGTTTTTACAACAGGGTGTTAGATGAGTTGGTGTTGGGAGAGGTTTCTGTTGGCTTGCTGTCATGGACCAAACATTTCCTAGTGGAGTTGAGTTTGACAATAGCAGTTCCCCCCCTGCAGGGATGGAGGACCCATTACAATGTTCTGCTCCCAGAGGTTTATGGAATTCAAGGGATTCCTGAATGTCCCAAGGACTTTTCTGTTGGCATGTTGACTCCCTGGTCTCACTGTGAAATGGTGAGATGGAAAAGGCCACCAGCATGATCACTCCTGGTTGCCCTCTCTGGTGCTGCAGATCCCAGATGGCCCCCTGGTTCTCAGGGGACCTCTGGGGAATGATGCAGATGAGACAACGGCTAAAGTGCAAAAGATTCAAGTTTCGTGAAGAAGACAGCCAATCACAGGTGAGAGGACATTGAAGACAGCAAATAAAGCTTACTTCTCTGCCACTTCTGCCAAGTAGCTATCCAGCAGTGCTTTTCCAATGGGTTGTGGTGAATGGGCTGTTAAAAGCTAGATTTTGGAACCCTTCTGCTGTGACACGTTGTAGGGCACTTTGAAGGTTTTCCTGCTGAACTTAATTCCGTGCTAATATTGTTCTGGAGTAGGCACCCAAAGCACTTTTGAATCGGTTGGTTTGGGATCAGTTTCAGTTGTTGCAGCCAAACATGAGGCTGAGAGGGGAGTATTGTTGTCTGGGCAGCTCAGGACCTCAATACACACTGCCCAGGCTTGTGCCCCGGGGAGGTCACTTCCGTGCTGCTAACACAGCAGCCAGAGGCAGACTCCATTGTCTCTCAAGACAGACGGATGCCAACAAACCCAACAATGTGAACAAGATGAAGAGATTCATCCTACTGTGTGTAGGCTTGGCCCTTAACCATTGTGGCTTGTAAGAGCTACCTGGGGATGGGGGACCTACTAGGTGGGTCCAGGATGTAGTAGATACTGCATTTTAAGATGGAGTAGTTCCTTTCTAATTATTATGAAACCAGCAATGTCTACTTACTATTTTCAAAATGTTGAAAGCCATGGATGTTTCTGCAATGAAATGTTTTCTAGCACACATTGAAGGTCCTCTCTTCTTTTGCTTCTGATCATTGGGGTTACCATCCACTTCTTTTTCTTCTCTACCTTTTGACCCCACTCTCTGTTCCTTCTGTTTTCCAGGCGAAGGCTTCCACAATTACCACCACACCTTTCCGTTTGATTATTCAGCTAGCGAGCTTGGCTTGAACTTCAACCCAACCACGTGGTTCATTGACTTCATGTTTTGGTTGGGCTTGGTCACCGAGAGGAAGCAGGCTCCGAGGGAGATGATTCAAGCTTGCAAAGAGAGGGCTGGAGATGGCAGTTTTTGAGAAACAAAATATGTCTCTGAACATTGATGCAGCTGTATGTGTTGTTTGTATGTTTCTTCATTGGAGTGGAGGGTCTCCTTACCCCCAAGCTTCCCCTTAGGATGGAAGTAGTACTTTTCATTGATCATAGGCCAAATTAAAATCCTGGGTTAATTCCATTTTACTTTAATGCAGTGGTTTTTAAACTTTCTATTGTAAGGCAACACTTCACACATTAACACATCATCTTCCAAGAAACTCCTGAATGCTGCAGAGGATTCTAGGGCAAGCAGACTTTCAGACCTTGATTTGCAAATTTAGCTTGCTTCCTGCATTTCAAATGCCCCGGCTGTGAATGCTGCTGTTTATGTACCAAAAACAGCACCTCCCTTGCAAAAGGAGGAGGTAGATTTGGGGGAATCATGGGGTCTGCAGTATTTTATTTAAGGGAGAAGCTTCCCCATACAGCCCAGTGGCAACTGAGCACGCTAAATGGCCTTGGAATGCCTTTTGAGTGATGGAGCATATAAATTGGGGTGAGAAATGGAATGGAGTGGCTGGAATCCACACTGCAGCATTATAGTCCAGGTTCCACAAGCCCAAGTATCAATGTGCATCTGATTCACTGAAGTTTCTTACATAAACTCTAAAACTGGCCAGCAGACCTGATTAAAGGC
Organism: Lacerta agilis; assembly: GCF_009819535.1. Classification (NCBI taxonomy): domain Eukaryota; kingdom Metazoa; phylum Chordata; class Lepidosauria; order Squamata; family Lacertidae; genus Lacerta; species Lacerta agilis. The sequence goes on from NC_046320.1 coordinate 61,743,476, forward strand.
AACCAATACATACTCATATTTTACAGGTAAGGAAGAGATAAGCTATTAGTGCAAGGCCAACCACAGCAGAATCTCCGCCTTTACTTGCAGCCTGAAGAAACAAGAAGTTGTGCTTGCACTCTTAAGTATAAAGTCTCTTTGGTTGGGGACCATCAAAGCTCCAAGATGCACAACTTGCTGATGGATCTTTGCACGTAATTGTTTTAGTTGTCGCTATTTGTTGAATGACTGGGAGTCAGAAATCCTTGGATATGTTATTGCATATCACCCAGCGATCTAACCAGTAGATCTTCACTTAAGTATGCATTAAACAACATTTCCCAGGGTTCTTTAAATGGGAATCCATGCCTGTTTAAAGCATTATGATATGGTTTTAAATGTAGATTGAAGAAGGGGCCTCTGAAGGTAGCTTGTCCACCAACGTTGGCCTACACATTGAACAACCCTTGATAGGTCCCAGAGGGGCTTCAAGGTTCCCCAGCACAGAACACAGTTTGAAAACTACTGCTTTAGTGGAATTAAATCATGGATGGATATAGCCTAAACTCTTAGCTGTCTTAAGTACGGTGTTTCGGAAAGTTACATATTATTTAATATTACAGTTAAATGTAGTAGATCTTTTGACTTGTCTGAATCCTCATGACTACGCCCAATAAATATGGCTGCAGATTGTAATCTCTAGTGGAATGAAGGAACTGGTTGCTCTTTAAAAGCATAGTTCGCGCAAGTGAATTGTTTTATTTGAAGTAATTCTGTCAACATTTTCTTTTCTTTTCTAGCGTTTCTTGTTGGCACAGGGGCTTAAAGGCACGTGTGGGACTAGCCCATTGAGGAGGGCTTTCCCACTCAATTTTGAAAAGGGATAGATAGCTCTGTGTGTGCAAAGAAATGTGTATGTGAAATCAAAATGGAGGGATATTTCCGTTGGTTCACATGTTTATAGCAAACTGACTCACTCTGCACACACACACCCCATGTAAACCGTATTGGTTCAAATATAAGCTGTCCTCAAATATAGGCCAAACCCCTAAAATGAGATTTCTTAAATCATGGGTTATGTACGTGTTAGAGTGTGCTTCTGGTTCACACTCAGGTTTTATACAAGCCAGGTTTATCTGGAAAGTGTGGCCTGTATTCAGACCAATATAGCATACAGATCAGAGCATAATTAGCCTTCAGATTTCACACTTCTCTGAATATTGCAGTACAATTCTCAGCTAAAAAAACAATACCAAAATGCATTTTTAAAATGCATTTTCTTCAAGTTCAGTTTATTTGGTCTACAAACCATAAGCATCAAATACAGTATAGGTTTATCAAGACCACTATAGCAAAACACAGCAACGAAACACACAAACAGTGCCTTTTAAAATAAGAGTATTTTTAAAAATCCATTTTTAGAAATCCAGAAACAATGTAGGAGATCTAGACCAGTCGACTCAATCAAATGCAATTTGGCTCAATTAAACACATGTTAAAAGATATATATTAAAATAAAATACATATTTTGTGATAAAATGGGCACTTACGTAAGTATGTATTTAAATATGAATTTCCACATGGAAAAAAATCACAGCTAAATGAGGAAATTGATTGGGACAGACTCATTAAAATACACACGCAAAATTGGTGTGGGCTGGAGATTGGCCAGTCCCTAATGCATTTATTTCTTTAGAGCATTTGTGCCACACATTTTGGCCGCAAAGGCTCTCAGAGTGGATTCCATACTATCAAATTAAAACAAGGCAGACCCTGCCCACAGACTTACAATCTAAAAAAACCCATGACGCATAAGGAAAAGCGAACCAGGAGGGAAGAGGGGAAAAAAATCAAATTCAGGCACCAATTCTTAGAGAGTTATAATGACCAGCTGGCGTAGTTCAGGGTTAGGAGGTACCTGGGAGAGCTGGTGTTTTGGCAAAGCTGGTGGGATGAGGCCCACTTCCTAGGTCTCCTACTGAGGAAGTCCAATGGAATGGTTACCCCAGGTGACAGTTGAGGGAAAGGAGGCCTAACATCAATGGGTAAACTTGCTCACATTGGTAATGCAGATTTCTGGAAGGGGGTCCTACACTGCAGTCCTGTGTACTGTATCAGATAAGAAAGGAGAAGGATTGAATGCACAGTCAGCTCAATCATATAAAGAAAGGGGTGTTAAACATTATATCGACATTTCCTCGCTCCTTTGTGGAAAATTCCAAATTCCTCAGAGACATATCACCTGACTAGTTGTCACCATTTGTATTCCTAGTATCTGGAAATACACACTGGTGATTCATGCTTGTTTCTCCATATAAAGGAGAACTGGGGGGAAATGATTGAAACCAATTTATATAAAATTGGGATATGTGTGCCCACATTCAGGGTGTGGAGAGAAGATGCTACACACGCAAAAGCATGCCTCACAGGGTATTTTGACCCCAAGTTCTCTGAGCATCTGGAGACATTTGCTAGGGATGTGAGCCCCACTCTGACATGAAGAACAGAGTAGTTTCTGATTTGCTCCAAGATCTATAACGCTGAAGACCTGGCTGCCAAAGTTCTGGTATGGAGAGAGTTTTCCTCAACTGCTGATCTCTCACGTGGGAAGACAATGTAGCACCCTCCAGATGTTCTTGAACTACAGTTCCCATGTGTCCTAACCGGAATGGGCAACTTTCAAGAGTAGTGGGACCTGTGGTCTAATGACATCTGGAGGTTGCCATGTTGGTTCTGCCTCAGGATATTGGGTTGGGCAAACTGGGAAGGAGAAGATGGGTGACCTTCTCATCTCCCTGGTCGCTGTGGGGTCTCATCATTTCCTCTTGACCACACTTAAACTTCTGCCTTTGCTTCCCTGCTTTCTGTCTAATATATAGGGGTTCGCAGTGTGGACAAATGTGCAGCGTGATCTATAATGACAAGCACCTGGCACACACAAAAGGATTTCTAAACAGTTCTGAAGCTCTGGTTTTATTTTTTTACTTCTTCTGTTTTGGCTTTGTTTCGTTGTTGAATATGCAGTTAATTTATTGAAGAGCAGGCTACTTGTATTAACATCGATATGCTTTGTGGGCCAAAAAATAAAATCGGTATGTTTAAATGATTAATTCTGTTGTCACACATGCATTGTCATTTGTAAATTGTGTACAGCTAAATGACGTCTTAAAACCAAATAAAGCTTCATTTTAAATGTTTGGATACTTAATTTCTATTCTAACTCGTCAAGGCTATTGAGGCATGCACATTTAAAAAATAATAGCCTGTATTTAGTAGATATCTTAATCTGCCCCTTCAAAAACAACAACCCACAAACACACACAACCCACAACTTTTTGCTAATGCTTCTACTGCATGTGGTATACAGTACATATGGATTTCCAAGCAAAATATATTTTATTTTAAAAGGCAGTTTATGTAGCTTTGGGGATTGACTATTACTCCTTATATACAGTGCATGTTAGGGTAAAATGACCTGCAGTATCCTTTGTGGCCAGTGACCGATAAATGAATTGAAATGGAATTGACAACCCATGTGATTTATTATCAGTGATAAGAAGAACCCAGATAAGAATTGTTGTTGTTGTTGTTCAGTCGTTCAGTCATGTCCGACTCTTCGTGACCCCATGGACCAGAGCCCGCCAGGCACGCCTATCCTTCACTGCCTCTCGCAGTTTGGCCAAACTCATGTTAGTAGCTTCGAGAACACTGTCCAACCATCTCATCCTCTGTCGTCCCCTTCTCCTTGTGCCCTCCATCTTTCCCAACATCAGGGTCTTTTCCAGGGAGTCTTCTCTTCTCGTGAGGTGGCCAAAGTACTGGAGCCTCAACTTCAGGATCTGTCATTCTAGTGAGCACTCAGGGCTGATTTCTTTGAGAATGGATAGGCTTGATCTTCTTGCAGTCCATGGGATTCTCAAGAACCCAGATATGAATATAAGGTTGCAATTCCGGGGAATTAAGGGTGCTGAAAGTTTTTAGGAGGTCTCCTATTTCCCCTTCCTTGGTCTTTAGGGAAACAATGCATGAGTTTTAAAAGCAACTGAGTTTCAATAACCATGTTTTGCATCAGGGGCGGGGGCAGAATTGGTCACAAAAATTTGAAGCTGTGTACCCACACACATTGACACTTACAGCACAGTCTACTCAAAAGTCCCATAGATTTCAATAAATCTTTTTCCTGGACAAGTGGGTATAACGTTGCAACCTGATTCGGAATAAATACACACAACTGCTATTAAAAAAAAAAGATGCTTGATGATGTCCCGCCGCCTGCATTTGAAAAATCATGTCAGTTCTAGATTAAAGACCTTGCTATCCCTCTTTCTCTCAGGGGCTGTTTGGGGCTTTAGGCCTTCTGAATCCTTCTACTGTGCCAGAGGCTGTGAAAACCTCAAAACTCCATCCATTCATAATTCTGTCATTGTCAGTACTAGGGCGCTTTTTTACAGAAAGGTGGCGTCCATTTTGGCTAGAGGCTTCCAATAAACGCAGGGCACGAAGCATAACTTACATTTCTTTCAGAGTGTACTCTATTTATATACACCATATACTACAAATTTGGGGGTGGGCGTTAAGGAGCCACAGAAAATTGGGGGGGGGGGGGAGAGGATGCAGCCTAAGGGCTTCTGATATACAGGAGCAAGCCAAAAGATGCCGTAACGCTTCTGACAATGATTTTGGCAGGGTTCAAAGAGTTCGCGAAAGAAGCCAATAGATGCAGACATGGCCATCTTGGATTCTTCAATGGGTTCCCTTTAGCCGTGCTGGTTTTCCGACACCAAATTCATTGGTGTGCAGAATTTGAGGTGATGAACCATAACAAAACTTGCCAACCAGCCCCCTCAGAGTCAATGGGGCAAGCTGGGGATTGGTGGGGAAGGTCTTTGTGGAGACTCTGAAGCCCTCCAAATCCCATGGCATCAAACAGGACTTGAATTTTATGCATATAGCTGGTAACATATCCAGAGTTATGGGGAGTAGTTACTGTGGATCTTCTGCCCTCCCACAAATCTATCTGATCAGCAGCAGTGTGTGTGTGTGTGTGTGTGTGTGTGTGTGTTTGTGTGTGTGTCTGCCCTGGGTACTCCACCTCAGAAGTGGGAAGATGAGGAGGAGGGGTCCACAGAGCAACAGGAGGCAATAGGAGCCAAATGCTACGCTCCCAACTCTTTGTATCTCAGGGGTAGAGCAAAGATATTGCATGCAGAGGGTCCCTCCAATCTCCAGCATCTTTGGGTAGGGATGGAGATGTCCCCTGTCTGAAACCTCGGAGGGCTGCTTCCAGTCAGTGTGAACAATACTGAACTATAGAGTGATGGATGGTCTGATTCAGTTTCTAAGGCAGCTTCCTTCATTCCTATGTTCTTTGTATTAGAGCTTATTAGAGAGTGCTGTGTGTTTTACTGCTGAATGTAACGAGCCCTCCACCCACATATTGCATCTCCTTCGACAGACAGCTGGACCAATCCCGGTTTCATGCATGTGGATGGATTGGGGCCAGTGCCTGCCTTTTATAAGTAACAAAAAACAAGTTTGCATCAACACCTCTAGTGTCAGTGGAACGTGCTTTTTCTTGAATCACGACTTGTCTGGGATTGCGTGGTGACTTATTTGTAATGTAAATGAGAGTGAAAGCCAGATTTCTTGTGACGGATTTTGATTTGGGGGAAAAATATCCAGTCTGGTTTGTTAATGTCTTTCTAATGGTTCGTTAAACGATGACTGTAAACAAAACGAACAAAAACATTTCCTCCTGTTTTTCATCCAGCAGGCATTTATCAGTGTTAATATGTTATGAAAGACATGTAAATGCTTGAGTGATTTATAATAAACAGTTATTATCATGTTTGCCCTCCCTCCCTCCTGTTTTTTATTTGAGCAAGGGGGGTTCAGAAAAACACATAAAATTGGGGGTGGAGGTGGGGATGTAATCTCACTTTCTAGCAACTCCTGTAAAGTCACATTAGGTAAATTATAGTCTGAAAGTCAGGAACTCAGCTTGATGGCTGGGTGAGCATTCAAACTCTTGTCTTCCTTGAATTTTTGGAAGGGAACACATTTGAAATCTGACTTGGAAGGTTTTGGTTTTTGTTTGAAAGTTGGGCAGCATGGATTAAGTCTTGCTGATATGTGTGTATATTTTAATTGTGTTAATCTTTAAAAACTCAACCTTTCCCAAAGAGGGTCAGAGCTGTGTACACGACTCTTCCTTCCCATTTTATCCTCACAACACCACTGGGAGGTAGGCTAGCCTGATAGTGGTTTGCCAACAGCCCTCAAGGAACCTAGTCAAGTTTCAGCCAGTTGCTATTTCTGAAACTGACTCATTTTGTAGCCTTGGGTAAGATGTTCTGACATCTGTAAAGTGGGGGAAATTATGAGTTATGCTATAAGGGTGTCTTCTGGGCTTAGACACAATAAAGTTCGTAAATCAAATTGCAAGATAAAAGTGCTATACAACCTAAGAGCAATTATGTTTTGCAAGTAAGTATTTGATCCCATGCATTTATTTATTCCAGGAAGATGTCCCCAGGGGGATGTTTGCTGCACTAAATAAAACATGGATCTGAAATGCGTCTTAGGAGAATTCCAGACTTTGTTCCAAATAAGTGTCTAGTCCTCATCGGCATAAAGCAGTGCTTGGGGTTGATGGTTCCGAATTGCCTGCCAAAAGCTAATGAAGAGAAGAGATAAAAACTTACTGAGTGTTTCCAGTACAGTACTTGGGCGTGTGGACTTCTGCAGACAACTGCTCTGGAAACCTCTCCTGCTCAAGACAAGAGTGATGGGCTGCTGTTCTTTCCAGTTTTCCTGAACCCCACAGTGTCGTTTCTTCCTTGCCTTCAATCAAAGCTGTATGTGCTTTATTTGAATCTTTGGAGCAATGAAATAGAAAGACCAGATGCAACAGAGGGCATGTTGGACTAGGCTATGGTTACCAGATTTTTTTCAGGGAATCCGGGGACTCTTTCTTTCTTTCTTTCTTTCTTTCTTTCTTTCTTTCTTTCTTTCTTTTCTTTCTTTCTTTCTTTCTTTTGAAGCTGAGTAGCAACAGGGAGTCAGTAGTGGGGATGGTGAGGCAAAAGACCCAGGGCCCAAGCACACATGCATACAGTGGTACCTCAGGTTACGGACACTTCAGGTTACAGACTCTGCTAACCCAGAAATAACGCTTCAGGTTAAGAACTTTGCTTCAGGATAAGAACAGAAATTGTGCTCTGGCGGCACAGCGGCAGTGGGAGGCCCATTAGCTAAAGTGGTGCTTCAGGTTAAGAACGGACCTCCGGAACGAATTAAGTTCTTAACCCGAGGCACCACTGTATTGTATAAAGGTGCAAAGCCCTTCTTTCACACCCTGTGAAACATAAATGCGCAGTTTTTTTAAAAAATGGGCAATGTCGCACCGCTCACCTGTGACTCCTGAGCCTTCCCCAATCTCCTTCCCCCTTCCCCCTTTGTTTTGACAGATCGGGGAGGCTCGGTAGTTGCGGGCGGGCGGCCATTACCCAGCAGGGACGCAAGGAGCGTGGTTTTTCTGCCAGGCAAGGTGCAAAGCCTTCTTTCAAACCCTGTGAAACATAAATGTGCAGAATTTTTTTTAAAAAAACAAAGGGGGAAGGGAGGAGATCTTTACCGCCGGACCACCTCCAGTTCCCCTTCGGCAGTGGCAGCCGGGCACCAAGCAGGGGCAGCTCCTGAAGCCAGCCAGAGCCAACTGTGCTACCAGGCTGGCTCCGGGCTGCTGAGGCTGCCGCTGCCACATTTCCCGGGGATAGATTTGCAAATCTGGGGACATTCCAGGGATGGAATTTGTCCGAGGACAGATTTGCAAATCCGGGGACTGTCCCCAGGAAACTGGGAACGTCTGGTAACCCTAAGCTCCAGTTGACAGCATGACAAGGAAAAGGTGATCCACAGCTAGGAAAGACAGTCTCCTAAATGCTCAGGCCAACCTAAACTGAAAGTCATTATCAGGACCAAGGCATACCATGTGACTCATGCTGTCCTGCTGATCCGCTTTCTGTGATGGTCATACCCCTGATAAGTATTTCAAAAATCACCTGCTGCCAATGTCCTGTTTGCGTCATCTCAATGACTTCTATGCAAATTAAGCCCTCCCCCTGGAAAGACCCTAAAAGGTGTTTTAAAGGTTTTTTTATATATACTTTTCAAATTTATACCGTTCATAAATTTTACAATCAATTTCACATTTCAAAATTTGACTTCCTTCCCCTTTCTGCGGTTCCTTAAATTTATTTTTTGATATCTTCTGTATATCCAAATCATTTAACTGCTCATTTAGTTATGACTGTAAATATATACTCTTATAAGACTGCAGGTTATTACAATAATCCTGCTAATGTTTTTTATCTGTTTGCAATTTATCTGTAAATATTCCATAAACCATTTCCATTCTTTTATAAAAGTTTGTTATCTTGATTTTTTATTCTTCCAGTAAGTTTCACCATTTCTGCATATTCCATAAGTTTTTGTGTCCATCCTTCCTTTGCTGAGACTTCTGCTCTGAAAAGATCCTAATAGTGAATCCACTCAGAAGTTAAAAACCTCTGAGTCTGAAAGAGCTGACACCCAGGTAACTTGGATATAGGCATTTCAGCCAAGGAGGAGACAAACTTGTTTTTAAAAGACATTTTTGGGTGGGCAACCTGTCTATTAGATTATTAGAGATCCAGGACCATTTCCCTCTACTGCATCATTCAGGCCATTGCCCATTGCCTTGGGGCAAAATCCCGCGTGACAGGAACACACAACAGGACTTCTCTTTTCTCTCCTCCCATGGTTCTTGAAATCTGTTCTGGAGGAGCTCCCCCCAAAACTTCTAGGTGCATGTGGGGACAGGGAGAGGTGGAGGATGCAGCTGGCAGAAGATGAAATCCAGTCATGTGAGCAGAATCTATAATGGTCACACAGAGACACCACTGAATGTTACCCTGCAACTTTCATTCCTGCCACTAGAGGCTATTGAATAAAACTCTCTATCCAACAATTTGATCTTCAAAACCTGCCTGGGTTGGTTGTTCTTTTGCCCTAAACCCCATTAAACTTCCCTGAGCAGTTTAGCAATGTTTTATCCAATCATAACACAAACAGACTACTACTTATAATAATTTGGGCCATTGCTTTTGACACTTATTAGGCCGCAAAGTAACAGGAAAACCAAGCCGGCGTTGAACTCATTGTGGGAGGAGCAGCCTCCTGGGATCTTACGGTATGTTTTGGTTGGCTAGCAGTGCACAGGATTTCCTGAAAATCAAAACAAGGGAAACAAAGGTGGGTCTGGAGATACATAAATATTTATAGAAGCAGGAAAAAGATTTGCCTATCTGAGGCAGTGTTGCCTGCTCTGAGGTGACTAGACTGTGGAGCTTGTGTTGCTCATCGTTCATAGCAGCCGTTTCTTCTCGACTTGTAAGTTTCTCAGTCTACTCTCTCTGGGTTATTTCTCAATTTACGTTTTATGCTTTAATTTTGGGTGTCGTGAATTTGTCGTGTTGTGTATTTCAATTGCGTGCGGCTACATCACCAGACTGTGATAATTGTATGTGCCCCAGTAAACCGCTTAGAAGCCATTTTGGTAACTAAGCGGTATAATTCAGCCTCTTTGTGCAGCGATAACACGTGTGTAGATCTTGCCTCACTTGGAGCGCTTTCCCCCAAAATAATCACTAGGTGGCAGTCATCATTCTGAGTCTGTGTGGCAGAATTTAAGAGGATGCTTTAGACCAGGGATAGGCAACCTAAGGCCCAGGGGCCGGATGTGGTCCAATCGCCTTCTCAATCCGGCCCACAGACGGTCCGGGAATCTGCGTGTTTTTACATGAGTAGAATGTGTGCTTTTATTTAAAATGCATCTCTGGGTTATTTGTGGGGCATAGGAATTCGTTCGTTATATTTTTTCCAGTCCAGCCCACCACATGGTCTGAGGGACGGTGGACCGGCCCACAGCTGAAAAAGGTGGCTGACCCCTGCTTTAGACCAGTGGATCCCAACCTTTTTTTGGCCATGCCCCACCTAAGCATCTCTAAAATCCTGACCCCCGCCCCCCCCATGACATATAATTCTTACTTTTTCAAAAAGTGAACTCCTTTTCACGTGGAGGAAGCCTAAAAGGCCATTCACTGTTAATAACTCTTTCTTGAATTGCCCCCCTTAAAAATCAAATTGCCCCACTGTGGGGCATGTGCCCCACATTGGGAACCATGGCTTTTGATAGAGCTATACTGCACTAAAAAATTAGGCTGGGTCGAAACCAAGGTCTTGGCTTTGTGTAAAAAGGTAAAGGGACCCCTGACCATTAGGTCCAGTCACTAGCGACTCTGGGGTTACGGCGCTCATCTCGCTTTACTGGCCGAGGGAGCTGGCGTACAGCTTCTGGGTCATGTGGCCAGCATGACCAAGCTGCTTCTGGCGAACCAGAGCAGCGCACGGAAACGGTGTTTACCTTCCCGCCAGAGCGGTACCCATTTATCTACTTGCACTTTGACGTGCTTTCGTGCTGCCAGGTTGGCAGGAATAGGGACCGAGCAACAGAAGCTCACCCCGCAGCGGGGATTCGAACCGCCAACCTTCAGATCGGCAAGCCCTAGGCTCTGTGGTTTCACCCACAGCGCCACACAAATAGCAGTGGCTGGCATTTAGAATAGCACGTTTCCGCATGGAAAGTTCTTCACAGGACTGGTGACAGAGGTGCACCAGGTTGGGCTCAGGAGCTCACAGGGCCCCCATCCCTGCTGCGCCACAGTGTCACTACTCACTAGTCACCTTCCTCCTGGGCCGCAAATTTGCACGGCAAAGCATGCAGCGGTGCTACTGTGGTTGCCGCTCTCGAATAGGAGCAGCTTGGCTACAAGATAAAGGGGTTGCCTGGCATAAAATTACCCAACATTCAATGCGTACTGGCCAGGACTGGCCCGAGACATTTTGGCACCTGAAGCGAACCACAGAAATGGTGCCCCTTGCTCCCAGCCAGGGAAGAAGGGAGGACTGAATATCTACACCAGCTCCAAGGGGAGAATAAAGATCTACATCAGGAATAAGAAGGGGAATCAAATCAGCCTTAGCTGATGGGTGAAATGGTAATCAAAGGCCATTGTGGGGGGAAGGGGACCACTCCAAAACACACCAGGGAGGAGGAGAGCCCAGAGGGCAGCCCCCAACATTTGCTCCCATCAGTGTTTCCTATTCATTGAGAAGCTGCTGTACAGGCAGCTTTGGCGGTGTGTGTGTTTGTGTGTGTGTCTGCTGCTGAGGAGGTGTCAGATCTGGCCTCCAAGGCGGCAATGCATCCCTTGGAAGCTGGATCTGCTGCCCCTGCGGATCCTGCTGCCCGAAGCGGTCGCCTCACCTTGCCTTATGGGTGAGCCGGCCCAGATACTGGGTAACTTCATGCCAGGCAGCAACTACTCTTCTGTTTCAAGAGCACCGGCATCTCTGCGTACATCCCCTCTAGACATGGCCACCTGAATAGCTTGCTCCCATTTCAAAAACGCCGACAATGAAAGGAGCAACGGAAGGAGCAACAAACGCCTTGGAATCCAGCCTAAAGCGACACAGGATCTTCTCTCCACTCCTGCAGGGAAGCTTCTTCTTGAAAATTAGTCAAAATCCCTTTACTCCCTTCCTTTCATTGTCAAGACTGGACTTGGCTGGGATTTGAGTTCCCCTTCTCTCTCTCTCTCTCTCTCTCGCCCTCCCCACATTTCCTTTTCTGGAGACTTTCTTTGTTCTTTGTTAGGTGCATGTGAAAAAATGTTATTTTCCACTCCTCTTCCCCACCCCCTCTTTCCCATTTCTATCTTCCTTACCTCATGCTCATGTGCCCAATTCACGGAGAGCTGAGGAGGGAGTGAGCAGAGAAAGCATTTCTTCTGCATTTACCAGGTAAGTGACCTGCCATGTCTTTGGGGTCATGTGGGCACATTTGTAAAGCAGAGAAACCGTTGTGGGCATCACACACCCCTGAACCTATTCTGCTGGTTACAAATGAATGCTTCCTTCAAGCCTAGTTTCAGCAGGGGGGGGGCCCTGTGGGCTTCCAAGAAGGCCTCTGTGGCCAGGTGGGCACCCGCGGGTGCCACATTGGTGACCCATGGGTGTATAGGACTGCAGCCTTAACGAAATAAAGATTAGCAGAGCAACCTTACCTACCTGTATGTCTGCTCAGAAATGAGCCCCGTGGCATTCTGTGCCACTTATTCCCAGGGTACAAAATTACAGGGTTTTGGTGTGTGTGTGTCTCTCTCTGTGTGTGTAGTATTAATAATATGAGAAAAAGAACAATGGCACCGTGGGATGGGTACTGCCATGCTGTAAGTGTGGTCTTGGCAACCTTACATTGCATAAATAATCGGGAAGTTGGTTAGGTGCCTGTGGGTTCAGTTTTCAGTTTTGGCACGCCAATCTTAGGAGCTCTTAGGCGGCTTCTAACATGCATGTTAAATACTTATCTTAAACGCTTCCCCCAGAGCAATTTGCATAGTGTTCTCCATTTCTGTGCCGCTGGAGTAATCTGCGGGTGATACCAAGTCGTGCGGCTGCATATCAAATTAAAGGAAGATGAGGAACTGGGAGCAGGAAAAGGGGGAGGCCGGGTGTGTTGCATTGTGGCAGTGGCCCAAAGGGCCGCAATAAATGTGATAATGTGTACCCCTGTAAATCCTTGAGTTTGCTTCTAATAGCCTGTTACTTTATGAAACTGATGATTTTGCAAGTTGCACCCCCCCACACACACACACCTTGCGGCAGAAATACAGCTAATAATGTCAATCACAAAGATACAGCTCAAAGCTAGAACGTAAGTTGCTACTTGGTGCAAATAGCTACACATGACACTGGTTCCCAACATGAACGCTAACACAGTGTAACAGAACACGGTGGGAATCAGAACTTAATCAGCAGAAATTGCCAGTGCTTATTGCGCATGTGTATTAAACATGAAATGAGGTAATGATGTATATTACTGGTGGAAATTGAAATGCTTTGTTTGAAATATTATAAATACCACCACCCGAACCACCAGACGGGGTTGCATTTTTCTGGCCCATAACGGCATCAGTTGGAAGCGGCATGGCAGAAGAGGCAGAGTGGTTAGGAAGTATTGGTCCGTTCAGCCACTACTTGTGTGGGGACAGGCAAGACTCTGAGGTGTGGATAGAGGAGGCAAGGGGCCTGGTTTGTGTCACCCCCTCAGATTGTGTGCCCGGGGCAACAGCCCCCCATAGCCAGTGTGGTGTAGCAGTTAAGAGCGGTAGACTCGTAATCTGGTGAACCGGTTTGTGTCTCCGCTCCTCCACATGCAGCTGCTGGGTGACCTTGGGCTAGTCACACTTCTCTGAAGTCTCTCAGCCTCACTCACCTCACAGAGTGTTTGTTGTGGGGGAGGAAGGGAAAGGAGATTGTTAGCCGCTTTGAGACTCCTTCGGGTAGTGATAAAGCGGGATATCAAATGCAAACTCTTCTTCTTCTCCTCACCCTACGCCACTGTGGCCCATTGCCTTAAGTGTGACAAGATCTTGAATATCTACTCTTAACTTCTGTTATCTACTCTTATCTTGTAAAGGCAAAAACTCATCAGGAGACCATGGTTTTGCTCATAAGAAACCGAAGTGGTAATTAACCCATATCTGAAGTAAATTCTTCATCTCCATGGTGCTTCTGGTGTCACGGATGCTGCAGGAGTTGGAGTTTGGGGAACAGCGGTGGGAATTTTCTGTAAGAAGTAGCCAGCTTCTTTCCCAGAACTGATTTTCCCTGGGGAAAAGAGAGTCCAGGATGACTAATATATCAGTTTAAGTCTGGCTGGACACTTCTGTGGGAAGATAAGCCCAAAGAATCATTTTTGTTTCAGTTTTTAAATATATATATAAAATAGTCACAGAGACAGCCACAGCACCTATAATTTATTTGCTCCAGCTACCTAATCATTCTGATCTGGCCTTATTTGCAATTAGTCACAAAAATTCACAGAACAGGCATGTCCATTCCTTGGGGTACATTTACTAGCTCTGTATCATAATTTCAGTAGTTAGTTCCTTTCTGACCAGGCTCATTCCAGCTTCCATGTATTTCTGAAGGCCCTCTCCCTCCACCTCAAGTCTTAGATTTTGCGGGCTAAGGCTGCAAACCTAAGCACAGTTAACAGAGCATTGGACACCATTGGACATATTTCTCAATAACCACACATAGGATTGTACTGCATCTTTTTAGCCTGTAGCTACCACTGCTTCTTTCATACATTCTATGAAGTAGTAAACAAATACAAATACGTAGCCTCTTAAGCCCGAATTTTTAACCAAAGGTTCTATTAACTACATTCCTATATTCCCAGTCAGTTGTTTCATGGTACCTGTGATTTGAATTGAATCTGGATTTGGGATAATCTGCACATCCACTTCCCAGGTTCCAGATCCAACATTCTGGCATTAAAGTAGAAGTATTACTGGGGGTGGGGGTGGGGAACCATAGGTGGAGGTTCTGGAAGAAAACCAACAGTGAAACATACTACTTTGCAAATATTTCTTTGCTGAATAAAATGCATTTAAGGATGCAAGTGTCACTTCAGAAAATATGCGTTCCTCTTTTGCAAAGAAATCACGGTCCCTGATTTAATAAATAGAGAAGGAGGGGATGAGAATCTATGAAAAGCTAAGCTGCCCATATCGGGAAACTGACAGAATGAGCTGCTTGTTAGAAAAGTCAGGTATCACAGGTTTCCTTGACAACTGTTCCCATGGAACTTGACCTCAAAAGACAGCAGCACAAATAGGTTGGCAAGATTGATTATAAATACCCAAATAATTCTAATTGCACCAGTTCTATTTATGCTTTGTTGGGGTGTGATGGGGCAGGATTTTAAAGGGATTTACTCCCAAGTAAGTGTGCTTCGATTACAGCCTGTTTCCTTTATTAACATTCTGGGCAGGAAGATTGTTGGGTTTTTAATTCACAGTTATGGTTTTGAGGCGGGTTTTTAAAAAACTCTAAACAATACACTCGTTTTCAAAAGGCAAAGTGCCTGGGAATATTTTTCAAGCATATATTGAATCTTCCCGTAAATTGTAATCTAGTACGTTAACATCTCATACAACATTCATGGTGGTACCCGGTAGGGATGGAGGTTTATGGGACATGCAAGCACTGCACTGAGCTGTAAACAGTTTAATCACAGCTCATTAGAGGCAGGGGGAAATGTTGACTTTGCATTTCATGAGAAGCTACCTGATTCCCACTTCTCAAACCAATACGCAAAATGAAGCACAATTACCCTTCAAAGTTCTCACATCTCTGAATTTTGTGAAGCAGTGCTTCAACCCGTGCGTACGAAAGTTTCATAAATAAATGCACATATTAGTGAAGCTGACATACAAAATGCATTATATTAGGGAAATTGCTTGCAAAAAATGTCGTGCCAGGTAATAAAATGGCATGTAAGTGTGTGTGTGTGTGTGTTGTGTGTGGTGTGGTGTGTGTGTGTGTGTGTGTATTAGAAGAAACTCAGCTGATGAATTTTCATGAGGATTTAAAAACAACAGCAAAAAGCTAATTCCTGCAGAAATGTGGAGAACTGAATGAGATTGGGAAAACAAGAAGCAGGGAGAAATGGACAGACCTGGACGCTGCCACAGGTCATGACATTTTAAAACGGATAATGTTGTATCTGTTTGTGAGAAGCCAAAGAAATTTGAGGACAACAAAGAATTCTTACGACTCAAAGGTGTCTCGTTGCCAATGAAACATCCCAGTTCAAATTACAGTGGATTGGTGAGTAGGATGTTCACTTGCTCCTTTCCTTCTCAAATCTTGCCCTGCTTCGGCGTACTTTACATCTAGGGGGCCCCTCCAGACACCCTATTTATTGAATGTTCATCCTGATTTGCTTGCACGAAGCTTAGGTGCAAGTGAAATAATGTCCAGGCTTCCTGGAGAGCACCCTTTCTGTTTTGCTTAGGGAAAGCTATTAACAAGGAACATCATCCCTGTTTGGTTGTTCTGTGTTGGTAGGTTTTCCCGTTGGCTATTTGTTTATCCCAGACTTTTCAGGGCGTTTCTGTTGGACTTTGGGTGCAACTCGGCTTGAAGAAGAGGAGAACGTAGAAGTGGAATAGTAAAAATTTGTAGAAATGTTAGAGCAAATCAAATCAAAATGAGATGAAATGAATTAAATGTGCAAAACATAAAGGAATGATATAAGGAAGACATAACATGGAATAAGGGAAGTCAATGTGATAGTATTTTATGTGGTATCTGTTATGTTTATGCTTGTGTTTAATTAAAATCAATAAAAATTATTTAAAAAAGAAGAAGAAGAGGGTTTGCATGGGGTAAAAACAGATAAAGCTAGGGATCTCCAGATTCCTGGACTACCCCTGTACCCTTGACTTCTTTGCTGACCTCCCTATCTCATTGATGTTTAGACTGATACATCTTAGGTTGTATCCTGCTTGCAACTTCCTCCTCCTCCTCCTCCTCCTCCTCACACTTCTCTCTCGGACCTCAACAGGAGCGGTCACCTTGGATCTTTCCTCTGAGAACAAAGGAGCAAACACAGTTGCCTTTGTCTTCTCTAGATTAGTTAGATTAGAACCGGAAACCTTCTATATCTGAGTTATGTATTTCCTAGAAATACTTTGTTATTTTCATACACACTGGCATAGGAAGGGCGGGGTGTAGGGGGCGGGGTGCCCCGGGCAGCACGATCCCAGTAGGGTTCCATCTCGGCTGCCCCCCCACCCGCGCTACGTGCCCCACCCCCAGAACGCACGCCACACCCCTGCAGGCAGCGCGCCACGCACCCAGAATGCACACCAGCCATGCCCCCGCCTGCTTCCCACCCCCTGTGCCGGAGCACGAAGCTCCGCCAGTGTTCATACACTACAAGCATCCCTCTGTCAATTGTACCTGAAGAAGTGTTTGTGCACATGAAAGCTCATACCAAGAACAAACTTAGTTGGTCTTTAAGGTGCTACTGGAATGAATTTTTTTATTTTGTTTCGACTATGGTAGACCAACATGGCTACCTACCTGTAACTCTCTCTCGCTCTAGTTACAGGTAGGTAGGTAGCTGTGTTGGTCTGCCATAGTCAAAACAAAATAAAAAATCTCTCTCTCTCTCTCTCTCTCTCTCTCTCTCTCTCTCTCTCTCAAAGAGCTCTGACTGGTAATTAGGCTCTCAGTCTTCCAATAATGTCTCTGTCATTTTCCTAATCACAAAATATCATTTTTTTTAAAGGCACAAAACATATCTTTTGTGTGCCAGAGGGACAGGGTGCTTATTCCATTTTAACTGCACAAACTTAAATTTCTGGTGTGCACTTGACTTCGTCCCACAAAATACTGGCATGCAATGTTTGAACGGCACAAACTACAATATTATGCCAAACTGCAGCTTTTGGGGTTTTTGTTTGTTTGTTTGTTGTTCAGGCGAGTTATTCATATCCGCCACAGCAGTTGTTTAAATTCTGTTATCACAGACTCCAGTTAAAACCACCTTGAAAAGTCACACTCGCCTACAAAGCAAATATTTGCCTCATATAGTTCATTGAGCTGCTGGCGGAGTTTTGCACTAAACTCCTGAACTCCCAGGCTGAGGGTGGATCATTTCTGCTACTGAAGCCAAGCTGCTTTGGCCCTCTCAGATTTCCAGGGAGCTAGATCTTATTTGTCCAGAGAGGGAGGGAGAGAGAGAGAGAGAGAGAGAGAGAGAGAGAGAGCGCAATACAGAAGAATACAAAGAGCTCATATTGCCAAGGAGCTGGCTGTGGTCCTGCAGTCTGCTGAAAATGAACATTTGTACAGAGTTTTGCAAGTCAAATCTCTAGGGCTTTCTTCCCCCAATCAGCTCTGACCCTGTAGTACTCAACCACCACTTTCCCACACTTGTTGCAAAACTCACAAATTGAGCTGCTACTAACTGAGCGATTGCAGAGGAATAGTGACCCATTGATCTGTGTGTGTGTATATGTGTGTTAGGCTGTACATTATACCTTTAAACCACATCTGAAGCACATTGTTTCCCTCAAGGGATTCTGGGCACTGTAGTTTGTTAAATGTTTCTGGGAACTTTAACTCGGTGAGAGGAAAACTACAGCACCCAGAAGTCTTTGAGAAAAATAATGTGATTCAAATGTGCTATAAAGGTATGATGCATGGGTAGGCAAACTAAGGCACAGGGGCTGGATCCGGCCCAATCGCCTTCTAAATCCGGCCCGCGGATGGTCCAAGAATCAGTGTGTTTTTACATGAGTAGAATGTGTGCTTTTATTTAAAATGCATCTCTGGGTTATTTGTGGGACATAGGAATTCGTTCTCCCCCCACAAAAAATAATATAGTCCGGCCCCCCACAAGGTCTGAGGGACAGTGGACTGGCCCCCTGCTGAAAAAGTTTGCTGACCCCTGAATGTGTATGCAGCCTTAGAGTTGCCATGTTTGGCCCGGAGTCTTTAGAAATTGACCTTAGTTTCCAGGAATCTCCTGAGGCCATACAGGTGAGGTGAGGTGAGTTCTCTCTATGGCAACAGGGCAACCTCTTTGGACATGCAAATGGCAGTACTTAACTGGCCAGCTCAGGCTATTATCTTAAGAAGAAATTCATCTGACTGGCACTGCAGGTTTCCTCTAAAAGATTCTAACCTTACATACACATGATCACAGGTCTAGAAGGGACCCATGAGTATCACCCGGGCTCACCCCGCCCCACAAACCTGTAACATTACTCATCACAGGTTTACCACAGTGTTTCCCACCACTGAAATTATGCAAGTCGAGACTGCGGAAGTTAAATGATTTCCTGGAATATTGTGTTATTCTGGAATTGCAACAAAATATACCTCGTGGGTTGCCAAAAGCAACCAGCAAATCAGAAAACATTTTGGCACCAGTTGGATCTGACACCTCCCACAAGGGACACAGGAAAATTTTCCCAAGTAATTATGTGTCATTTTTGAGCCACAGGGAATTAAGCATTATTACTTGCTTGATTTTTGCAACGGGAATTGCAAGATGTGAGGCAACGGCCAGAGGCGTAGCAAGCCCAGGTGCTACCCAGTGCAGAATTTTTTTTGTTACTCCCCCCACACACACATTGACAGCTCAGGGTAGGCTTGGGAGTCGCGACCGGGTGCCGAATGTCCGCCCCCCTTCCTACGCCTCTGCACCCCCACCCCCCATGACTCCCAAGTACCCCGAGAATGCGCAGTGCATCCGAGTCGGCGCTGCTGCTCCTGTGGCGACCGAGCGAGCCGCCAAGTGAGCAGCGGCTCGTGGGGCTGCCCCGTCCATAAAGCAGCACGGACGGGGCAGCCCCACAAGCCACAGCTCGCTTGGCAGCTTGCTCGGTCATCGCGGGAGCAGCAGCGCCAGCCTGGACGGACTGAGCATGCACAGAATTTCTGTGCATGCACAGTCCGTCCGATGTGCGTCATGATGTCACGACGCACATGTTGTGACGCGGATGCAGGGGCGTAGCAAGGGGGCGGGCCACCCCGGGTTCCATAATGGAGGGGGTGAGAAATTATCAAGATTTTTTTTTTAAAAAAAAAAACATTTTTTGAATTTTTTTTGAATTTTTTTGTTTTGAATTTTTTTTTTTAAATGCCTGCTCCGAAGGTCTTATCTTACTATACTAGGGATTATATAGCTATATATGAAATTTCATGCATATCGGTTAATACCTTGACCCTCCTCCACCAAAATAGCTGTTCACTTGGCTGTTTTCCTGTGTCATGAAGGCTGAAATTTCAGTTCAGAGAACACTTACTGTTCCCAACCCTAACCCTGTGGAATTAGACTTTAATTTGATTTTGAGATGTTTTTAGGAGGTAATTTATTGTTTGATTTTATACCAATGTTATGTATCTGATGTTAGCCACCCTGAGCCCGACTTCGGCCGGGGAGGGTGGGATATAAATAAAAGGTGGTTTTTTTGTTATTACTTGTTATTATTCCTTTGTAAGAAAATATGAAATAACGTAAAACAATTTTTGCGGGGGGGGGGGTTGGAATCAATGGGGGGGTTGACAAGAAATTTTCCGCACCGGGTACCACCTGACCTTCCCATGCCTGGGGGGGGGGGTTTTGACAATTTTTTTTTTTTGCCCCGGGTACCAATTTATCTTGCTACGCCCCTGCGCTGATGCCCCTGCCCCCAGGGGGGTGCCTCCGCACAGAGTTTGCCACCCCAGGCAGCGAAGAGGCTTCCTACACCCCTGAGAGCATATGGCAGGTGATGAGGGATTTCTCTAGTAATCTGTAGACCGGTGTCAAATAGGAGGAAGAAGTGTTTTCATTTGTCTCTAAGATTAGCTTCCGTGTTAGCCAGCTGTGTTTTTGAAGATGCCCAAAGTCCGCTGACAGATCCCCGATCAGCAGATGCTTGCTTCCCCCCCCCCCCCTTTTAAAGGCTTATTTTGAGAATTAGCCAACACTTTTGTCGGTGTCCTGATGATGGATTCTTTTCTGGGTTGGCACGAAAGCCAGCCGATTTCTGGACCCCAGACAGCAGCATGGATAAAAGCTCCTTGTCTAACATAAATAGCGCATGACATGATTATTGGAAATAAGAGCAAGACGCTGACCTCATGGCTTCTTCTCAGAAAAAAGAGAACATTAAAAATAAAGTCTTTTAAGCAGTCCCCCTTAAAAAACAAAACTTGTTTGTTTCTGCTCGCAGCCTGACCCCATAAGCTGCTACCCCACAGAGGAGGAGATGGTTGTCTTATGCAGACTTATTCCCCGTTGAAGGCTGTTTGAAAGTGGAACTGACATTGCGCAGAATTTATGTATGCATATATTATGGAAAACAGGACTCCTTCTGAACCAGATTTTATGTTATTAAAAAGGACAGCATGGTGCAGTGGTTATAGTGTTGGATTAAGGCTGTAGTGAAGGTGGCTTCTCAAGGGCCCTTTTCTAAACTTTATTCGAGGTACGGAAGCCAGGGATTGAACCTGGGACTTTCTGAATGCAAAGCAGATGCTCTACCATTGAGCCACAGCCCTTCTCCTTCTCAAGCTACTCCAGTGATGCATGTATGAATGGCATTCCTAGTGCCAGGGACCGGTTGGTCGCGGAGGACACTGATGAGTGAACAGGGCCGACTTTAGCATATGCCGCGCCAGGGTGCAAAGATCCGTCCAGCGCCCCCAAATTTAGTTTAGCCCCCAAATTAACTGAGTTGATCGCCTGGGCGGGCGCCAAGGAGGAGCCCACATTCAGCTTGCTGCTGGCGCTGGGCCTCTTCATCTTGCTGCTGCTGCCGCCTCCTCCTCCAGTAGTAGCTACTGGAGCCACTGCTGCCACCAGCCATTTGCCATGGCTAACAGCGCCCTCGGCCAAGCCCATCCCCAGCCAAAGTGCTGCTCTTTGGCAGGGAGCCCCAGCGCACGTCCAGGCAGGTGGCCGCCCCTCAGCACCTCTCCCTCTGGCGCCCTCGCCACCGCCGCCTTTCCTTCCAAGATTCGTTGAGAAATAAAGGTGCCACCACTGCCTCTCCCTCCTGGTGGCCAAATCAGAGGCTCCCCCAAAATCAAGCCAGCAGCCATCCCTTACGCCAGCACCTCACAATGCCCGCCATGGGCGGTTTCAGCAGCACCCGCCTGGCCATAGCTGTCAAGTTTTGGATTTGAAAATAAGGGACCAGCAGTCTCACCTATGCCGGGGACAGTCACATGTCAGTGGTGGGCAGAGCCAGAAGCAAAAGTGGGCAGAGCAGCAATGTAAACTCCAAGCGGGCTCGGGCTCGGAGCGGAGCAAAGAGGAGGGCAGCCATGTGCTCCGCGCGGTGGAGCCCCATCGTCTTCTTGTCTGATCCCATCAAAACAGGACAGGAAGCAGCAGCTGCTCAAAGGCAGCCAGGCTCCGCCCGCCAGCTAACCCTATTGGCTGGCTGAGGGGCTCGGTGGCAATGGATAGGGGCTGATGCAGGGGGAGGAATACACCCCCCCTGTAAGCTCGGGAAACGGCTCCCACTTGCTTTGAGGGCTGAGGCTTTTCTCTCCAAGTAGGCGAGGTCTTCCCACCCAGTCCCTGGCCAGCAGGGGAGGAGCTGCTTCCATTAAAAACGGGAAATTTAAGGGAAATAAAAAATAAGGGAGAGCAGGAAACTACTTGAAATAAGGGAATCCCGGGGAAAACGGGATACTTGACAGCACTGTGCCTGGCACCCCCCAGGATTCAGTGCTGGGGTGCCCCGCACCCCTTGCACCCCCCCCCCCCCCAGGTAAAGACGGCACTAGGAGAAGCGGGGTTGGAGACTGACTTGGAAGAAGGGATCAGTGATCTAGGGGAGTCTGTAACAGCTGGGAGATGAGAGTCAGAGGCAGGAGAAGGTGCAGGATTGGAGAATGAAGGACGGGTGCAGGAGGAGGGAGATGAGTCAGGCTGGTGTACAATCAAGGGCTTCCACACCTCCTCCTCCTCCTCCTGCCCACACCCTCTCCTGCTGCACTGTATCTCAGGACCAGAAGAGGAATGAAGTGGGAGGAGCAGAAGCAGGTTGCACACAGGCATAGTCTTTGCCTGCTTGCCTGCAGCTCAGGTGGGGAAGATAGATAAGCTGAGGTCAGGGTTGGGGCCTCTCTGTTGCTGCAACTGTTTCATCAGGTACATACCTAGGACATAGGGTAGATGGATATAGGATGGATGGACATGCTTTTTCCTAACTTGGAAGTATACTTTTGATAGCAAGGAGTCAATTCCTCACTCTGCATGTGGACATGAGCTTCCTGGGGGACAGAGTGGGAGACAATGCATTTCTCTGCTGTTGTTTTGTCACTGATGGAAACTGCAGTAGTCTGAAGAGGAACAAATGTCCTCCCTTCAGCTTGCTGCAATGCGAAAAAATGCATGCAATTGGAAATATTGTGGACTGACCGCTACTTGTCAATGTGCAATGCTACAAACATGTTTTCCCGCTTCCCCTTCGGACTCTCCCTGCCCCCTCACTTTCAGCAAGTTCAGTTGAAAATGGAGATAATAGAACTTAACGCCGTTATATTTTCCCCTTGCTTAAAAAGGAAGAAGGCATCTCCGAGAGATATTTAATGAGACAACAGATGGATTCAGTTGACCTACAGAGCCTGAATCTTGTGGTTCCTGTCCTATGAATGGTTCCCTGGGGCATAAAAGCACATGAAACACTCTTAAATAGCTTCCCAAGCGCCTTGTCTGTGGCCAACCTTTGCTATTCTGCCAGTACTGCCTCAGGGGGAACCAATCTGAAGGAGCCCATTACCAACAAAAATATCTCAGCCAGTCCAAGCACACTGCTCTGTCCCCGGGGGCATCAGATACACCGATGCATCATGGGATACAGGAGGTCCACAGAGCAACATAGCATGGGGGGGGCATGTGGCAAGCTGTAGAAGGGAAATAAAGGACAGAGCTGCAGCTCTGGATGGGAAAATAAATCCAGAACAGCATTTGTTTATATGTGTACAACCCATCTCGTCCTGAAGGCTTGCAGCCAAGAGCTTTTCTCCTTTCCGTTAAAATAGAAATGTTTCAAAAGGATAAAGTTCAAGGACTAGATTACATTTACCCTGCCATCAAAATATGGCCAAAGAAATAGTTCTTGCGATGTTTGCTAAATATTTACTTTTGCTGGCTTACTATGGGGAGATTTATTTTGTGTCATATTTATAGGCTTCTCTCATCTCAAGCTGCTCACATCCTGGTACATGGTAACACCCCACTTTACATCCTCACCCCGAAAAATAGGGTAGGCAGCTGAGCTCCGAGCTCTATTTATTTATTTCATAAAGGTTATACAACCCCGGATTGTAAAGAACCTCAAAGCGGTTTACAAAAAAGGGGGAAGACAACAGAATCAAGAAAAAAATCACAGCCCTACTTTTAAAACAGACAAGAGTTAAAATACTAAAGCAGATTAAAATCACATCAACTTTCTAAGCCTGAACAGGAATGTTTTTAGCAGGTGCCAAAAAAATAAAATAAAGTAAAGGCACCTGGTTGATCTCAATAGGCAGGGAGTTCCAAAGAGTAGGTTCTGGTACATTGAACACTTGGCCCATTCGTGGGATTAGTGGCCAAAAGTGGTGCAACTGGTCAGATTAGATGGTTTTATAAATGAGAACTAGATGACTTCATAGTGAACTGTGGATATTAGCCCTGATGGCTAAAAATTGAGCCCTCATCACCTAGAAGCAGTATATTGTTATGTACCACCACAATCTCTAAGCAGTGTTTGTGTTTCCTTTGGAAATGAGACACAGTGGAGACTATGATATATGGTTTATTTACACACATATAGAACCTGAGCCTGTGATGGAGGGTTTCAAAGCATTATACTCCAGGTGTTTCTCCCATTGCTGAAGCCTCCAATTTGAAACAGGCAGCCCACATTGTGCTCTGGCGCCCCTCCCCAGCTAGCCGCATTTAACAAACTGACACTTCTTTTCCTCGATCACGCCATAGCCAACTGAAATCCTGAAACTTCCTCCTAACAAAAATGCTGGCATTTGTCTTCTGCTAACTACTCACAGCTCAAGGCAGGGCTCCACCCATTTCTAATCACCCATCATCTTCCTTTGTTCTCCATAGTGGTTCTTCTCCCAGGCGATTTCCTGAGCATGGAAAAACTGGTCTGGCCTGAATTTTAGCACTTTGTTAAATCCAGCATCCGGCAGCCTATTTCAATACTCCAAGCATCGATTAAACTCCAACACCCACTTGACCTAGGAATTTAGGGGAGTCAAGGCACCCACAAACTCATAACAATATTACAATTATTGGATGTGAGAGACAAATGACAGGGGATAGCTATCTCCGTCATGGCTGATCCAGGGTACTCTGGTCCAAGCCTGCAAGTCAGTTCTTGTAGAAAGAGAAAAAGAAGCAGAGTGACCTGCGTTGAACTTTCTGTGATTCTTATCAAAGCTGAAAGTGTAACAGAAGTGATGCGAGAAGGAACTGGGTTATCCAACGGAACCTCTTTCTGTTTCTGTTTCCTGTTTTTTTTAAGAAACACTTTCCTTATCTGCCTTTGACTGTCAAAACAGTGTGGCACGCTTCCCAATTCTCCATAAGTCCATGGACAGTGCTGAAACACTGAAACTACTTTTGCACAAATGAGGCATGTGGTGCCTCTGTAATACAGGTAACTCGCAACTTCCGTGCATTTAATTTGCACACATTCAACTTCACGCATTTGGCAAAAAAAAAAAAGCAGAAATATTTTTAAGGGGGCAGCGGCACCCAGGAAAACAGACTTGGGCGACCCCACCCACCATTGAGATCACCCCCGTTGATTTCAGGGTGGCGGGTTCGAGCTCTATGTTGGGCAAAAGATCCTTGCAATTGCAAAAGATTGGGCTAGATGACCCTCGTGGTCCCTCCCAACTGTACAATTCTATGACCTATAACTCAGGCTCAGGCTCTGCAGCCCCAAGACTCCGCATGCTGCGAGGTTCCTGCATAGCAAGGGGGGGTCAGACTAGATGACCCCGGGGGGGCCCGTTACTACTTTACGACTCTTTGTTGTTTCATCAGGTCATCACCAAAGGGCAGAACTCAATCGGCGCAAGAGCTCAGTCGGAAAAGTGTGGCAGACGCGCGCGCTTGTGCATCACACACGAGCGCACACTCTCCACCCCCCCCCAGGGCAATGGTTTTTTGGGGGGTGATTGGCTATCTTTTTGTGATTGTGTTTGTATTGTATGATTTGCATTTTCTTTGTTGTATGTTTGTGTGTGAATGTATTCTTTTAAAATATTTTAAAATAAAGATTATTTATTTAAAAAAGAAAAAGAAAGAATGCCCGGTTCGAGGGGGCCCGGCGTCTCTCGTGACCAGATGAAAAGTGGGCCGGGTGGATGGGTGAGGGCGCAAATCTGGGGTGGGGTAGGTCTGGCTAGCGGCACCCACCCAGGAAGGTGCCGCCGCCTCCGAGGATGGCGAGGATGTCGCCCCCCACGCCCGCCCGCCCCTTTTGGGGTGTGTCTCCCCCTCCCCTCCTCATATCCCCCCTGCGAGAGAGAAGCAGGCAGCCAGGCGCGCCCCCTCGCCCTTTGTCTCTGGCGCCGGGGAAGCTCCGGCGGCTGCGAGAGGCGGACAGCAGCCGCAGACTCCACCTCTTCCTCGAGGGGAAGCCCTCCTCCCGGCCTGCCCAGTCCTCCTGCCGCCGCCGATCGCTCTCCTGCCGCCTGCCTCCTCTTGCAGGTGTAACAGCACCAGGGACCCGCGGGCCGGACCGCCGCCGCCGCCGAGACGCCTCCGCGCTCCTCTTCCTTCCCAGCTTTTCGGTAGGAGGATACCTGGGGTCTCTCTCGGTTTGGGTTTCTTCCTCCCTGCGGCGCCTCCCCCACCTTAAAGCCCTGCATCTCCTCCCCCACCCGTTTCAGCGCACAGCCCACCTAACCCACCCCTCCATCTCTATCCATCCCTGTCCGTCTGCCTCACCTCCACAATCCGCCCAGATAAGCCTTATCAATGGTCCTGATAATCACCATCGCGCTTTTGCAGCGACCGTGATATTGTGTGCGCGTTCTGCAAATTGCAATTGCTGGAGAAAGTCCCGGGGAATTTCCTGCTCGCGACCCGCACCCGCCTCCCGCCTTGCTGAATTGCTGCCCCCATCGTGCTCAATCGAAAGGGCGCCTCTCCGTTTGATGAGCCCTCTGCTTAATTGCTTTCATTGGGAGGATCGTTGCTCTTTGCTGGCTGCCTGCACACCTGAGCGGCGGCCTTATCTCTCCCTTTCTGCTCTTCTTGGAAACTCCCTTTAATTCTTCCTCCTTCCTGCTGCCACCTGAATCAATTTGGACGATTGCCCGTCCAAAAAAAAAAAAAATAAAAGCGAGAGAGAAAAGAAACCACGCTCCGCCGGCGCACCAGTTTCCATCTCTGCAATTTGCAAGCTGGCGTGTGTATGGAGGGGCTCGCTAACCCTCTTTCCAAGCCCTCTTCCTTACCTTCCAAGCCTCTCCCTCTGTAGTACTCCCATCTTTCTATCAGGCTGCACCAACGCTGCTTACAAAGCATCATTCAGCCATATTCACTGTTTCCCTTTACCTGCTCACATTCCCTTTGCTTGGTAACTGGGCTTGCCAAATGCCTCTTAAGGGATGCTCTCCTTGTTTTTCAGACGTGCTCCTTTATATCAGCCCCCATAGTGCATAGGTAGGCTCTCTGTGTCCCTTTTACTCCCAAAAGCACCAGAGGCATCTGCAGCACCTGTTTTTAAAATTTTTAATTTTGCATCTAGCAGCCTTAGGTGGTGGTCACGACAGGGGATCCATAATGGCAATAAATAATGTGGTTTCTGCTGTGTTTTTGTAAGGGGCTGGGTACGCAGGCTGCTGATGCAGACCAAGCCATGTGGTCCCTATTGTTTCCGCTAGCAGTGCCTGTTCCCCATGACAGCTGACGGTTTGGGTGTTGCGGAGGGAGGGCTTGTGTTGTCAGGCTCTTCTCCAATAGAATGGCCATTTTTGCCTTCCCTTGCAGGAGAGTGCCCCCAAGTTCAGGTGTGTGACTTTTGCACATGGGAGTGAATAGCAGCCATTTGTCCTATTAGAAGGCATAGGGTATGCAACTTTTTTGGGGGGATTGCCAATGGAGTATAACCTAAATTTACTGCATGCCCCTTGTGACCTCGGCTTAGGAACATAGGCTTTTGCCTTGCCGATCAGAAGGTCGGTGATTTGAATCCCCGCGATGGGGTGAGCTCCCGTTGCTTGGTCCCAGCTCCTGCCAACCTAGCAGTTCAAAAACACGTCAAAGTGCAAGTAGATAAATAGGTACCACTCCGGTGGGAAGGTAAATGGCGTTTCCGTGCGCTGCTGTGGTTCGCCAGAAGTGGCTTAGTCATGCTAGCCACATGACCCGGAAGCTGTACACCGGCTCCCTCGGCTGATAAAATGAGATGAGCACCGCAACCCCAGAGTCGTCTGCGACAGGACCTAATGGTCAGGGGTCCCTTTACCTTTACCTTAAGACAGATTCTTGGTCCATGTAACTCAGTATTGTCAACACGGCCTGGCAGCAGCTCTCTAGAGTTTCAGCCAGGGTCTTTCCCAGCCGTAGCAGGAGATGCTGGGGATTGATCCTGCATGCAAAGCAAATGCCATACTGCTGAGCCCTTCCCCGTAGCCTTACTCTCTGCAAAGGATAGAGCTGACTCCAGAGGCTGACAGGTTTGCACATTTGTTAGGGGGTCCCGGATTTGACACCACCCCCAACAGAACTGAAACAACCTGAGAAAATTCTCAGTTCTCTTGCAACATTCTGCCCGCCGGTTCATCTGTGTAATGGAATGTTGGGATCTATATTGACATTTGTTGTTCTTGGCATCTGTCTGTCTTGAGAGACCACGGAGTGCGCCTCTGGGGGTGAAGTGAAGCCGCTGGAGAGTTCACAGCGGCTGCTGTGGCTGCAGAAACCGGTAACTCGTGACTGCTGCCGCCTCCCATGCTGTTTTTGTTGCATTTAGCAGTGCTGAAGTGACCTCCCTGGAGTGCAAGCCTGGGCAGTGTGTATGGAGATGACAGGACCCTCCTCTCAGCTTCACCAATGCAGTCCAAAGGAACGCAGAGCAATGTGTTTGGCGCCAGCTTTGCTGCAGGAGTTGCCAGAAGGAGGCGTACAAGACGCCATTCAACTGTCTTAGCAACTCCACTTCAGATTTGTTTAGGGTTTACGCCAGGGGTCAGCAACCTTTTTCAGCTGTGGGCCGGTCCACCATCCCTCAGACCATGTGGTGGGCCGGACTATGTTTTTTGGGGGGAAATGAATGAATTCCTATGCCCCACAAATAACCCAGAGATGTGTTTGAAATAAAAGCACACCTTCTACTCACGTAAAAACACCAGGCAAGCCCAACAAATAACCCAGAGATGCATTTTAAATAAAAGGACACATTCTACTCATATAAAAACACGCTGATTCCCGGACCATCCGTGGGCTGGATTTAGAAGGCGATTGGACTGCATCCGGCCCATGGGCCTTAGGTTGCCTATCCATGGTTTATGCCTTTAGCTTCTTCTTCTCCCAAAGATATCCTGCAAGGAAGCAGAGGTTTAGGATCAGAGTTTTCCTTCTTCTAAATGGGCTACCTTCCCAGGTTGATGAGCCCCATCTGCTCCTCACTTGCCTCTACAGCATGCGCAGGAACAGCCTTCTTGACCATTTGGACCCACTGTTGGTCTCGTCCACTCAATCTGCCGGCAGGGGCGTAGCAAGGTAAATTGGTACCCAGGGGCAAAAAAGATTTTTGTCAACCCCCCCCCCCCGAGGCATGGGAAGGTCAGGTGGTACCCGGTGCGGAAAATTTCTTGTCAACCCCCCCATTGATTCCCCCCCCCCCCCCG
Organism: Lacerta agilis; assembly: GCF_009819535.1. NCBI lineage: Eukaryota > Metazoa > Chordata > Lepidosauria > Squamata > Lacertidae > Lacerta > Lacerta agilis. The sequence goes on from NC_046320.1 coordinate 61,772,801, forward strand.
CCGCAAAAATGGTTTTACTTTATTTCATATTTTCTTACAAAGGAATAATAACAAGTAATAATTTGTTTAATTTTTTTAATTTATATCCCACCCTCCCCGGTCAAAGTCGGGCTCAGGGTGGCTAACAGCAGATACATAACATTGGTATAAAATCAAACAATAATTAAATTACCTCCTAAAAACATCTCAAAATCAAATTAAAGTCTAATTAGATGGCTTTCCACAGGGTTAGGGTTGGGAACAGTAAGTGTTCTCTGAACTGAAATTCCAGCCTTCACAGCATAGGAAAACAGCCAAGTGAACAGCTATTTTGGTGGAGGAGGGTCAAGATATTAACTGATATGCATGAATTTTCATGTATAGCTATATAATCCCTAGTATAGTAAGATAAGACCTTCGGAGCAGGCATTTTCAAAATAAAAATTTCAAAAAAAAATTCAAATCCCCCCCAAAATTGTTCCTTGATAATTTGTCACTCCCTCCATTATGGAACCCGGGGTGGCCCTCCACCACCCCCTTGCTACACCCCTGTCTGCCGGTGCCTGTCTTTGCATGCAGGGAAAGTCCCTAACTCACCGAGGCTTTGAGACCCATCAGCTACCCTCACCTGGTTTAACCTGGCAAGCTGAAGCTGTTTCCTGGGGTGAGAACTGAGCGCAGGGTAGGCACCAAAGGTGGACGAGCTCCCCTAGAAGGAGCACGGCGTGTCCCCACCAAAGGTACTAACCCTCCCCTAACAGCCCATGTACCCCATATACTGTATACCGTATTTTTCCTTGTATGAGACTTGGGTTTGTTTTTTTACCAAAAAAATAGGTTTAAAATTGGGGCTCGTCTTATATACAGGTAGTGCTGAGGGTGTTTTCTTAATTTGGAGTCCCCCAAAATAGGGGGCGTCTTATACACGGAGAAATTCGGTATATTGGCACTTTAAGAATAGGAGAACTGGTCCTTGCCCCCAGGGGGCTTACAATGTAGAAAAGCAGCAGAAGGGAGACAACAGAGAAGGAGTGGGCGCAGGAGAAAAATGGGAGAAAATGTGATTACTGTAGTTAACATATGCTTGGGCCTCCTTACAATAGGATATGGGAACAGGGTGGGTGTTGTGCCGAAAGCTTTACATTAAAGTGGAGGCAGCAGTTTCTTACCTGAATATGACTATTTTTCTTTTCAATAGGAAAGAACGTTGTGCCATGTATTGGCTGCCCTCTTATTCTCTGTTGCAATGTTTTCTTTTGAAATCTGTAAGATAACAGTTTCTTGTTCAGTTATGTTACTTTGAATGCATAGTTTATGTTTGACTTTCTTCACTAATGTTTTTGTTCTGGTTTGTTTTATTTGATGTTTTACTGTGTGATGTAAACTGCTTCGAAATTATTTTCCCTTAAAGATATAAAGAGATATGTTGTTGTTGTTGATAATAATATTATGCAGTTGAACACCCTAGCCCAGGGTTTCATGAACCTGTAGCCCTCCAAATATGGTCCATCTCCAACTCCCAAACACCCATATGCACCAGCCAGCAGGATCAATGTTTAGGTACGATGGGAGCTAGAATCCAACACCGTCTGAATGGCCACAGGTATCCCATCCCATCCCAACCCTAGCCCCACCCCACATCGAGGCCATTCCCCCCAAAAATTGCCCTCCAGCCAGTTACATATATTTAGGACTTCATCACCTGCTTATAAATGCTTGTTATTAAAGAAATAGCTTAGCTTCCCAAATGGAATCCTATGAATCAGTTGCCGTTTTAGTATATCCCATCCTATCCAAATGGATCAGGCTGGGTTGTATTCTGAAACAATATGAAAAAGCTTCCTTGTCCCTCAAGGTCACGGACGGAACAGCTTTTATGGAGGCTTCACACATGCAAGTTAATCGGCTTATGGCTGCGATATCCAGCGTCGACTTGCCATGTGTGAACAAGACCTCGCAGTCACAACAGCCCACAGAAAACTTTAATTAGCCCCTCAAACACAATGATTTTCAACTGGAGTAAGTTCACTCATGTGGCTTCCAGTCTCCAAGGACTGGTTTATGCCTGTATATAGTTGATCTTTGTACAGTTGGAGACTAACAACAGAATGTGTGAACACCATTCAAAAAATGTGATGTGTGGGCTGAGATGAAATTTGCATCTCTGATTATATATATATGAATGACAGCCGATTCACACATGGAAGTCCTGGATGCTGCAGTTGGTGCCGTGGGGCTAGAATTTTCCCATTGCTGTGTTTCCCTGGGAAGATGTTTCCATATCTAAAAATACAGAGTTTGGCCACATTGGGAATACCGGGCCTGCTTCTTGGTGCCACATTTTTCGAAGAAGAAGAAAACATTGGCAAACATCTGTGCCTGGCATAGCAGCTTTATACAGTGGTACCTCGGGTTACAGACGCTTCAGGTTATAGACGCTTCAGGTTACAGACTCTGCTAACCCAGAAATAGTACTTCGGGTTAAGAACTTTACCTCAGGATGAGAACAGAAATCATGTGGCGGCAGCACAGCAGCAGTGGGAGGCCCCATTAGCTAAAGTGGTACCTCAGGTTAAGAACAGTTTCAGGTTAAGAACAGACCTCCAGAACGAATTAAGTTCTTAACCCAAGGTTAGGCCATTGCCCCATGTAGCTCAGGATTGTCTGACTGGCAGTGGCTCTCCAGGGTTTCGGGCAGAGGAGATCCTCAGCTCTATCTGGAAATGCTGTGGATTTAACACAGGACCTTCAGCATGCGAAACAGATGTTCTGCCACTGAGCTATGGCCCTTTCCTTGCAAATTCAGCATAACTTGCTTTGCTGATCACGGGAACAACAAGGCACCATGAGGAACTGAGCCATATATAAAGACCATTTGCCTACTGGTAGCAGATTTCCAGGGTCCTAGCCAGGTCCAGAACTACTCCATAGGAATATTGGAAGTTGCTTTGTGCTGAGTCAGATCACTGGTTTTTTTCCTTTGGCGATCACTCATAGCTGAGTAAGATTGTCTTCTATAAACAAGGTTTTAACAGTGAGTCCATAAATGACCGTGGAGGCCAATTCTGGATCCACACGTCCTTCCACAGTGGGGACATAGGTTTCTGGACAGGAGTTGATCATGGTGTGAGTTCGCCAAGCGTGCCTTCCTCTTAGCACGTTTCTCCCTTTCGTCCTGAGTTCGAGTGTCTTCAAAGCCCACGACACCTTTGGTAAAGGCTGTTCTCCAACTGGAGCACTCGCAGGCCAGTGTTTCCCAGTTGTCAGTGTTTATACTACATTTTTAAAAAATTGCCTTGAGACAGTCTTTAAACCTCTTTTGTTGACCACCAGCATTACGCTTTCCATTTTTAAGTTCAGAATAGAGTAGTTGCTTCAGAAGATGATAATCAGCATTGTTTACCTCGCCTGGGTTGGTTCACTCCAGCGGAGACGCTCTATGGGCTGGATTGTGTGCACACATGCCCGCAATTTCTGACATCTGCATCTGTGCAGACGTGATTTCCAGTGCCACGGAAGTGAGTCCCTGCACCGTGCCAGTTTAGCGCAGCGTGGGGACTCGCCAAGCGGGTGGCTCAGTTCGGGGGCGGCTCGTGGGCCAGTTAAATGACCCCCGTGGGCTGCTTGTGGCCCATGGGCCTTAGGTTGCCGACCCCTGGTCTACACACTGATGCTTCTGGATCTGCCATCCTTTGGCACAGAGCCCCTAAGCTATGTAATTCCCACAGGAGTGCACCTGACATCTTCAGTATACAATTTTCAGCAAACGCTGAAGACACACTTCTTTAGCCTGGTCTTTCGACACCTGAGATGTGTGTTTTCAGGACCCACATAATTCCTGCGACGGCAGTTTGTTTTAACTGTTTTAAATACTGGATTTTAAATGGTTGTAAAGCAAATGTGATGCTGCCGCCGCCACAAAGGTATTATATCCAATATATGTTGTCTTCTGTCAAGCAGGTGGGGACTGAAGTGTGACCCTCCGTCGAACACCATATATGCTTCAGCACTTGGATGCTTCAAGGTAAGTTTAGTTCTTAAATGTTGAACTTCCTGGAACTTGTTGATGAAAGGGTGGAGAACCTGTTGCCCTCCAGGCTTTTGGACTACAGCTCCCATCCTCCCTGTCAATTGTCCACGCTGGCGAAGGATTATGGGAGTTGGTGTCCAACAGTGTTTGAAAGACCACAGGTTCTCCAGCCTTGTGTGTAAATGGCTACAATCCAAACTCATACACAAGACTTATCCATCAATATACCGCAGGGAACCTTCTTTCCTTTTGAGGGCTCCATTTTCTCAGGGTCCGGAACCAAATTGGGCAGGATTAGAGCCCAAAGTTGTCATAACCAGTAGGTGAATTTTGTGAAGCAGGCAGAGCTCTTAGACGAAGCTGGTGACCTTAAGAGAATCTAATGATGAGTGTTTTATGGAAGAATGGAAGTCTTTTTCATACTACTTAAAGAAATATTATAGTACGATGAACTCGCGAGCAGGATTTGAGCAATGAGCAACAAAAGTAATTAGATTATAATTTCGTGGTTATGATTTAACAGATAGGGTACAGCAGAAAGGGAGAAATGACATCTCCATGGAAAATGGGGTGGGAAGTTGACAAAAATAAGAGAAAAGATGAAACTGTGTTTTGATTGCACATGTTAAAAATGTTGAAACTTAATAAAATAATTTTTTAAAAATAGACTAAATTGGTGGCCCATGTGCTAATAACCTCATGCTTAAACTATTACAGTGTTCTTGTGTTTTGCTTTTATCTTGCTTTTAGGAATCTTTATTGAATGTTGTATTTTTTAAAATAGTCTTTACTGCTTTCTGAATGTCACTTCATTTCTTTTTTTTTTTTAAATATAATTTATCGGTTTTTCAAAATAAAATTAAATTAGCAATCCCCCGAACCGACATTACTTTCTTCCCACTCCTATCCTTCAAATACGGGTTCCTTATGGGGTGTTGTATTTTTAATTGCTTTTATGTGATCCAGTAATATATATCTATATTAAGTGGATTTGAAAACTTTCATCAATAAATAAATAAAATAGGCAAGAGGGTTGCAGGTCCCCTTCCCCGATGTATGTGATCGATGGAGTGGAGCTCCGGTTTTGAGTTGCTACAGGACCAAAGGTTTACTGTCCTGCACTGCTATCTGCAGGCTCTATAAGGCACCCATCCAACTAAAGTTAACCCTGAACAAAACACGTTTAAGTCTATGCAACATGCTTCTTGTGACTCTCTGTTTAGTCCCACTGCTTTCAATGGGGCTTGATAATGACTCACTTTAAATGAGCTGGGTCCAAAGGCCTGTTACTTTCATTGTACCGTGTATGTTTCTTTTAAGCTTTACCAACCACACTGCAAAAGATTCTGAAATAGGCATATTTTACAGTTGGAATAAAGCATTGGTGCCAATGCCAGACAAGTCCCGCCAGATTTGCAGAATTCAAAATGTAGTTTTTATCAGCAAAGCATTTTGGCTCTTTTAATGGAGAGAGGAAGACCTGGTTGTAGCCACGAATAGAGTTGATATCAGCAGCAACTTCCATCCATCTTTGGGGCTGGTTGAGGGGCAGAAATAAGTGTCATGGCACCAGCCTCTAGACTGAATTATCCATTCATATCAGAGGCTTCAGTTGGATGGATATGAAAATGTGTCCTGCCTTTTGCAGCCAGATGGGCGGGGTATAGTTAATAAATTATAATAATAATAATTATTGACCATTAGTGGTTTATCATTGCCATTGATCTGAGTAAGTGATGCTCAGATGCCAGTGACCCTGTAGCTTGCCTCTCCTGCATTGCTATTCTTGGTGATGTCCACGCAGAAATGGGATTCTGTGCCATGTTTGTTCTCCAAGGACTCAGCTACATTGGCAAATAAAAAGCACTTTACGTTCGTTGTATATGCATTATATCACTGTGGCAGCACCCAATGGTGCTGTGGCGTTCCGTTTTTGCCAACCCAATTTCTCATGCAAAGATTACAGCATGTTTCACTGAAATGCTTCTTTGATGTGTCTAGAGATCCAGCCCAAGTAACTGCAAAATAAAATAAAATAAAATAAATAAGGCTCCCTTACAAAGAGATTGTCTCCATGTAAATGGGTGTCAGGAATGAGCCAGCTCCAAGCGAAGGTTTGCAGCCAACTGCAGAAAGCAGCCAGGAACAGAGAGGCTTAGAGGTTAGTCAGGTAGGGGAGAGCCGGCAGCTGCAGATTTTGGCACCCCCTGACCTTGACGGGCTGGCTGATAAGGCAGTAGCTGAGAGCAGGCTAGAACACAGCCAAAGCTCACAGGAAGCACAAATAGGTACGAATAAACTCAGCCTCTCAGACCAGGAAGAGGTTGGAGCCGATCCACTAAGTCCGAAGAGTCGGTGAATGGGAGGGCTGCTAGACAGGAAGCAAAACAAGAGCCGTAAGAGCCGTAAGTTCAATATCTTCTATCGTAGCCAGAAGGAGTCTTCAGAAGGGTCATCTTGAGTAATGATGCCGGAGGCTTTGTCAGAGCCGTCCGGAGCTATCTGTTTGTTTTTGCAATAAATCCTCCTTTTTAATTACCTACGCCTACTGTGTTATCAAGATGGGAATCTGGACTCCTGACAATGGGTGGTTAACAGGGAGTTAAACCACTCTTTGACTCTAAGAATCTCCAAACTTACCTGGTGGAACCAGACACCCCAATCTTGAATCGTCAGTTTGTAGATGTGCAAAGCACAGCTATTCAGGTGGTTAGACCTTCCCTTCAAGTGCAGAGGCTGTGAGATATCATTTCCCAGCAGAATCTAACATCAAAACACTTACTTATTGAGGACAATTTCTGTGACACCACCATTTAATCTGCTTTCAGGGCCAGGGCTCTTTCCTAGAACATATGAAAGAAGAAGTAAAAGTGTTCCTAGGCAGGCACAGAATGCATTTCCCTACACCAATGAGTAACAGACACATCAGGGATTCGGGCAAAGGGTTTCTAGATGAGAAGTTGAAATTTCCAGGCAAATTTGAGCCAGCATTTCCTTTTCAAAGCTTTATACGATAATGGATAAATTCTTCAAAGGAAAGGTTAGAGAGGCCATGAGGTTGTGTAAGTGCTGCACTTCTTTGAACTTCTGCATTTTTCCTGATAAAAAAGAGCATCCAGCCATAGCCCCCAGGTCCTTTAAAATTGCAGACTGCAAAAGAGTAGTCTGTTGTCATGGTTACGTGGTCAAGAGGCTGACTTTGGTCATGCAAGACTCCTTGTCAGGTATTGGCTTGGACACTGAGCGAGACAGAAGAGTGGGAAGAAGGGGGGTTGGAGACTGACTTGGAGATCAGTGATCTGGGGGAGCCTTACAGCCAGGAGATGAGAGTCAGAGGCAGGAGAAGCTGTCGGAGAGTGAATTAGAGGTGCAGGAGGAGAGAGAGAGGTCAGGTTGGTGAGTCAAGGGCTTCCAAACCTTTTCCTCCTTCTGCCCCCACCTCTCCTGCTCTACTGTCTCCCAGGACCAGGCGAGAGGGAGAAGCAGAAATTGGTTACATGCAGAGGGAGTCTTCGCTTGGGGGAGATACAGAAGCTGAGGTTGCGGGGCGGGACCTCTCTTGTGTCAACTGCCTAATTGGGTTCATACCTAGGAGCAGCTGAGAGACATAGGACTGATAGACATGCCTTTTCCTAACTCGGAAGTGTACTTTCCATTTCTGCCTAGTATGCACTGGTAGCCCTTAGGACGCAGTGGGCAGGGATGGAGGTGAAATCCAGCCCAGCTTGAATTGAGTCTGGGTAGAGTAATCTCTGCATAAGTCCAGTCTGTCCCAATCTGGTATAGTTCAGAAAAGGGTGTCAAGGCACAGAATAGCACAGAATCACAGAATTGTAGAGTTGGAAGGGACCCTGAGGTGCAAGTATACCCACTGCAGTGGGTATACTTGCAGTGGGCTCATTAGGAGAAATGGGGCACTGCCCCACCGTCCTCACTTTGCTCTCAGCCTGCCCCCTTCATCTGCTTTCCTTTCTACTTAAAACCGGTTCAGTGTGGCACGGCACAGCATCCGTTTCCCCCTTGGGTTCAGTTTGCCCTTGCAGAACAGGGAGGACGATGGGGACAAAACTAGAATTAGTTGGCTTTGCCTGCTATTCTCTGGCGCCATCTACTGGCGGGCTCCTTGCCTTCTGCCCTACCATACTCAATGGGCATCTACCCCTGTGAAGAACTTAGTGCAGTCTAGAGATATGCCCACATCTGACCTCTTCAAGAGGATTTGGGAACCCTTTCTGCCTTCTGCAATCATCTGCTCCAGAGTTTCATCAGAGCAGAATAAACCTTCTAGGATCTGCTCTTACTTTCAAGAGCAAAGACCCAGAGCCTGGACATACCCCAAATGCGCCATTGTGGCCCACATTTATCTAGCCAATGGCCTGCGAATTGCCCGGCCCTCTGCACAACTGCTGTTGCTTCGGAACACTTCAGCGGTTAATAACACCCACATGGGCTCGTTTGTCAAATGGAATATTTTGGAATATTTACAATTAAGCTGAAAGCTTGATCTGTGGCTTGGAGCTGCCAAGTGAGCTCTGCCATCGACGCTAATCCGTAGTAATCCTGGCGTAATAGCTGGCTGTTGCGTAGGCCTGATTCTCTTGACAGCTATCTGACATGAGACATGGGCGGGCAGGTCTGGTGGAGCTGAAGGAGGCCTTTCCATCACAAACCAATGCAATTCTGGGCTGCATCAATAGGAGTATAGTGTCTAGATCAAGGGAAGTAATAGTACCACTATATTCTGCTCTGGTCAGACCTCACCTGGAATACTGTGTCCAGTTCTGGGCACCACAGTTCAAGAAGGATACTGACAAGCTGGAACGTGTCCAAAGAGGGCAACCAAATGGTCAAAGGCCTGCAATGCCTTATGAGGAACGGCTTAGGAGCTGGGTATGTTTAGCCTGGAGAAGAGAAGGTTAAGGGGTGATATGATAGCCATGTTCAAATATATAAAAGGATGTCATAGAGGAGGTGAAAGGTTGTTTTCTGCTGCTCCAGAGAAGCGGACACGGAGCAATGGATTCAAACTACAGAAAGAAGATTCACCTAAACATTAGGAAGAACTTCCTGACAGTGAGAGCTGTTCGGCAGTGGAATTTGCTACCAAGGAGTGTGGTGGAGTCTCCTTCTTTGGAGGTCTTTAAGCGGAGGCTTGACAGCCATCTGTCAGGAATGCTTTGGTGTTTCCTGCTGGCAGGGGGTTGGACTGGATGGCCCTTGTGGTCTCTTCCAACTCTATGATTCTATGAAACCTGCCACACTTTGCACGGCCTTGTTTCTCTGCAGCAGTGGGTTGTGCCTTGCCTGCAGTGCTCTCGCTGGCTGCTCGCCTCGTTGCAGGGCTGCAGCATAACCGTGCTGTGTGTGAAAATAAGCAACCGTTTCTAAAACGGGTTCTGAGGGGACACGGTAGGGATCACCAGGTCCCCTTGTCGTAGGCAAGCCAGCCTCTTCACTTGTGCTAACGTGTTATAGGCCTGCTTTCTATGTGCAATCAAATCATAGAATCGTAGAACTGTAGAGCTGGAAGGGACCCAAGGGTCATCTAGCCCAAACCCACTGCAATGCAGGAATCTCAACTAAAGCACCCATGACAGACCTCTGCCATCCAACCTCTGCTTAAAACCCCCCAAGGAAGGAGAGTCCAGCACCTCTTGTGGGAGTCCGTTCCACTATCGAACTGTTCTTTCCATCAAAAAGTTATTCCTGAGGTTTAGTTGGAATCTCCTTTCTCGTGACTTGCAGCCATGGGTTTCAGGTCCTAGCCTCTGGAGCAGAAGAAAACAAGGGCAGGGCCACCAATGTTACATCTTGTAGAGATTTTCCTTGGCATGCATCGGCGGGCTCCTGTCCACTGAAATTTGATTTAAGAGAAGCATTCTATTGTAGTCAATAGAATATGTTGCCGTTTGTGTGTGTCCCTGGCAGTTTTCTCTGGTTTGCAAACGAGCCCAAATGCTCAAAAAGTTGAGTGACAGGTTCGAAATGATGGGTGACAGTCCTTTCTTGTTGTTCCATAGCTGTGCCTTGAGACGATCCAACCTTTACCTGCTGAATTGGAGCTTAGTTGAACATCATCTCTCTTTGAATTTTCCATGGGGGCAGGATCAGGATCAGATTTTCGCAAGGCAAAAAAGCTCTCAGGCCTGTAATTGATACACAATACAATCAAAATATGGGTCAGGCAAAATTGTGGATTAGCCCTTGGTTTGGGATTTGATACTAAAACTACACTTTCTAGGTCTTTGATCTTGATTGCAAGCAGTATTTTTGTGCCCTCTGGTGCTCATTGGTTGTAAGGCACAGTTAAATATGCATGTTTTAGGCCAGTCCCAGTACAGTGGTACCTCAGGTTACATACGCTTCAGGTTACAGACTCCGCTAACCCAGAAATAAACGCTTCAGGTTAAGAACTTTGCTTCAGGATAAGAACAGAGATCGTGCTCTGGCGGCGCGGCGGCAGCGGGAGGCCCCATTTGCTAAAGTGGTGCTTCAGGTTAAGAACAGTTTCAGGTTAAGAACTTTTTCAGCAGGGGGCCGGTCCACTGTCCCTCAGACCTTGTGGGGGGCTTGACTATATTTGAAAAAATAATGAACCAATTCCTATGCCCCACAAATAACCCAGAGATGCATTTTAAATAAAAGCACACATTGTACTCACGTAAAAACACCAGACAGGCCCCACAAATAACCCAGACATGCACTTTAAATAAAAGGACACATTCTACTCATGTAAAAACACGCTGATTCCCGGACTGTCCACGAGCCGGATTTAGAAGGCGATTGGGCCACATCCGGCCCCCGAGCCTTAGTTTGCCTACCTATGGTGTAATATGCTCAAAAACCGCTTTGCCCCGTTGAGCAACCTGGCCGCTTGTGAGACCTGCGATGATTTATTGTGATTAGACCTCAACTGCGTTGCCAAGGCAACGTAGGACTCGCCGCAGGAGAGATGCTTTTCAGCGGCGACTAACACAGCCGAGAATTGCACCGCAACCAGGCACCGTAGTCTGAAAGATGCATTCTGGGCCCGTAGGAAGCTCCAAGTCAAAGCTTCCTCGATTGAAACTGCGCACGTGCATGCACGCCCTCCCATGTTGCCCCATCTGTGAGGCCTACTGATTTGGGAGCTGAAACGCCCTTCTCAGTTTTCCCTCTTTCGCCACACACCCATGCACACCTGTCTCCCTGCCTCAATGCTCTGGGAGACGGGCCTGAGGGGGCCCAAGCCGTTAACTGGCACCTCAGGCTGAACTTGGCCCCCACATAGCCCAGAAAAAAAGAACTGGTGGTGCGCCATTTCTAGCCTTTTGCGCACCCCACCGCAGCCTGAACGCACAGGGCACATGGCAGAGAGCGAAGGAAAGAGAGAGGTGCCCTCAAGGCTCCAGTCGAGTAGACGGCAGGGCCAAAGGCTTGCATGTGAGCTCGCCCCACAATGAGGGTTGATGTTGCACAATCGTCTAACCCCCCCCCCCCCGGTGGTGTAGGTGGCTTTCCCCCGGTGACTGCTCAGTCGCCGCTATCCCAGGGATCTTGTAGGGACCTCGTGCATTGCAACGCAAAACTTGTGTTGAAAAGTGCCACAAACCCCTCACAGCGGGTTAAGATGGAGGAAAATGCACAGCCCTGCAAAAGTTAAAATGCTGAAGCAGGTTAAAATGTCCTCCACTTTCTAAATGTCTGGGTAGAAATGTTTTTAACAGGTGCCGAAAAGAGTATGAGCTTGATCTCCATAAGCGGGGAGTTCCAAAGTGCAGCTGCTGCGACACTAAACGACTTAAGTTCTAACAAATGCGGGACGGTTGTTACGTATGTGAGCCAATCCTCTTCCCCCCCCCCGCCCCGATTGAAGGCGTTTTGAGGGGGCACATGTGAGATAAGGCAATCTCGTAGGTTTGGAGCAAGTCATCTCCCCATTTTTTTCATGCCTGTGGCAGCCATTTTGTGCTGCTACCCACTGCACTCTTATCAATATATGAGTACAAACGCTTCATTTTTTGCCCGCAAAACACACAAAAGCAAAGCAAAGCAAAACAAAACAAAACCACCTACTGGCTGTAAGAAACAAAATTCCAGAATGTCACAATAGATTGCAGTGTGGGAGGTGTCATCGCAAAGCACTGCTGCTGCTGTGACATTTTAAAGGATTTGTAGGAAGGAGGAGGAAATCAGACAGGTCTGGTTGAGGCCGAGCAGCGACAATGGAGGGGTGTGGGGGACCTGTGATCTGCCCCATGTCGCTCCCACCATTAACGACCATTGGGCATGCTGGCTGTGGGAATGGGATGTCAGAGTCCAGCAACTTCTGGATGGCCCACAGTTCCCCCAGCTCTGCTGGCAGCTGCAGCATGGGATGAAGCCACAGAAGAGCTTCTGGGCTTCGTCTAGAACTGAATGGTGCTATCAGATTTTCATTTGAAAAAATGTGACCGTTTGGGGAAGACCCCCACTGTTCATTCGCAAGATGAAATAGGTAATATATTTTTCTTTTCTTTTTTGCTTGCAAATGTTTGGTTCCTTCTAGCGTGGTTTGCAGAAGGAAGCAAAGTGTTGCTAAGCATGGTTTCTCTGCCAGAAAGACTGAGGAAGGCAAGTTTCATGGCCATTTGCTTATGCCGAACTTTAAACAACCACAGATGTGAGGGGAACTCATTGAAAAAGGCCCGTGAGCAGAAAGGGCAGAGGAAGTGAATCTAATGGGGAAGACAATTTTCGTTTTGATACTAATAAACTCTGTGCCTTTATGCAGTCTGGCCGGTTCTACTGGCAAAGTGCCCTTCTTGGGACCATCTTCAGTGTGGTAACATTTATTTAAGTTTCCCCTTATAGGGCAGAAATTTTTGAGAATTATTGAACACAAAACAAAAGGGTGTGACGCTGTATTTCTGCCTTCTGGGGATGTACCTATGGGCATTGCCACATTTAATCTCCCAGAGTTCAGGAGTATTTTGCATTCAAGATCTTGGAATATTTACTCCTTGGGTGTGTTGTGTGTGTGTGTGTGTGTGTGTGGTTGTGTGAGAAGCAAAGGCTTGCACAAAACCAAGTCTTCATGCACCAGGGCCTGGGTTGCAACAACCTTATATGTGTGCCAGGGAAGTAGCTGTGTCTTTCTTAACTCTACACAAAGGTGAATTTTGACTGGTTGAAGCAGTCAGTGAGCTGGTTTCAAAAGCTCACAAGTGCTTGCTTCTTTTGGTTACAGCTCATGGTTAGTGAAAAGAGAGGCTTAGCCACAGTTTAGATGGCATTCTAAGCCACCTTTGATTTAGCTCAGCACATCACATCAGCTAAAGTAACTGGGGAGGAACAAACAGACTGTGAGCATCTCTATGGGTGTCTGCATGTTCATGCATTCTCACTAAGCCAAGATTTAGTGTGTCTTGTGAACAGGCCAATATGTAACAGTCAGTAAGCACTGGGTTTTGCATTTGTTAACTTGGCCTCAGTTTTCTGAAATCTTAATATCTAACCCCAGTGCTTTTTTCTGGGGGTACGCAAGGATACGAATACCCCTAAACATTTGGTGAATCTTTGTACTTTTGTCCATTTACCTGTATTTATTTCCCCCGATTTGAACTATAAAATGGTGGTTTTCTTGAGTCAATTTTTTTTTAGAGTAAACATTTTTTAAGAAAAAAAGCACTGTCTAACTCCCTCTTTATTTGTGCTTCTGGGAAGAAAATGAACCACAGTATTATCTGGTGTGAAACGATGCTATGAATATTACTTTAGTCAGGATATACCCGAGGAATGTTTGAAACCAGTTAAGAAGTTGATGAGTATTTTTTTTTTCATGTGCTGAAAACGGTCACAATGGAAAGCACAGAAAGTGGCGCATATCCCAAAGCAGCAAGCTTGGAAGAGGTGGCTAAATTGCTGCAGGCTTCAGGGATGGCACTTAGCTCTTGCTGCATGATGCTGAAGTAAAATCCATCCTAGGAAGAGATTTCTTTGCAAGGAAGCTAGAAGCGTAGAGAAATTGACTTTTGTCCCTGCTGACATGTCTCCTGGTACTTGAGTGACAGATTCCATTAACTTTATTAATGAATTCATTGGCTCCAAGGATTGGGGTAGAGGGAACTGGAGGAAAGCGGTTTTCGAGGATGACTTGCGTCTTGCTTATTCGACATCAAGCGTGAAAATCGCACTGAGAACTCAAAACTCTGTGCTCATCATAAAGCATGCCAATCAACAAAAACGTGCATATAGAAAATGTAGCAATAAACAGCCTGGTTAGCTGTGTTCTCTCGTTATTTTCTGCAGAATATTGACATTCTGGCAGGGAACCGTGTGGGAACAGAAGGAAATAATAGATGATGACTAAGGGGAAGGGAATGTAGCTAGAGACTGAAAAATGTGATTAGATGCAGATCAGGCCAAAAAAACTAACCTTTCTGCTTATTATGCAAATTTGCAATCAATTGCAATTTGTGTGAAATGTGCATTGAGTACTGTACATGAGTTTCATTAGTGCATCTTCCAAGGAACCATAATCTGAGGTCATAAGGCCCGCCTCTCAGGATTTCATGAGCCTCGTCTACAATTTGGCTAAGAAGAAGAGGGGGGACAACAATTCAGTTCACTCTTTACTCTGCTTATGTGCTTCTCACGTGACATCTCACCAGACATTTTGGGAGGCTATGGGGAGACTGGAAAGAGTTGTCCCTGTTTTAAGGATGGATGGCAGAAAAGCAATTCTCCATCTTCCTCTTTACCTAGGTAGAATAACAATTAGCTTTTTGAACACTGTGAAGTTATGGTGGCACCTGAAGGTGCGGCAATAGGTGTGTCCAGGCATAAAACAGACTAAGCTCCGTGTAGCTCCTGGGAGGAAAGCCAAGTTTAAAATGGGATAAATAGTAATTTGCAAGTTGGGCGAAGAATGTCACCATCTTGAGTATATAGAGAGCACTGTATATCTTCTCATCAAGGTAAGAAAAGCCCATACGTTCTCACTTTTGCCATGTTTCATTTCTGTTCTCTTTGTTCCTGTCAGGCATGGATGGGAAGAAATGCAGCGTATGGATGTTCTTACCTCTTGTGTTGACACTGTTTACCTCAGCAGGACTGTGGATTGTGTAAGTGACCTTTGTGGACCTTTTATGGTTTCTGGGTGGAATAATTTTCTTTGGAGCAACATTATTCAAGGGGTCTCGGCATGCCTCAGGGTGAACAGTTCTTCACTGGAAGAACATTGTTCTGTCGTTTTGCTGAACAACTTTCCTTCTTCCAGGAACCAGCCCTCACACCCCACCCCTCATTTAGAATTGTCTAAATGTCTTCCTTCCTATTTTGGCAGGTATTTTATAGCAGTAGAAGACAACAACATTATTCCGCTAAATGTGCTGGACAGGTAATGTATATATATTTTAAATCTTACTTTCTAATGACACAGTCCATTATGCTTCCAGCGAAGCAGAATTAGTTTCCCTGGCATGCAGCATTTAATTCTTTTGGTTGACTTTACACAGTGATGCTCTCAGCTAATAGCCTAGGGTGTTATCCGCCAAACAGCAATGTAAATAAAAGGGATAGAAGAAATGAGTGGAAACAGTGCAGAGTTCCTTACGAATTGAAAGTTACTCTGCTTGATTTTGCAGTCTGCTAATAGCACCTGCTAATAGATTTTGCAGGTGCTGCACTCAATATGCCAGCAAGTTTGGAAAACTCAGCAGTGGCCAGAGGATTGGAGAAGATCAGTCTACATCCCAATCCCAAAGAAGGGCAGTGCCAAAGAATGCTCCAACTACCGCACAATTGCACTCATTTCACACGCTAGCAAGGTTATGCTTAAAATTCTACAAGGCAGGCTTAAGCAGTATGTGGACCGAGAACTCCCAGAAGTGCAAGCTGGATTTCGAAGGGGCAGAGGAACCAGAGACCAAATTGCAAACATGCGCTGGATTATGGAGAAAGCCAGAGAGTTCCAGAAAAACATCTACTTCTGCTTCATTGATTATGCAAAAGCATTTGACTGTGTCGACCACAGCAAACTATGGCAATTTCTTAAAGAAATGGGAGTGCCGGATCACCTCATTTGCCTCCTGAGAAATCTCTATGTGGGACAAGAAGCTACAGTTAGAACTGGATATGGAACAACTGATTGGTTCAAAATTGGGAAAGGAGTACGACAAGGCTGTATATTGTCTCCCTGCTTATTTAACTTATATGCAGAATACATCATGCGAAAGGCTGGACTGGATGAATCCCCAACCGGAATTAAGATTGCCGGAAAAAAATATCAACAACCTCAGATATGCTGATGATACTACCTTGATGGCAGAAAGTGAGGAAGAATTGAAGAACCTTTTAATGAGGGTGAAAGAAGAGAGCGCAAAATATGGTCTGAAGCTCAACATCAAAAAAACTAAGATCATGGCTACTGGTCCCATCACCTCCTGGCAAATAGAAGGGGAAGAAATAGAGGCAGTGAGAGATTTCACTTTCTTGGGTTCCATGATCACTGCAGATGGTGACAGCAGTCACGAAATCAGAAGACGCCTGCTTCTTGGGAGAAAAGCAATGACAAACCTAGACAGCATCTTAAAAAGCAAAGACATCACCTTGCCGACAAAAGTCCGTATAGTTAAAGCTATGGTTTTCCCAGTAGTAATGTACGGAAGTGAGAGCTGGACCATAAAGAAGGCTGATCGCCGTAGAATTGATGCTTTTGAATTATGGTGCTGGAGGAGACTCTTGAGAGTCCCGTGGACTGCAAGAAGATCAAACCTATCCATTCTCAAAGAAATCAGCCCTGAGTACTCACTAGAAGGACAGATCCTGAAGTTGAGGCTCCAGTACTTTGGCCACCTCATGAGAAGAGAAGACTCCCTAGAAAAGACCCTGATGTTGGGAAAGATGGAGGGCACAAGGAGAAGGGGACGACAGAGGATGAGATGGTTGGACAGTGTTCTTGAAGCTACTAACATGAGTTTGGCCAAACTGCGAGAGGCAGTGAAGGATAGGCGTGCCTGGCGTACTCTGGTCCATGGGGTCACGAAGAGTCGGACACGACTGAACGACTGAACAACAACAACAATAGCACCTTCCTTTTCTTGCAATCTACTACTAGTGCATTTTCTTTTTTAAAAAGCAAGAGTAGGTCAGGCTTGAATGGGCCACCTTTTGCTTTTTTAAAACCAGAGCTCAGAAGTCCACCAGCTGCAGCCAGTTGCAAAACAGTGGTGCAGACCATGGAACCAGTCTTGGTTACCTACTGCACCCAGTGAACCCTGCATTGGCCTGAATTAGTGCCTCCCATTAAAATGACAGCTAAAACAGAACAGCAGAAGCACCTGCCCTGATAGGGGAAGCAGGAGACAACCTTGCCTCATCGCCTTCCTAGGTAGCATGCAGGGGGAGGCCAGCAAGGAAACCCCCATTCCATCCATGAACACGACAGCCTTTCTCACCCTTCCCTGCTGGCTGTCCCTTGTGCTGCTGCTGCTGCTGCCTGCCTCTACAGCTTCAGTCACAGTTGGGACAACTGTCCAAAGCAGCCTGTTGGCACATGAGGCGGACCCCAAAATGGCACCCCTCTCGTGTCAGGGAAGAAGAGGTGAGGGAAGATATACATCAGGAACAAAGGGGAAAAGAAAGATTGACATTAGGATCTGTTGCCCCTGTGGATTCTGCTGCCTGAGGCAGTTGTCTCACCTTGCCTCTTGGTTGGGCCGGCCCTGAATAAAGATCTACATTGGGATCTGCTGTCCCTGTGGATTTTTCTGCCTGAGCCAGTAGCCTCACCTTGCCTCATGGATTGGTCAGCCCAGTAGCAACCAAGGCACCAAATGGAGGACCGCTCGCATTGCTGCTACTGGCTGTCACAGATTGGACTGACCCAGATGGTGGTGTTGCCCCACCACCACCGGTGCCCTTTTAAATTTGGCAAATGGTTTGGTGTTGCACACACATATACACACCCATTAGGTAGAGGGAGTCTGTCACTGCAGGCAGGTCTAATTCAGGGATCAGGAACCAGCAGCCATCCAAATGTGGTTGGGCTATAACTTCCATCGTCCCTGACCGTTGGCCAAGCTGGCTGGTGATGATGGGACTGGAGTCCAATCATTGCAGAGCCACACAGCTTCTCCATTCCTGTTCTAAACCAAATCACATTCCGTAACATTCAGTAACCAGCCCTGCAATTCTGACTTGTGTATGATTCATTTCTTTTTTCGTCTTTTAGGAAGGAAGGTCCTCAAAAGCCTCCTTATATAAGGTAATGAAGTCATTTTCCATTCTTTATCTCTCTCCATGTCTCTTTCCCCGCCCCTCCAGTAAGTCCCATTTTTAACCAGTGGACCATTTTACTGATTTATGCATCTCTGTTGCAGGCTTAGTTGAATTACAATGATACGCATTATATTTTTGAAGTATTGCAGGTGACGCCCCTCCTGCAAGCTGTGTGTTTAGCCAAGTCATGAACATGGCAGCATTTCTAGGTAGGCGTTGCATGGAGAATGTCTGGCTTCTTCTTTTATTTTATTTTTGTCTCTTCTAATTTCTGTTAGCGAAATCACCAGGTTCAGCTCAGTCAATATTGTCAAGGCCAGGTCCAGTAATCTGCAGCTGTTATGGCTTAGTTCACACTGCGGGGGTGTTTGGGCTGGACAACTTGAGACAGAAGGCCATGTGTGGGGCTCCTCCTTCATAAAAAGAATTGAAATCTTTCAACACAAAAGATTAGAATGTCAAGTAGAAGGCTAGACTAAGTCCCTTCTTCCTGACATGCTGGATTTCTGCTTGCAGGGGTGTTTGTTTTCCAATCATAGGAAACCCTATCTAATCTCAAGTTATTTAGCTCAGAGGCAGGTTTTAGGCTTGGCATCAGCATCTAACATATTTGGGTATGGCCTACCAGCTCTGACACCTGCCTGGGTGTGGGATTTACCTAGCAGCAGAGCTGGCTGCCATTTTAAATTTCCCACAATGCCCTGGAGCGACACTACACAGTGTTGTTAATTAAAATTTCAGGCAGTTTGTAGCACTGCTATCTGCCACTGTCAGTAAACTTTCTGGGAAGGGCAGTGTGCCCATTGTGGGAATGTTAATGTTCTTGGGGGCCAACCGAACATCACTTAGCCACGTCCCCTCAAAGCTGCTCCAACATATTTACTGCCTTTGAGAACTAGGCCTGTAAAACGGGTGGCTAACCCATGGCCCGCAGGCAAGATCCAGACCCGCAAGAGATTTTGTGGCTCTTGAGGACCCCCCCGTAGGTTTGTCATTTTCAATTTGTAGTGCTATGATGCCAAATGATTTTTTGTAGCATTAAAACACCTCCAAAAATTTCCATTTATTTTAAAATTACAGACTGCTCCAATAGGTTCTCAGATGTGATACTGCAATGCCGAAAGATTTTTTTGTGGCCTCCCAAGGCCACTCAAAATTTGTTCATTAAAAAAAGTCTGATTTTTTTAAAAAATGACAATTCTTGCAGGTTTCCTTCTGCAATTCTATGCTGCCAAATATTTTTGTGACCCACTTATAAGACCCACCAAAATTTGTAACAGCAGCAGCAACAACAACAACAACATAATAACAACAACATTTGTTTTCCCATACTTCTTTTGCACTTTGGCCATTGCTCACTTTGACATGTAGCCCTCAGAGGCCCGCAGCCCAAAAAAGGTCATCCGCCCCTGCTATAAAATAACTTATGCGAAGGTTGTGTAAAATATCCAGATAGAGAAACATTATAGTCGCCGTACATTTTTGCTTGTTCACTTCATTTTTCAGGCAATATTTGTTTTTATTTGCATGACACTTGATATCAGTTTCTACTGCTTTAAATCCTGCATGTGTGTGAGCACAGCAATAATGTGATTATGCATATAATAATGATGATAACGTACCGTTTGTTATATAATGTTCGTAACTCTTCTTTTAATTGATGGCCAGTATTTCTTTGCTAGGGTTAGGAACTGAGCCGTAGTAGCCCTGTAGCAGGCTTATAAATCTGCGCTCACCTGGTTACCTGGGATGTGTAAGAATGGCCTCTGGGCCATTGGCTATGCCAGTTAGGGCTGATGGCAGCTGTGGTCCAAATTATGTAGAAGGCAGCACATTGGCTACCTCCGGTCTACATATATACAAGGGAGACTGTTCTGACAAAAGTTTATGGTATGCTGTTTCAAATATAGGGTGACCAGATCCAAAGGAGTGCAGGCCACCTATGTGTAGAAGAAGGGAGTTTGGCAGGTACGTAAACTGGAGCTACCAAAATTCCTTTTCCTACACCACTGTTAAAAGTACCAAAGGCCTGGCTGCCTTTGCTTCTGGGTCATCCTTTGTAGGCAAGATTCAACCACAGTGGAGATGGTTAACGGGAGAGAGGCTTCTAGGGTCCCTATCAGGTCTTAATTGTTCCGGGTGGCGTTGCTTTTGACTGACCAAGAAATAACTTAGGAGGGAGGCTCTTGCAAGTCCGCTGCCCCAGAATTAAAAGAGGGCGGATCCTTTTTGCACTTCTCAAGCTCCATAGCTTGGTAGCTGGCTGTGGCGGGCGCATTTGTCAACCTGTCTCGCAGACCTAGAATTATATTGGCGTTTGGAGTCGTAATTGCGCATGTTCTCGTTCCTCATTTCAGCGCTTGTCGTGGCTGTCCTTCGCTTTATTCAGCTAAAACCAAAAGTTTTGAATCCCTGGCTCAATGTGAGTGGCCTGGTGGCGTTGTGCTTGGCCTCCTTCGGAATGACTTTGCTGGGCAATTTCCAGGTATTGTGTTCTCTCTCTCTCTCTCTCTCTCTCTCTCTCTCCTCTCTCTCTCTCTCTCTCTCTCTCTCTCCCCTTCCCCAATAACTCTCTCCCTAAGCCCGCCCCTCACCAGCAACTCTTTTCACCTTCCGTGAGTGGTTTTTGGCTGGAATGTGTCTCCGATCTCTTGATAATGCCTCTTACTTGCCTGGATGAAGGATAGTGAAAGGTGTGAGAGTACATAAAGGCATCCTTTACATCCATTGCTCTGCTGCTTTTATCTCTGCCTCCTCCCGCCACTGACATTTGGCCTCCAGAAAGGAATGTGGCCCTCGACTGAAAAATCTTCCCTACCTCTTGTCTGTCCTGAATGGGAGTGACTCTCCAGGTCCCTAGCTGAGGTCTTTCCCATCACCTGCCATTTTCAACTAGACAAGCCAGGGGTCGAACCTGGTATATTCTAAATGCAAAAGATGTGCTCTGCCCCAGAGATCTGTGCCTGGCATATACGGGCATCTTTTTAATGTTTCTAGACCACTGTTCTGTTGTCACATTCCAAGTGGAATCCAAGCACATGCAATCGCATGTTGCAGTTTATATGTACGAGCAAATTCCTCTACACGTACTATATCCCCATAATCCCTGGCTGTGCTGGCTGGCACTGATGAGAGTTAAGATTCTAACAACATCTTGGAAACCTGCCAGTTCCCCATCTATACAGAATACTTCGGCCGGATGCAGTTATTTGTTTCAGCCACGAGCCATTAGGAAGTTTACAAATGTGGTTATACAAACAGTTTACAAATTAAAACGTATGTCAGGTCTGCAACAGAATCCAAAATGTGAAACTTTGTTAAGTTCACATGGGCCACTCTGGGCGGCTGCCAACAGAATATACAAGAACACAACAGAACACCACATGTTAAAAGCTTCCAGATACAGGACTGTCTTCAGATTTAATCTGTCCCCCATCAGATAATCTTCGCTTTCGCACTATGCAATCACAAGACTCATTGCTGCTTTTTCTAGTGACACCACAAACGATGGTCTGTTTGTTTGTTAATTATTAAACAGTGAAACAGCCATGTTTTGTCCGTGTGTCTGAATTAAGGCATTGTCTCATTAGTTTCTAGTTCAATAGCCTGTTAATAATAATCTACAGTAAATGTCTAGAACAGAATCATTCTATTATGATAGGGAAAGGAGTATCTGTGCTGGAAGAACTTCTAAACCCCAAACCCTACTGACCTCATACTGACCAGGATGGAGGGGGGGGGGAAGGAGACAGTTGCAGAGGAAATTAGTATGTCAGCTATAGGGCTGGAATATTTTCCCCTCCTCTCTCTCTCTCTCTCTCTCTCTCTCTCTCTCTCTCTGTGTGTGTGTGTGTGTCAGAGGAACAAGCATTCTGGGTTCAGTGGCTCCAAAAACCTCCCCTCTTCTGCCCCATCATACCCCTTATTGCCATTATGGCTGTTGGAGCACAGTGGTGTAGCAAGGTGGGGGCGGTGTGTGCTTGCTGCCCCCAGTGCCACCCTGGAGGGGGTGACACTCTGGACGCCTCTCCCCCCCCCCCCCCCGCTGCTGCCGAAGCCACCGCAGCAAGTATGGCAGAAGTTTCCATGTCACATTAAAGACAGGTCAAGGACAGGAGCCTTCACTGCCTGCAGACCTCCTTCTCTGTGGGTGAAGGGAGAGATCTCCTTATCCTATGGCATGTTCTCGGGGATTATAGCACTGTGCCCTAAACGGCGGTAATATCTCTTCTTCTCTGGCTTCCTTCTCTTTTACCGTACTCTTAAATGACTCCTCTTCCCCACCTGACAAAATCTCTTTTATATAAAAAAATTATATATACGTTTCAAATTTATCCATTTCACTGATTTATACAGTCATTTTTACATTTCAAAACTTGACTTCCTTCCCCCACTTTCCTTAAATTTATTTTTAACATATTCTGCATATCCGAATTAACTTAAATTTGCTCATTTATTCATCTACTTTAAATGTATACTCTTATGTAGCTGCAGGTTATTACAATAATCCTGCCAGTGTTCTTATCTGTTTACAATCTATCTGTAAATATTCAAGAAACCTTTTCCATTCTTTTGTAAAAAGTTTGTTATCTTGATTTCTTATTCTTCTGGTAAGTTTCACCATTTCTGCATATTCCATAAGTTTTTGTATCTATTCTTCCTTTGCTGGGACTTCTTCTTCTTTCCATTTTTGGGCAAGTAGCATTCCTGCCGCTATAGTCACATACATGAATAAGTTTCTATACATTTTAGGTAGTTCTGTCCCTATAACTCCCAAGATTTTGCACCTGACAAAATCTCAGTGCACCTTTGCCCATTGTGGGCTGCTCTTCTTCAACACTCTAAAGAAGAGTGCATTGCACACATGCTTTCAGCATGAAGGGCAGAGTGGATCCCTCCCTTCTTTAAAAAGGTTCTCCTGCCTAGCTTCATCTGGCCGCCAGATGGCAGTTTCTGTAAGTTCAGTATTTCCAAACAGCTGCTTCTCTTTCAGGCTGTCTCCATCCTCCTTTTGAGTTTCACGTTTCTCAACTCCCTGTCTCGTATAGAAAGAATCGTAGATCTGAAAGGGGCATGAAGTCCCAGTGTGGTGTAGTAGTTAAGAGCGGTAGATTCGTAATCTGGTGAACCGGGTTCGCGTCTCCACTCCTCCACATGCAGCTGCTGGGTGACCTTGGGCTAGTCACACTTATTTGAAGTCTCTCAACCTCACTCACCTCACAGAGTGTTTGTTGTGGGGTAGGAAGGGAAAGGAGAATGTTAGCCGCTTTGAGACTCCTTCGGGTAGTGATAAAGCGGGATATCAAATCCAAACTCTTCTTCTTCTTCTTCTTCTCATGGAGGAAGGCCCTTCATCTTGATATCCCAGCACCCCTGAAATGATGGCGTGCTGCAAGTAGGAGAGAATCCTGTCTTTTGTGTCCCTAGCAAGATCAGCAGCCATCAAGCACACCGCATTACAAGCTGCCTTGGAAATGTCGTATTTTTGCATGCTCTGCAGCTTGATGGGAGAAGAGCAAGACCTATCAAGCCCACACAGCTAGTGGCTCAGTTCTCATGGATTCTGTCCAAGGTGCCTGCAGGTCACGGAATAAATGTAAGCCGTGTTTTCGTCAGCCAAAATCTGATGCCCGCAAAAGCCCAGCTTAGGTGTCACTTAATGTCAGGGCCCAGGCTGCTCCAGGCAGATGAGATGATTTATTTGGCAGATGCGAGGTAGTGAATGATACATCCATAAAAGGAAACTGCACATTTATAAGAGAACAGGGCATTTGTGCTGAGGCGTGCAGGATTTACTAGCAGTTGCGTAAGAGCCCCCCATTCCTATAAATCCCAAACCCACCTGCTGTCGTAAAGAGAGTACATTTCATGTAGAATTCTTCTTGGTGGATTAATAGCAACAGGAGGCCCGTAGGTCATGCTAAGCTTGCCACTCCCTGCAACCTGTTACTGGTGCCAACCAGGACTGGGATACGGGAGAGGATATGGAACAGCACATCCTCTGTTCCCCAAAGAATCCTGGGTGCTGAGAAATTTTATCTCTGTGAGGGGTGAACTACAGTTCACAGGATTCTTTGGGAGGCTGCTTTCAGTGCCTTAGTTGTCTCTTCTGATCTGCTTCAGAAAGGGCAGAAGTGTTTCCTCTCCCTCTCTGGCTCTTCCATCCTTCTTTACTCCAGGCACGTCTCGGGTGCTCAGATGCAAAAGACAACAGGGCTCCTTTAATAGCTGTACAGAAGAGAGAACCTTGGCAGGTGTAACTTGCATGGTAAGATACGCCTGCTGGAAATCCCTCTTCTGCACAACCATTAAATGTACAGGAGCTGCATCTCCTTTTGCACCTGCCCACCTTAGGCGTGCCTATGAGCCATCAGCCTTGAAGGATTGAGGGGAAAGTAAAGTCATCCACACATCAAGGTATTCTCTCACGCATGTTGAGTTCAGCAGTGGCAGTATGACCAGGTTCGCTCTGGGTCCTTAGCAGAACCATGTAAAGCAGAGGTTTGGGGGCAAGAGTCTTTTCTCTTGATCACATCAAGGAAGGCCACCAGTTCTGTTGTCTTTGTAGCTTTCGAACGATGAAGAAATCCATAATGTGGGCACATCCCTGACCTTTGGTTTCGGCACCCTGGCCTGCTGGATTCAGTCTGCCCTAACGCTCAAAATAAACTTGAAGAATGAAGGAAGGAAAGCTGGGATCCCACGAGTCGTCTTGTCGGCAGCGATAACCCTCTGCGTCGTCCTTTGTATCCTTTAATTCTGCACATTTTCTCCAGGAACAAACTTCTCACCTCAAAGGTCGGAAAATTCACGATCTGATAAATTAGAGTTTCCAGACGATTAACTGTTTGCATGAGGCTAAAGTTTGCCATTGCAGTTACTAATATTAGCACATGTACTGTGAAATAAAATCTTAACACTGATCCCCAGAACTCACTCGAATTACGCATTTCTGAAACTAAAAATTCCGCTAAAATTTAATGTTTGATGCAGGCGGGATTTGTATGCCAAGCATGTAAGCTTGGGTTTTCAATGCAGTTCTGTGCCTTAAGCTGTGATCCTGTACCCACATCCCTGAGAGTAAGCCCTACTGAATAGAGTGGGGCTTACTTCTGGGCAGAAATGCATATAATTCTGAGTATGCATAGGATTGTACTGAGCAACTCCCAAATTAGTCACCTCATGAAAAAATGTGTTTCGACCAAGGGAAGGTGCATAATATGAATACTCTGTGACCCTTTAGTAACTGCTCTGTTTTAAGAACATAACCTAAGAGCATGAGAAGAAGGCTGCTGGATAAGATCTTATCGAGTCCAGCATCCCTCTTATGAATGTGTCCTCACTTTCACACGCAAAATTAGCTTTCCTTTCTCATCATTTATCTCCTTGTTTTGCATACACACAGCATTGGAAACTTGCCAGCCTTATTACACCTTTTGCATGCTTTTCTTCCAGCTAATGCAGTTCTCGGAAGACAGAGGTACGGTTCTAATAAAACAACAACAGCAAGTTGAGTCTGGTAAAAAAACAAAACCCACGTCATCTTAAATGTCCTTACATAAGCATTGCGAAAGTATGATGAACTCTTGATGGATCAGTGTGCAGGTGTATTAAAGTAGGTGTCTGCAAAGGGGCGGGGGCGGGGGGGGGTTGTTATCTGTTTTAATACCCAATGGGATGCATAGGAAGGGGAGAAAAACTCAGCCCCCTCCCCTACTTGGCTTCTTTCAGCAGTGAATTCTCCATGAATACCGAAGGCCAAATGTGTTATGAAAAGGGCCAACCCTCCCATCGCACCTTGTGAAGAATAAATGATGCAAAATAAATAAGAGACTTAAGTTAAGCAACTCACAGAATTCTACTTTTTTGGTGCCGAATGTTTTATTTTTTAGCGCAGCGTTGACACAGCCCTGCTTGTAAGGCACCAATAAGAAACAGACCAAGACCTCGGGCCAATATAGCATTCAATAGAAAATTCTTTTCAGTAGCACCTTAGAGACCAACTGAGTTTGTTCTTGGTATGAGCTTTCGTGTGCATGCACACTTCTTCAGATATCTCTAAGGTGCTACTGGAAAGAATTTTCTATTTTGTTTCGACTATGGCAGACCAGCACGGCTACCCACCTGTAACTAGCATTCAATAGTGAGAATAATCCCTACTAACAAGCCAAATATAAATAGCCAAAACAGAAATATGTGTAACCATACATAATAACGAGAACTTGTAAGGCAGCCTCGTCCACATTCTCTGTTCCTGCGCTCGAGAGCCTCCTGCGCATTTTCCCTTGACGCCTCTCCAGATTTCATCTTGATGTCCCAGAAGTTCCACATGCACGCTGCGCGGATACAGTGGGGAATGGTGATGTGCTTCCTCTGCTACTTCGGCTCCTTTGCTGTGGAGTTCAGACACTACCGCTTCGAGATCATCTGCTCCGAGTACCAGGAGAACTTCCTCAGCTTTTCCGAAAGCCTCTCCGAAGCGTCCGAGTACCAAACAGATCAGGTGTAACCCAGGCCACACTCTTTCTCTCCTTTTGTCATGGCGTTAGGTTCTTGTAGACACATGGTTGAACCCCTGGTCCTATTCCTCCCCCTTTTCTTTTTTTTAATACTTGCTCATTTTCCATGCCTACAAGTTGCCAAAAAGTATTCCCCCCCCCCAAAAAAAACCCCAGAACTAGGCATTTTAAGAGACACGGAACTGCCATGCCCTCTGTGCCTCTTTCCACTTCCTCATGATCACAGCCTATTCTGTGTCATGTTGTGGGTGTCTAGTCCCACCCTAAGGGTGACTAGGAAAGGTAGGAGTCTTGTAAATTCCTTGGTGCAGCTGCAATACAGTTCAGAACAAGATTGGCACCTTTGTTGCTATGGGCCTGGCTGTGCATCAGCTTCCTGTACTTACTTCCCCCCCCCCCCAAATGCAGATTTTGAACTGCAGGAAGGGCTCCCAGAAAAGGTAGCTGCCTCCCCTCACTCTCATCCCTAGTGCACCAGGGAATTTGATCTGTCTGTGTCAGTCCCTGCGATCTAGGGAGTTCCTTCATTTCTGGATTTGTTGCTCGATTGGGAAACATGCAAGCTGCAGCTTCTAGTGCAGGCACCCCCAACCTGCGGCCCTCCAGATGTTTTGGCCTACAACTCCCATGATCCCTAAGTAACAGGACCAGTGGTCAGGGGTGATGGGAATTGTAGTCCAAAAACATCTGGAGGGCTGCAGGTTGCGGGTGCCTGTTCTAGTGTCTGTCTGCCTCCATTCCTTGCTTCCACCTTCCCCACCCAGCCAATTGCAGCAAGCAGGCCTCTGAAGATGCCACACAGAGGGTGGGGAGGGGGCATGGATCAGCTGTGTGCATGCGTGGAAGGAAGAGGAGGAGGAGCCACAGATACTTAGGTCTCCTGCTTCAGATGCCAATTTAACAGGTTACCCCCAAGCTGCAGCCTGCTATTGCATTTCCTCCCTCCTTATTGCATGGGCACGCGTCTTTTAAAAGCGGGGGGGGGGGGGGGCTTGCTGGAAGTGGGCAAGCTGGCAATCCTTGAAGCAGCCTAGTCTACTAACTAATGCCATCAGGGCGAAGGGGAGAGGGAACCTCTCACTCTTCTCCTGAAACTCAGGGGTTAGGGTTGCCACCTTTCCCCTAAACGTTAGGGCTTTTGTGGTTTTCAGAACCATGCTGAAATACTGCAGGCGACAATTTGCTGGCTAGGAGAAGGATGAATGAAGTTCACCCACGGACCATCTACGTTTTTAAATAAATGCAGCCAACACTCCTTAGCACTTTTCTCCTGCCGCTGATGGGCATGGGGTTTGGTTCAGGGCTTCCAAGTTAAATGATTGGAAACGAATGCATGGTCAAAACATGGAACAGTATCCTGTAATTGCATTGGGCCAAAGTCTGCTGTTGGACATGGACTATTTTGCTTTTTTTTTTTAAAAAAAAAATCCACTTCACTATGTAAAGTACACAAATGTCTCAATAGGTAGAAAGGTAGGTTTGGGGGAGGGGCTGTAAGAGAGGGAGGGCAGGGGTTAAACCAACACAAGTGAATTTTATACATGGCTGGGGAAAAGAAGCATACAGCAACATGCACACAAATACACATAGCTAAATTAGACTTCTGTTCAAATGTGTTTTACTGTAAATATTATGTGATGTTTTTTTTTAAAAAGAAGTTTTACGTTGTATCATTTTATATTTTGAAATTTAATTGGAAGGAAAAATCCGTTTGTGAAAGGTTTTTCGTTTTTGTTTTTCCTGATATGCAACTGCTCGAGCTGAAATTCAAGCTTTTTTGGTGATATATTGTACATTTCTTAAAAGAATTTCTTATGGCACATTTCAATACAGCTGAGCAATGACTTACGGTAATTCCTGTACACTAAAACATGACCACTAAATAAATTTCTTTTATGGAGAGCGTGAGCATTTATTACACATGTACACAAAGAGAGTGTTGGATGGAGCAGGAAAGCAGGTTCTGCAGCTGCATGCACGGAGGTGCTAATTTTTTTTTACTTCAGGTGAGGAACTTTTCCAGACCAAAGACTGTGTTTCTTTCTGAGATACCACCTAGGGACCATATGCCAGTGGGGGCGGGGGGGAGGCCAAAGGCAAAACCATAGGATTATAATAGATTGATGTGATTGCCAATGTTTCCTTTTCATGTAGCATATAGGCAGCTTCAAGGATGAAGAAGAAGAAGAGTTTGGATTTGAAATCCTGCTTTATCACTACCTGAAGCAGTCTTAAAGTGGCTAACATTCTCATTTCCCTTCCTCCCCCACAACAAACACTCTTGTGAGGTGAGTGGGGCTGAGAGACTTCAGAGAAGTGTGAGTAGCCCAAGGTCACCCAGCAGCTGCATGTGGAGGAGCGGAGACGCGAACCCGGTTCACCAGATTATGAGTCTACCGCTCTTAACCACTACACCACACTGTGCCATCCATGTTCATGATACTTGACATAGTAGAAGAGAACTACCCCCTGCTCAAAAGAGCTTACAAATCTAACATTTAAGAACATAAGAAGAGTCCTGACCAAAGGCCAATTTAATCCAGCATTCGTCCTACTCGTGTTCTACACAAGCACTGTGACTAGCAGCCAGTGGTAGCCTGTCTAATCCACTTCTGACGTCACCACAACGTCTTGTGGTAGCGAGTTCCATAGTCTTAACAATGCACTGTGTGAAGAAGTGATTCTATTGGGCGAAGAGACTTCAAAGGAGAGGGACTTAATTGTATACAATATCTACTTTCTAAAGCCACCATCCTAAACGTACTTCAGTGGAAAGACATCCTATTGACACGGTGTCACAAGCCCCTCTCTAGCCTTCATCCAGGCGAGCAAGAGGCATCATCAGAGTCCGGGGATGCATTGCTTCCAAACACGCTTGAGGAGAGCAAAAGGCCGAGGGGTATAGCCCAGGAAAAGTGGAGTGGCAGAAGCAAAGAAGGAAGGTGACCTAGAGTGTTCTGGGGGCCAAACTGAAAGGTCTGGAGGGCCACATTTGGGCCCTGGACCTGAGGTTTCCCACCCTTTGTACATCTAGGCAAGAGAGAGACATGAGAGTTTAATAACTGTACCACACCTAGAATCCTAGAGTTGGAAGAGACCACAAGGGCCATCCAGTCCAACCCCCTGCCAAGCAGGAAACACCATCAAAGCATTCCTGACAGATGGCTGTCAAGCCTCTGCTTAAAGAACTCCAAAGGAGGAGACTCCACCACACTCCTTGGCAGCAAATTCCACTGTTGAACAGCTCTTACTGTTAGGAAGTTCTTCCTAATGTTTAGGTGTAATCTTCTTTCTTGTAGTTTGAATCCACTGCTCCGTGTCCGCTTCTCTGGAGCAGCAGAAAACAACCTTTCTGACTGGGTTGCGCCAGCCACATTCAACACACAGCAAAGATACTTAGGAGGGTATGAGGGGTGTGGCCCAGAGTGCCTTATTTGACCCTACATCTCTTCACCTGTCTTGAGTTTATTAGGCCTAACAAAATCTCCACATCAAAAAATGAAATGTGTCTCGTCTCTTGCCCAAATTAAAAATATAGGCTATTCTGTGCACTGGGCCCCAAAGAGGATAGGATCATGTAAACTGTTTGGGGTGTCTGCCCGTGACTTGTAATTCACTAATACAGAACCAATCACCAAGCCGAAAACACAATTTTGGGGGTGTTGTACAGAGAGCAGTTTCCATTTGTCAGACCTCCATCTTATCTTTTTCACACATCTATTTAACACAAGCAGCTTCCTCCAATGACTTTTTATTCTGTAACTTCTCTGGAACACACACAGAGAATGGAACTTTGCTGGTTGCAATAGTTTCACGCTGGTTTAGGTTTTTCTGTGCCAAGCTTTCCACATAACTTTTGTACAGCTCTGATTAATATTTTGTGACTTGTTTTGGGGATATTTTACTTCTCGTTTATCAGAACTGTTCCTTTGATTATGACACAGAACTAGGTTTTTCCAGAGCTTCAGCCTATACAGACAGCTTTGAATAATTTATTTTATAGCTCATTCTGCTCCAATGTGAGATTAAAAATAAAATAGCAAAAATCAAACATTTTCCTTAAATTTTTACGCAGACTAATTTTATGTTTGGATTTTTGTGGTTTTTATATCCTGGACACCATACTTATCTCTAACAACATGCATCAAAAACCACAGATGCCCGTTTCCTGGAATAGTCCTTTCTTGAAGTGAAAGGCCATGGAGTTAGGACAGCTGGAATTACGTAGTAAACTTTAAATGAAGAGGCTGGTGGAATTTAGGTAGGGAGAGTTTAGTTGCAATTAAGATTAATCTTGCATATAACAGCCACTTTCCTATAGATTTTTCATTCCCCAGTATGCATTTCATGTTCATTTCACTTTGATATTTCTAAGCTCACATCTTTCATAAACTAAACTGGCATGTGCTGGACTTTGATTGATGTATTTGAAATAAAATCCTTCCAAACAAATTAATAGCCTTTCAGGTTCTATTCCTCCTCTTGCCTATTTGGGGCAAATTAAGACTGTGTGGGACACAGGTGGAGCTATGGTCTAAACCAGACATCTCCAAACTAAGGCCCATGGGCAGGATGCGGCCTGCGCAAGCCAATTGTGGGGCCCCCGACAACGCACGACGCCCGCTCTTACCGGCGCGGTTGCCCATCTCCGGATCAGCGCGGTGCTGGAAATAGCCTGTGTGCATGTGCAAGCGTCATTTCCGGTGCACTTTCGGGTCTGCGGAGGACCATGCGCATGCAAACAAGCTATTTCTGGTGCCGCACCGAGCTGGAAGTGCACCAGAAAAGACACTTGCGCATGTGCACAAGCTATTTCTGGTGCCGTGCTGCGCCAGAAGTGCACCAGAAAAAGCAAGTGCCCGCACGTATGGGCGCATGCTCCCCCGCCCTCCGCACGATCGGCGCCGGAGGAACCGGCCCGAGGCCGGGTAAGTTTGGGGACCCCTGGTGTAAACCACTGAGCCTCTTGGGCTTTCCGATAGTTAGGTTGGCGGTTTGAATCCCTGCGATGGGGTGAGCTCCCGTTGCTCAGTTCCTGCTCCTGCCCATCTAGCAGTTCGAAAGCATGTCAAAGTGCAAGTAGATAAATAGGTACCGCTCTGGCGGGAAGGCAAACGGCGTTTCTGTGCCTTGCTCTGGTTCGCCAGAAGCGGCTTAGTCATGCTGGCCACATGACCCGGAAGCTGTCTGCGGACAAACGCCAGCTCCATCGGCCAGTAAAGCGAGATGAGCGCCGCAACCCCAGAGTCGTCCGCCTCTGGACTTAACGGTCAGGGGTCCCTTTACCTTAAGAACCTGACTACAACTCCCATCATCCCTGATTAGTGGCCATGCTCCTTGGAGCTGATGAGAGCTGGAGTGAAACAATACCCGGAAAGCAGCAGGTTCCCTGATCCCTCGTTTAGAGAGTGTCCCCCTTCATATGTGTGCTTTGAAAGATTACCAGAGGTCAAATTTGCAACAGGTAAGCAACTACCAACATTATGCAGGTGCTTCTCAAACACTAAAGACAAACCTTTATTTAGCACAAGTGCATGGGTGGAAATAAAGCCAGTTCAGACGGAGGGGCCATGGCTGTGGGTCTTCCATTTCGGCCACAGATTTGTTTAAAGAAAACACATGCATTACAAGGCGACAATCACACGGACATTGAATAGATCTGCAGCAAAAGGGACGCTTACTCAAGGAAGAAGCTTTATTGCTAAAATGGTTGCACGTGGATTTCATTGGAAATACTTTGTTTCCCAGCATGCAAAGGTTGTGGCGAGAACTGGGATCCTTACGCAACGAAGTGAATCACATGTTCATGTGCACTGTTTTCTAACAGCCCTTTTCAAAACAAAATAGAAAATTCTTTCCAGTGGCACCTTAGAGACCAACTGAGTTTGTTCTTGGTATGCACGAAAGCTCATACCAAGAACAAACTCAGTTGGTCTCTAAGGTGCTACTGGAAAGAATTTTCTATTTTGTTTCGACTATGGCAGACCAACACGACTACCCACCTGTAACTAGCCCTTTTCAAATACCTGAAGAGGCCGCAGAAGAGGCCAAAGCCTTGTTCTGGGCTTCCACAGAGGGGAAGACTTTTCCCTAGGACAAAGCCTGCCTGCCCCCTGGACCTACAACATAATGTGAATGTAACTTGCTATACTTGTGGCCACATCTGCACGATACTATTAAAGCAGTATCATACCCCTTTAACAATCATACGGTGCTACAGTTCCCAGAATCGTTTATCAATCCCCCTTTTCCAGGAAACTTTGGGAATTGTCGCTCTGTGAGGTGACACCAGGTCTCCTGAAAACTCTCAGCACCCTTAACAAACTGCACTTCTGATGGTTTTGGGTGGCGACGAGGAGCCACAACCACTAGAAGTTGTATCACAGTGTTTGAAATTTACAATGAGGATGTGGTCTGTTAAAATTCTGCATTTTGTCTATCTTAAGACATAGGTGTTCCAGGCCATCTGCCATCCAGGTCCTGGCCAGACACAGAGCTGTTCAGTACTGGCGAAGACTGCTGCAAAATATGCCTTGCAAGACAATTGCCCTGGTTACAGTGCCTTGCGACAGTTATTTACTTACAAGCAAGGAAGTGGTTGCTTGTGTGGAAAATGACACCGCTTTCTCTCAGCATTCGGTGTGGATGAAGTTGTAGCTCCTCCACGCAAAAAGGAAAAGGGAAGGAGCAGCCTTGTAGGCTGGGGACAGCTGTATAGCAAGGCACAGCTGTGCACTGAATTGGAGGCGATACACACTCCTGTCTCGGAGACTCAAAAAAACATGCAGACTTTAAAAGGGGTCAGTGCCGTGAACTGTCTGGGAAAAAAAAAGATGACATGTTGGGAATTCAACAGTCACAAAATGGCACAAGTAAAGGGAGAAATGACTGGTGTGATTTGTGGCATCGACGACACAGGTACTGTCCAATTGACTGCAGCTGCAATGCACGAAACACTCAACCTATCAGTAGCTGAAGGGGAGAGATTGCATTTGCCCAGCATCACAGTAAAGGGAAAATACAATCCTTCCCTCCCCCACCAATCTATACATTAGCTATGCTAACAGATCTCCCAAAACACGCTTGAACGGGGGTGGGCAAAATATTGCACCACCTTGGCACAGAAAGCTTCACCTGGGAAGGCCTTCAAAAGTGTTTACAGCTTTTGGTCTGCGGGTCAGTTCACTCTGCATCTTCTCAGTACCTTATTTCCTCAGCTGGTTAGTTAACTCTTAAGCAGAGCAAACAACGCAACCTTTGCATAGCATGCTACATTCCTGCATGCAAAACTCGGGGCTTTTGTGTCTCTGCTCCCCAAATCTCTCCATCCTTCACTAAGACAAGAAAGATTGGGGCACGTTCCAGCTAGATAAACGCACCAGAGGAGCAGAACCAGGAAGGGGTGTGGCCTAAGGGGCGTGGCCAGAGGAAGGGTGTGGCCTGAGTAAGGGGCGTGGCCTGAGGAGAATCCCATGGGCGGGATAGAGAGGCCTGCATTTGGCCCTGAGCCTGATGTTCCCCACCCCTGCTTGTAAACCAAAAACAGCAGAACATAAAAGAAAACTTAAAAGACTTGTTTATTATTTGCAGGAGAGAATGAAGCTAAGGGAATGTGTGTCTGAGGTAAACATGCTGGGCACAACCCACGGCGAGGATCTCCTACACAGGAGCCTCTGGAGATGAACGGCGGCTGCGGGTAAACTTCGGCAGCCCCCTTCGTCTCGAGAAGGCCTTCCATGGACAACATCCTCCTGGTGGTTTGCGTGACTTCCACGTGCAAATCCAAAGCAAGGTTGTGCTGACAACCAGGGCTTCGCAGCCGCTGGGTCCGAGGTGTGCCCGCAACACCAGCAGATGTCTCGACCACACCGGGTTTAAAATTCCTGTCACTGGAAGGCCAAGGATCCCAATGCTCTCAATTCCAAAACTCATGTCACCAGCAAAAAACTACCGTATTATAGTACAAGGAGGATTTCGGTCAGGCGTCGCTCCCATATCATCCTTTCTTTCTTTTCTTAACAGAAACGCAGAAATTTGCTTCTTTAAGTGGAGGACGGCAAGAAGAGTTCGTTGAAAGAGGTTATGAGTCTATAGTAAGATTTCTCGTCGTCTGTCAGGCCTGCGTTGCCCGGCCGGACTACTATCGCCACGTGCATGTCAACTTCTTCTGCGGCATCTGCCTCTGAGGGGAAAAGAGCAGGAATAATCCATCAGAAGAGCGTGAATCCAGATACCCATCTTATTACTGCTCATATGCTGGAAGCCAAGGGAATGTGTGTCTGAGGTAAACATGCTGGGTTTTTACATTATCATCTCCCATGGAAAACAAGCATCTCAAGGAGATAACACCCAGCTCTACCAGAACCAACGAAGGTGGTGATGGTCCTGCGTGAGGGTCTGGAGATGGTTGGAGGATGGATGGGGGCTAACGGATTGAGGCTGAATCCTGACAAGACAGAAGCACTGTTTTTTGGGGGGGCAGGGGGCGGGTGGGTATGGAGGACTCGCTGGTCCTGGATGGGGTAACTGTGTCCCTGAAGGACCAGGTGTGCAGCCTGGGAGTCATTTTGGACTCACAGCTGTCCATGGAGGCACAGGTCAATTCTGTGTCCAGGGCAGCTCCATCTGGTACGCAGGCTGAGACCCTATCTGCCTGCGGACTCTCTCGCCAGAGTGGTGCATGCTCTGGTTTATCTCCCGCTTGGACTACTGCCACACGGTCTACGTGGGGCTACCTTTGAAACTGACTCGGAAACTGCAATTAATCCAAAATGCGGCAGCTAGACTGGTGACTGTGAGTGGCTGCCGAGACCATATAACAACGGTCCTGAAAGACCTACATTGGCTCCCAGTACGTTTCCGAGCACAATTCAGTGTGTTGGTGCTGACCTTTAAAGCCCTAAACAGCCTTGGCCTTGCATACCTGAAGGAGTGTCTCCACCCTCATCGTTGAACCCGGACACTGAGGTCCAGCTCCGAGGGCCTTCTGGCATTTCCCTCACTGCGAGAATGTGAGGTTACAGGGAAACAGGCAGAGGGCCTTCTCGGTAGTGGCGCCCGCCCTGTGGAACGCCCTCCCATCAGATGTCAAGGAAATAAACAACTATACAACTTTTAGAAGACATCTGAAGGAAGCCCTGTTTAGGGAAGTTTTGAATGGTTGATATTTTATTGCTTATTATTCTTATTCTTATTAATATTCTGTTGGGAACCGCCCAGAGAGGCTGGGGAAACTCAGCCAGATGGGAAGGGTATAAATAATAAATTATTATTATTAATATTATCATCTAGCGTTCTCCTTGACATGCTTGCTTTCTGTGTGCGGTATTCCACTGAATAGTAATGGTCGCGCAATGACTTTTAGCTGTGCCATGTAAGTTCCCTACCCTCTCCACTCCTCACGTCCCCCCTAAATCTGCTCTGGAGTTTCTCTGAAGTAAATTTAGGTGTCATGCAGGTCAGGCACACAGGAAGAGCAGAGGGTGAGGAAGTTGCACAGGTAAAAGTCTCTGCGCTGGTGAAACTGCCCTAGGAGCAAGAGGTTGTGTTGTGGGTTTTGTTTTGTTTTGACTGACATAAAAGTGAGGAATTGTTAAAACGTGCAAAATTGCCCCACCTGAAGTTTTAAACAGTAACACATCAGGGGCCACGTTCTACTTTCCTTGCACCGTAATAAATAAAGTATGCAAACCAGAGAAAGCTGCTGAATAAATGGCACAAATTGTGTCATGTCAATGTGCTTTCAAAAAATAATATTATGAAAGTTAGATATATTTTGAGTACAAGATAGGCTGTAGATTAGAAATTAGTTATTTTTGATGAAAGATGATATGATAAGATAAGAGATAGAATTAATTAAATAGTTAAGGTTACAATATAAGATAAGTGATAAGAAATATAAATGGATAAGTTGTTTGTTAGAAAATAGATTAGAATAGATTAGATTTATATAGGATTTGGAAGTTACAAAAAAAGTATTCACAAGGGACGCAGAAGGAGGAGACAGGAGGAAGTCCTAATAAGATGTGAGGAAAATTGAAAATTTTATATAGAAATAATAAGGTGTTATTTTGATGTGTTTTGTTAATGTATGTTACTGTAGTTTTATGTTGTTGTTATTGTTCTTTTTTGTTATGTTAAAAACTTTAATAAATATTATGTTAAATAATCATCATCATCATCATCATCATCACATGGTCAGTGAAGACAAGCTGGAGAACTCGGCCACATCTGTCAAAAATCTGGGTCATTTGGGTGAATATATTTTAAATTAAAGTACAAAGGGTATTGGAAGTTGCCTTATACTAAGTCAGACCATTGAGCCATCCAAACTAGCATTGTCAACATTGATTTGTTGCGTTACACGAGCAGGTTTATTATTAGGAGCCTAAGTGGCAATAAACAGTATATTGATTATTTATCACATTCATATCTCATCCTGCTTCCTAAAGGAGACCAGGGTGGCAAACAACAAGTGATTGCCAGGTTACAATTCCCAGAGTGCCCTGGGAAGAAGGAATGATGGATAAACCACTCTGGGAACTATAGCTGTGACAAGCACAGCTCCATAAGGGGAACAGGGACTGTTCTCGCAACTCACAGCACCCCTTAATAAACTACAGTTCCCAAGATTCTCTGGGGGAGGGGGTAGTCATGACTGTTAAAATCAGTATAACCGTGCTTGAAATGGGTACAGTGAACAGCTTCTGGGCAGGCTTACGAGAAGATAAGGATCACAACAACTAAACTTGCTCTCTTACCCCGAGTGACATCCGTCAAGAACAGTATGTTGCTTGTGGAACACCCAATGCTTGCGGCAATCCTCTGGTAACTCTCGCTGTCCACTTTCGGGCCTATTTTGGTGTCAAAGTGGCCATCAAAGAGCTGGAAGATTTAGGAAGGACATTTTGTTTTTTAAAGGAGAGGCTTAACGTTTCTCAT
The DNA here is from genome assembly GCF_009819535.1 of Lacerta agilis. NCBI lineage: Eukaryota > Metazoa > Chordata > Lepidosauria > Squamata > Lacertidae > Lacerta > Lacerta agilis. The sequence goes on from NC_046320.1 coordinate 61,810,511, forward strand.
ACCCTTCTTTCATTTTTGTATTGGTATCGTTTTCCTCACTTGTTGGCCCGGTCTGTTCTTTAACGCAATGTTGCTTGGTTTTCAGATGTTAAATGAGGCCAGCTCATTCGTACCGTTTTACATCGTACGGACTGACATTTGCATTCACTGATGTTGTGATTATATAGAATAGTTTCTAATGCGTCTTCTACTTATTTCATAAAAATTATACACTGCTGGATTGCAAAAAACAAAAACAAAAACCCTGGTTACTTCCCCCAGTTTGCAAAATTTAACAGAAGCTAGAGTCCTGGTTAGATTGTGAAAACCCCTCTAGGCCTCGTTTATACATGAAGCAGAATGTGGGGGCAAAAACAGCCTGTACCACTTCATGCTGCAAGAGGATATGTACCCCTTAAAAAAAAAAAGCTCTGATTTAGATTTCAGGATTTTTAAAAATAGTATTTTGCATTTTGATTTTTGCACGGCGCTGATTTTAAAAAACCCCACACGTTTATTTACATTTTATACATTCCTTTTTTATTAGTTTTATTTTGACAAAGTAATAACCATAAATAAATAAGATTAAAAATGGGCACCCCACCACCGAGACGATTCCATTGTAACTATCCAACCTCCCAGAATTTCAACACCTCTTGCGAACGGTTCGACCCCTTTCCGTTTTAACAGTACAAATTCTGCAAGCACCCTGATTTTTAACGCGAGTCAACCTTGTGTTCTTCGGTAAAACCGCAGGACGCCCAGACGTTTCCAAAACTCTCAATGCAGTAAAATTAAAACGCACAGCAGAGAGAAGCATTCTAGTTCAGCCTGCTCCCTATTGTATTTGTATTCCGCTTGCAAGTAAATTTCATTTAAAAAAAAAAACTAATTAAAGGAGCATGGAAGGAGGAGGAGGTGGGGAATTCCTTGATCTGCAGTGTGAAGTGGAACATTCCAGTCTGCCGCTTAATTCCTTCACTGCATGTCTTCTCTGCTTTTGCCCATCTTATTGTCTCAAGGACATAGAATCACCACATTGGAAAGGTACCCTTTAGTCCAGTGGTGGCGAACCTTTTAGAGACCGAGTGCCCAAACTGTAAACCAAAACCCACTTCTTTATCACAAAGTGCCCAAACTTGTTGAGCTTTTTTGGGGGAGCTGCCGACCAAGGTTTTGGAGCTTTTTTGGGGGGGGTCGCACAAAAGTTGCTTTGCTTTTTTGGGGGGGGGCGCCCCAAAGCTGCTGAGCTTTTTTTGGGGGGGGGAGAGAACAGAAATAAATGACAAATAACACCTTCTCTGGAATTAACATGCAGCGCCGACATCATCGTCTGCCAAAGCGCCAAAAAACCACACACACAGCACAATAAGGGTTGAAAAACGAACGCTATTACGCCCAATCAGAAACAACTACTGACACAGAAAAACAGATCAATCGCCGAACACAATCTCCAGTGACTAGCAAAAAAAAAAAAAAAAAAAAAAAGTTCAAGGTTTCAACAGCGGACGCAAGCCTGGGGAAAAAACAACAACAGCAGCACGGATGGGCCGATGGTGCGCGTGCCAGCAGTGAGGGATCTGCGTGCCAAATCTGGCACGCGTGCCATAGGTTCGCTACCATTGCTTTAGTCCAACCCCCGGCAATGCAAGGTATCTCCAACAGGGGAGGCAGAACATAATCATCAAGGTTACTTGATGGCCTTATCCTGCATCTCGTGAACGCAAACAGACACGCTGCACCTGAGAGAAGCCGGAAGTGAGACCGTTTTAGGGCGGAAGAAGCCGGAAAGGCAAAGGAAAGGAGACAAACCTTTAAAGCGTTGTGCCTACCTCGGAAATATCGCCTTCCGTAGAGTTCCCAAAAAAGAGCTTCTGCGCCTCAACGCTCCCAGAGGAATAGATGTAAACTTTCATCCCTGCTTCTCTCCATTTCCTCACTGCTGGAACCACATCATCAAAGAACCTGTAATGGCAATGCATGAGGCGGCAACCCAGAGACATATCTTGAAGAGACAACGGAAGTGCTAGCCTTATTTGTGTGCAGAATTTGCTGGACAGTCACATTCCACAATTGCGCAAGAAGACCTGATGCGCCTTAGAAGTACAGGGACAAAAATGTTCGTATAATAAACGGTCTCCCTCGGGAGGTGGTGGACTCTCCTTCCATGGAGGTTTTTAAGCAGAGGTTGGAGGGTCATCTGTCATGGATGCTTTAGCTGAGATTCCTGCATTGCAGGGGGTTGGACTAGATGACCCTTGGGGTCCCTTTCCAACTCGACAATACTATGATTCTAGGATTCTATGTGTTTCTCTAAATTATGAAGAGATGTATACAGACACCCATCCCAACACTGGATGACAACAACAACAATCCCATCCTAAAGTATGCTGCTGAAAGAAAGAAAACAGGGCACGGGGGAAGGACCAGGAATGGATGTGTGTCCATTCAGTCTTGATACTCCACTCAGTTCCGATACCCCTAAACGCAGAATTAATTCATCCTAAGGGTCTGCATTTTGCACCTGGCTTCAGCAAAAAGTTGATTCTGCAAGCCTGAAGTCTGCCCAGTGCTAGGGGTCAAAGCCCCATGTTTTCTGCTTTGATGTGCAGATCCCCTCTAAATGTGTGTTTGCTTGGAGGGTGGGGAGGGGAGGACAAGCAATGGGGCAATAATGCACACTGGCCGCTCGTGTCATAAACGCAGGACACTCACTCTCCCTTCAGGCGGCCGTTTTCGTACGCTGCCCTCCATATGTGGCCTTGGAGCTGCTTCAAGGCGGTCGTCTTCCTGTCTAAAGACATCTGCCAGTGGACGTTGTCTATGACGGCCTGGATGATGCGCTCCACCTCCTCCTCTCCATCCCTGGTCTCCAGCGGGATGGGCACCGCTCCATCCATGTGAGCATCTTCTTCAGCCTTTGGGAAACGGTGAGAAAACGTTATCTTTTTTAAAAAAATATAATTTTTATTATTTTACACTATACTACTACAATACTAAACATATCCATCACTCTCATACATTTTCCATTTTTGGCTAACCAAGCCATGACTTCCCTCAATCCCTTCACATGGCTTTCAAAATTATATCTTAATCTTATACTTCTTTAATCAACCATTGCTTACATTGTCATAAATTTCCTACTTACTTTAACTTCCATACTTACAATAATATTTCTACACATTAACTACAAAACTTCTTGAAAACCTATTAGCGTATTCAATTGTAAATTGTATTTTAAATAGTTCGTAAATTTTAACCACTTTGATGAATTTCTGGTCTCGCTGTTCCCGGATGCTTCCCGTCATTTTGTCCAGTTCTGCATATTCCGTCAATTTCACTGTCCATTCTTCTTTCACGGTGAGAAAACGTTATCAGCAGTGATGGGGACTCCTACTTCAAAGAGCCCAGCTGGGTCAGATTCAGGGTCCATCTACTCCAGCATCCTGCTTGCTGCAGCATCAGCCAGAGGTCCCTTTCTGCTACCGATGTGCCGCGATTAACATCGGTACTCGCGACTTAGCCCTAGACCTGGTGTCCCGACTGCAGCAAGCGAAGACTAGAATACCTGTATACCAAAGGAGCATCTCCACCCCCATCGCTCAGCCCAGACACTGAGGTCCACCTCCAAAGGCCTTCTGGCGGTTTCCTCATGGCAACACCTGAAGCTACAAGGAACCAGGCAGAGGGCCTACTCGGTGGTGGCGCCCGCCCTGTGGAACGATTTCCCATCAGATGTCAAGGAGATAAAGGACGACATAACTTTTAGAAGACATCTGAAGGCAGCCTTGTTTTAATGGTTGATGTTTTATTGCATTTCTAATATTTTGTTGGGAGTGGCATACAAATAATAAAATCATTTTTGTTAGAAGACGATGAAAAGGAAAACACTTTACCTGTTTTCTCAGAAGGCCGACGTCTTCTTGGCACTCCTCTTCCTCCCAGTGTGCACGAAGGTACTCTCGGATGTTGTCTTTAATGTAGGAAAACAGAGTATCCTAGCGAGACAAAAAGCGAAATGAACATGAGGCCATTGCCCGTGGAAAACTTTCCAATTTCAGAGTGACCTCAGCCCTACTCATGTGTTGCTAGCTCACACAGGGCATCGGCATGCGGAGCAGCGGTAGTCAACGTGGTGCCCTCCATCTGTGGCTGGACTCCAGCTCCTGTGGTGATGGATGATGGGAGTTGTAGTCCAATGACAGCTGGAGAACCCAAGGGTGGGAGAACACTATTCTAAGGGGAAATGGGGATTAGGCCTGGATGTCGTAGTTGCAATATAAAGTTATGGGCGATGCCCCGTTGAAATCCAACTGATATTCTTAACATTTAAAAATGGCAAAGCACATTTGCTTCCTCGCCCTGTTAGTTCCAATTCCTGGCATTACAGAAGGGCGTGTGAATACAAAGCCTTCAGTTAAATGCATCGTTTGATGGATAATTAGAACAATGGTGGGTGGGGGAGCTGGGGCAGCGCTCACTTGACCTCCTGACGGCAGAGGCCCTGCTGCTTCCTGGGAAGGAGAGGGGCGAAGTGGTGGGAAGACAGGTGCGGTGAAAGTGCAATGGCAGGAGCGTCCTGGCAGTGCATTTGCACCATGCTGACCTCCCCACCCCACCCCAAACCCTCTCCTTCTGTATGTAAGCAGCAGTGACTCAGCTGTCAGGAAACCAGGGGAGCACCACTGCCACCCCCACTGAAATGTAGGGTAGTGCAGCTCTGAGACACTTTTCAGAATAGGAATGACGGCAACATCTGCCAGTATCAACTGGCTAATGGGCGGGCCCTCCTTCCTCTGGCAAATGAATGAGGCAATACAGTAGAACCTCTACTTACAACCGCTTCTACTTGGGCCTGAACCCGGAAATACTGGGTTTGCCGCGATTCGCGCACGCGCCAAAGTGGCCGCCGCCGCCTGCACATGCGCAGAAGTGCGCTGCCGCCGAATGCACCTGCGCACAACGGCGCTTCTACCAGCGACCAAGATCGACTTACAGGCGGACCTCTAGAACTGATTACATCCGTAAGTAGAGGTTCCACTGTAATGAGGTTTTCAAGTTTGCTTACGATGCATAAGCACAGGGAATTAAAAGGATAAGCAAAGGCTAGATACGTCTTTCCTTTTATTTGATGGAGGTACGGCTTCACACAAGCAGTGGTAACGTTTCTTTACAAGGTTGTTTTGCATTTCTAATTAAAGCTACAGCTGGACGAACCGTTTTTTTTTTTGTGAAACTCAGTATGTTTCACAAGTTGACCCTATGCAGTCGGAAGTGAGAACCACCAAGTTCAATGGAGTTTGTTCCCAGGAAACATTGCACAGGATTGAAGACATGCTGATCCTAATCGACTGGGTATTGTGTTATGTGCTGTTGCTCTTGGGGTGCTTTTATGCATGTTTAAATAATGCATCAATACAGATGCCTGCATTTCAGGATATTTCTATGGGAGTGTTGGGATGGAAGCTCCAACAGGACAGCTGGAGACGAGGTGTTATAGCTGATATTACTGAGTATCAGAAAAAGTGCCACTTTAAGGAACCTCTAGACTGGGCGCAGCCAATTAAACAGAGAACAAAAAGTCTGACATTTGCAGTTCATGCCCAGGGGCAATGGACCGGCTAATTGACAAATGATGCAGCCTTCAAGTCAGGTAAGAAATCAAGTTCAAGGTTGGCTGCTCATGCTGCAAAAATCAACTTGGAGAGAAAAAAAATGTATTCTCAAAAGAGACTCCTAGTCCCTCAAAACTCTAAGGTTACTTTGAGAATAAAAAATGCCAGTTTGGTTCAAAAGGATAAACTCCCCCTTCAATAAGCTTTCCTGGGCAATGGGCCTCTTTCCCCCTCAACAAGCTCCTCTTAATGCCTATTCACGTACTCCCAGACCAGATTTTGCTAGAGCAGGGTTTCCCAAACTTGGGTCTCCAGCTGTTGTTGGACTACAACTCCCATCATTCCTGCCCACTGGCTCTGCCAGCTAGGGATGATGGGAGTTGTAGTCCAACAACAACTGGAGACCCGAATTTGAGAAACCCAGTGCTAGAGGACAGAAGTAACGGGAAACACAGCAGTCATTATACTGTATTAGCAAAGCTGGGGATTCATTTGAGGCGGCGTTCCAGGTAACCAAGTCAATAGGAGGGACCAGAAAGCACCAGGCAAACTTCTGAATGCCAGAAAAAAACATTTCTGGCACAACAATAATAGTTCTCTCTTTCTCTGTGTGTGTGTGTATTAAGGCAAAATACAGTGTCAGTAGGAAGCCTACTGTGTAACTGTGACCTAATTTCCTAAGTATTTGAGGTGACAGCTCTCAGCTCACTCACGTTTATATAGCAGGAGTGTGAGCAGAAGAAATAGCAGCCCTAAGTTCTTAATATTATGAAGTGTTTGTTCTACTTTAAAAAAAGGCAAGGGTATACAGGGCTTTCAGTCCATTTGGGTATTTATTAAAATTTTAAATACATAGAAGCCCAGTCCCAAATGTCTTCACTTAGGAAACACAGGCCTTATACTGTGTCCATCTTGGTCCACATAGTCCAGTACAGTGGTACCTTGGTTCTCAAACTTAATCCGTTCCAGAAGTCCGTTCCAAAACCAAAGCGTTCCAAAACCAAGGTGCGCTTTCCCATAGAAAGTAATGCAAAATGGATTCATCCGTTCCAGACTTTTAAAAACAACCCCTAAAACAGCAATTTACCATGAATTTAACTATCTAACGAGACCAATGATCCATAAAAATGAAAGCAATAAACAAGGTACTGCAGTCACACAATCAATCAATCAATCAGTAGCTGAACTGGGCTCCGCACAGTCACAAAAACAAAACAAAAAGAGCCGCAAAAATGAAAGCGCAAAATAGATAGCAGAAACAGACAGACCTCAGCACAACGCTCAAAACGAAAGTGTGCCACTCAAAACGGAAGTGTAACACTCAGAACGGAGCACGTTTGGCTTCTGAAAAAAGTTCGCAAACCAGAACACTTCCTTCTGGGTTTGCAGTGTTTGGGTTGCAAGTTGTTTGAGTACCAAGGTGTTTGAGAACCAAGGCACCACTGTAATGTCCACACTGGTGGGCAGTTGGCTCTCCAGAGTTTCAGGCAGAGGAAATTCCCAGCCGGTTTCCCCCCGTGATATTTAACGGCAGTATTATAGTGAACACCATACTGAACGAGAATCCTGTGTCATCTTAAACAGAACTGATGTAGAATCGCCTTTTGTGGATTTATAACCCTCTGCAGGTGCGTTAAGCGTTACTCTCTGCTGGCAAATTTATAAACCTGGGTAAAGAAAAATGATGCAAACTGCAGAGGCCAGAAATGCAAAGCAGCACAGGAAGCTCACATGCTCTACTTGCATTTCATGGCCTTTTGCCCCTTCTGTTTAAAAGCTCTCTGGACGTGTCTGTGTACATGTGTATGAGTATTATATATCTGACAACAGGCAGTAGTGCTTGATGCAATTCAATAAGGTCCCTGTTACAAAAGCGGGGACCTACAAAAAAACAAAACAAAACACTATTTATGCGTATAAACAAAATAAAAACATTCCTTCCAGTAGCACCTTAGAGACCAACTAGGTTTTTTTTACTGGTATGCACTTTCGTGCGCATGCACACTTCTTCAGTGTGTGCATGCACATGAAAGCTCATACCAATAACGAACAGTTGGTCTCTAAGGTGCTACTGGAAGGAATGTTCCTATTTTGTTTCGACTATGGCAGACCAACACGGCTACCTACCTGTAACTATTTATGCGTATGCCACCACATGCACGCGCGGTGCTGTACAAAATACGAGGATAGATTCCCCGCCCTGAGGAGCTTACAAACGACGACGCAGGAGAGAAAACAGAGGAAGGGGTGGCAGTATGGAAGCATATGGAAACAGGAAGGAAATGTGATTATTTCAGTTACAATGTGCTTGAGCTTAGTGGGGACTGGGTTTGTATGTCTAAAATACAGTACACTTATGGCAGGTATGGATAGCTCAGTTGGTTAGAGCATGGTGCTAATAATGCCAAGGTTGCAGGTTCGATCCCCATATAGGACAGCTGCATATTTTTGCATTACAAGGGGGTTGGACTAGGTGATCCTCAGGTTCCCTTCCGACACACTGAAAGGTGCCAGGAGACTTTTTGTAACACGGCTATTCCAGAAGTTCTGTTTTCCCGAAGTTGCATTAATTAAAAAAAAGCAAGCAAGGTGACCCAGTCGCAGCTGAGATGTGTTAAAATTTCATTTGAAAGTGACATGGCTTCAGGAGACAATTCAACTGAGAGATTTCTCTTGCCTAACATTATCAGACCATCAGCAGGACTTCAATTCTGCCCTGCAGAAGCTGGGGTGAGGGCAGAGGGGAAAGCAAAGTAACAGACGAAGGAGCAGGAGAACTCTGCAGCAATTTTGAAAAGGGAAAACAACATCTCCAGGTTGGAAAACCTGACTGATAAATGCAAGTCCATTTAAGGCAGGGATGGTGAACCTGCAGCTTTCCAGATGCAGTTGGACTACAACTCCCATCAGCCCTGCCTATTATTAGCCAAGCTGGCTAAGGCTGATGGGAGTTGGAATCCATCAACATCTGGAGGGCTGCTGGTCTATTTACCACATTCATATTGTACCCTTCTTCTTCAGATCTCAGGGCAGCAAATGTGGACTTGTTACTTTTCATCCTTCTCAATATTGCTTTTGTAGACTCTGTGAGACAGGCGACTGCTTCAACCCCAACACAGCGAGCTCAATGGCTTTGCGGGGATGTGAACTTGGGTCTCTCTGACCCAGACTGTATAAACTTTAGAAGACGTCTGAAGGCAGCCCTGTATAGGGAAGCTTTTTATTGTGCAGTGTTTTATTCTGTTTTTATATATGTTGGAAGCCACCCAGAGTGACTGGGGCAACCTGGCCAGATGGGTGGGGTACAAATAATGATAATAATAATAATAATAATAATAATATTGAACTCATGGGCTGCTGCACCACACTAGGCCTTTAGAACCATTCCGCAGTGTAGTTCACAAGCCATCCAAGTCACACTTATTAAAACCATTTAATCCACAGCTGCATTGACATTATTTATCTATCTATCCAGCTATCTATGGGGTATTCACAGAATCATAGAATTGTAGAGTTGGAAGGGACCACAAGGGTGATCTAGTCGAACCCCCTGCAATGCGAGAATCCTTGCCCAACATGAGGCTCGAACCCACAACCCAAAGATTAAAAGTATTGTGTTGTAACAACTGATAGGAATGCTGAATCTGTGCCCCTCCTCCAGATTGCATTGGACTCCCTGACCACTGGCTGTGCTAGCTAGGGCTGATCTGAGTTAAGAGTCCAAGAATAGGGGGTTGGACTGGATGGCCCTTGTGGTCTCTTCCAACTCTATGATTCTATGAATATCCAGAGTGAGGCATGTTCCCCATCCCTGCTCTGGGACAAACTGCATTGCAAATACCTAGCAGATTGTAGGACTACAAATTTGCAGGACTTGCCCATGCACGTTTGCTTAGAAGCAACCCCTGCTAAATGCAGTGGTGCTTGCTCCCAGGTAAGCTAGTTTACGAAGGAAGCCTACAACGCACCTACCTGGGGATCAGGCCCCACTGATCACAGTGCAAATGGCTTTCTGAAGATGCATAGGACTGTGCTGTTTATTTCTCCGGCAACTGAGTGAAGCAAAAAGTTGCTAAAATCTACTTTTTATGGCAAAAAATGCCTTCTTGACTAAATTGTGGGTGGTTATTACCCTAACAGATCCCTGGCAATGGAGCTGAGAATGGTATTTACAAAACTTGCTTTGTTATAACCATGAGGTGCACACATGAAAAGGATTTTTTTTTTAAAGTACACACTGGTAAAAGTACTTACATTTAATTCCACATTCTCTCAAGATTAAGTAGAGAAATCTTTTCCAGAAATAGCACTGGATAAGCTCCCCATCATTCTAGACCCAAAAACTGTCTTACAGATGAAACAGCAATTGCAGCAAAGGGGGTGGGGATTGCCTGTTTTTACCATGTGTTTTTGCGATGCCCCCCAGGCCAACTAATCTATAGACCCTATCGGTAGCTTTTCACGGATCAATAGAAAACTCAGCATTCTGCTACTGTCAACTTTCTTAAAAGGTTGCTTTATATCTTTCTCTATATGCTTCCAGGTTTCCCTATAAACGCAGATGCTAAACGTTATGAGATTACAGAGGGAACTGCCATACCGGAGCCAAGAAAAGCGAACGTGGGGAGGCGCACAGATCGCTAATGTGCACCAGCGTTTGTTTACTCGGAAGGGAAAGCGGCCTCACCTGCGCCCAAGGGAGGTTTTTGGAGCGCAGGCTGCGGCTTCCGACGGCCCGATCCAACCCCCCCCCCCAAAAAAACAGTGTCAGACGTGCACCCGACGGCGGGACCATTCAGCTCCCTCTGCCTCCACCCACCCAAAATCTTCACCTTGACAAACGCGATGGGTGTTGTCGTGCCTTCGATATCCAGGAGGAGCACGCTGACTTCTGCGGGGACGGCGAAGCCCACCATGTCCACCGCGGGGGCCACCGAGACCGAGCCGAGGGGGTGCTGGCTGCTGCTGGCTGCGCGCACGGCAGCGCGGAGACGCCGATCCAAGCACCACAAGCGCGCGCGCGCGGACCCTCCCCGGAAAAAAGCGGCTTCAGGGACGCGGCGTCGGAGGGGAAGCGCCGGGAGGAGCCGCGGAACTGGCCGCGGAGGAGGGAGAGAGAGGAGGGGAGCGGGCGCACCACGTGGCTGGAAGCGGAGTCGCCGCTGCATCCGGATCGCGGGAGCCCGATTGGCTGCCGCGAATGGACGGGGAGGCGGAGTGGCCGTAATGCGGTGCGCAGCGGGCGGGGAGCAGGAGGTGTCTGGAAGCGGCTGGGCTCATTTGCCGTGCGCTCTGCTGCGCGCACTCCTCTGCTCCGCGTTGAGTCCCGCGGGGCTTGCTCGCAGGGAAGAGCGCGCACCTCGCCGCGGAGCAAGACCCCGCCGTGGCTAGTGGGGGATTCTTATCGTGCATGCGCGCGGGGTTAAGGTGCAAACCGTGCGCCTTCCGAGGGCGCGCCTGAAATGCGCGGCGCATCATCATAATCGTCATATCGATATTAACAATTAGCAATAAGTCAGGCCTCGGGCTGCATAACGCGTGCGGTCATCCCCATTTCCATAACCCAAAGTACAGTAGTTACGGATTTAATGGGCGTGCACCCAAACTACAGTGTTGTGTAATAAAAGCTGAGCGGCCATTTTCCCCGCTGCATAGAGCAAGTGCTTGGGGAGGGTGCATCTTGTTTGCAATATAGGAGCAGCATCTCGCTGCAGGTTTATCGGCAGGACAAGCCGTGCGAGGACATTGTAGGCTGCATCCCTTGGTACCGTTGTAATATTAGCTGACACGCGCCCGCAGTTGCCCTACCGCTTTGGGGCAGAGGCTTCGTCTGCCCAAGAAACGCTTGAGATTCTTTATTTAGATGGTGGATTCAAAGGTATGCTCAGAATTAGGATCCCGTCTTGCTTGCTGTGGGCATCCCAAGTTATTAGTGTGCATCGTTAACTGACAGGATGCCTTTGGAACGCGACTAGAAATGAATGGCTGTTACTTAATTCTGGTATTTTGGTTTGTTGCTTTGTTTCCACACTCATATTCTCCTGTTTCCTGATTGAAGTCATTGGTGACTTGGTGCATCAGGACAAGCAGGGCTTAGCCCTACCCAGTGAAACGTCAAGCCGGTCTTTTTAAAAAGTTTCCTCCAAAATCTCAAACCCACTCTCCTTTTTTGTCTCATGCATCTTTCCATAATCCATTTGGAATTTAGTTTAATGAGGGAGATAGTTCTGTCAATCTCCTATTCTCTTTACTACTCAGTCAACCTCAGTGTGAAAAGTACTGCTGTGGCCAGGAGGTCACACCCACCTATATCCAGGCAGAAAAACATGAGATTATAGTACATGTGTATGTTAATGGCACTATTGGTTCTTAGATCTGATTCTGCAATTCCCCCCCCCCCCTTCTGCATGATGGTAATTTAGCCATATTTGCAGGTCTTCTTTGCCAGTAAGACTAAGGTGGCAATACATCTGTTCTGAGCATGCTCAGAGCTGTTTCCTTGAAGGTCACACCTACAAAGTTCAGGGCCCAGCTGTGTGCTTTGCAACTTTTCTTTTTTGGTAAAACCTGGATTGGAACATCTCTAGGTTCTGGTGAAGTTGAATACATAGAACACTGAGTGGGTACTCTTACAGATTCCCATTACGTACAGCATTTACTATTTATGTTTCTGCCCTGCCCCCTTTCATTTTGGTAAAAGAATAGCAGCGAATCAATGTATCATACGGTGGAAGGCTTATATTCAGTGTTAGTCCTACTCACAGCCCATTGCAATTAATGGACCTAAGATTCATTAATTTCAACGTGTCTACTAGTAGGACTAACACTGGATGCAACCAGGTGAGATTAGATTTCAGACTGTCACTGTTGTGGAAACATCTCATTAAATATAAACGGAGATACCTCATTGAGGAGACAGGTGCAGTCTGTGCATACTACTTACGGCATTTTATTTCTGAAGCTCAGAGTTCCGAACCATGTCTCCCTCTGCTCAGTTTAAACCCCCTAGGCTATGTCATGCTTTGATTGTGTAGAATATTACCTGCACCTCTGCTGTATTTCAAGAGCATTTAACTTCTATGACTGTTTTACAAAAATAATCTTCTCGGTTTTCATTTTGCTATTTTAAATAAAATTCATTTTCAGATGAAGGATGTTTTCTTTTTCTCTCCCTCTATGCTATATTGCTAATTACAAACAAAAAGTACTCTTTAATAACATGATACTTTGTAGGGAACTTAACTATGCCAAAGCCCAAATGCAACCCTGGAACAAATGGAAAAAGAAGATTGTGCCTTTAAATATAAACCAATGAGTCAGACTTCACACACAGGATTATGTGGAAAGGCTTCCTTGTCATAGGGCGTGGAATTCAAGCAGGCTTGAGACTCAACACTTCTCGTTTTAGAAATTTTGGCCAGCATGTCACCAGGATAGTTTTCCATTTTGGGGCTCTGCGGTATGTACCATTACCTTTTGTAAGGCTGCATGGAATGAGATTGCTCAGTACTCCTCACTTTGCCACACCTCTTTATCTCCTCCATTAATTTCACAATTTAAACCCTACTTTTCTTCATAAACACATGAAAAGCAGCTTACAGCAAGACCAAAACACAGTAATGAGAATAACCTAAACGTTATTAAAATCAATGTCCTATAAGAAGAGGAGGATAAAATAAGTTGAAATGCAAGGGGATAAAAACATTAATTTCCGCTGGAAGCTCAGGGGAATTAAAAGATCTTAGGAACATGCTATAAGCTTAAGAGATTGTATATGTGGCTTTCAAGAAAACAAATTATACCAGTCGCTGAAGCCTATGAATAGGATAGGGCTATTGTGCTCGTGTCCTGTGGTCTCATCCAGCAGCACTTTTCTTACGTAGGCTACTTAAAAGAAGTTTCACTGGTCAGGAATCATTCCAGTTGCTTAAGTTTGCAAACTAAACATTTCAAAACACTGTCATTTGAGTTCAATGAGGGATATGCGGTGTGTCCTATATATTAATCAGATGCTCCCAAATGAACGAAGGGCTTTAAAAAAAATAAGGACGCCTTTTGGGGAGGGCAATACAATAATCCTTCCACTTGTGAAGGGACAAAAACCTAAGAATCAACTAGGAAACGAGAAACTTTGCCAAAGACCAAAAGGCTGCACTCCTGTGCTTTTAAACTACTTCATGCGTGAACTAGAGTTAGCGGGAAGTGAGGTGGCGCGGGACCAAATTGTTCAAGTTTTCTAGAGGGACCAAATGGTTCAGGGTGGCAAGAGCATATACCCCTTGCAGAGGCGTAGGAAGGTCAGGTGGTACCCGGTGCGGAAAATTTATTGTCACCCCCCATTGATTCCCCCCCTGCAAAAATGGTTTTACATTATTTAATATTTTCTTACAAAGGAATAATAACAATAATGATAAAAAACTTTTAGTTATATCCCGCCCTCCCCAGCCAAAGTTGGGCTCAGGGTGGCTAACATCCGATACATAACATTGGTATAAAATCAAACAATAATTAAATTACCTCCTAAAAACATCTCAAAATCAAATTAAAGTCTAATTAGATGGCTTTCCATAGGGTTAGGGTTGGGAGCAGTAAGTACTCCACTGAACTGAAATTTCAGCCTTCACGACACAGGAAAACAGCCAAGTAAACAGCTGTTTTGGTGGTGGAGGGTCAAGATATTAACCGATATGCATGAAATTTCATATATAGTTATATAATCCCTAGTATAATAAAATAAGACCTTTGGAGCAGGCATTTAAATTTTTTTTATGAACCGCCCTAGTAGGGCAGTAATTGTTCCTTGGTAATTTGTCACCCCCTCCATTATGGAACATGGGGCGGACTGCCCCCTATGCCCCCCCTTGCTACGCCCCTGACTCCTTGCATACACTTCAGGCAGGCTGGTTCTTACCTGAGCTGTATTGTTAGTATGGGCACAAATATTTGTCAGAAAAAGAAACTGCGTCCTTTGCTCCTTGTGTCTTTTCTAAACTTGGAGCCAGGTAACCCTGCTTGGAAAGGCTGAACAACAACAACAACAACAACAACAACAACAATTTATTATTTATACCCCACCCATCTGGCTGGGTTTCTCCAGCCACTCTTGGTGGCTTCCAACAGAATATTAAAATGCAATAATCTATTAAACATTAAAAGCTTCCCTAAACAGGGCTGCCTTACAAAAAGGGTGGAAAGAGCATGGGCACCATAATCTTACTCTAGCTGACATGGAGATGCCGCCCCCACGGACCTCAGTGGAGCTTCCTTCCTTCCTGATAAGTGTGCACATGATAGAAGTCTTGCGTGAAGCATTACTTAACTTCCTGCTAAAGTCTGAATAGCAAGCAGTGGGGAGTTTGGGAATGCAGCCAGGGAACTCCTCACACCGACTGCTGGGCACCACCCTCCTTGGGTGCTTTTTCCTGGCTCGGGTGTGTTCTTGAACTGTGACAGACCTTGCTTGCCTGGATGGAGAGAACAATGTATGTGTGGAGAAATCAGTGCTTTCTTTCAGGGGATGGGGGTGGGGTGCAGGGGTACACATATACCTAAACCAGGGGTCAGCAACCTTTTTCAGCCGTGGGCCGGTCCACCGTCCCTCAGACCATGTGGTGGGCCAGACTATATATATATATATTTTTTGGGGGGGGGGGAATGAACAAATTCCTATGCCCCACAAATAACCCAGAGATGCCTTTTAAATAGAAGCACACACTCGACTCTACTCATGTAAAAACACCAGGCAGGCCCCACAAATAACTCAGAAATGCATTTTAAATAAAAGGACACATTCTACTCATGTAAAAATACACTGATTCCCGGGCCGGATTTAGAAGGCGATTGGGCTGCATCCGGCCCCCAGGCCTTAGGTTGCCTACCCCTGCCCTAAACATTTTGTGAATCTTTGCCCTTTTGTCCATTTACTGTATTTATTTTTCCCGATTTGAACTATAAAATGGTGATTTTCTTGAGTCAAAATGAGAGTACCACTAAACATTTTTATTTTATTTTTTAGAAAAAAAGCACTGGGAGAAACCTTTAACTTTTATGTGGCTGGAATCATGTAGGGTACTGGACGAAAGATATAAGGCTGCGTACATACCATACGTTTAAAGTATGCCCCCCGCCAAGAATTATGGGAATTGTAGTTTGTTAAGGGTCCTGGGAATTATAGCTGTGCAACAAGTTTCTTACAATTCACATTTTTTTGGGGGGTGGGGGTTCTTTAAATGCATGGTGTGTATGTAGCTGTACTCATGTATCATGGCCATACTCACCCTTGATTTGCACTCTGTTTCCCACAAAGGAATACAGCCCTCACAGAAACCTCATCCAAATCATGATACGTATGGATGTCCTCTGGGGAACTGTTCCTGCACTACATGACCATACAGCCCCAAACATGGGAGGGCTTCATTGTGTCCACTAAAAGCCGCCACCGAACCCCTTCTTCCACACTGTGTAACTTGCGAAAGATGCTACAAACCACACAAGCAGGCCGTACAACTGATTTTGGGGCAAGCACAGAAACAAAAACTTTGCATGCAGTTGTGAATGTGGGGTGAAAGTGAAACCTAGAAGCACGGTTCGCTTTCCCACTGGGTGTCCTGCCCATCTGTATTTACTTGTGAAAGAAAGACTTTATGAAAAGCGACGGCAGATGCAGGTCCCTTAACAGCAACTGAGCCCTGAATCCACCACCATTGCCTTCTGAGTAAATAGACTCAGCATAACAACCGCTGCTTTTTGTTTTTTAGGACCCGTCTTATTTTGTTGCTTTGAACCGATTTTTAAATGTTGTGCTTAAAATGTTGCAGCCTTCGGGCGAAGGGCGGGTAATAAATGATAATAATGGGAAACGAGACCCACTGAACGCAAACAGGGACTGTACGCGTGGAGTCCCTGGTGGAAGAAACCGAAAGGCCCTGCTGTTAACATAGTTCCAACCCATTCAGGCTCACGCCTCAATATTTGCCCTTCCGCCACTGGAGCGCTCTTTTACTACAGGAAATCCCTCCGCCCTCTTCCGCGCCTGCGCCTGCGGACAGCGCCGATTGGGCGAGAGAGGCCGTATATAACCGCGGCGCAGGCTCTGCCCGGATCTCTTGTTACGGCCGCCATTTTAATACTCTGCTTGGCTTCGCTCGCTCGTCCCTTCTCCTGCCTTGTGTGTGTGTTCGTGTGTGTGTTGTGCGCGCTTCTTCTCGGCCCTTTTCGGCCATGGAGGACAACACCGACTACGGCAGCAGCAACAACAACAACGCGGGCTCCGGCGCCGGCGGGGACGACTTCGCCGAGGGCTCCAAGATCAACGCCAGCAAGAACCAGCAAGATGACGGGTACGAAGGGCGGACGAGCAGGTGGAGGAAACAAGCCTCGCGGCGTGGCGAGGGGAGGGGGGGAGGGAAAGAGTGAGGGCGCCATTTTGTCCTGTAGGAAAAGTAAATGGCGGGAAGGAGGGAGAGAGAGGAGGGGGGGGAACTGAGGCGGCTTCGCCACGTGACTAGGCCGTTCCCACGCGAGCGCCGCCTCCCCGGGCCCTTTTGTGTGTCCTTCGCTCCGCCCCCCACCCGCTCGCGCGCTCGGCCTCCGCTTCCAACTGGGCGGAGCCGGGAAGGTGCCCGTTAAGGCGCCGTGACGCAAGCGGCAGCCTATCGGGGAGCCCGGTGGGCGGGATCAAGCAAAGCGGGCGCCGCGTGCGCAGTGTGGGAACCGGGGAAGAGGCAGCGGCTGAGTAGTAAGGGGCGCCTGTTTTGCGTGCGGGGAGGTCACAGGTTCGATCCCCAGCGGGGCTAGGGAGAGACTCTGTTCTGCAGCCCTGGAGAGCCGCTGCCGGCCTGTGTAGGCTTCGTTGTGGGTCAGGCTCTCCTTAAGGCATCTTTATGGGTTCTGGGTGCACTTGCTCTCTGCCTAGGCTGCGCTCATCACAGGATTGCTACGCTAGTGCATTTTGCTTCACTTGCTGCGTTTCGGTCCCAACGTCCCCGCCCCTCCCAGGCATTCGTGGTCCTCCTTGCCCTTCCATTTCGTATAATTTCCACAATAACAATCCTGTGAGGTAGCTTAGGGTGAGAGAGAATGTGGCCGAGTGGGGATTTGAACCCTCCCAGGCCACTGTCCTTTGTTTCTCAAACTTGGGTCTCTGGATGTTGAATTACAACTCCCATCGTCCCTAGCTAGCAGGACCAAGGGTCAGGGATGGTGGGTCTTCCAGCTGTTGTTGGACTGTAACTCCCAAGTTTGAGAAACATTGCCCTACTCCCAGCAATCCTAACTGCTACACTTTGCCTGGCTCTCATGCAACATGGAGACTCTTGGATGTAGCTGTCTTCTTTGGCGATCACTTGTAACCGATAAAGATTGTCTTACATGAATATGGTCTTAACGGTGTGTCTGTGACTGTGGAGGCCAATTCTGGATCCACACATACTTCCACAGTGGGGTCATAGGTTTCAGGTGGGAGTTGATCACAGTGAGGATTTGCCAAATGGTGCCTTCCTCTTAGCACGTTTCTCCCTTTGAGTTTGTGCTTCTTCAAAGTCCATGATGCCTTTGGTAAAGGCTGTTCTCCAGTTGGAGCGCTCACAGGCTAGTGATTCCCAGTTGTTGGTGTTTATATTACATTTTTAAAGATTTACCTTGAGCATCTTTAAACCTATTTTGTTGTACCATCCTTCTGATGATGCTGGATTGCAATTCTGACTATTCCTGGGTGTTGGCCATGCAGGGCCACACAGTTCTCTAAGGCAGGGGTCAGCAAACTTTTTCAGCAAGGGGCCGGTCCATTGTCCCTCAGACCGTGTGATGGGCCGGACTATATTTTGGGGGGAAAATGAACTAATTCCTATGCCCCACAAATAACCCAGAGATGCATTTTAAATAAAAGGACACATTCTACTCATGTAAAAACATGCTGATTCCCGGACCGTCTGCAGGCCAGATTTAGAAGGCGATTGGACCGCATCCGGCCCATGGGCCTTGGGTTGGGACCCCTGCTCCAAGGCCTTAACCCAGCCACCTACAATATTCAAATCTGATAGTTTACTTACTATGCATGTTTCCTGCTTCCAGGGAAGGGTGTCTTAACTAAATGTCATTCTTTCTGTCCTAATTCCATTCTAAGCTCAAGATAGGATGAGCTGTTAATCAAATATGTACCTTTCATTTCTGCTGCAAAGTCTTAAATCAGGATAGATTGTGTTTGCCTGCAAATAACATCCAGTCTATATACTTTTATTTTGAAGTAAGTAAGTCCTATTTAAACAAAATAAGGTTCCCACTAAGCATGGGTAATATTTTCTTTGTGTGGCTGAAAGTGTAATAGGGTTTCTATCTTCATAGGCATGTATTTTAAACCTTATATACATTTACTGTTGTGTAGAAGCATTAGAACTTAAAAGAGTTGTCACAATCTTATAATAGACACAGAATGTGTTCTGCTTCATGGAAATGTTAATCTATACTTAGCTACTCTTGTATTTGGAAAATAAAGATAACATTGTAGATCAACATTGAGGACTTTATGCCCAGATGTTCCCATGGTAGGGATAAGAGATGGGACTTTTATATATATATAAAAATCAAGTACCTTTACAGTCACCTTTGCTTACAGTTTGAACCACATATGCGGGACAAATTAGTAGAGAAGTGTAAAAATGAGGTTTTGGATTTTTCTTACTAACTTGTGACTGTACGTCAAGTGTGACATGTTTTAGTTTTTCTAATTTATGTGGAATACAATAGAGACATGGTAAATGAATTGGGGCAATCAAGCATAGTTGTCTATCTTGCTTAATAATGTTCTGTATTGGTTTAATGTAATTGCCTTACTTTAAATTTATTAGCTACCTTGCACATGGAAAGTCAAGACATACATTAAATACATAATGTTTTGGAAAGGTATAATTCAATCAACTCTCTGTTCTTTCATTGCAGTAAAATGTTCATTGGAGGCCTAAGCTGGGATACGAGCAAAAAAGATTTGACAGAGTATTTGTCTCGCTTTGGAGAAGTGGTGGACTGCACAATTAAAACAGATCCTGTCACAGGGAGGTCTAGAGGCTTTGGCTTTGTGCTTTTCAAAGATGCTGCCAGTGTTGAGAAGGTATGTAAATCTTGGTGTTAAATGGCCATAAGTAGCATCTCTGAATACTTGTGAAGTATTTTCATTTTCTGAGTCTGAATTTGAACTCATGTATTTTTAGGTTTTGGAACTGAAGGAACACAAATTGGATGGCAAGTTAATAGATCCCAAAAGGGCAAAAGCTTTAAAAGGGAAAGAGCCACCCAAAAAAGTGTTTGTTGGTGGACTGAGTCCAGATACATCTGAAGAGCAAATAAAGGAATATTTTGGTGGCTTTGGAGAGGTATAATCTTTGTTGTTGTCTTTGTCTAGCATTTTTTGTGTGCTTACAGTTGAGGGGTATTGTATGGCATACTTACTGGTAAAACATTGCTTGTTCTAAATTGTACAAGATGCCTGCAACTTGTGCACATTTAACTTGTGTGCATTCAGCTTTACATGCTTGGCAAAATTTAAAAAGGGTTTGGCATCAGTAAAATGAATGTGGCAATCTCCTCCACCATTGCACCCAATGTGTTTTGACTATGTAATTTTGGCTTTAGGCATGATCCCCGAAAGTCGTGGGCTTACTGTAATATAGTAGTTTTGAATGACACTGTCTACATTTGCATACAGTGGTTAGCTAGACCTTCCCTGGTCACTCCTTTATATTGATCCTCTGGCACAAACGAGTAATGAAGGAGGGAGCTTCGACATCTCATTATATCCAAGTTAGGGATCAGAGTTTGTTGCAAGAAGCTATGATCAGTAAAGCTGATTCAAAATAGGCCAGAAAGTCTGGCTTATTATGTGCAGATGTGACCTTTGAGTAGCTTTGATAGCTTTTCTCTTGGGGTCGTTGACTTTTAGAGCTTATACTGGGAATAAATGGGAACAATTTGAGAGTTGCATTTACAATGGAAGTAGGGGCATGGGTTCGGATTTTTACACTACTCAGACTTTTCTTGCAAGCTGCCTGAAAACATTAATTATTAGTCAATACACTTTAATGCATATAAGGAAAAAGATGAGCCTTGTCTCAAAGAATTTGTAGTCTAAATTGCATCAATGAGGTAAAAGGAAGAGGGGTGAAGGAAGAACTAAGAGGGTAACAAAAAGAATGAGGGAAGAGCATTGGATGAATGTGAGTAAATGTAGCTCGAGTTTGATCAGATTCCAGGGGAAGGATTTGAGAGTACGTGGAAGTTAGAGATTTAGTTTTAGGCATGAGGGTTTGCAAGAAAAAATTGGATGCTAGAGGTGGGAAGCTGTAAGAGTGAAGATATACACGTTGCAAAATGGGCCAAGAAGATGAAGGAAGGCTCTTGTTGGCTGGGGCTGATGGGAGTTGTAGATCAAAACACACGGGAGAGCACTAGTTTGATGGAAGGCTGAAATTGGGTTAGGTTTTACAGCTTTTTACTGTGGTTTTCAGATAGAAAATATTGAGCTTCCCATGGACACGAAGACAAATGAAAGAAGGGGTTTCTGTTTCATCACATACTCAGATGAAGAACCGGTAAAGAAATTGTTGGAAAGCAGATACCATCAAATTGGTTCTGGAAAGGTATTGCTTTGTGTTTGTCGCTTGCATTCTTCTCTTGCATGGAAGAGCGATGATAGTTCAGAATGTTAATTCCTTCGTGTATGTAGTATTACAGTCCTGCACTTTTTGTTTTCATCTAGTGTGAGATAAAAGTAGCACAGCCCAAAGATGTATATAGGCAGCAACAGCAGCAACAGAAGGGAGGCAGAGGCGCTTCATCTGGTGGGCGTGGTGGTTCCAGAGGACGTGGCAGGGGTAAGTGTGCCTTAAATCTTAACTGCTGAAATTTGTCCCCAGAAACCATCTGAATCAGAAGTTGCAACTTGAGGGGGTGTCGTTGGCGTGATAGTATATTGTAAGTCTGAGGGCAGAGATGGTTCTACATATTTTAAATTTGGGAGCCTTTGCAGCTGAGAGTAAAAAAAGCTTTAAATACAGTGGCTTTTAATTTTCCTCTAACATAGAAAAAAAGCAGGGCTAAAGACTTCATGTCATAATCACTTTATTTTAGGTCAAGGCCAAAGCTGGAACCAAGGGTATAACAACTATTATGATCAAGGATATGGAAGTTACAACAGCCCTTACAGCGACCAGAGTTACAGCAGCTATGGTGGATATGATTATTCTGGGTACAACTACCCAAGTTATGGCTATGGACAGGGATACGCTGACTACAGTGGTAAGCCTCTTTCAACATTGCCTCTAGTTCACACTATAGATTTAGGGTGGTTTTATGGTCTTTCTCATCCTGGCATCTATGGGGCAGGAAGAGGAGGGTTGTGCATATTTCTTTATGGATTTTTAGTTGTGGGAGTCTGTATTGAAACTGATAAAGGTTTGTGTAAGTATCTGTAACGATTCCGATAATAGTTTGGTACAGCATGTTTTGAATATTCTGTGGTTTTAAGCTGGACCTTGAAACTGCAATTTCTCTCTCCTGAACAGGACAGCAAAGCACTTATGGAAAGGCATCCCGAGGTGGCGGTAATCACCAAAACAACTACCAGCCATACTAAAGGAAAACCTGGAAAGAAACAGGTGTGTATTGAGTGAAAGTGTCACCACCCATACGTCTAATCTAATTTAAAGATCAATAGACAAACAAGTATAAACCACTTTTCTTGGATAGCCCTTTTCTAAAAAAAAAACTTTTTTAAAAAACGTGTTTTGAAATGTGTTTTTAAAACTCTTTGCTTTTAAGTGTCTATAGATCTTTAACTCTGTAAAAGGTGGTTCATCGTCCTTAGTACTTCAGAGAAACATAAGAGTTTTTCTGCTTACATTGTGTGCCAGGTGGTGTAGAGGAATAATTAAACTTAATAGAAGTGTTAACCAACAGGTAAAGTACTGAAATGGGTACAACTTAAGCAAAACAAGATTGTTGTCTTCTAACTCTGACATTATACCTTGTTTGTACCCGCCAGCGGGAACTTCATTGCAGGCCGTGTGTCACCCTGACCACGTCTATCTCTGGGGGTCGCACGTTGCAGGCAGAGCGCAAGGCATACACCAGAAAACGCTGTCCTGTGGTATGGTCTCTTCCAACTTCATGTACCAGCGTAAAGATTAAAGTGGAAAACTTCAGACTTTGGCTTCTTTTTAAAAATCTTCTTTGAAGATTTAAGTGTCTTAACTTAAAATGGTTTTTTACAGGAGTTAAAGTGCATAAATGCCTTTACAGCTTAATCATTTTTGGTCTTCTGTTTAGTGTTGTATATCAATTGTGGAACCTCGTTTTAAGTGTTCGTTCTTTAAGATTTAATGCTTGCTTTTTTCTTTTATAGCTATTAGTGAATTCTACAAACCTAAACGAACTTTTAAATCTGGAAACATTAAAGATCATATGCAGATGGCAGTTTCTATTTAATCACCTGGCTAACAATAATTTTCCTTGTATTGCCACTTTCTCTTTCCCACTAGCAGTTGAAGCCGTGAAAGGCTCTTCTACAGCTTGGTTTCTAGTAAACCAAGAACTTCCTTGCTGAGTTTCTACAGTTCTTTGACATAGCTCCCTCATTTGAGCTGAACTGGGACGCCTGGGCATGTAAAGTGCAATTGGGTCATCAGAAATATTTCACGTTGACAGAGATGCATATGATCTTTAACAGTGAAGCGAGGAATAAATAGAGGACTTAAAGCAGTTCATGAAAATGGACCTTTTAAAAACGATTGTAAATGTTGCACTAGTCTCATAATGTTTTTTGTCTTGGTTGTAGGTAGATTCTACAGCAAAGCCATCTTGCAGAGCATCAGGACTGACTGGAGGGTGGTCTTCGTGACATGAGATTATTTTGTAAAAGACTTTTAGTGTATGACACAACAGTGTCCAACTGTACATAGCGGCCGAATAGTTTTCTTTATGGTTTTTACTTTTTGTCCTTTTGTCATCTGTGTTATGATGCCAATGTGGTTCTTGTGTTTATACAATTTTTATTTGTATTTCTTTGTTGAATGACTCAAATAAAAATGCTTACCTTCTGTGAGTGCTGTCTTCAGCATTTTGAGAATACCATGGTGGTTGTATCAGGCTCAAGAATACCATTACTTGTGAGCAATATTGCAACATGTTAAACCCACACAGTGTGCTAGAGAAATGCAAGGCTATGTGTGTCTCAACTGTATTCCATGCTGTACTGCAACATGATTCTATCACTGACGTTTTCATTTAAAAAATGAAGAGACTTGATTGATTATAGAAGCAAGTGTGACCTTTTATCTTGATACATAGTCCCTAATCTATGTATGATGCAGATGCTTGGAGGAAAGTCATCACTTTTCTTCAAAAAAACACTGAACAGAAACATATACAGTAGGTTTACTGAAAATTGTTGGCTGGTCGTTTGGGTGTTGTTGTTTTTTTTAAAAAAACATTTGCATTGTAATTAAGTTGTGCAACTTAAGGTGTTTTTATTACTAAGGAAGACAAAATGCTGTTTCATTAAAACACAACAAACTGATCTAATCAAAAGTTTTAAGTACTAGGAGGGGCGTTTGTCCATTGCTTATGCTTTGACACCGACTTGGCAGGTGCAGCCAATACAGTCTAGTCTGCTGCTGATAAACACAATGGAATGATGCAGTGTGTCCACTTAGCCTTAGTTATGATAATGACAATCACGGGCATAAACACTAGGGCTTTCAAATGGAATGTAAGAACTTGGTCTGATATTTGGAAAACTAAAGGTATGAATAGTGTTTAGTCTCTCCATCCCCCTGAGTTTTGTTTTCTTGTCAACGAGTAGGCTGTGTCTAAGCAGTCTTTAGATTTCTACAGTCCAGTGACCTTAACAGTAAAAGGAATCTTAAGATAGAAATGGAAACAAGAGTGCTAGTCAGCAGGAAAAGCAAACCCTGTGAAAATAATCAGTGCCTGGGGAGTTTACTCCATGAGTACTTGGCCTTTCATTATTGTTCCCTTATCTAGTATTGTATGGTATTTGGGGATGTGGCTTTTTCAGTGCTGCATTCTTTCTATATTAAAGAATAATAAAAACGATAGTCTGGGTTTTATGAGGCAAGAGGCTCCTTTTCTCATTGCTACCAATCAAACTGTCAAGTGATCTCCCCTTACCCTAATGTTGAGTGGTCACCAAGAAGGACCTCTGACCATGATAGTAATTGAGCAATTTATATAATGGTGCACATAGTTTCAATGTCAGTGTGCAATACAGCACATGCAATCTGAGAGGGAATCCTACTTCCCCACCCTTTTTTGCATTAAAAAACTTTACCGTGTCCTGCTCATCCTTAAAAAGTTGCCACCAGTTCTTTCAAGAGAGCCAGCATGGTGTAGTGGTTAAGAGCGATCTGGTGAACCGGGTTCGCGTCTGCTCCACATGCAGCTGCTGGGTGACCTTGGGCTAGTCGCACTTCTCTGAAGTCTCAGCCTCACCTCAGAGTGTTTGTTGTGGGGGAAGGGAAAGGAGATTGTTAGCCGCTTTGAGACTCCTTAAGGGGAGTGAAAGGTGGGATAAGGGGAGTGAAAGGTGGGATATAAAGTCCAAAGTCCTCTTTTTCAAGACTGGCTTGTATTGTTAAATCTCAGGTCTTGGGAACATAAGGAAGCTCCCATATGTCCTAGTCAGACTACTTGGCTATCCAGTAATATATTTCCTATGCTGATTTGCAGGATTTCCAGCATTTCAGATGCAGGGTCTCCTACCTCTATCAGGAAATGCCCGAGTTTATCAAATTTCTAAACCAGGGGTCCCCAAACTAAGGCCCAGGAGCCGGATGCGGCCCAACCACCTTCTAAATGTGGCCCGCAGACTGGGAATCGGCATGTTTTTACATGAGTAGAATGTGTGCTTTTATTTAAAATGCATATCTGGGTTATTTGTGGAGCATAGGAATTGGTTCATTCCCCCCCCCCAAAAAAAATATAGTCCGGCCCCCCACAAGGTCTGAGGAACAGTGGACCGTCCCCCTGCTGAAAAAGTTTGCTGACCCCTGTTCTAAACCCTTCATCCAAAGGTCACAGAGCAAGTTACAATATAAAACAAAAATGCCATAGTAAAAACAACCCCCCCCCCCCCCGTTTAAAAGCCTATACAGTCGTACCTTGGTTGTCAAATGGAATCTGTTTGGGAAGTCTGTTCAACTTCTGAAAATGTTTGACAGCCAAGGTGTGGCTTCCGATTGGCTGCAGGAGCTTCCTACATGCAGTTGGAAGCCACTTCTGGGTTAGCGGCGTTAGGTAGCCAAAACGTTCGGGATCCAAGGTATGACTGTAGATTGTTTAATTAGCCAATGACCTGGGAAAAGAACAATATATTTGCCTAGTGTATAGGGAGATTTAATGAGAGCCCCTCAGGACATCAGGAATAGGGGTTGCCCTTGAACTTGAGGCAAAGCATTCTCTCAAAACAAAATAAAAAATTCCAGTAGCACCTTCAAGACCAACTAAGTTTGTTCTTGCATGCACACTTCTTCAGATGCATTTTCTCTTACTGAGAGACTAGCATGTTCCCCTTCATAAACTAAGGGTCTTTTATATATTAAAGACTTAACTAGTTTAGAACTCTAGTTTCATAGAATGCAGTCTTTTTCAGATTCAATAAGTTAGCCTGTAGGCAGGTGTGCATAAAACTGGGAGGGAATTGTAAGCAGTTAGAAAGGAATGAAATGTGGAAAAGAACAGTGATAACTACTAATTAACACTGATGGTTCACAAGAAGCTGTTACTGATAAATCCTGGCAGCGTTACAAAAAACTTGGGAGCCAACCCAAGTGACAGCACTGAACTGAACCTCTTGATGAATTTAATTCATGTTAACGGTCTCCTCTTGAAGCTCACTTGTTCCAGTATGGCAATCTGCTCTGTGCCACCTGTGAAATTCCTGTATTTAAAAAATGCTGTTTGTACTATATTGCCTTTATGTAGCGCTTTACTGGGATCTATTTCTTATCCTTAAAAGAACCATGCAGATAAATCAGTATTAAACCCCACTGATGATGAAGATTGGCTGGCTGGGGAGCCAGGTTTAAGAATGCCCTGCAAATGTGCCTGTTTGTAGGCGAGACTAGGAATGACTACTGAGTCCCAGGAGAACAGACCAGTATTGTCTTACAATGTATAATCCAGGCTGCTATGCATTTTTGGAGGTTCTTAGTACAATATTGCCCGTCGTTTAATTTTCAAATGTGTAATTGCTTTCAAATTTGTACAGAGGTGGTCGTGCCAGTCTTTTGCAGCAAAAACGAAGAGCCTCGTGGCGCCTTAAAAGAAGTTTATTATGGCATGGCCTTTGGTGGACCACAGTCCGCTTTATCAGGTGGATGAAGCTGATGCTTTTTGTTTTTTAAAAAAGATGGTATTTTGATAAATAAAAGTGGGTACTCAGCATCTCTCTCACAAACCCTTCTCGTGTCTTTCTCTCGCATCTCTTACAGCACTGCACAGAGCGTTTTTCATCGCTGAACGTGTTATGGACGCGCTTGGGATTGTTCACAGGATCTTTCGCCTGTTAAATGCGGGCGGAAATTTGCAGACGCAATAAATGCAATAGCAAACTGTCCTGGTCGTGCAGGCAGCGCAAGATCCGGCGGGAGCCGGCTCCATGTACATAATCCAGGACAGCTTTTTTTTTAATTAAAGTACTTTTTATTAATTTTTCATTAATAACAGTCCAATGCAGGCCACATTACCAAATACCAAATCATAATACGTTCTAAAGAGCCAATTATTCAGTTCCGAATTTTTGGATGACTTCCCTTGTTCTGATGATCAGGAGCTGATGTTATTCCTTGGTCCTGCTCCAATCCTCTTAATTAGTCCAAATACAATAGTTCCGATCTTAATCCTTTATTTTAGCAGCCACTAATCCAGGACAGCTTTGAGCCGAAGCCTCCCGCCCTTCCCTCTCCTCCTGCGAGGGAGTCGCGCGGCCCTTTCTTCCCTCCCGCGTCCCTGTTGCGTCTACCCGGAGCCCCGCTGCCTTTGGCCGAGACCCTCGAGGGATCTCCGGCTCCGAGATCTCCTCTTCCAGAGCGCGCACGGAATGGCGGCGGGAGTCCGAGTGGCGCTCCGAGTTCTTAGTTCTGTGGGAGAAATAAACGTACATCCGGGGTTTGTGTATGAGGCCTGTGAATCGTGATGGCGGCCTTCCTATTGTCTGCTGCTCCCTTATTATTCACTTCCCGCCCTTCCAACTATTTCAGTTTTATTTGTGCTTTTATCGTTTTATAATGTGGTGTTAAAACTGCTGTGGACCTGCGTTTGTGTTTTTGTTTCAAACCGCCCCGGGATCACGCGGGGGCAGCTGAGGCAGTCGTAACGAATAATAAAATAAATGCAATAACAACAACACGACCGAAGGGGCTCACCATAGACTGTAGGATAGAGCGGCGCAGAGGCAGAATGGAAAAGACGCCACGCCGTCAGCGGCAGCCGCTCTAGTTCCCCCGTCCGCCTGCGTCTCTATGGTTTCCCCAAGCTTAAAAGAGCTCAAAGCGAGGGAATGCGCGCGCACGGAGTGCAGCGGGGGGAGGGGGGTTAGGGAGGAGGAGAGAAAGAAAAGTCGGCGTCGGTCACGTGGCCGCGCCGCCGCATTCCTTCCGTCGGCCATTTTAGGTTGGGAACCATCGAGGCGGCGCCATTAAAGTGCGAGAAAGGAGGGAAACGCCAGCAGCCTGTGTTTGGCACGTCGTCGCCGACGCCGACGCCGTCGCGGTTTTCGTCGCGGTCGGGCAGCGCAGCCCCCCCCCCCCGCGCCTCGCAGGATCCCGCCTTCTTCTTCTCCCCTCCAAACCTTCGGCGACCCTCCTCTCTCCCTTTTCCTGCGAGACCAGCCGGCCGAGGCACCATGTCGGAGCAGCCGCTCGCCGGAGATGCCGCTGCCGCGGAGGCTTCGGAGCAGGCCGAGCAGCCTGAAGGGGCCTCGGGCAATGGAGGCGGCGGCAGCACCGCCGCCGAAGGAGGTGGTGGCGGTGGAGGAGGAGGAGGAGGAGGCGGCGGCGGCGGCGGCACAGGAGAATCGGAGGGAGCGAAAATCGACGCGAGCAAGAACGAGGAGGATGAAGGGTAGGCGACCGGGAGGAGGAGAACGGCGGCGGCGGCGGCGGGCCCCATCCCGCCTCGCGTTGACCCGGCTGCTTACTCCCGAGTCGGGAGAAACTTAACCGGCGGCATTATTTCCTAGGGGAACCACCTTCCCCCCTCCCCGAAATTGGTTCTGCTGCTCCGCCAGTGGTGCTTCGCTCCGCATCTCCCCGGGTAGTGTTAGGATGGAGATGCGCGAGTCCTGCGGGGAGGAAGGAAACGGGGGTCGTGGACGCGCATCTTGGTGCTTTATCTGATGGCTTCCAAGTCTAAGCGGGCGGGCGGCGGTTCTCCGCCTCGGGCGACTTAGAGGAGCAGCTGCCTGTTGCGAGAGCGATCTCTTCGTTTCGCCGCCTTACTTTGTTCCGGAGACGGGGAGCGGGTTGTGCGTGTGTGTTTCTGGTTTTATGGCCCTGGAGACCTTGCCCGTGGGGTCTATATAGAGAAAGAGTGGCACCCGTTTGCTTCGGCAGCCCTGCCGAATTTGTAAGGGGGAAGAGCATGGGGCAAAACCCTCGGGTAGGAAGCCACCCTCGGGTTGCAACGGGGAGCATAATGCTTCTAACGCAGAGGGGGACTGCGTGGTGCGAAAGTGGATGCTCCGGTACCGGCGCATAGTCTGGGCGCTATAAAAATGCACTAAAGCGGCAGTGTAGAAGTGGCTGTCAAATGCAGCAGATGGCTTGTAGCCTTTTTGAATGAGCCCTGCTGTTTTGTTTTTGTTTTTCAGCCCGGGATGCGTGAAAACAAAGAGTTGTGGTCTCGCAGAGAGTAGACGGTCACAAGGCTCATTGTTTTCGCAGCAGATGGACTTGCGCTGCTACCTGGCTAGAAATGGCGCGAGTGGAGCTCATTCTGTGCAAATTCTCAGTTGTGTACTGTATATTGTGCCAAAGACAGTCATATAAGCTCATATAAGAGCTTGATGGTACACATTCTGTAGCTCTCAAAACGAATGTGAAGCTTTCCACTGAGCCCTCTTTTGTCCGGTCATGAAACCTACTTATTACTTGGTGGTCCCATGGCATTGTCTTTATCTGTGTCCTGTGTTAGTGGCTGCAGAGATACTGTATGTGGAAATCCTGGGTTAAATTGTCATTTCAGTGGATTAGGTTGGTCACCTAAGCAGCTTTCTTACTCTGAGACTTTTACAGTGTGGAACGGATAACACTATGCTCCCTCAACTAATGTATATTGCATGTCTTATGTAATGCATGGGAGAAAATGTTAACAGGATAGCTGAGCAGTATCCTTTTGTAGCATATACATAAGTAATTAGCTGTGGTGATAGCCATTCATGCATTTGTACCCGAGCCTAGAGTTTTGTAATGTGGTTTACTGGGGGATGGTATAAAGGGTTCCATTTATTAGCTAGTAAAATAAGAAGCAAAAGGTAGACATGTTGACCCATATGGGGGAAGAAACCTCTACAATCCACAGTTGGGCAATATTTTTATTGGGACTAGCTAAAATGTCACAAAAATGTGGCAAGCTTTTTGAGTTCTCGGTGACTTTATAGCAAAACAACAACATTATAATAAAACCACAACTTAAGAGACAACCAAATATACAGGTGAAACTCAAAAAATTAGAATATTGTGGAAAAGTCCATTTATGTAAGCAATTGTTTTAATTAGCTACAGTGGTGTCTCGCAAGATGAAATTAATTCGTTCTGCGAGTGCTGTCGTATAGCGGAAATTTCGTCTTGCGAAGCACGGTCGGAGGAAGCGCGGTTTTACGGAAAAAAACACATAAAACGTTTTCATTTTGCGAGTCGCGGCCATAGGAAACTTCGTCTTGCGAGTCACCCTTTAGTTAGCGAATGCCTTTCATCTAGCAAGTTTTTCGTCTAGCGAGGCATTCGTCTTTGCAAGGTACCGCTGTACTGGAGTTTAATATATGAGATAGACTCATGACGTGCAAAGCGAGATATGCCAAGCCTTTATTTGTTATAATTGTGATGATTATGGCGTACAACTGATGAAAACCCCAAAGTTGAAATTGTTAATTTGGGGTTCTCATCAGCTGAACGCAATAATCATCACAATTATAACAAATAAAAGCTTGACATATCTTGCTTTGCATGTCATGAGTCTATGTCATATATTAGTCAAAACAAAATAAAATAAAAAATTCTTTCCAGTAGCACCTTAGAGACCAACTAAGTTTGTTCTTGGTATGAGCTTTCGTGTGCATGCACACTTGTTCAGATACCATATCTGAAGAAGTGTGCATATCTGAAGAAGTGTGCATGCACACGAAAGCTCATACCAAAAGCGTATCTGAAGAAGTGTGCATACCACTTCTTCATACCAAAAGCTCATACCAAAAGCGTATCTGAAGAAGTGTGCATGCACACGAAAGCTCATATCAAGAACAAACTTAGTTGGTCTCTTAGGTGCTACTGGAAAGAATTTTTTATTTTATTTTGTTTTGACTATGGCAGACCAACACGGCTACCCACCTGTAACTCATATTAGTTTCTCCTTTTAAGATGAATTACTGAAAGAAATGAACCTTTCCATGATATTCTAATTTTTCGAGTTTCACCTGTATGTACGGTATTACAGAACTAAGCAGCTGCCAAATATATACTTTAAAATGACCAGCCGTAAGGCCAGATCCTCAGATGCAGGACAGAAGAAAAGCCTTAGCCAGATGCTGAAAAGACAGCAAGTTGGGTGCCAGGTGGCCTCCCTGGGGAGATTATTCCATAGTGAGGAGCTCAAAAATACTGCAGCTCTCCTGGCTGGGCTGTGTTCTTGAGATAGTGCTAGTTAAGGCATGGTAAGTGACCTAAATCAGTGGGACTCAGCATGATGGTCTCTTGCTGCTGTTTTATGTGATGATACTAAGTTCAAATATGAGCATGCATATGCTATTAGCATTAAGCTTGGGCCTGGGCTGTTGAAGAGTACATAGACTGTCACTCAACTATGGAGCATTCTTGCCTTTGAAAACTAATCAAATGATGGTTCCTGGTTTATACAATACTGAATGAGTGCCACTGAGAACCATAATAATAATAATAATGTAATAATAATAATTTTATTATTTATATGCCGCCATTCTGGAAGACTTACAACATATCTAAAACCATAATAAAACCACCAATCCTTAAAAACTTCCCTAAACAGGGCTGTCTTCTAAGAGTCAGGTAGTTGTTAACCTTGACATCTGAAGGGATGGCATTCCACAGGGAGGGGGCCACTACCGAGAAGGCCCTCTGTCTGGTTCTCTGTAACTTTATTTCTCGCAGTGAGGGAACCAGCAGAAGACCCTTGGAGGAGAACCTCAGTGCCCAGGCTGAGCGATGGGGAGTGGAGCTGCATGGTTAACCACTTGGGTTAAGGCTATGTCCCCATAGGTTGAACCAATTCCTTTCTGGGTAGCTGTTTTACTGCCATAATATATAAAGCAGGGCGAAGCTGACTTTTGAGCATCTGTACATCTGAGTAGTTATTTTTTTTTTAATGGACTTTGCTCACGGTCTTTGGAAATAATTGTACCCCATATTTATGCCTCTTACCTTCTTTGGTCCTAAAATGCTGTGTTGGCATGACTTAATTAGCAAGAATAATTTCCTATACTTGTGAAATCTTTTCATTTCTGGCATTGCCTAATAGTAAAGAATATGTCTACAAGATGATATAAGGACATTCCTGCACTGCTAGTAATCTTGTTTTCTGTTTGATAAGGATAGCAGATGTGCAACTGGACGGCAGTTTCATTTTGTACTGAAGTGCTCTGAATCTGTGAAGCTCATTTATGCTCTAAACCTGAAATGGGTTAACAGTCAGAACCATAGCTGTCAAGTTTTACCTTTTCTCACGAGGGAGCCTATTTGGCATAATGGAATTTCCCTTAAAATAAGGGAGAACTTGACAGCTATGGTCAGAACGTCCGGAAGGGAACTCCAAAAATTGTAATACTTTTAAAGATGCTCAGTGTTAGATTCATTAAGCCAGTGTTTCTCAAACCTAGGTCCCCAGCTGTTGTTGGACTACAACTCATTATCCCGGACTACTGGTCCTGCTAACTAGGAATGATGGGAGTTGTAGTCCAACATAAGCTGGGCACCCAAGTTTGAGAAACACTGCATTAGGCATTCCATTGCCTGTAGGGGAGCAGGCCTCGTCAATTGCCTACTAGATTACAATTATTGGACATCTTGCATGGAAACTGTAACAGTTAAACCTGTAGGAGTTTGCATTCCAGGTGTGGTTCTCTAATGCACCAATATCTTCAATAAGAAGGGAGGGCTGCACCATAGTATTATCAGTAAAGGCAGCTGTTCAAATAGTACATTTGAGTTGCATCTTCCACTTGGAGTGCTCAGAGCACCATAGAACAAACCAGACTTGTAAGTATCCAGTCACTTGGTATGTTCTTAATAATCCTGCGCAGGTGACGAGACAGGGAAGACCTTGACAGTTCAGTGGTGAAGTTCAGTGTATCACAAATTACTGAGCATGAACAGCCCAGTACTAGCAACCTCTTGTCAAATTATTTGCAAGACCGTAACAAACATGTGCCAAATTAGTTTTTTTTTTTTATACAGTCATTAAAAAGAGATTGGGGGCGGGGGAGAGCTGGTAACTTTGTCTTTCACATTCACTTACATGCCTGTCTGAAAATTTATTTATTTTTGCATGAGCTTATCTTGAAAATAGCTTCAGGAAGCCTGCAGCCTTTACGATTTCTCTTACTGCTCTTAATTAGTGCTCAGCTTTCTGGGTGGTTCTTTTTACGTGAAAGTTGCAGCTCAAAAGATGGGATGTTACTTCTAGCAGCAGCCCATATTGCATCACATGGTGTTTCAGGTACAGCTGCAGTTAGAAGGTGCAGCCTTAAGATAAGGAAATCCCTGACTGAATGCTAGGTGGTGAAGGGACGGCCTCCTGAACAAAGCTAGTATGTGCCTTTTTCCAGTAGAGTTACAACACTGGGAGTTGGTCAGTGGGCTGTTCCCCCCCCCTTCCCTGTTTTAATCTCAAAACAATTTAGGCTAACCCTTTCCCCAAGCTCTGGTTTACTTAAGTATTATTCACTGTTACTCTATCAAGCACTTAATCTGTGGGGAGTGTTGGACATGTTTCTACCTCTTTGCTTGGAAGTAGCTCCTGGGTTACATACTTGATTTGGGAGAGGTCTGTCATCATTGATAGCAGTGCTGTCTTATGTGGAAATCATTGTAATCCCAAAACTAGTTCATACAGGACTTCTGCAGCTTTGATTGCCATATTTTTTTTGGTCTTGGAGGCTGCTACAATAATCAACCTGACTAGTTTGTGCACTTCATTGCTTTTATACCATACAAACATTCATGGGGTTGGATCCAGGCTTCCCATTAGTGGAAGGGCTGGAGTTTTAGTAATTCCTCTTTTCTTGTCTGCAGTTCCCACGCCCTTCCCCTGAGGTCTGTTCCAGAGGGAGGGGCCTCTGCAATAACATTGAATGTTGCTCTGGAGGCTTAAGAGGGAATCAGTGACAATTTCCTCCCCTCTTTCCCTTCCTCAAGCAGGAGAATCCACTGCAATCCACTGGGTTGCAGAAGGGCCTTGATCCAGTTCATGGAAGTATATTCATTCACAAATTAGCAGAACTGGAACTAACACATCATTAGGATTCTTGATGTTTAGTGTAAACCATTTATTGTTGACGTTCTGCATTTTAGGCAGCCGGTTTGTATTTGCACTAGCCTGTAAGAAACCCAAACAGTTTACAACACAACAATAGAATCGGCAGCTTTGGATGTGAATTTTAAGTAGCACCAGCCAGTTGGGGTGGTTACTTCCATGCCAAGATAGCAGCGCTATATGTTTAAGTAATGTTCTAGCTATTAGAAGTATGTTGGGCTGCTGAGGTGGGTGTTACCTTGGGATATGCTGGGATGGTAAAGGGGAGTAGGGTTTTGCTTTTACCGCAGCATTCTTGTTGCAATTCTGATTAGTTTCAGTAGTGTATTTATTATAAAAGGGGTGTGTAGCCCCTTTTCAGATGGTTTGCCAGTTGCCCCTCCCCACTGCTTGTTTTGGCAGGTACCTAGGTCTATGGGTGTGGGGTGGGAGAGAACGCCAGGCAGTTGTTTTGGGGCGGGTTACCTAATGGCTATTCACATTGCTCTGCTACTGTTCTGGCAAAGCCCATTAAAGTCTGGACGTCTTAATGTTTGTTTTCTTCTGCAGGAAAATGTTTATTGGTGGCCTCAGCTGGGATACTACAAAGAAGGATCTCAAGGATTACTTCACGAAATTTGGTGAAGTTGTAGACTGCACCCTGAAGTTAGACCCAATTACAGGGCGGTCAAGAGGCTTTGGGTTTGTGCTGTTCAAGGAAGCTGAGAGCGTAGACAAGGTACGTGTTCAAAACGCATCTTGTCATTGTTTCAAGAATTCAGAAAAGGTCTATGCTATTTCTTGCTGAGTATCCATGGAAATATAGTATAAGATGCCATGTTTTTATGTTTTATTTTTGTACAGGTCATGGATCAGAAAGAACACAAGCTGAATGGAAAAGTGATTGATCCCAAAAGAGCAAAAGCAATGAAAACGAAAGAGCCAGTTAAAAAGATTTTTGTTGGTGGGCTATCTCCAGATACGCCTGAGGAGAAAATAAGGGAATACTTTGGAGGTTTTGGCGAGGTAAGTCACCTGCCCTCTTTGTTCATATTGAGTTAGTTTGGTAATTCCCACACCTCCAGAGTTGCTCAGAGTGGCTGATAGAATCTCCTGAGCAACTTTAGGGTGTGTATAGCAGTGGGGAAGGGAAATGGACACCGTTAGATACCACTCATACTTATTCACAACTTCCCCCCAAATATTTTTTGGAAAACAGTTTACTGACAAAAATGGGGGGGGACTTTTTTTTGGGGGGGAGGGCAGAATTATTTCATCGCTATAGGGCTAGTTTGACCCCCCCCCCTGTTCAAATGCAACCGTTGGGAATAATGAAACTCATGACAGTGGGCACTCCTAGGAGATCTCTGCTTGGTATTCCTTACAGAGGCAGCTCTGAGAAAAGGTCCAGCTACTCAATAGCCTTCGTGGTACTTTTAATCTCTTGTTTGCATGTAATTTTTGCTATGCTACTACACTTTTTGGTGCTTTGTTGTCTCCACATTCTTACTACCAGTTTCTACCCTGGCCTCAGTTTGAGGACATAGACATTTAGTTCATCCCTAAGGACTATCCTAAGCCAGGTGCTTATTGGTCCCTATTGACTTTTCCCTGCAAATCAGCTTTAAAGCTACGTTGTGATGTTCTGTATGTTACAGTTGTATTGGGACTAATTTGTTCCCAGAGCAGTAGGATACTGCCAGCTTCACTGAAATCAATGGGAGGCTTGCCCTGAGTTCAGCAGGATGTGGAGTGCACTGTTTATTATTGTTTCAGAGCAAAACCATAGCCTAATTGACCCAGCCAATAAAAGTTCAAATTAAATATTAGAGTAGTAATATCCTTAAGACAAACTGGCTGAAATTTTTCAGTTGTAGGCCCAATTTCTTTTGAGAGCCTGGGATTTGATATGTATTCAAAATTCTGCTGAGGTATGTTATACTGCAGTCATTTTTCTCTAATGGTTAAATTGGCTCTGAACAATTTAATGCTTCTGCAATTAGCATAGTTTTCTTTCAGTAATTTAGTAATCCATGGTGGGGCGGGGTTACCTCTGGGCACTTTCCTGGATGCAGAGGCTTATTTCAAACATTGCAGCAAACCATGAGCAAGGAAGCTTACTGTGACTTAGTATGATGTGTGAAAGGACAAATCATAGTCATATACTCTGAAGGCCATTTTACCCAGAGACTTGGGTCTTGAGCAGGAAAATGGTTGTAAATAATGACTTCAGACTATGATTTGGTTTCTAATTTATGGTTCATACAATCATTGATGGTGATGTTTGAATTTCAGCTGGCTACTTGCATCCTGACTACTTCCATCCTATATTGTTTTTATTTAATATGAACTTTGAAACAACGCTCTTTGTGTGCTTTTAGCTATAAGCTGTTCAAAATACATACTTTTGTGTGACCTGTGTATCTCTTGATCAGGTGGAATCGATAGAACTTCCCATGGACAACAAAACCAACAAGCGCCGTGGTTTTTGCTTCATTACTTTCAAAGAAGAAGATCCAGTGAAGAAAATTATGGAGAAAAAATACCACAACGTTGGTCTCAGTAAAGTATGTTTCAAACTATGATTCCAAAGCACCTCCTCTTTAGAAAGAGAATCCTGGTTTTGCTTGGTCAATAACAGCCAGTTCTTATCAAGACAGAAGAGTAGACAAGAAAACACAAAGGGAGGAGTCACTGGTGGATGTTAGGGGTGAAACATTTGTTTAAAAGTATGCATGCACCCACACAACTGTTAGAAATATTTACAACTCTTCTGTTTTGCAAGAAGTACTTTGAAATCATCGCTATATACTTGATAGTGAGCTCAGTTAATCCAAGTGCTGGTCTTTATGTAGTTGACGATACCATCCAAACAGAAGGGGGGAGGTATTAGCAGGCTTGAGGTGAACCCCAAAGGCTTGCAAGAATGCACACTTCTTGTGAGAGGGAGGGGGGAATCCGAAAACAGCCCAGTGAGGACTGGGCATGGGATATTGACTGTGCTGAGGCCTTTTGTAGGGCAGGGCGAAGGGTGGGACAGAACCTAGAAAACCAACTGCTTGTGACATTATGCTGGGGGTGGATAACTGTATGTGGCCAGTGGGCCACATCCTTAATTCCCCATCTCTTGGGCCAACATCACCGGGTGGGCTGGGCTACCCTGTGAGGATAACAAACATCTGGGATAACCAGTAATTCCCGGAGTGCCTGCTCCCACTGGTTATGATTGGGTCTGCTGGTTATGAAGCTGAAGGTCGTGAGAAGTTGTTTGGAGTTCTGAAGGTCGTTTCTGAAGGTTCCAGAAAGGAAAAGATAGGCAGAGCAAAAGGTGTGGCCAAAAATAAGAAGGCGGCCGATTAAAATAAAGAAATAAAATGAATTAAGAGACTGCAATCAGTGGTGGAGTTGCACTCTCCCAACTACTGCTCTGTGCGTTGGTTTCTCTTTCGCTTTCTTTCTCTCTTGCTTGTCTCGCACGGTTGTTCTATCTTGGCTTGTCTCGCGCTCTCTACACAACGCTACAGAGCGCAGGGGCCATTTATTGATAAACTGAACAACGTCCTAGGATAAACATAAACCAATCACAACATTGCATTTGGTTGAGTTTCCGGGCGCGAAACTGCTTTCAGCTGTTACCAGAGGCTTTTCTGGCGCGCTTTCTTACATGCGCGGAGGGATCCGGGCAGCAAACCTTTGCCGGATCTCTTTGCCTTCCATGCATAGCGCGGAAGGTTACTGTGCTGCGGCAAGGTGCAGGAAGCACCACAAACGTATTCCCACACTTCCCACTTGTCAAAGTTCAAAGGGGCTACATCAAGCGCATTGCTGGTGCGCTATCAGCGTAAGCCATGGGTAGGCAAACTGGTCGCCTTCTAAATCCAGCCCGTGGACGGTCCGGGAATCACCGTGTTTTTACATGAGTAGAATGTGTCCTTTTATTTAAAATGTGTCTCTGGGTTATTTGTGGGGTTTTTACATGAGTAGAATGTGTTGGTTTTTTTTACTGCATCTCTGGGTTATTTGTGGGGCATAGAAATTCGTTCATTTTTTCCCCAAAATATAGTCTGGCCCCCCACAAGGTCTGAGGGACAGTGGACTGGCCCCCTGCTGAAAAAGTTTGCTGACCCTTGTAAGCCTACCTTCAGAGGGGTTTGTTGGTGCCTTTCAGTTCATTGGTGCTGATAGTGGGAGGTCATTTGAATGTCCTTATTGCTCCTTTATAGCTGCGTCCTTCCCTGTCCCACACAGGTGGGGCATGGTATTGTGAAAATGGCCTCACACGCCAAATTAGGAGTAATTAGGTCCTCAAGCCAGAGGTTCCCTACCGCTGGATTACCATTCCATGTAACATTGCAAGCATTTAAACTTCAGTTTATGCTGGGTAGTTCATAACTACCTTTTGGAAACAGTATTTACCTCTTCTTAAAGAGCAATCCCTCTACTGCCAGTGACTGGTAGATACGGTAGGCTTATTTGGAGCTTGTATCTAAACCACAGAGCCTAGGGCTTGCTGATCAGAAGGTCGGTGGTTCGAATCCCTGTGACGGGGTGAGCTCCCGTTGTTCGGTCCCAGCTCCTGCCCACCTAGCAGTTCGAAAGCACATCAAAGTGCAAGTAGATAAATAGGTACCGCTCCGGCGGGAAGGTAAACGGCGTTTCCGTGTGCTGCCAGAAGCGGCTTAGTCATGCTGGCCACATGACCCGGAAGCTGTCTGCGGACAAACGCTGGCTCCCTCAACCTATAGATCAAGATGAGCGCCGCAACCCCAGAGTCGTCCGCGACTGGACCTAATGGTCAGGGGTACCTTTACCTATCTTCCTACTAAAATGACATAGTTTCCGAAACAGAAACTAGTTGTTGCTTACCAGCAAAGATTTTGCTGGTTAAAAAGATTAAGTTAAAGCTCCTGAATGTTGAGCAGCGCATCCATACCTCTTCAAAGCTCAATTCTTACTAGTGTTTTTGTGAAAATGAAGATTTAACACTTAACTATATTATAGCTGCAGTTTTTGCCTGCTGTAAGTTTTGTTTAACTGGAGGTGCCAACTCATTCCTTAAATTGCATTGCTATTTTTTGATTAATTTTGTAGTGTTAAAGTAAATGGGCATTGAACCTGAAAGAGCTGCTCCATTGCACTTTGCAGAAATAACTATTACTTATCATTCTTTCAGTGTGAAATAAAAGTAGCGATGTCAAAAGAACAGTATCAGCAGCAGCAGCAGTGGGGAACACGAGGGGGATTTGCTGGAAGAGCTCGTGGCAGAGGTGGAGGTAAATTTTTTATTTAACTGGCACTGATACTTAATTCCAGTACCTGGTTGAAGATCTGTTCTCTCAAGTGCATGTTTCTCAGCTTTCTGTTTTAAAAATTCACCAAACATCTCTGTGAACTCAGTGCGCCTACTTGATCTACAGCGCCTGGCCCTAGCTTCCCTTCTTGGTGAAGGCATTGAATCTTTTTATATTAACTGACAGTTAATATAATTTTTAAGAATTCAGGATTGCAAGAAACCTGAGTAGTTGCTCACGGAATTAAGTTATACTTCAACATAGTGGAAAGCTAGTTAACATAGCTTGGTGTTTGGCACAGTGTAGCTGTCGCTGAACCATACATAACACCCAATCTACTTAAAATTAAAATAATTTACTTGGAAATTCGGTTCACTGATTTCAGTGGAATGGTTTCCACTTAAGTGTGCAGAAAATCACTTTATTTCAAGGACTTTAAGCAAGTTCAGGCACCAGTTCTTACAGTGATCAGCTTAGTTGGAAACTGTTCCAGTAGCCTGACAACTAAGAAAGGCCCAAAAGCAGCTGGGGTCTCAGCAGAAGGGATGGAGTAGCCCAGCTGCCTTGTAGAGTTTAGGTCTGTTCATTTTAGGTTCTCTCCCCCCCCACCCCAGTGACCATCTCTTACTTCTGTTGCAGGCCCCAGTCAAAGCTGGAACCCCGGATACAGTAATTATTGGAACCAGGGGTATGGCAACTACGGTGGATACAACAACCAAGGGTATGGTGGCTACGGAGGTTATGACTACACTGGCTACAACAACTATTACGGATATGGAGATTATAGCAGTAAGTGTAGAGAGGCTTCACATTTTGCATACCAGCAAATCCTGTTGATTCGGGTGGTGGCTACCAAATCAGAATCCAGGGTACTTTCTTTCTAGTGTCTGAGAGGCACAGCCGAGTAGCATTTTAATGGAAAATGCTAGGCTTCTGTTTTTAGCAGAGGAAATCAGTTTTAAGTAATTTAAAAGGCAGACCATTTCGCTAACGGAACACTGCACTTGCGGTTTTGGAGTGCTCTTTTGGGAGCTGTCCTCTGGATACCTCTGCACTGCATCCCTTCTGCAGCTCATTTGTTTTTCTCTCCCTCGTTTTGTTCCTGTGTTGCTCTTTGGGCATTCACCTAAAACAGCCAAGGAACACTGGAGGCACGAGAGAGCCTGGAGGAGAAACAGGCAGGCTCAAGCAGAAAGCTGGTGCGCCTTCTCAAACAAAACTTTTAACTTGGAGGGTGGTAGACATTGTTCTTCACAACACCTGCACACACATTCTCAGTGATCCTGGCAGAAAGCTACAATCTTTTAGATGACTTTTGGTGATACGGTTATTAATCAGGCATATACAGTGGTACCTCGCAAGACGAATGCCTCGCTAGACGAAAGGCATTCGCTAACAAAAGGGTGACTTAGAAGACGAATTTCCCTATGGCCATGACTCGTAAAACAAAAACGTTTTGCGACTCCCCCCCATCAAACTGCGCTTCCTCCGACCGTGCTTCGCAAGTCAAAATTTCCGTTATACGACAGCACTCGCGGAACGAATTAATTTCGTCTTGCGAGGCACCACTGTAGTGACTTGTGCCCAGTCACTAGTAATCAAGAAGTGGTAGTGTTTTTGTTTTAAATAGGCTGTCCATGATGGCACCAAGGTTGGACTTGTTGGTCTGCACTTAAATCCATACTGATTTGGCTGATTGACACCGAATGCCCTATTAAATGTATTGTAGGAGGGGGGATTATTATTTTATGTTATGAACTACCCTGAGATTTGCAGATGAAGGGTGGTATACGGAGCTGTTCCCCTAGGCCTTTGGTCAGGGTTCAGTCTGATTCTTTTCTTTCTGTTATAAGAACAAATATTAAATAGGCCTCCTAGCCCGCTCACAAGTCCTTTATAAGAGCAGTGGTAACAGTTGGCCTGGAGAATATTTTACCCGTGGACTGCTATCTGTCCAGATTTTAATTTGCTCTGAACTAATTTTAAGATGTATTTTAATTGATTGCCTGTTTTTATGTTCTTTGTATACTGTGTTAATTTTATGATGTTAGCCGCCCTGAACCCGACTCCGGCTGGGGAGGGCAAGGTACAAATAAAATTTTATTATTATTTTATTTTATTTTATTGAAGTCTTTAATGAATCACCTTGTTGGGCTGGTGAAGCTTGCATGGCATGCTTCTGTAAAAGTAGTGGTTTGTCCCCATTTATCTTGGAATTGACAGGCATAAAAGAGGGTTCTGCTGTCATGTGTGTGGTGCTAGCACTATGTGAAGAGCTTTCTTGGGCATCTAGCCTTTTACAAAATAAATAGATGGCCTTTAAGCTCGGTGGCCTCTTTAACTTCCGTGAGCCTTAAATTGCCCTTTCTCTTATTTAGATCAGCAGAGTGGCTATGGGAAGATATCTCGGCGAGGAGGTCATCAAAATAGCTACAAACCATACTAAATTATTCCATTGGCAGCCCACCCCAGACAGGTACGTCCCTCATTTGTAAGCTGCGCCGTAACTTTATACTTAATAGTAGCTGTTTTTGAGTACATTGCGTAAGATACTGTAATGATTGATGTTTTAAAATTTCGCAGCACCCAGAAGTGCTTACCGTAATGTAACGTAATGCCTTTGAAGATAAGTAACCCAGGCGCTCTTAAGCTTTTGCCTTTTGCCCTGTAAATTAACAAGTCAGTAAAGTTAACAGGTAAAGTACTGCTAATGGGTACAAATTAAGGAATTGCAGCGAAAACAGTATTGCCTACTAACTCTGATATTATACCTTGTTTGTACCCGCCAGCGGGAACTTCCTTGCAGGCCCTGTGTCGCGCTGACTTCCCGATTCTCACAGGCCCGCTCAATGCGGACAGGGTACGAGATGCTCACGCTCTCGAATGCTGCCGTTTGGTATGGTCTCTTCCAACATCCTGTATCAGCATTATAATAAAATGGATACTTCAAGCTTTGCCTTCACTTATTTCTTTGCTTGTAAAACTACTTGTAATGTAATTTTTAATGCATTTTTTACAGGCCCAGTAATGGTTAAATACGTCAGCTTTACTGAATAATTTTAACTGTTTGTTCTTCTAAGGATACAGCTTGTCTCTGGATTTTCCAGTCTTTAATTTTATATTTTATTAATCTATTTTAATGCTTGCTTTTCCCATTTTTATAGACGTTGTAGCAGTAATTGCAAGATGTTCTTGAGCTGAAGTCCTGTTGTGTCAACTCCTCTAACTTCTCAATATTATATATATATATATTACACGCACCTATTTATAGTATACCTATTTTAATAACCCTTTCTCCTTGTTGTATTTCTCTTAATGGACAAGTAGTGCTGTTTTAGCTGGCAATTATAAGTCTTTAACAGAAGTGTTTGGGCCAAAAATAGCCACTTGCTAAGCTACTACCGCTACTCAGTGGTGGTTGAGCATTAAAGGGTTTGGGGAGATCCTTTACGGCATTTCGTGAATAAACAAGTATTTCTTGAGTAATTTCAGAGATGTGGAAAGACCCTTTTCCAAACAGTGGTGCACATGTGGATTTCCAGCTCATGGACTCTCCTGTTCAGCTTTAAAATAAAAAAAGCATATTTGATTAATGTTGATACAATATTTACGTAGTGGGACATAGGGGTATCTAAACACATTCTGTAACTTTGGCTAGAACTTATGGCCTTCACAAACTGACCCCTCTTTCTTTCTCTCTAGGTGGACAAGCAGTATTCTCATTTGAAGATTCATTTTGAGGTGGCTCATGCTGCCTGCTAATAGCAGTTCAAACTAAAATTTTTGTATCAAGTCCCTGAATTGGAAGTAAGATGTTGGTCCCTCTGAAGTTTGATTGCGTTCTCATTACAACAGAATTGCTTTCACCGTCTTTTTTTTCTCTTCCTTTTTTTTTTTTTTGCTACGCTTAAGGATCAATTTGATTTATGCCCACGCCCATTTTGTTCCCCAGTATTGTAGAAAAAAAGTCTTGTGTTTAAAGCCCAGTGTGACAGTGTCATGACGTAGTAGTGTCTTACTGGTTTTTTAATAAATCTTTTTGTATAAATTGCATTCGCTTTTTCCCTCTCGGGAACAGGGAGGCTCTTGAGTTCTTTGAAGGTATTAAGCTGCTTATGCATCCATTCAGCAAAAAAATCTGAGGGGACAACTGTGGCTGTACTTCCATCAGTGGCAGGCAACTAAAAACGCAGCAACATATTTCCGTAGCAAACAATTCCAGATTTTTTATTATTTGGATTGTATTAGTAGTAGATAAGAAGGATTTAATGCATAGACAGGTTCTAACATCCATCTTGCTTTCTCACCT
The DNA here is from genome assembly GCF_009819535.1 of Lacerta agilis. Classification (NCBI taxonomy): domain Eukaryota; kingdom Metazoa; phylum Chordata; class Lepidosauria; order Squamata; family Lacertidae; genus Lacerta; species Lacerta agilis. The sequence continues at coordinate 61,854,472 of NC_046320.1, forward strand.
CCGTGGAGCATCATTAAGGCTTGCACAAATTCTACTCCACTGCCTTGGGAGCTAGAAATCTGATCACTGTATTAAATGGCTTACAGTGGTTTTCACATTACAAAAATGTTGCCCCGTTAACATGTGGATGCCAAAACACTTAAGTGGCCATGTTGATCATTTGTTAAGAGATTTTATGCTTGAGGAGTTTGGCAGTGACAATCTCCTTGCACCACCCTTGGCAGTTCATATTTGTATCTTGCTTGAGTCAGTCACCTGAAAGGCAGGATAATTCCAGTGTTGTAGATTTAGCGGTTCTGAATTGACACTACCTACTGGCTGTGGATTAGGAGCCTGCACAATTTTTCTTTCCCTCTGTTCCTGAACTCAAGAAATACATTTTTTAAAAAACAACCAAAACTTCAGACAGTACAGTGGGGTCCATGTCACATTTATATTTTCCAGCCTTTACAATGGCGCCTGCCCAACAAAGTGTGACTTCTAATAGCACTCAACAAACATTGGCCGGATGGTACATGGATATCTATATTTTGTTTGTTATCACTGTCACATCGATGTCTATTGGAAACAAAACATTTATATAAGCAGTTGAATCAAGAAAGGTGGCACTTTTAAGTATTTCATTAATTTTGTACTGGTGGTTATAACTGGCATTTGGGTAAGTACTCTCACGGTTCTTGACAGTCTACTCTGGAATAAGAGACTGCAGAATGAGTTGCTTCTCCCATGGCTTGTATTGCACAATCCGTTCTTCTCAACAAGTTCTCATGGCTCTAAGGAGGTGCTGATTCAGGGTCTGTCTACATGGTGCCATCAGTGGCTGGCTCCAAGCCCCAGCATCTTTCTCATTGCTCTTCCCCAAAATTCTTACATATAAAATGCTGGGGCTCAGTACATTGCAGTCACACGTGTATGGACATATAGCTATTGACTGAAGTCCAGCTACTAATAGTTTTTCAGCTAGAGAGGCTCCAGTTATAGGAATGAGTAGACACACCTGCACTAGGGCTCGATTTCTTATCAGGCTGTTGCTTAATAAACATGAAACTGAACTGCAGTGAAGAATCGTGTGAAAACAAGCCAAAAACCTTTGGGCAAGACATTGTGGTCTAGAGTTCTGAAGCCTTCTCTTGCCTATAGCACGACTTCCCCCCTTTTAATAAAGAACTTTTCCTACTTGGTATCAGATTGTTGTTATTTAACCCTTAAACACCAGTATTTGTAGAATGTGGGCCTTAAGCATATAAGTGTGCAGAATAGGAAGTAGATTCAACAAGTTGGCTTAGAAATTGAAAGTATTTCTACTCCTGCACCATTGAGAATTTGGTTCAGGGTTTTGTTTGAGGGTTCTTAATAGGTATATCTATTACCTTGTCGCTTTTTATGATGTGAAATATTTAAAATGGGGAGTTAGCTCATTCCTTTATTGCAGGGCTGGGAAATCTGTGATCCTCCGGACCTTGTTGGACTCCCAATTCCTGGCAGCCCCAGCCAGTCTGGCAAAGGGTTGTGGATAATGTGGTTTGTTATCCAGCAATCTGAAGGGCTACAGGTTCCCCATCCCTGCTTGCTTGCTTGCCAGCCAGCCAGCGGCAAGCGCTAGTATGTAAAAGCAATTTGTAGCTGTTAACTGTACTTATTTGAAGATTGAAAACTAAACAAAAATACTTGTGCCTTTCAATCTAGAACTCTTTATAGAATGCCAGGGCATCGTTTTGAGAATGCTTAAAAGGATCCTTATGTTGGAATGGTGCCTGTGGCTAAAAGGACGATGAACACTACTATGACGAGGACAATGCTAACAATAATTATGATCATTTTAGTGTTTTTCCACCACATCTTCCTTGAAATCTTTGTAGACGTTTTTTGGAAACCGTGAGCCTGAAAGCAAATGGAGAAAGGCGCAAGTTAATAAGCAGGGCAACACATCAAATGGATGAAAGTGGCTGCTTTAGAAATGGGGATGTAGCTTTGTGTAACTTACAAATTACCCCAACAGTTGGTAATTTAAGTCTTAGCTTGTATTGTTTATAAAACGGATGCAATTCAAAGAATTGTGTTTTAACACACTTAAGCTGTAATCTGAACCCTACTTAAGTGAATAAGCCCTGTTGAATTAAATAGGATTTATGAGCAGGCACGATTAGGATAAAGCTGTTAGCTTTTTTCCCCATCAGGCTGTCTGAGTATTTTGAGAGCTGGTGGGAGGGAGAATCACAAAATGAGCCTAGAATATTTCTCCTCTTGGAATTCAGTGTAGTTGAAGCTGCTTAATTAGCATGAATTGATAGTTAAACATTTAAAACTGTTTCTTCAAAGGCCCTGATCACTAACGACTTTGTCTTGGAGGAGTAATTTGTGATGAGCCCCCAAAGTAAGCAACTTAATGCATTGCTGGCAAATGGACCACATGGCTTCCCTGTGGATCCAACGAACTTGTTCCATCAGTCCAAGGATTTACACTTGTGCAAACTATGGCAAGTTCTTAAAGAAATGGGAGTGCCGGATCACCTCATTTGTCTCCTGAGAAATCTCTATGGGGGACAAGAAGCTACAGTTAGAACTGGATATGGAACAACTGATTGGTTCAAAATTGGGAAAGGAGTACGACAAGGCTGTATATTGTCTCCCTGCTTATTTAACTTATATGCAGAATTCATCATGCGAAAGGCTGGACTGGATGAACCCCAAACCGGAATTAAGATTGCCGGAAAAAATATCAACCTCAGATATGCTGATGATACTACCTTGATAGCAGAAAGTGAGGAGGAATTAAAGAACCTTTTAATGAGGGTGAAAGAGGAAAGCGCAAGATATGGTCTGAAGCTCAACATCAAAAAAACTAAGATCATGGCCACTGGTCCCATCACCTCCTGGCAAATAGAAGGGGAAGAAATGGAGGCAGTGAGAGATTTCACTTTCTTGGGTTCCATGATCACTGCAGATGGTGACAGCAGTCACAAAATTAGAAGACGCCTGCTTCTTGGGAGAAAAGCAATGACAAACCTAGACAGCATCTTAAAAAGCAAAGACATCACCTTGCCGACAAAGGTCCGTATAGTTAAAGCTATGGTCTTCCCAGTAGTAATGTACGGAAGTGAGAGCTGGACCATCAAGAAGGCTGATCGCCGAAGAATTGATGCTTTTGAATTATGGTGCTGGAGGAGACTCTTGAGAGTCCCATGGACTGCAAGAAGATCAAACCTATCCATTCTCAAAGAAATCAGCCCTGAGTGCTCACTAGAAGGACAGATCCTGAAGTTGAGGCTCCAGTACTTTGGCCACCTCATGAGAAGAGAAGACTCCCTAGAAAAGACCCTGATGTTGGGAAAGATGGAGGGCACAAGGAGAAGGGGACGACAGAGGATGAGATGGTTGGACAGTGTTCTCGAAGCTACTAACATGAGTTTGGCCAAACTGCGAGAGGCAGTGAATGATAGGCGTGCCTGGCGTGCTCTGGTCCATGGGGTCACGAAGAGTCGGAGACGACTGAACGACTGAACAACAACAACAATGGAGCATACCCCTCTCTGTGCCCCTAAATCTTATGGGCGTTCCCCCCCCACAAGAGAGTGCAGGGAGAGATGGGGAGGAAGGTACATTGCAGAATCGTACATCCTTTAGCTGATGTAGTTAATATAATACAACCCTCAGATCCTGATGCCGATCCTTAAAAGAGTCGGCTTAAAGCCATTCTACTGAAAAATATTCTGCAAAAAGTAAATGAATGTAGAATCACCGCTGTTTGGAGATCATCGCTTCGATCAGCCAGCTCACTCAGCCGTTCTTCTCTGTCCAAAACTTTTTCAATATTCTGACTCATGACATTTTTCACATCATCCACTTGAACTTGAAGTGTAGAAATTGCAGCATCACTGTGTTTCTGATCAAACGCCATCTACCCAGGATAAAGTTTTCATTTCAATTATTACAGTAAATAGGAATAATAATAATACTGGCCATGGTTTTGTATAGCAATGTTTCCTGAAAAATAAGTCAGTGAACCGATTACAGTGGTACTTCAGATTACAGACGCTTCAGGTTACAGACTCCGCTAACCCAGAAATAGCGCTTCAGGTTAAGAACTTTGCTTCAGGATAAGAACAGAAATCGTGCTCTGGCAGTGCAGTGGCAGGCCCCATTAGCTAAATGTGGTGCTTCAGGTTAAGAACAGTTTCAGGTTAAGACCTCCAGAACGAATTCAGTTCTTAACCCGAGGTACCACTATATAAGATATTTAGAAACCTTATACTGTACTGAATTAATTCCTTGTTTCCACCAAGTGTCTAGGTTTTATTCAAAAGATTTCTGTCCTAATTTTCAGGCCTAAATTCACAGCAGCTCACGGCTCAAAACAAAAAGCTACAGGTAGAGTAAAAAATAAAACGCAACAGTAAAACCCAATGTTAAAATGAGAACCAAGTAAGATTTAAAATGCATTTGTTTACTAAGCATTTATCAACACTGTGTAATAATGCCTTTTAGTATTTTATTTCCAAAGTATTAAAAATCCAGTACAACCCTCCTGCTATATAAAGCCAGCGGGAGAAGTAGTATAACATGTTAAATACAACAACCAACCATGAATCGACTACAATTCCCATCATCATATACCTTCTTCTGGCCATTCTTGCAGCCAAGCTTTCTTTTGGACCAAATCAGTGAGGTTGAGAGGCGGGGGTCTTGTCATCTGAGCAGCCCAAGACCTCCATACACACTGCCCAGGTTTGCATCCCGGGAAGGTCACTTTGGTGCTGCTAAAACAGATGTGATTTCTCCCCCCCCCCCGAAGGTGCACTCCCTTGTCTCTCCAGACAGACGGATGCAAACAACATGGGGTTGAAACAGAGGGAACACTGAGCAGGAATAACCCACACTGCATAGTTTGGTTAATATACAAATTAAGTGGACATTTGTTTTAAAATATACCCATTTTCAAACACAGACTGCTTAGTAGCTCCATTTTATCTGCTGCTGCTCTTAAAAGTAGTAAGCCCACTATATTCAAGTTATATTTTAGAATTGTGCGCTTTCTCCGCAATGTTGTCACGTGGCCACTAGAGGTCACCTGAGCACTTCTACGAATTAATAGCAAAACAAAAAAACATTCCCATGAGGTTAGGGCAATTTACCTTCACAAAACAAATAAATGATTAAATAACACTGAGATGCATGAAAATTCCTAGGTCTCTCCCTTCCATCTCACCTCTCTACCGTTAGTGCATAGAAGTAATTATCTGTTTGTACTGCCAAGTATCACAAAATTCACTATTATAAAGGGTTACTAATATTAGTTCCTTCAGCTCTCTGTTGAGATAATGCAGATTTCAAAATGATCTAAAAGACTGCAGAGGTTGGTGTTATGTTTTCTCTTTTGCAAAGGCTTCTAACATTTGATTTTTTGCATTCGTATTGCTGTCCCTTGTTGGATCTCAGGAATGCTCTAAGGATGCGCAATGATAACAGAAAAAAGTGCTGCTGGATCAGGCCGGTGGTCCATCTAGTTCAGCACCCTCTTTTCGCAGCAATCAACCAAATGCTTGGAGGCTACTCACAAGCAGGACCGGAGTGCAACAACCAAGAGGATGCCAGCGTGGTTAATGAGCAGAGTCAAAGAAACTTACTGGAGGCAAGGAGCATTTCTTCAGAAAATGGTCACTTATCCCCAATGAGAACATACATTGACCAAAGAAAGCAGAGATTGTGCAAAAAAAGAAATGCAAGGAGCACATTTTAGCTGAGTTTCTACTACTGTGATTTTCAGGAATTCCCAAACCTTATTGACTTTCTTTTCAACTTCACTTTTACCAATCCCCTCATTTGGGCACACAGAGAACTGCCTTGCATCTTCCACAGCGAAGAGACATACAAAGCATTCTGTCAGCTTCTCTGCAATCTCCTTTTCCTTCTTTAGCACACCTTTGACTCCCTTATGATCCAAAGGTCCAGCTGCCTTCCTAGCCCGTTTCCTGCTTCCAATGCACTGACAGTCTTTTTTTTTAAAAAAATTATTCCAATGCAGCAAGACACTCAATTTCAGTCAAATCTAGTTTCCTAATCTTTAATCTGCGAGTAGCAGTAGGACGTGAGAAGGGCTTATCTGCCCCCCTATAAGCATATGGTTCTTATTTCAGCAATTCCTTTCAGTGCCAGTTAGTGACTGATGAACTGTTATTGTTGTAACATGGCAATTTAAGACTTCACGTGTAAGAATAGCTATGCAATCCCCCAGCATTTGCAGAACTTCAACAACAATGGATTCCCATTCTTTACCAAATACATATTCACAGGAAACTCAGTCTAACCATATAGCATAGTAGAAACCAAAATTACGTAGCATTCCGGGAATAACAGATAAGTCAAAGTGGGGGCCCGTACACCTTTACCAAGCGTGGAAAGAGTGAATTTCGATATCCCACACAGTGATTAAAGGTGTCGGACCTCTCCTGCTCTTTCAGATCTGACCACCTTTCTTTCACATATCTGTTATATCTGGGAAGCTATGCCATACAAGCAACCTCTGCTGAAACCACCCTTTTCTAGCTCCATAGTAATGGCGCAGGAGCCCATTTCTCCCTATATGAAAGTAATGTGTGTGTTAATGCAATATTAATTATTTAATAATTAATAGAAAATAATAATATAACAGAATCCAATTCGCAATTACATACACAGTTATTGTTGTTTATTTTTCTCATTGATAATTTTACTGCTTTATCCATACAGAGACATTATTTATTATAATCGTGTCTGCTTGCTGGCATTTATCAGAGGTTGTGAAGATACTGGGTTTTGAATGCAACTGGAAGAGATTAGAAAAGCGCTCCGGAGTCCGAGACATGGGGAACTCACAAATTAAATTTTTTGGCATAATTGGAATTGTTATAATTGGAATGTATAATTATTTTGGATTGTAATTTGATTGGTAATTGGAAATATATATTGGAAAATCAATAAATATGATTTTAAAAAAAGGAAGATAATTTTACTGCTTTATCTTCTTTTGTAAACCGTTTTGATTTTTCTTTTTACAATCAGGCAGTGTGTCCGTTTTAAGAAACAAATAAACCACTAAGGTTTTCCAAACACACACGGGGCTGCTCCCCTCCTCTGGCCAACCCAGCCTCCCATAACACTTGAACCAACCCGCTCACTGCACAACTCACCTACCCTGGCTATTCCCTCCCAGCTCTCCCCAAACCCTTTTAAAGGGGCTTGGCAAACCACTCTCTGAAACACTGCCCACCCTCCTTTAAACAGCTTGCCTCGGCTGCCTGCTCTCCTTGCTTGCTGTTTTGTGGTCACACTGGAGTTGCCGCGGTCGCCTAACTGGTGACCGTGCAAACTGTAGCGTGACAACAGCCTTACAATTTTACTCTATAGTAAGATTAGTTTCACACTCCATTGCCAATACTGATTCAAAGCCCCGGTAGCCTCTTGTGGAAATCATTCCAATTAACTTTTGCAGGAGTGAATACAATAAGGTTATTTTACCTAAAGTAGCTTTAGAAGATCCAGGAGAAGAGTTAAAGTATTTAAAAGTGTATGTTTGTTTCCCTCTGCTCTTGGAAGGTATCTGTCTAATGTGATGACGCAGTAGAAAGCAATGATTGATACTATCTAGTTAATATTTTACTACAGTGACAAGTCTTTTTGGATAAGCTGTACAAATATTAAACTCAGAATGTTTCTGCTGCAGAAAAAGTTATTTTACTGAAACAATTATATTTAAACTTGATTTCTCGTGTAGCTGTTTTCTTTATTGCAACAGTAAGAGAAGTTGGCAAAGTTACTTACCATGTATTTTGCTAATATATCTTGAAAATCTGTTCCCAACTCTCAAAACACCGAGCAAAAAGTGCTTGTGATATCAAGGAGTTGCTTGACTGCTGATTGCCTTGTAAATCTGGAGGGAAATTGAATGGGACAGTTTAACATGGAATTCAAGAATTCTATGATCAACACAATCAAAATGTCAAATAGACATCAATAGGCATATGAAGTAATATTATTTATCAGAATTGCCAAGATTTTGGATGAGGAGGAGTCCTATTTGTATAGGGTTACAGTCATACGAATTATATGAAGAACATAAGTGAATTTAGGTATCAGCAGATTTGAGCTGCAAACCTGCCCAGAGGCTGCTTAAATCCCACTGGAATTATTAGTATGTATCTTGCGGTACACCCTTTGAGTTGTGAGTATGCTATGAAAGTATTGCCATCACATTTTGTGCAGATGCCTAGCTTATTTTAAGGACTGAACTCCAGTGCACAGAACCATTTGGCTGACTCTCTAGGACATGGGTAGGCAAATGAAGGCCTGGGGGCCAGATCTGGCCCAATTGGCTTCTAAATCCGGGCAGCGGACAGTCCAGGAATCAGCGTGTTTTTACATGAGTAGAATGTGTCCTTTTATTTAAAATGTATCTCTGGGTTATTTGTGGGGCCTGTGGCTGGTGTTTTTACATGAGTAGAATGTGTGCTTTTATTTAAAATGCATCTCTGGGTTATTTGTGGGGCATAGGAATTCGTTCATTCCACCCCCCCCAAAAAAAAATATAGTCCGCTCCCCCAAGGTCTGAGGGACAGTGGACCGGCCCCCTGCTGAAAAAGTTTGCTGACCCCTGCTCTAGGACTTCATGGTGTCTCTGGGTGGTTCTTTTTACTGACATTCAAAACACTTGGGAGACCTAGAAGCACCCCATAAATGATGATTATAACAATACTTTAGAATTACTAACTGGGGGTTGCTACCCTTGGTCACTCTAGCTGCCAGCCCCAGCTAAATGCAGGGGCGTAGCAAGGGGGGAGTTGGGGGGCGGTCCACCCTGGTTGCCACCCTGGAGGGGGTGACACTCGGCGCCCCCCGCGACGCCCAAGCCGAGCCCCGCCCCCTGGTAAAAAAGCGTGCGCCAACGGCTTGCTTGCAAACCTGCTTGGTGCACGCTTTCCTTTTTCCGGCTGGGGTGGAGGCGAGGGGCAGGGAGGGGCATCAGCCTCCCTGGCCCACCCCTCGCCTTCGCCCCAGCCGTAAAAAGGAAAGAGTGCGCTGAGCAGGTTTGCGAGCAAGTTGCGGAGGCTTGCTCGCAGTTTGCCGGCACTACCGCTCCATAGCGCACATACGTGCTAAGGAGCAACACCCCGTCCCTGAGTGCCCCCGGGTTTGCCGCTCCAGGTGGCCAAGCGGCTTCCTTTGCCACTGGCTAAATGCCAACTCCTTTGCAATCTTCTCCCCTTTCCCCACACTTGGCCAACCCCTCTTCCCTTTACAGTGCACCCACTTCCTTATCTATCCCCTCAAGACCCTTCCCTCGCAGCTCATCCTAACCTCTTTAAAAGAGTGGGGAGCTGCTTCTGAGAGTCGCTTGCCAAACCTGCTATAGCTGTGTTTAATGGGGGGAAGTGCTCCAGTGACGAGTTTGCCCAGCCGCTCTCCGAAGCACCTCCCACTTCCACTAAACAGTTCACCTGGCCTGTCGAGTGGCAATTAAAGTTGTGCCAGTACCTCGAACTAGCCAAAAGGACAGAACTAATAAGAGACCCCTCAGGTGACAAGGTACAAAAAGGAATGGGATTGCTTTAAAAACTACCCGACAAAATATTGTTCCAAAACCAATATTTGGTTGTGCTTAGATTTATCTCACATATATATGGAGGGGGGAACCTGATTTTAATAAATGAATGCAGAATATTTGTCACTTAAGAAAAGCGCTGAAGCCGTAAAGAGATAGAGGGAAGTCAACTAATATAGCAGGGATTCAAACTAGTTTTCCGGAACAGAAAGAAAGTGACTGCAAAGAAAGAAAGAAAGAAAGAAAGAAAGAAAGAAAGAAAGAAAGAAAGAAAGAAAGAAAAGGATTACAAATATAATTTCTTTCTGAGAACCTGGTGTATAGTATATTCAAATTACTGTTTGTATCCTTTGAACAATTTTGTGCACTTGACTAATTCTTTTTCGTTTATTAATTTTCGTTTTTCGTTTTTCCCCTTTCTCCTTTTTTCTTTTTATATTTTTACTTTTCACCTGGTCTGCCTGCCACCTGGGCTGCTTCCTTGTTCACCTGCCAGCTATTCTGTCATTATGGTGTTGGTGTGACTACCTACTGGCAGTCATGCCAATTGCACCATGACGGCTTTACATTTCTATGTGTATAGGGAAGCATATCTCTAGCGTAATCCTGTAATCCATTTGTTATTACAGTTAATCTTTAAAACCTGGATTAGGGCTGTCTTTCTTCATGAGAAAAAATGCTGCAACACTCGACTTACCTTCCTGTACAAACAGATGCTTTTTCCAAGCCTTTGCATACAACTTAAGTCACTGCGGAGGTGGTCCCCTAAAAATAAATGACAAATGTTTGGTGCTTGTTAGGAAAAACATGCAGCGTGAACATTATCTGTGCACCACCTGGTTGCTATTGGATTTGCACTGCCTTCTGGGCTCCTTCTGCACTCGATTAAAGGCACTACTTTTATTTATTCACTTCATAAATTGATATACCACATAATTACAACGGTCTCTAAGTAACGTGCAACCAGCTCAACAAATGCAATGGAACCAACGAAAGAAGAGCGGCAAATGAAGATGATGGACTTTGCAGAACTGGCGAAGCTGACAGGAAAAATCCGAATGCAGCACGATCAAGTATTCTAAAAGGATTGGAGTAAATTTATACGATATCTGAGAGATTATTGTAAGCGATTGACATCACCAGCAGGGTTGTTTGAAGACTTGTAATGAGAAATTTTCTCTCTTTCTATCTTTATTTAAATTTTGAGCCATTCTGTAATGAGTGTAATTAGAACTGGAAAACGTATAACGTGCAATGATATAAAGGTCAATTTCAAAAGCCATGAGGCGGGAGGGAAGGAAGTTGATAGGCTCTAAGGAGGATAATGATGGTGTGAATGTATAATATTACAGTGGAACCTCGGGTTACAGACGCTTCAGGTTACAGAGGCCTCAGGTTACAGATTCTGCTAACCCAGAAATAGTACCTCAGGTTAAGAACTTTGCTTCAGGATGAGAACAGAAATCGCACGGCGGTGGCGTGGCAGCAGGTCCCATTAGCTAAAGTGGTGCTTCAGGTTAAGAACAGTTTCAATTTTATTAATTTAAATTTTATTAAATACTTCTTAGTTTACAAAAATACTGTGTTGTCTCTTTTTTCAAGTTGTGTTTTCTACAGATCGGTTCCATGAGTTGTGAGACATTAGTGTTGCATGCAATATTATTCTACTAAGTGTATGTGTGGGGTTTTGTGTCAGCATCACTTGTGTGGGTTCCCTTTCTATTTGCTTCTTATATTTCCTTGGTGGGGAGAGAGGTTGGGGGGTGGCCTAGGGGGTGGTTGGTTGTCTTTGGCTGGCTGTAGTGAGATGTGTTTATGTGTGTGAGTGTGGATTTTGGGGTCAGGTTAGCCATATTGATTCATATGCTGTTGGCCGATTCTTGTTGTCTTGTTGGGTTGTGTATGTGGTAAAGGGGAGCCATACTGGGGTGAAGGCATCTTCTATTTGTCCCCGTGTCAGTTTTAGTTTATTGGTTAGTTTTTCTAGTAAGGCTGTTTCCACATACTATCTGATACCAATGGTCCATGTTTACTCCTGACAGGCCTCTCCAGGGTCTGGTTATGATGCTTTCCTTTTAAAATTTTGCTGTTGTATTGCATTTTAATTTGTTGGAAGCCGCCCAGAGTGGTTGGGGTAACCCAGTCAGTTATGGGTGGCATATAAATAAATAAATAAATTATTATTATTATTATTATTATTATTATTATTATTATTATTATTAGAAATGCAATGGGCACCATTCAGACGCAGTGAAGAAGCACATTGAAATGCCATTGTTTTCAATGATGCTGTTCAGTAAATGCTTCCCTCTCTCTGAAATTGGAAGAGAATTAAGTGTTTGATTTTGATAGCATCGTGCCTCATGTGCCCTATTAGGGGGGAAACCCCCCCCCTCCAGCGCTTTGGGAAGATGGTATCAATTTTATATGAGGAAGCTGTCTGCTTGCTCTTAGCTCTTAATCTGTTTAAGCAACTTTCAAGCCTAACATTTCTAATTGAATGCAGCACTCACAGACCGATAAAAAAAGGAAAATCCTTATAAAGTGTTTATCTCATTTAAAATCAAAGATCTAATATCATCTCTGGGTTTTGGATCCCTCTGGATTGTACAGGCTTTAAAAGGAATACTTCAAATAATTCTCTCTCATATTAGGCATAGAACTCTAGCAAGGGAGGACGCAAACAATTCTCCAGTTTGTACTTCTACTGGGTTTAAGAGCCAGAGTTTCGGACCAGGACCTGGGAGACCAGGGTTCAAAACCGCACGGGGCCTACTATGTTTTATCCTAACCTACCCCACAGTGTTGTCAAGAGAGGCTAAAATGGGGAAATGGGTATGCCACCTCAAGTTCCTTGCAGAAAAAGATCAGATATAAATGTATTAAAATAAGGAAAAAGGTCAAAGCTCATGATTTCCAGCTCTACTGAGGGCACAGGAAGGGGGAGAAATGGGATTGCGGGTGGCAGAGCATTACCTCAGATCATAGATTATTGTGGGGCAGGAAAGGGAGAAGAGAGAGTGTGTTTATGTGCCTGGGATGTGGGAAGTTGTGGTGTTTTTTTGGGGGAAAGAGCCCATAGGGATTAGAAACTGAGTGGATGTTACCCAGAGACCTTGGGATTGTTTGTGCATCCATAGGTTTAGAAAGAAGTATGGGTTTGTATCGTTTAGGAAGCAACATACTTATTGTAGGCACTTGACTTAGATGGTGTCACGACCTTTCTGTGGTAAGGAAATGCAAATGATAATTCCTCCCTTCCCATTTTTATTTTTATTTTTATTTGGCGACCTGTAAAGACCCCGATGGAATAAGTCAACATGACTCTGGCTAAAATTCTGTTGGGATGTCTGCGAACCAGTTAAATACAAAGGGATACAAAACCCACAAGTGCTTAAATAAAACTACGGAGCGAAAGAATAGCAGTGCCCCCAGCACAGCGGATAAATTGAGGAAGGACGATATAAAGGAGGGGCGGGATAAAGAGGAATGTATTCCCTGGTACTAGAAATAATTAAAGGGGTTCAGCAATCACACGTGAAAGAGGCAAATCCAATTTAGGTAAAATCTTGTGGATATTATTTAACTGTACATTATCTTATTAACCAATAATCCCCATGGCATGCTAATAATAACAACAAACAATATACATTTCCAGACTATAAACTGCGAAGACTCTCTTCCAGTGTCCTTTTCTCTCTCACCCTAATCTTAACTCCCCATCCTCTAACTGCCTCTCCTAACTGTCTCCTAACTGCCTCAGAATGCTCCTGTCAATCACAAGAAGCTTTTCACCAACATCCCAAAAAGGACCCTGAGCATCTATTAGTATTGTTTTGGCACTTGCATATAAAACAACTATTTCTTCCCCCTAAGCACCATAAAGAGATGAATTAAAAGCCAAGGAAGTCATTGCCTGCAGGCCGACAATGTAACAGACCCAATACAAAAGAGTGGGAAAATATGTGAATTTGTATTTAGGGTGTGTGGGCAGGCAACTTGTCCTGCTTTGCAGAAGATGCTCCTCTGTTTGATGGGCTGTCAGCGGCACAGCTCCCCCTCCCCCATTTGAAAAAGTTCTCTCTTTGGAGGGTTGTCCAGTCCAAGTCTGGAGAGCACGAGTGGCCTTGGAAGTTGTGAAATCATAGAATCAGAATCACAGCCTTGGAAGGGACCCCAAAGGGTCATCTAGTCCAACCCCTGCAATTCAGGACTTGTTGTCCAATCAGTGAGCACCTGGGCAGCAGGTGGAGCTGGCACCTTGGTCACCAACCTCCCCTCTCTGCTGGGATGTCTTCTATTTCTATTTGAAATTATTGTTTCAATTGTTTCTAAATTTTCATCTGGACCAAAAAAATTAGAACCTGTAAATTTTATGTATAGTTCTCTCCCCTTTAATCCGCAGAGAGAAGAAACGCTATGGTGCATCTGCCGCAGCACAAATGGACATCTTCACCTGCCCCAGCTGCAAGAAAACATACCTCTCCCACATCAGTTTCTTTTTAAAAAGAACATTTTTATTAGATTTTATAATTTTTAACAATAGTAAAAAAAACCATGTCATATAACATTAAAAAAAAAAATTCCCTAAATCACCCCCCCCGGACTTCCCTCAACTCCTTCTTCTGGTTTTTTTTTAACATACTGACTGTCCTTGCTTATTATATTGTATCTTGGGGTACTCCCCCCATGTGTGAGTAATGCGGCTATACCACTTGAACTGAAGACCGCATCGTTGGAGATTCTGCTGTGGAAATGGGTTTTTAAATTATTGCTTAACTCTTTGGCACAGATTGCCAAACTATTATTTAGCTCAGTGTCTATGGCGGGACAGTTTCACCAATCCTTGGGCCAGTAAGATCCATGCCAAACTCTTGCTTTTTGGAATTTCCCCACTAGATCTGCTAAAGTCTGACCTTACTACAGCTAAAAGAATCATCAACCAGAGAATAGATGATTATGGACTGCAATGTGATCTTATACTGGGAGGGGGGGGGTATGCTCACCCCGGTACATGGGAGTTTCTATCACTCAGCAAGTACCAACTTATTTAACATCCCTCTCAAATGCTAGCCATCACTTTGTGTTATCAAAGCGAGGTTTAACGTTTCCCCCTCTAGGGTCCTTTTCCATAGATTTTCTAAGGGCCGAGTCTCTGAGTTATGTTCTTGCGACAACAAGGCGATAGAATCTCTTCAGCATATAGTTTTTAGTTGCCCCCTGTACAGTGCTGCTCGGACAAACCTTCTGAGACCATTAGTTCAAAAATTCTCTGGTCTGCCGGTGGAGACCCGCCTCACTGATTCGACCGTATCCTTGCAGGTGGCAAGATTTTTAACTTCTGTGTTGTCTTATAAGAGGCGAAATGGAATGCTACATGAATTTTGAAAGTTTTACCCATGTTTTATATGTATATATTACTGGTTGTAATTACCTAATACTGTGTGTTATTTTGTATATGAGCTTAAAGCTGCAGTAAACCTAAGTAAGTAAGTAAATTGTATCTTCATATTGCATTCTTAATATCCACTATTATTATTCTCTTATCATTGAAGTAATTTCTTAATTGTAACTGTATTTACTTTATACATTGTAAGTGCTTATTCAAACCTTGCTAGTGAGTCCATCTCTTTACATTGCTTCTGTAAATACCTCATAAATGGTTCCCAATCTATTGTCTTTATCTCTCAGTCTTTCAGATAGTTTTGCCATTTCGGCATATTCCATCAGCTTTTCTTGCCAATGTTCTTTCGTTGGTATTTCTTCATTTTTCCATCTTTGGGCTAGCAATATTCTAGCCGCAGTTGTTGTATACATAAACAGTTTCTTCTTCTCTTTTGGCAATTCTTGACCTAAAATGCCTAATAAAAAGGCTTCTGGTTTCTTGAGAAAAGTTATCTTAAACATTTTTTCCCATTTCATTATAAATCATTTCCCAATATTTTTAATCATTTTACAATTCCACCACATGTGAAAGAAAGTGCCCTCTTCTTCTTTACATTTCCAGCATTTGTTGGATCCTGTTCTATATATTTTTGCTAATTTGACCGGAGTTATATACCATCTGTACATCATTTTCATGTAGTTCTCTCTTTACAATACACAATCAGTAAATTTTAAATTTACTTTCCATAATTTCCCCCAGTTTTCCATTTGTATGTTACTGGTATGTCCTAGGTCCTGTGCCCACATCGGTTTCTACAGCCACAGCAGACGCTGCAACTTTCAACTGTTTTACTTCAGCCCCAAAGATACACTTCTCCATTGTCTCCTGAGACAGATCAATGCCAACCAGGTCTGTACTTCACTTCTTGTGTAAGTGTTCAATCTTAAAGTCCCCGGGAATTAACACTTCATGATAATATCATGCAGAACAATACCTATTGTTTTCAAACTACAAGAAAGAAGATTCCACCTAAACATTAGGAAGAACTTCCTGACAGTAAGAGCTGTTCGACAGTGGAATTTGCTGCCAAGGAGTGTGGTGGAGTCTCCTTCTTTGGAGGACTTTAAGCAGAGGCTTGACAGCCATCTGTCAGGAATGCTTTGATGGTGTTTCCTGCTTGGCAGGGGGTTGGACTGGATGGCCCTTGTGGTCTCTTCCAACTCTCTATGATTCTATTTCTATTGAAGCCAATGTTTAGGGACACCCCCAAAGTTTGCTTTCTGAATGTTTTGGTGCAATTTCTGACTGTTCCCTTGTGGCTCTGTTTGTTTGGTTCTGGGCTGTTCATTAAAAGCTTAGCCTCTATGGCCTGGTTTGCTTGCAATGTTAAACTACTGTTTAAAATAAGGTACGTTTTAACGAGTGCAAATGCTTTGCTCGTCTACTGCTCCTCGCCTGCGCCATAAAGGGGAAGGCATGGTTTGTTTTTCTTCAAACAAACCATGTGTGGTAGGCTAAGAACAAGACTCAGCTTCTGCTTGGGGCTTGTTTGGAAAGAAACATTAATATCAAAATAGTAATAATTAAAATTATGCATATGTGATTGTTGGGCTAACAATAGCCAGAGAGCTTATTTGCATTAAGTCACCCATCTAAACAGGACCACATATGCCCCCAAAGAGAATTAAGCCTTGTACATGAACACTTTACCTGGAATATGATGGTTCTTAAGATCCTTTCTAGATTTGTCACAAGCAACCCGTTTAATAAAATTCTGGACCTTCACATGCCTATTTCACTATTGTCCAGCAGGTGGCAGCATTTGCTTTCAGAAAGGATTTTGCTTTATAGGCTTTTATGTGGTTACCATTTCAGCTGAAACAGCACCTAGATTTATTTGAGAATTTCCCTCCCCCCCCCGAACATTCCTTTTAAAAAAAACTCACTTTTGCAATCCCTGCCTTCAGGTCTGCTTCTCTGTAACGGTACCCAAAATTCAAAAGGCTAAATATAGCTTTTGCATCTTTTCCAATCGGCCCTCTGATTCTTTAGCAACGACCAGTTTTCACATGGTTCGTATCCTGTTTCCACTTGGTGACGTTTCCATTATTTCAGTTTTGGGGATGAGCAGCTGGTGGTTCTCTGGCCTCCGATGGCACTACTAGCCCCCAAAGGCATTATACCAAATATAGATTATAATTTGGCGGTGAATTGCATGCTGTCACAACAGTAAGGAAAAGGAAGTGTGTGGGGTGCAGATGTGGCTATGACATGTGCTGACATTTTGGCGAAATAGCTTAAAAAGTTCAACAACGTTGGCCTAGGTTTGCTCTATAACTGCAAAGCTGATGGTGCAGTAATCTTTATCATGGAGTCAAACTGGTTGAGAAAGGACTGTGTAGCTCAGTCCCAAGATCAAACCCTGGTGCCTCTAGGTAGGGCAGGGAAAAGCTTCTGCCTCAAACCCTGGAGAGCTATCAGTCAGGCCCCATCTGCAGTATACACTTAAAGCAGTACCATGGCCAGTGTGGTGTAGTGGTTAAGAGCGGTAGACTCATAATCTGGGGAACCGGGTTCACGTCTCCGCTCCTCCACATGCAGCTGCTGGGTGACCTTGGGCTAGGCACACTTCTCTGAAGTCTCTCAGCCCCACTCACCTCACAGAGTGTTTGTTGTGGGGGAGGAAGGGAAAGGAGAATGTTAGCCGCTTTGAGACTCCTTCGGGTAGTGATAAAGCGGGATATCAAATCCAAACTCCTCCTTCTCCTTCTCCTCCCTCCTCCTCCTCTTCTTCTTCTTCATGACTAAGGATTCTGGGAAGTGTAGTTTGTTAAGGGCGCTGTAAGATACAATTCCCAGAGAAAAGAGGGATTGGCTGTCAAATCACTCTGGATTACGTGTGACTGCCCTGATGCCACAATGAGTGCAAATAATAGTGAATAAAAAGGACATGTGGGATGGAGGCAAAAAAGCACCCCCAAAATCAGCGAAATTAATTTGAATGCTGGCCTTTTGATCAATTTGAACCCCACTTGCTAAATCAGCATATGAAATATAGGCTAGAATTGTGCTCCTCTGGCACAAATCCTAGGTTTTGCTTCTCTACTTTTCTTTACACACCCACAGTTTCAGGCATATTTTCCCCCATCAGGAGTATAGGCTCCTGTTTTTAATAATAACACAAAATATATAACCCTATAACCAGTGCTTCCCCCCCCTAGAAAATGAGGTGCCTGGAGATGGGACCCTGAGGTTTCTCCATGGCATTGTGATATAGGTGTGGCTGTGTGATAGAAAGAACCTAAAAATAAATGTCTCCTTGTGATAACCGGATAAATTAGCACCTTTGCAGTTTCATTATGCTCCGATCCTTTTGCAGCAGGAATTAATTCCAGATTACCTGGGGAGGTGTTATTGTTTATGCAGTCTGGGAAGATTTGAAAACTCACTCAACCCGCCATTTCCTAGGCATATCACACACCATTCTTAAATGGAAGGCGCTCTGCAAAGGGCTAGTTATTGGCAGCATATATTATGTCCTGTCCCTGAAAAGTAGTGGCAGGATAACCTGGATGTCAGAAAGAGGACGCTCTGGAATTAGAGACGGGAGGAAGAAATTTGATTCGGTTTGCGTTGCAAGGCTAACACCCCTAGTTCACGCTTTCTGAAACAATCCACAAACCATAAGATACTATCCTTCACAATTTGCACTTCTCTGAATTTTGCAGTGCAGTTCCCCAGCCAAGATATTTGCTCCCAGCAGATGTACTTTTTGTAAGACGGCCCTGGTTGTTGAGCTTTTTTTAGGATTGAAGTTGCTTTTTTTTTAAATCGACCGGTGGGCCAGATTTTTTGTTGTTGTTGTTGTTCAGTCGTTCAGTCGTGTCCGACTGTTCGTGACCCCATGGACCAGAGCACGCCAGGCACCCCTATCCTCCACTGCCTCCCGCAGTTTGGCCAAACTCATGCCAGTCGCTTCAAGAACACTGTCCAACCATCTCATCCTCTGTCGTCCCCTTCTCCTTGTGCCCTCCATCTTTCCCAACATCAGGGACTTTTCTAGGGAGTCTTCTCTTCTCATGAGGTGGCCAAAGTACTGGAGCCTCAACTTCAGGATCTGTCCTTCTAGTGAGCACTCAGGGCTGATTTCCTTGAGAATGGATAGGTTTGATCTTCTTGCAGTCCATGGGACTCTCAAGAGTCTCCAGATTACGCCCCCAAAACAGACTTTGGACATGCATGGTTTATTCTAATTGCAGTACTTTAAAAGCTTTTATGTTGCATTCCCCCCCAGCGCCCTTGAGAAGAATTCTTCATTCGTTTTCAGATTATATTTAGCTGCCTTGCTTATGGGCGGTTTATAGTTAGAAGACTTAGCGAGGGGGGGAAAGCTAATAGTAAACAGAATTTAGAACCTAAGAGAACATGGATGTGAGTGAGCTGGTGCACTTCAAGTGAATCTTTTACTCTGTTGTGTACACGCTCACACACACACTCACACACACACACTTACAGGTAGGTAGCCGTGTTAGTCTGCCGTAGTCAAAACAAAATAAATTTTTATTTTTTTATACACGCACAACCATTTGAGAACAAATGCCAGGTGAAAGCCACTCTGGGTGGAAGGAGATACTGGCATATAACTGCTTAATTCCACCGCCTGTCAAATAATTGTGCGAGTTGTCGTGCCTAATATTGCTCTCATTAGCGTTTCATGCATTATTACATAGTGATTTGTTTAATAATGAATATCTCATTAGTCTAGTATTGTGGAGACCCACCGCAGATTTATTTATTTTTATTTCGGCCGGGATACGCTTCCAGGGTAGGACGAGGCCGACCTTTGGCTCTACATAAAACGATTATTACGCCCTACGAGCGGATCTTGGTTATTTCCAAGTTTTATTCACATTCACGAAAGTGAGGAACTTGAATGGGTTAAAGAGCAGGGCTGAGGCTCCAGGGAATGTCTGGGTTCCTTGCTGCTGGCACTCCGGTGCATAAAGTAACTCTGAAAGCAGGAACAGTCTGAGACTAAAGAGGGGTCTGGAAAGCTAAAGGCCTCCTCTTCCTATTGAAATAAGAAGTAAGAAGAGATCTGCTGCATCAGTCCAGAGGCGTACCTACTCCAGGGAGTTTTTGTTTTGTTTACAGTGGTACCTCGGGTTACAGATGCTTCAGGTTACAGACACTTCAGGTTACAGACTCCACTAACCCAGAAATAGTACCTCGGGTTAAGAACTTTGCCTCAGGATGAGAACAGAAATCGCGGTGTGCCGGCAGCAGGGGGCCCCATTAGCTAAAGTGGTACCTCAGGTTAAGAACAGTTTCAGGTTAAGAATGGACCTCCAGAACAAATTTAAGTTCCTAACCCGAGGTACCACTGTACTGTTATTCTGAGGGATGAGAAACAATTTACCTAAAGCAACTTGCCCATTAATGGTTAAGCTCTCATCCCTGGACTTTAGGATCTGCCAAAATGCAATTTTCACAAGGCATTGCAATTTTCTTTAAAAAAAAAATAACAACCAAAACATGCACACGCACACACCCTCCATTTATGGAATTCCTTGTAGACATGCAGGGCCGGATTTAGGTTTGATGAGGCCTTAAGCTACTGAAGATAATGGGGGCCTTTATATATCCAGCTGTCTGTTGTAAACAACAAATTGTCGCTGTTTTTTGTGTTGAATATATGCTATAAGGTAATTTATGGACCAAATAGGTATCTAAATCCATTTGCACATAACAAAATAGGTATTTTATCAAAGTAATTGATACAGAAATGAGCAAACCAGTGATATTTTAGGGAGCAGGCTAGCAGCAAACACTGTTGCTGTATGTAAGTTTTATTTTATTTGTTTTTTTTATCTTATATTTTGGAAATGTACATCCAGTCCCCCCCTTTAATTTTTTTGGGGGCCCCCAAGAGAGTGGGGCCCTAAGCTATAGCTTGTTTATACGTAAATCTGGCACTGCAGACATGCAAGGAGTACCACAAGTGTCCTGGACAATATGGGTCACTGTACAGTTTGTATTGGTACACTTGTTCATCCCTCATAACCAGGATTGTCTATTTTGCAAGTCTATATGTAAATAGCCAACATAGGAGCCAACTCCTGGGGGCTGAGGGGGCTTCAGCCCCACCCCCAATAAAATATTTGAGTGGGCTAGGCCTCACCAAAGTTGATGGGCATTGCCATTCAAATGATGTGTGTGCACAGTGCCATGTGATCAATTAAGCAGGGCGGGGCTTAGCTGAGCCCCGCCCCCATACTTTATTCAAGTTGACACCCCTGATAGCCAAATTGGGTTGCCAGGCTGGCAGCATCTCAGACCCTGAGATTTCAGGGCTCAAATTTGCTTGTTAAGCAAGACTGATCCAAAGGTGAGTTGAATCTGCAGCAGCCGAGGAGGAAAAGGCAGAATAAGTTAAATGTTGTTGCTTGTGATGTGTGTGGCTCAATGGCGCCATAAGTTCCTTGACTGCTTTGTCTAGCGAGCACACATGACAAAAGCTGAAGATGAAAGCAGAACTTCAGCAAGTCCAGGGGCAAAGCAATTGCACTTCTGAGGTACGATGCAGCTGGTGGGGCTGAGGTGGAAATGCTGACTCACCTATATTGACTTTATCCCAGAAAGCTACCTGCATATTTTCTCTCTCTCTTCCCCTTTTCACCCTAGAGGGGTTTGGTCAATTAAATGCAAATATTGATATGCCTTGACCTTTCTAAGCTGCTGCTAATCTTATTGATTGCACTTT